>NC_063337.1:36884703-36904614 GCF_021869965.1 Rhincodon typus | reverse complement strand
GAGTATGTAGGTGTGCACGTTGTTATCTCAGATTCTCCAGCATCGGCAGTTCCTACTACACCTGGCAGATTCAGCTGGCTACCTTCTTTGAATGACCTTCATTTTGGATAATGGATACCAACATCTTGGGGCATACTTCATGCACTCTAGCCACGTACACCCCATGCCCATGGGCACAGGCATTTGACATGTGCCAACCTCGAAGAACCCCTGAGGCAGATCTCTGGTGTATGTACACGATGTGCTTACTCTTTAATGCTCTATTTCAGTCTGCACTGCCATGCTGTAGCAAGGACACTGTGTGCTCAGGGACACACACTCAACTCGGGGACTAGACCAGGCTGCGGCTTCGTTTGCTCTCATTGCACTCACTCACTATGAACCTGCCTGGATGTTCACAGCATCCCTGCCTTGCATTAATCTGCCTTGGATTTGTGTGCTTTGTCACCTCCAGGCTCATATTACTTCTGTGTTGCCTTACCATTTAATGCAGAGGCAAAGCCAGGAAACTTGTGTTGGGTGTCAGCAGGTCCCAGTCAAGTCAAGGGAATAGACTTCACTCTAGGGTTCCTGGCAGAGTAGGTCAAAGGCAGTGTCTGAAACCAGTGAGGCCCTAACTCAGACCAGTCAGAGTCAAGATCCTCTCCTTATAAAGAGTGAGGAGGTGAATCACTGATAGTACACCAGCCGCCTTGACTCTTTCCGCCCTATTGTGGAGTGGTTTCATCCTGGAATGAGACAGAGGCAGGTATTATGGGTAGGTAGAACAGCTATAACATTTGGTGCAGGCGGGGAGATGTCACCCATGAGGCAGCACTGAGAGCATTCGGCATTAGTGGCATTGGCGTTGCTGTAGGTGACAGTGAGAGAGAGATGCTGTTGCAGGAAATAGTTGCATCAGAGAGAAGACATTGGCACTTATACTGGTTGAGTGGAGGAGGGCATTGATTTTCTTCCTATTCGCTGTGCATTCTTCCAGATGTCTGAGGCTGCTCTAACTCTGGTGGCAACTTGGGACCATGGCCTGGTCTGCTGTCATGGTCTGTACTGTTGGTCCTGGAGGAAAAGAAAGTCCAAAATTGGCATCACTCTGTCCACCAGGATGACCAATTCCCTTCTCCCAAAGTGAGACAGCGACTTTCTCCCATCTGCCATGTCTGAAGTAAATGTCAGGAACTGTGCAGAGCAGCTCTGGACTGGCAGTGATTGGCTGGGTGTGACTTTTAAAGATGATGCAGATGCAAGGGATGCTGGTGAATTCTGGGATGTTACTGAGTGGTGAATTCTTCTGTGAATGAGAGCAGGCAAGATCAGGCAGAAATCAGATGTGAGATACCATGGGGCATGGTAGATAATTACTGAGGCAAGTTTGGTAAGATTCAGCATGAGAAATCATTCGGCCTTGTGGCAATAGACCATCCAAAAAGACTTGATGCAGGTCGAGTAACAATTCATTTTAAGCGTTAAAAATTGGTACAAGTGTTGTGCTGCTTTTCAAATATAAAGCAGTAATCAATTTAGCACAGGCATTCATCTCCCAGTTAAATTCATCTTGATCTCTTTGTGCTGGGCCACAGTGTAAAATACCCATTAGATTCATTGCATTTGTTCATTCAGAGGTCTCAGGATTCACCCGTGTTTTTCAAATGTAGTCCTAATGTAGGTTCATAATGACTTGCCAGGGCAGGTTTAAAATTACCGATTTTGATACGTACATATAAAATAAATAGGTGTCTTCACAACCTGGCAATCTCAG
Organism: Rhincodon typus; assembly: GCF_021869965.1. Lineage (NCBI taxonomy): Eukaryota > Metazoa > Chordata > Chondrichthyes > Orectolobiformes > Rhincodontidae > Rhincodon > Rhincodon typus. The sequence continues at coordinate 36,902,858 of NC_063337.1, read as the reverse complement.
CAGGCAATAGTGCTCACAGGGTGCACTGCTTGAGAAATTATGATCCAGGGCTCATTATTTTCTGTCTATTAGTTTTACCAGATGGAAAATCACCAGCTGTGTGCTGTAATATCCAGTGAGTGTATCTTTCCTGATGGAAGTGCCAGGTCACACAATTAAACTTTCATGAAAGATTCTTAAGATGCAGCTGAGTACTGGGTGAGCCTGGCTAAGTACATCTCATTATTTGCATATTTTCTGTCACATATATATAGTTTATACACATATACAACTGGAGAATCACATGAAATAATAGAGTCACATACACCGTAAATGTGCATGGCCTTCTGCTTGTGGACAGTGGGGAATAGAGGGGTTAGAGTGCAGGCAGGATCCAGCTATTAATCAATCTCTTCGAAGGGTAGGCAGTTATAGTTACTCTTAGGAAATGTGAGGTGCGAACTCACTTAGATGGGTGCAGCTCCAATAACACTCAGGAAGCTTGACACTATCCAGGACAAAGTAGCCCACTTGGTTGGCACGACGCTCACAAGACTCCATTGCCTCCACCCCCAATGCTCAGTAGCAGCAGTGTGTACCATTTACAAGATGCACTGCAGAAATTCACCAAGATTCCTTTGACACCAGCTTCCAAATTCAGGACCGTTACTCCCATCTAGAGGGACAAGGATAGCAGATACATGGGAACACCATCAACTGCATATTCCCCTCCAATCCACTCACCATCCTGACTTGGAAATATGCTGCTGTTACTTCACTGTTGCTGGGTCAAAATTCTGGAACTCCATCCTAGAGGGCATTATGGGTCTACCTGCAGCACATGGGCTGTGGCAGTTCAAGAAGGCAGCTCACTACCACCTTCTCAAGGGCAACTAAGGATGGACAATAAATGCTGGCCAGCCAGCGATACCCGCCTCTATTGAGTGAATTAAATAAAGGAAAGATTAGTACCATGCGGACTGCTGTAAGAGGGTCAGGAGTGTATGCCCAGGATGGGAAAGGAGGAAACGTGCAGAGTGTCTTTACACTAAGTTATTGATTGGAGACTGTACAGTTCTTGGTTTGAGACCCTGGCATTCAGTGTCTGTGCTATCTCCTTCCAGGCTGTAAGGCTGACACTCTCACTTCACTTACTGACCTGGGGAATCTGTCCCTCCCATCTTCTTCCCCTTCTGGGTGGGAATATAATCCTAATACAGAATTACAATGACTCACTGAGGCAGGTTTGAGATGATCCAGTTTGATATTTACATACATTAATATTATGAGACCACCGGTCTTCTCGAGAAAAGATCAGAGTCTTTTGCTGACTGACTCCCTGGTCGTGGTGCCCAGTGAGTACCACTTTCTTTCAGCTCCCAGGGCTTGTGGCAGGTAGGACATGCCAAATTCACAACATCTCCACACTTAGATACTGACTGCACTTCTGCCCAGCAGTTCCATGTCAACTCTGCACACCAACATTTTGTGGCATAAAGCAAGCAACAGTGGTATGTGACATGTAGCTGACATTGGATTGGAAGAAACCTCCAGATTTGTCAAGGCGACCAATCTTGGCTCTCCTATTCATTTGGTGTGCACTCAATGATGATCTCCTGTTAATGTATGAATGTCATTCCAGCAGGAGCTTGGAAAGGCCACACAATGTCAAAATCCAGGCCTTCTATGATTAATGTTAAGGTCCAAGAAGTCATCTTTAGACTTCGTGCCCAAAATCAAACAGTGGTAGAAGCTGATTGTTGTAACGTGAAGGAACCATCATTGCTTTCAGATAAACAACCACTTAACCTCTTACTCAAAGACCAGTTGAAGAATAAATGAGCCAGACATCTATGACACATTGGAATTAGGAACATCTTGGAATCTAGGCAAATATTTTGTAAGGGTAGTTTTTAATATGATAACTGTTTTCTCAACTCAGATGTTGTCAGGTCTGTTGACTTCCTCCAGCAATTTTTATTTCTGTTTGCTTCTAAAAAAGACACCTGTCTAGTAATCATGTTGATGTGTGTCCTGTATCAAAATATTACAGTTGAACCTCTATTTTCTGGGGTATTCCATTGTTTATAAGTAATTATGATAATAAATTATCATTGATTTCAACAGGAGACAAGAACATATGAAGACAATTCTATGTAGTATCTTTTACTGCTATCTAATAAACAACCTTTTTTTAAAAAAATAGACTACCCAAGGTCATTCATCAAATGTTCATCGAAAGCTCAGCTGAACTATTGTCTCTCTCAATGCAGAAAAAAATATTCAGGTGATCATAGCATTTTGCCTCCAAATATAACAATTACTTTAATGAAATGCAAATATGTTTTATAATAGTTTCATGACAGTTCATAATGACAAAGAAAATTAACATAGACCACAAAAACGTTGTGAGCTCTGTGAAGAGTTTTGTTTAATCGAAGTCTTGGTAAATTAATAAGTACCGAAAGTTAAGACAGATTACACAGTTCATTTTAATAACTTATGGAGAATTCTATACATCTTTTGAATGCAAATTAGTAGGCAATTTATATCAAGTTATGAATAGAAGACTGTCAGGAGTAAATTTATGCGAATTAATGTGTAAAGTGGATTTCACCGAGCAAAACTTATTCCTTTATATTTTGCTGCAAAATGTAGATCATGTTTTTCTATGTTCATGCATGGGAAGTGGGCATTGCTGGCTGGGCCCATGTTTATTGTCAATCCCTAGCTGCCTTTCAGATGGTGGCAGGGAGCTGCATTCTTGAACTGCTGCAGTCCGTGTGCTATAGATAGATCCTCAATGCCATGAGGGAGGGAATTCCAGAATTTAGACCCAATGACACCAAGGAAATGGCGACATATTTCTAACTCAAAATAGTGAGTGGCTTAGAAGGGAACTTGTAGGTTTGTGGTATTCCAAGTATCTGCTACCTTTGTCCTTCTAGATGGTAATGTGGATTTGAATGGTGATGTCTCAGGAGCTTTTATGAATTTTTGTAATGCATCTCGTAGATGATACACATTGCTGCTATTTAATGTCAGTCATGGAGGGATGTGGATGTGATGCCAATCCAGCGGGTTGCTTTGACCTGGATGGTCTCAAGTTTCTTGAGTGTTGTTGGAGCTAGTAAGAGTATTCTATCATATTCCTGACTTCTGCCTTGTAAATGGTGGATAGGCTTTGGGGAGTCAGAAGGTTAGTTACATGATGCAGGATTACTAGCCTTAGACTTACTCTAGCAGCCATTCTATTTAATTGGTGAATCTAGTTCAGTTTCAGATCAATGGTAACCTCCAGGATGTTGATAGTAGGGGATTCAAATGAGAGCAATCCCATTGAATGTCAAGAGGCAATAATCAGATTGACTGCTTAGCATTTGTATGGCACGAATGTTACCTGTCACTTTTCAACCTAAGCCTAAATATTGTACATGTCTTGCTGAATTTGGACATGGACTGCTTCAGTACCGGAGGAGTCATGAATGATGCTGAGCATTGTTTGCAACTATTGTACATTGCCACTCCTGACCTTATGGAGAGAAGTCATTGATGAAGCAACTGAAGATGGTTGGACTGAGGACATTACCCTAGGAACTCTTGGAGAGATGTTCTGGAGCTGAGATGATCAACATCCAACAACCACTACCATCTGCCTATGTGCCATGTATGACTCCAATCAATAGAGAGTGTTCCAATCTGATTCCCTTTGACTCCAGTTTTGTTAGAGGTCCTTGATGCCATATTTTGTCAAATATAGCCTTGATGTCAAGAAGAAAAGGAGTAGGCCGATGGGGCAATAATTGGCCTGATTAGATTTGTCTTGTTTTTTGAGTAGAAGACATGCTTGGGCATAGAGACAGAAAAGATTGGGATGTCTGGTCGGCGTGGATGAATTGGACTGGTGTCTGTTTCCATGTTGTATGACTCTACAACTGTATAAGATCAGTTTAGATCATATCAAGCAAACAAAGTCTAATGTGGTCTCCTACTTGAAGTGATTTTTAAACTTATTTTCCAGTTAAAGCAGCATGTCCCTTTTAACATTTTGTTCCAAAGACTTACATTATCAGAATAACACATTTGTAACAACAATATCTCACCCAACAATGAACAGCTGCTGCTAAATGCAGGGAAAAGAAACACTGGAACTCTTCCAGGAATAAATCTTTGCTGTTCTGTATGAAGGGGTGGAGAATATGTAGAGCTTTCTAGGAGGAAAGAGTTTGACCAGAGCCAAATAAACTACCTGTGCTGGTCAGACACAGGAGTCTCTGGATTATCAGGATTCTTGTGAAGTGGGAGCGAGGAGGATTCATCAAGAAATGCCGTGCTAGTGATAATTGTATCGAGGAAACTCGGGCAGAATGGAACAATTGTCAAAGGACTTTGGATGTTTCAACCTGGCGTGGCAGGAGAGGTGAACTTCTGCTAGAGAGTGGAGCACAGGATAGGACGTATATCAGGGCCCAATATCCAGGGCCTGGGGCCCGAGGGGACCCATTGTACTTGGACCACAGCAGGCCTGCTGTACTCAGATTGGAACTGAGAGTCCACATCTGGAACAAATCTGGGACCCATGGTTTCGAGCCCTGCTCCTGGCCAGGAGTACTTTTGGGTCGAAAATTTTAGGGGCTTGAATAATGTGTGATATGACAAGAAATGTGGAAGCATCACATTTATAGTTCAGCAAAGCCTATCCCGATATCGAGTACAACTCGTTGCATCTTTTACCTTAGTTTGAGTGTCATGCTAAGACTCTCACTAATATGGGCATGCTGGTATAAAAGAGGAAGTGGTGTTAGTTGTTTTGAAAAGCATGAAGGTAGACAAGTCCCCAGGATAGATCCCCAGGTGGAATCTATCCCAGAATGCTGAGGGAGGCAAGGGAGGAAATTACTTGGGCCTTGCATAAAATCTTTGTATCCTTTTTAGTCACAGGAGAGGGCCCAGAGGACTGGAGAATAGTCAATGTTGTTCTTTTGTTTAAGAAGGGCAACAGGGATAATCCAGGAAATTATAGGCCGGTGAGACTGAAGTCAGTGGTAGGGAAATTATTGGAGAAGCTTGTTAGAGACAGGATTTACTCACATTTGGAAAAATATTGTCTTATTAGCGATAGGCCGTATGTCTTTGCACAGAGAAAGTCATCTCTCACAAACTTGATTGAGTTTTTTGAGAAGTGACAAAGTAGATTGATGAGGGCAGAGTGGTGGATATTGCCCACATGAAATTTAGCAAGTCCTTTAGTAAAGTCCTTCATGGCAGGCTGATATAGAAGGTGAAGTTACATGGGATCTGTGGTAAGCTGGCAAGATAGATACAAAATTGACTTGGTTATAGAAGACAGAGAGTATGGTGGAAAGGTGTTTATATGACCAATGATGGTCCATAGGGATCAGTGCTGGGATTCCTGTTATTTGTAATATATATAAGTAATTTGGAGGAGAAATTAGATGATCTGATTAGTGAGTTTGCAGAAGACACAAAGACTGGGGGAGCTGCAGTTAGTGAGGAGTATTGCCAAAGGATACAGCATGATATAGACAGGCAGATAAATTGTAGATGGGACTTAATCTGGAAAAATGTGAGATGATCTCTTTTGGAAGGTCTAATGGAGGAGGGAAGTATACAGTAAATGGCAAAACTTTTAAAAGCATTAACATATAAAGGGATCCAAGCCTAAAGGCCCATAGTTCCCCAAAAGTGGCAGCAAAAGTGGATAAGGTGGCTAAGAAGACATATAACATTCATCTCTCAGGACACAGAGTATAAAAATTGGCAAGTCATGTCGCAGCTGTATAGAACTTTAGCCAGGCCACATTTGGAATATTGTGTACCATTCTGGTCACCATACCGCCAGAAAATGTGGAGCCTTTGGAAAGGATTCAGAAGTGGTTTATCAGGATGTTGCCTGGTTTGGAGGGATTTAGCTACGAGGAAAGACGAAACAATCTTATGGAGTCATCGAGTCATACAGCACAGAAACAGATCCTTTGATCCAACTAGTCCATGCTGACCAATTTTCCTAAACCAAACTAGCCCCACTTGCCTATGTTTGGTCCACATACTTCTAAACCTTTCCTATCCATGTACTTAGCCAAATGACTTTTATATGTTGTAACTGCACCTGCATTTACCATTTCCACTGGTGTTTCATTCCACTTGAATGTTGAAAGCTGAGGGGTGACCTGATTGAACTTTACAAAATTATGAGAGGCATGGACAGAATGGATAGTCAGAGTCTTTTTCCCAGGATAGAAATATCAATTTCTAAGAAACATAGGTTTAAGGTAAAAGGGGAAAGTTGAAAGTAAATGTGAGAGGCAAGCTTTTTATGCAGAGGGTGGTAAGTGCCTGGAATGCACTGCCAGAGGAGGTGGTGGAGGCAGATACAATAGCAACATTTATGAAGCATCTTGACAGATATATGAATAGGCAGGGAATGGAGGGATAGAGATCACATAGAGGCAATAACGTTTTTAGTTCAGAAGGGTAACATCTGTGGGCGCAGTCTTGGTGTGTTGTCTTTTTCGTTGTTTTTTGAATGGCAAGTTAAGGGGGCTTATTGCTTGTTGACAATCGTATTAGCTGCACATTGCACGTCACTAATAATCAGCTTCCTACCCTACCACCCACCTCAGCATCGAGCATTCTCGGGAAGGAAGTCAAAGTGGGTACCTGGTGTCTTCATCCTGCCACTGGCTGTGAAGTGCCTCCAAGCTGGTCAACACACAGCAGCATCACAGGTGTATTAAGTCGAGATCCTCATTTGAAGGATGCACCAGGAATTAGTACTGAAAGGATGTTGTAAGAACACTTTGTGTGAACGGACAGTCACCCATCTCACAGATTGGGCCAAGCTGTTTCTCAGGGCTAATCACTTGTTCTCGTAACATTCGCTCGCTTAGCGCCTGCCTGGATACTCACAACATCTCTGCCTTGCCTTGCCTTGCTTATTAGTACAGTCACATGACAAGACAATTAGCTTTGCTGGTCAGCAATCCATAGTCTAGGGGATGGACATCTTGCTGTATGTCAATGTGCTATATTAATCTCACACCGACAGCATGAACTGTCAGCAACTTCCATAGCAAACAGACTGAATGTGCAGCAAACAAGTAGCCGTGGCTCAAAGTCCGAGGGGAGTAGTCCTCACAGAAGTTCATGGAGACACCCATCCATCAGGGGGCTCCTGTCACAGTAAATTAAGGGCAGATTTTAATCCCAGTCCAAGGGATTGACCATGTCAGGTGTCCAGCTGAAGTGTTCTCAATCAGGATATCCATGCCTCTGCAGTCCCGGAAGTGGGACATGGTCAGGCCTATGGCTCCATAGTAGCCAGCCTTGGGGAGGGGATGGGAATGGGGATGATGGTGTGGTGGGGGGGGGGGGGGGGGGGGGGGGGGGGGGGGGGGGGGGGGGCAGGGTGTTTTCAGGCATCAGTCAGGGGTCTTGGCATTTTTCAGCCGGAACTATCCATCTAGGTGACTCAAGGTGTTGGAACACCATCGCTGCATCAGATTCACCCAGAGAAACTGATTGGAAAACGGATTGGGGAGTATAGGTTGTTGAGAGGGGGCAAGAGGAATGACAATTGTGAAAGGGGGCAACTGCATTTGTAAGGGGGTGATATGATAAAACATGGATGGGGAATGTGGGAGGGTTGTCTGTCCACAGTCAGGAGCACCCTGGCTTCATGAACAGGACATTGTAAGACCACACCTGGCATGGGCACCTTATATGCCAGTAGCTAGGGGCTAAAGGAAGGTTCAAGTGTTGGATGGGGTCCTGGGGAGAGGTGAAGTTTATGGGGTTCACAGGATGGACTATCAGGAAGGGGATTTGGGTGTTTGGGACTTCACTGATGTGTATAGGCAGAGGTTGGCAACTGCTACATGGAGAACTTTGGCTATCACCTTCCTTTATGCAGGAAATTGAAACTACACATTGGAAAAGAACACAACTGTGAAACAACTCCAGAAGTCCTGGCTTTATTTTTTTTGCTATGTCCCCTGGTCCTAAACTCTACAACCAGAGGAAACATAGATCCCCCTCTAACTATCAGATGCCACTAAAATTTTGAAACAAATATTAATCTTCTAATTTCCAGAGAATACAACCTCTTAAACACGTAAGTCTCAAAATCATTGTAGCAAATATCTACTTTCAGGCAAGACAACAAACGACAATCTAGCCCAGATGTACACAGCCAGGGTGGATACATTTAGTGAAGTTGAAGATAGCTTTCAAGTATGTTGGAGTTTCCAAAAGTTTTAACACATGAAAGAAGGAAAGAAAAAGAATCAAGAGACTGCAAGACCAATATGAAGGCATAGAACAGCACCAATGGGCACACAGTTCAGTGGAATTTTACTGTGGTCGGTGCTTGATAGTTTGATAACCAGCAGAGCGAATATACGTGAGGTGACTGTGGGGAGAATGTGCCTCATTTGGCATTCTCAGCTATTACCTCCACAAGGTGGCAGTGCACAATATGTGGCAGGAGGTGGAGGGCAGTCTCAAAGCTGCATATAGTATCTACAGGAGCTGGAAACACATGCTAAACAGTCAGTGGATAGAGAGGCAGGACAAATGTGGTAATGAAAAATGAAGGTGGGGGAAAGAAGGAGGTTACTGGATTGACTTGGGTGGGGGTGCGGGGGGTGCATTTCCTATCAGCTCACGAGCAAGATGCAATAGCATGATTTGCTTTATGGCTGGAAAACTGGTCTTCATTGCTTGAGAGTTGGCCAGCAGCTGCCAAGGTGCTGTGCAGTTGCTTCACCTCATCTGTCTGTCTTCAGGTAAACCTACTGCAAAAGGGCAGGTGGTACAGCATGAAACACCATCATTTAATAAAATATAGCAACAGCAATTTGCAGTTAGTAGAGAGGCATAAAAACTCGGTTGTTTTTTATTACAAAAAGTCAAAAAAAGAAATAATTTTCTTGGTAACACCAGCATGTCTCTTAACGCAGGTAGTGCCTGAATGGCAGCTGTTGAATTGACAGCCATCATCATTTAAGGAATGCCTTAATCCCTAAACTACTTGTAATGCGAGAAGAGGACCTTTGAGCACAGTTATCTGACAGTTATTGCATGCAAGTTTACATCACTAACATTTCAGTACTTAAATAGTGCACCGTTGTACTGTCTCTCAGGTCAGATGTTAATTAGTGAATCCATCTGTCTCTTCAGCTGGATACTTAAGACTCCAGCAGTATTATTGAAAGAATAGCGGGCTCTTGGTTTATGTTCAATGTCCTTGTTCAATATTCTTCTCTTAACTAACAGAATCAAAACAAATTAACTGGTAATTCTTCTATAACATGAAAGCAAAGCACCAGAGATGCTGGAATTAAAAACAGAAAGTGATGAAAATAGCAGCATCGGTGAAGACAGAAACAATTAATGTTTTGATCGAGTATAACTTTTCTTTAGAACAGAAGATAGAAACATGATGGATTTTAAACACTATTTAAGTACTGAAATGTTAGTGATGTGAACTTGCATGCAATAACTGTCAGATAACCGTGCTCAAAGTTCCTCTACTTGCATTGCGTGTAGTTTAGGGATTAAGGCAATCCTTAAATGATGATGGCTGTCAATTCAACAGCTGCCATTCAGGCACTACCTGTGATAAAAGACAGGCTGGTGCTACCAAGATAATTTTAAAATGGAAGAGGCATGTAAAAATAAAAGAGATAGGATGGAATATCTATATGTACCTGCATGGGTCCAAATTAAACGTGTCTCTTTGTGGGCATGTGGAACATTCCTTGTTCCAGTCCTATTTAGCTTTCCTCCTTTACTCTTTTCCTGGTACATCAATGACTGCTCCCTGACTGGGGAAAATTAATCATTCTCCCTTCTCTTACTTTCACATGGTTTATTTCAAACACTTCCACTCCTTGACCTTATTGTCTTTTTTTTTAGAGATAGGCTGATGAATAATATTCATTATAAAGCAACTGATTCCTAGAGCCAGAGATAGCAAGAACCGCAGATGCTGGAATCAGAGACAATACAGTTTGGAGCCGGAGGAGCACAGCAGGTTAGGCAGCTGTGTTCCTTCAGCTCCATACTGTGTTGTCTCTGATTCCTAGAGCTACATTTCCATAAAGCCTGCTCCTATCAAGGGCTCCATTCCTTTCTCCAATTTTCTCTGGTGCCTTCATTTCTGTTCTGGTGGTGGTAGTTTCCACAAAAGCAATTCTGAAATGCCTTCATTTCTTCTCAAGCAAAGTCTCATAGCAGCTCCACTCATACCACACACCTTGCGTTCCACTCTCCTCTATTGTTGACAGGGCCCTCAACTGTGCCTGAGCCATTTATTGCACTCCTTTACCCATCCTTTGATTCCTTTCTCAGAACCACAACAGTATTCCCTTGACCTCATTTTCCAACCCACCTGACTTCACATTCAAAAGATCCTACTCCACCATTTCTGCCACCTTGAATGTGATGTTACTAGCAAACGCGTCTATTGGAGGGAGATATGAAAAGGAGTCTTGAGTGCTGTGTTTAGCAGCACAATCAAATTTTATTTGGAACTCCTTACCAACACAGCATGGGAGAGGTCTCTCTCTAGGGCGCTCTGCTTCTCTCAGCCAAGTCCAGCAGTTTTATACATTTTGTAGCACAATAATTAGATGCAACATTGATGTCATTGTTAGCTACATTCCCCTAATTTATTCATTCAATCATGTAAACACAAGATCAATGAAGGACAACTCCTGAATAAGACTGGAAAAAGGAATGTTCCACATGCTCCACAAAGAGACAGGTATAATTAAGATCCACACAGATACCCATAGCCACACCTTTGAGAAGAAATGAGACAAGTGAAAGGAGAATTTTTTTTCATGAGAGAATAATTCCAGTCAGACAGAGGAGGGTAGTAGCAAATGCCTTGTCAGTCATCTATTCAAGAATGAGGAGGAAATCCCTCAGACAACCCTGCTTGGGGATGGAGGTGTAGAGGCATTGGTTACCCATAGCAAAAAGGAGGAGATTAAGGCCAGGAACTGAAATGATGTCAGATTTCAGAGGAGTCACAGATGTAGGTCAGAAAGTATTGGACAAGGAGAGATAAAACAAAATCAAGATAGTAAGAAATAATTTAGTCATGCAGGAGCAGACCGAAATGGTGGGGGTGTACTGTCAATTTTGGGAAGGAGGTAGAAGCAAGTAGTTTGGAGTTAAGCATAATGAGATTGGAGGTTAGGAGAGCGGTAATCCTCAGAGGAGAGTAAGTCAGTGACAAACCTTGAAACAATGGCTTTATGCTCAGTAGTGGTTCACTGTCTGGGGAGGTAGGAAGAAATGCCTGAGCGTTGACAGTAGCCTCTGAACAGTTGAGGTGAGCACACCAGATAACAGCAGCACCATTCTAGTCAGTTAGTTTGATAGCAATGTCAGGGGTAGACCTGAGAGGACAGAGTGCAGCAAGTTCAAAGAGAGACAAATTAGTGTGATGAGGGAAACAGAGAAATATGGCTAATGGTTCCTGGTTCCAAGATTAAAAGCAGATAAAACCCTGGAGGCTGGGATCCAGGTAGGAGGAGAATACCTGAGGCAGATGAGAGCATCTGCTGGTCAGGGAGAGAACTCCTTGTCAACAGAATGAAACATAGAGGTGACAGTGACAGAAGGAGTTTTGAGCTGAACTCCAAATTCATTGAAGTGGGATTTTAAGGGAAGAAAGCTGAATCATTTGGCTCAAATCGCTCAGTATCAGAGAAATTACTCTTCTCATTTACTGCTTTTTACGGAGTTAGGCTGCTGTGTTTGTCTACATATCAATAATGACTAAACTTTAAAAACAGCTTCTTATTTGTTAAGAGCTTTGGATTGTGGCAAAGTGCTGTGTAAACATAAGATCCTTTTACCCCTTTAATAGTCAAGGACATGCAGAAGGATTAACCACAGCTGCAATAATCGTCCTTCATTATAAATTTACTCGAATATCAATAAGACTGCCTGGTTCTCAGCACAGCATGGTTCTATCTTTACTGTGTATTAAAAAGAGCTGGCACATGCTGAACACGTGTTATGGAAACCTGTGGTGTTTCTTTAGATCTTTAGTTTCTGGATTTTGTGTCCTGATATGATATCAAAAGCGTTCATCAGAGTTAAAGAAATTATTGCCTTGGATAATCCTCAGGGGACATACAAAGAAATCAGCTTTAACGCCTGCAGAAAGCAGTGACAGCTTTCTGGTGTGCTATGATCTATCACTCCTTGTCCCAGGGACTTCTATGCATTTGACCAGAGGACACAGAGGTGGAGCTTTGCCTTGTCTTTGTGCACTTTGCCCCCTCAGTCAGAGACACCAACTTCATATCAGTCAAAAAGCCAGGAAGGTTATCATAGTTGCCAAAAGATCTCTGTCAATTTAAGGGGGATATCCCACCTTCAGGGATTCCTGACATAGTAAGTCAAGGCAGCCTCCAATACTAGTCCATGGGGTTTAGATAGAGTCAATTAGCGAGTTGAGCAGTCAGAGTCAGGATTCTCTCCTCATGAAGAGTGAGGAGCTGAGTATTAGACAGCCCACCTCCTATCTTGACTCATTCTGCTCTACTGTTAACTATTCTCCTCCTGGAATGAGAGAGAGGTGTAGAATTATGGAAGATGAAAGTAGGCAACACAATTATTACTCTTGATGCGGGTGAGGAGATGACCCAAATGCGGAGGGCATGCAGGGTCAGTACTGTTGGGGATTGGGATGGAGGAAGGCTAATGGGGAAGATGCTGCAGGCAATAGTGAGAGTGGTAGAGTTTCCAAGGGAGGAGGTGAGTGCAGTAGCAGAGATAGAGTGTGTGAGAAGATGGTGGTCCATATGATGGTAGCATGGAGAAGAACATTGACCTTCTTCCCATAGTGCATTCCTCCATCAGCTAAGACTGCTTCAGCTTGGGTGGCAACCTCAGACCGGGCTGGCTTGGTCTGGCATCAGCTAGCCCTGGGGGAGGATGAAATCCCATATTAGCACCATCCCATCCAGCAGGACTTCAATCAAAGTGGGGCACCAACTTACCCATGTCTGCCAAATCTGGAGCAAATATCAAGAATCATACAAGGCAGTTCTGGAATGACCGTACTTATCTGGGTGCAAAACGGCTTTTAAAGATGGCACCATTGCAAGAGAATCTGGTGAATTCTGGACTATCTGTTACATGGCAAGGTGCTCCTGGAATGGCAAACCATAAGATGGGTTGGATATCAAACAAGAGGGATGCTGTTACGACAGGGAATTGCTGAACCCCTTTGATAATTAAACTAAAACACAAGCCCTGATCTATTATAACAGGAGTAGGTGTTCCTCTCTAGTAATTACCCCCCAAAACATCCAGAGAAGCTCATCTCTCCCCTCATAACCTATTAAAAGAGTGGTTAAAAGAACAGAAATCCCTCATCTCCACTTTACAAGTAACTAGAAACAATTTATTTTTTAACCCAACAATGCACAATTTAACAAAGTTACTAACAAACTGACAATTCCCCCTTAGACTACTAACTACTCCCTAACTGGTCTAAATTCTACTGGGATGTTGTTTAAATAAAAACAAGTCGCACTAATATAACCCCAATTAATAAGAAGAATAAAGTATAACTTAATCTCTCCAAGTTCACACAGATTGTCTTCTGGAAATATTCTGTTGTCTTCGCTCTCTTCACAAACACCTTTCTTCCCTTAATTTTGCTGTCAGGGATGTTTTATCTCTATAATTTCTTCAATGACGACTGAACTAAAATACCGTGGTACCTTTGATCAATTAGATAGGCTTTCTCTGAGAGCTGAATGGTGCTAACTCTGGCAGGTGGCAGATGGCAGATGGATCTCTCTTTCAGATGGCAGTTGGCTCTCCCCAATTTTCCAAATGCCCCTGTCTTATATACCGGTAATGACAATCAAATTCTTATAATATGATTGGTTTCAGGTAGTCAACACCATCAGATTTAAATTCAATTGGCTGTTTCTAGGTGCTTTGTTTAAATTAATTGGCCGAATTCAAACTCGTCACAACATCAAAACAAGACTAAGACAACACAGTGTGGAGCTGGAGGAACACAGCAGGCCAGGCAGCATCAGAGGAGCAGGAAAGCTGACGTTTCGGGTTGGGATTGCTGTTTTGCCTGCCACCTGTAAGGCTTTGATACACTTGTTTCACTTTTTGAGGCTCTCTCTCCTGGCAACTTAAGCTGCTGCTCACAGTCACAGAATTTTTTTTATAAAATTTCTAAGTACAGACAAAGCATAAATCTCTTAAAGGAACCACACATTTTAGCTTCCTGCCTTTCACTTCACAAACACTCTACCCAATTCTGTAACAACGCCACAGGAGCAGGGTAAGTAAATACTGAGGTGAGTTTGGCCAAATATGGTGAAAGATCTTGGCTGGTTTTGCTGCGTAAAACATTCCACAAAAAAACTCAACGCAACTCAGACTTAACATAGAACATAGAACTCTACAGCACAAGTATTGGCTCTTTAGCCCATCATGTTGTGCCAAACACGATGCCAAATTAAACTAAATCCTTCTGCCTACCCTTGGTTCATATCCCTCCATTCCTTGCATATTCATGTGCTTATCTAAAAGTCCCTTAAACTTCCCGATCATATCTGCCTCCACCACCATCCCTGGCAGCACGTTCCACACTCCCATCATTCTCAGTGTAAAAAACTTGCCCCTCACGTCTCCTTTGAACTTTCCCCCTCTCACCTTAAATGCATGCCCCCCTGGTTTTAGACATTTCAACTCTGGGAAAAAGATTCTGACCATCAACCCTATCTATGCATCTCGTAATTTTACTGACTTCTATCAAGTTTCCCCTCAGCCTCGTCCGCTCCAGAGAAAACGATGCAAGTTTTTCTAGCCTCTCCTTGTAGCTTATACTCTCTAATCCAGGGAGCATTCTGGTGAACCTCTTCTGCACCCTTTCCAAAGCCTCCATGTCCTTCCTGTAATGTGACGACCAGAAATGAATGCAATACCGCAAGTGTGCCCTAACCAAAGTCTTATAAAGCAGCAATATGACATCCTGACTCCTGTACTCAATGCTCCAACCAATAAAGGCAAGCATACCATATGCCTTCTTTATCACTTTATCTACTTGTGTGGCCACTTTCAGGGAGCTATGGCCTTGAACTCCAAAACCTTCTACTTGATCAAAAAACATAAGATTCAACACAATGTCCCCATTTTTCTTTGGTTATAATAGTGAAACATATCGGCATTCATCATCCTTAATCTATTGAATCTGGCAGTGACTGAGAGTTCAAACGTGTGTAGGAGAACACAAAAATCCAGTCCGTGAGGCAACCCTTCACATGGTATCCTCTCTTACATGAATTGACTTGATAAGAACCTTCACCCTTAGTGCCATTAACCTTGTTGTAAACACTAACAAAAAAGTTACATTGGTCAAATGGTGTATAACTGTGTTTATAAACAGTGCACTAATTTCATATTGACTGCTAAACATGATTCTTGGCCCTGAAACACTGAATTTATGGAATGCCAAATTTCTCCACAGTTCTAAAAATAATTCACCAGACTTTTTAAAAAAGTAAATTAAACTTCATTTTTAAAAGTATGTTTATCTTTATTTCTAGCTTCTAACTCAATATGATTGGATAAATTTTCACTATTTGCAAATTTAAATCTAAATTTTGAATGTTTTTAAGCATTTTTTTTACTTCTTGATTTGCTCCGTGTGAGTCCTTCAAGCTGATTAGTTACCTACCTGCTTGCTGACATCACATCCAGTTCAAATCAAAAAACTATATTGGCTTGGTGCCAGATTTAAACTACCACTGGGAAAGAGGAAATTCTTGCCACAGAGGTCATTATGTTTTTATTAGTAATTTTCTTTATGGTCAGTTCTTCACTGCTGACTGCAAAATGTGAGCCAAGAAGAATTAAACTGGATGAAACAGTCGATGTAGCATCAAACTAGGTAACTGACACAATAATGGCACGCACTGACCTTTCAACCCAGCAATATCCTCCTTATGAACATCTGAAGACTGTTGTCAAGTTTGGCTGAGCTGTCGCTCAGGCTAATCAAGCAATAGCCTGGCAAAGTCACACAAATCATATCTTACAGGCAAAATCCCAGACACAGCCCCTGGTTATGTCTTGTGCCACCAATAGGACAGATCTGCCAATGGCATATGGTTTAGAGGGAGTGACACCTGGTATCCTCAAAATTGACTCCAGATCACATGATACTCCATGACTCCATCTCTCCAACAAATGAACCAGTGCTCTATTTGAACGCCACCTGAAAGATGCACTGAAGGACACAGAATGTACTCTGATTAGGGCTCTTCAGTGCTAAGTAAAATCACTACTGGCCTGAAGGACATATCTGCTGGACTGGGCCTCCACCAGGTGATAACAAAACCAACGCAAGGGGAAAACCTACATGATCCTCCCTTCCCCCACTCAGCAATCTACTTACCACAGGTATACTTGTCCATGACAGTATTGGTAGGAGTAATCACCGCATAGTCCTCGTGAAGGCAAAGTCCCATACTTTCAATGAGTATCCAGTCCATTGTATTCAGTGACACGACCATTGTGCTAAGTTGATGCATTCAGAACAAATGGAGCAGCACAAAAGTGGGCACCCATGAGGGATTGTGGACCTTCAGCAGCAGGGAATTTGTATTCAATCATAAAATGTAATTGCGTGGCACGGTAGCTCCCTCACTTTACCATTACCATCAAGCCGGCAAGGTGGGAGGGGGAGACCATGGTTCAATGAGGACCTCAAGAGAACATACCAGGAGCAGTACAACGTCTTTCTCAAAATGACGTGCCACCCTAACAAATCAACATGCTGTAGACATAGATTTGTGCTCACACAACCAGAATTAATCAAGGCCCTGCAGATGTGCCATATCATTTTACAAATAGTGCCACACAGAAATAAATGTCAAACTGGAAAAGGAAGCTTCATGCACATCCCCACCTTTGATGAGAGTGGAGTATATCATGTAAGTACAAAAGACAATACTGAAATATTTATAACCGGAAATGGAGACCAGTCTTCATCGAATTCTATTTGTTCCACAAGATATAAAGAAATATTTGAGTGCACTGGATACAGCAAAGGATATTGGCCCTGAAAACATCCTTATAGTTGTGCTGACATCTCCAAAACTCAATTCCAGTTCAACTGCAACACTGTCATCAATCTGATCAAGTGGAGCATTTCCAAGCTAAGTCCTGTTCACAAAACCGGACAAATCCAATCCAGCCAGTTGCTTCCATTAATGAACAAAGTGATTGAAGGTATTGTTCACAGTACTATTGAGTGGCTGTTACTCACCAATGTCCTGTTCACCAATGTAAAGTCTTAGCTCGACAGGGCCACTCAGGTCCACTCATCACAACCTTGATCCTAACAGGAGATAAAGTGATGTTTGATGAAATAGGCTATTAAGAGCCTCTTGTAAAATTGAAGTCAATGGGAACTGGGGAGAGGACAAGTTGGGGGTTGAACTCTCCCTAAGTCCTTTTTAATTGTATGGATGAGTGCAGCTCCAAACACTCTCAGAAATTTCACTGCCATCCTGGATGAAACAACGCACTCATTGACATTCAAGGAGCACCATGTATCATCACTTCTTTGGACATGACACACTGTGACTGCGGTATGTATCAGATACAAGTTGCACTGCAGCAAATCACCAAGGGTTCTTCAACACCATGTCTGAAAACTGCAATCATTATTAGTTAGAAGGACAAGGGTAAGGTACATGGGAACATCACCACCTAAGAGCTCCCCTCTAAGACACACAACATCCTGACTTTGAAATGTATCCTGGTTCCAAATGTTGCTGTGTCAAAATCCTGGAATCTAACAGCATTGTGCAAGTGGCTTCAATACACAGACTACAGCTCATTACCACCTTGTCAAGGGCAATCTGAACGATTTATTTATTGTCACATATATCTGGAAGATACAGTGAAAAGTGTTTTGTAACCACAATCCCGTTGCATTTTGAGATACAATAAGAATAAAAAGAAACTACTTAAATAAGAGACAACAAGGTGCAGGGCTGGATGAACACAGCAGGCCAAGCAGCATCATAGGAGCAGAGAGGTTGACGTTTCGGGCCTAGACCCTTCATCAGAAAAGCTTTTCTGATGAA
>NC_063337.1:36875591-36884303 GCF_021869965.1 Rhincodon typus | reverse complement strand
TGATTCTACTTAAATAAGAGTTAATCTGCTGTTAAAGTTGGGGTCTCAAGCATGCCTTCAGGGCTTCAGCAAGGTCTCTGCAAGATGTTCTGGTCCTCGAGGACTCCTGCTCCAGGAACAGCAACGATGACACCAATGGCCCAGGTGACCCTGGCTCTGTTGCTGCCGTTGCCTCGCTGACACCACCAAGGGAACAGGCTCCAGGGCCTATGTCAGGAGTCCCCATTTCAGGCACCACCGTCACCAAGAATCCAGGCTCTGGGCCTACCGCCACCAGGTGTCCCTGCTCCAGGCATTGCTGCCGCCAAGAGCCCAGGCTCTGGCCTACCAATGCCAGGAGTGCCTGTTCTGGGCACCACCACTGCCAGGAGTCCAGGCTCTGGGCCTACTGCCACCACCATCAGGAGTCCTGGTCCATGCCACTGATGGTGCAGTCATTGGCCCGCTGACACTGTTCTGGCCTCGAAGATGAAGAATGAAGGAACAAGAAAAGAGAAAAGGTGAAAAGTACATTGAGAAAATGATGCAGCCGGCCTGGAGCAGATGGTCTCTGATGAGGTAAACACCTCCTACTGTGCTGGTGCCATCTTGGGGCCATTTGTCATGGCCAATAAATGTTAGCCTAGTCAGTGATGCCAACATCCCACAAATAAATGATAATTTTAGAAAGAATGACCACAGAAGATTTTTTCTAGGCTTGGTGAGATGTTTTCAACTATAAAATAAATATTTAATGATATGATTGAAAGAAAAAAATGTATTTTGGACCTAAAATTTAACTTTTCAGAGGAGTGTTAGTTACAACAATGTCTACACTTCAAAAGTGCAGAGGAATGTTCAGAGGTTAAGAAAGGTGATGTAGAAATGCAAGTGGTTTCTTCTTTAGCTCTTGTAACAAATGTTACTGCAGTATACTCAACATACGATGGTGTTATTGATGAAAAGTTTCAAAATAATCATCTTTTCGTAAAAATACTCATGGCCATTTTCTGAGAATTACAAATACTGAGCAATTAAGTGTCTACCTATCTTTAACAAAATGCTATTGCTTTGACAGTGGAAAATGCCAATAAGCAGTTATGGATTACATTCATCAGCAAGTATGTAATGGAGTTTGTTCTCCTTTGTTCAATTAATGCAGATGGTGTGCTGTAAGGTAGCAAGTTACAGGACAGTATTATGCAATGCAGCAAATTTTGCAGTACTCTTTATATTAAAACACTCCTCACACGGCTTCAAGAATCATTTCAGTGATCACTGATGGTAAAAGCATCTACCTAGTCACTGTAATGATGATTAAAATTAATGCACAGCACCATTTTTGAAGATAGTAGTTTCATATAATAGACAATGTCAAAAATAGAATGCTGCTTCCTCACCACTGCTCTTTTATACTATAACAGTTTGCCAGTAATTCTTAGAGCTTGGCTAGAAGCTGGATACCTAACAGAATAGAAATGCAGTTTGTAGTAAACTTCCCTCATTCTGAAGGGTTAAAATATGAGAACCTACACTGATTAATCTCCCAATTTCAGAATCCTTTCTGGGATTTTTAAAGACAAATAATACAGAAGGTGGTCCATTGCAATTCCTACATTTTTTAGAATGTTTAATGCTTGAATTTAAAATAATTCACAGTTTGCAAGTTACATTATTTGGCACCTCTGCAATTTGAATGAGTAATAAGTTCTGCACTCCAAAAGTGTGATAACCAGAAAAGGATATGAATATTCAGCTTTCGGAGCACTTTTAGAGTACGTGCTTGATTTTAATTGAGAGGGAAAAAATAACAGTCTAGCTCTCACAGAAGAATCATTTGATTGCTATGAGGTATTTTCAAAGGCTTTTGAGAGGTAAACATATATATTCCTGATTATTTTTGTTAGGGTGGAAATAAACGCCTCTTTGCAGTTGAATTAACAATTATAAATAAGCTATTTGGCTCTGAGCCCACATCCCATAATCTCCATACTCCTTTCTTGAAGTTGCTGATTTATTTTCATGTCTGATTCCATAAGCATCAAGCCAAAGTTATTTCTGACCTACAACCTAACCAGGCAGATATCTGCTTGAATCGGATAAGGCTATTTGGCTATAAGGATCTTCACAGCTAATAACTGTAACAAGCAATTTCCATGATCAAAATACTACCTTTTTTCATACTTTCCTTTAACTCAGAGGCAATATTGTGGCTCAAGTATTATTTTTTCATTGCAAAAATACACATTGGTTATTAAAAAAAAATCTGTAAGTACACACAAAAAGTTTTCAATCTATTCCATACAGTCTTTGTGAGGAGAAAAAAGAAACATAAATGACATATTGGAATATGACATCCCACAAAGCTGCCATGTAGTCGCAAAAATAAAGGTACTTTTAACTCACGCAGGAAAAGAATTTACATACATTTTGGTATTTGTGAACTGAATAGACCCCTATTAAATTTTTGCAGAAAGACCATAGACAGCAGTTTTTCCCCACTGTGCCTTGGCAGCAACTGCCCCAAGCTTTAGTGCGTCCATCAGCACTTAGTCCTTGACCTTGGAATGTGCCATTCTGCAACATTTGATCAAAGTCAACTCTTTGTACTAGAAGACCAAAAAGATTCAGGCAGACCAATCAGCATCTTTCACTGAGTTAATGATCCTCCAGGCGCAGTGAATATTTTTGTCTTGGTGTGTGTCCTGGGGAACAGACCATAAAGTACAGAGTCTTGTGTCATGGAACTGCTCAGGACGAACCTTGACAAAAAACATTGCATCTCTCTCAAGACTTTCTTTGCAAAGGCACGTTCGAGAAGGAGATGTGTTACAGTCTCTTCCCCCCACCCCTGGCTGCTTCGATGGAGGAGATAGTCCAGGCATACATGAAGGATCCAACGGGCAGTGCCATTCTCAACACCAGCCAAATGATGCCTTGGTGCTTGGTGAAAAGCTCTGGTGATGACACATTCTGCCAAATGACTGCTCAGGGAACCTCGCAAAAGCGATACAATTGTCATTGTCCCTTTTCAGTCGGATACCTCAATATTCACTATGTGCCTGTGTGTTGAGGTGCAAACAGAGTCAGGAGGGTAGCATCATGCGTTAATGAATGTGACTGTGACATTATTTTCTAATTCCTTTAAAGAAAAACGAAATGGCAAGGAAAACATTTAGTATTAGAAAGTTATATTTTCGGAAGACAAAATGGTGCCTGGTGGTTAGTTGGATCATTTGAAGAGTGGTGCTAAGTTTTACATTCGAGGCAAATCCCAAGTCTGCAAGCCCAATTGGAAGCTGCAGGTAAGATGTCAGCACATTGAAGAGATCTAATACTGAACCATCTATAAAGGGGAGAATGATACCTCGATTGCAATGATTAGAAATTTCAGCTTCAAACTCCCAATCTGAGATAGCAAGAAGCAGGTGTAATATAGATGAAGCAGGCTGAGTAACTTGCTTTTAACTAATTGCACTATTTACAAATAAATGAATAATTTAGGCTGACAGTAAGTAGTTGGTATTATTATGAATGTAGAAATTTTCCTTTCTCAATAGGCTTGTTATATCTCTGTTATATTTTCTTTCTCAAGCCCATATAATTTCTCTTGTAAAACATATTATTATGACCACTATTATTTCTGAAATGACATTTTATGTTTTAAAAGGAGGCTGCATAAAGATTATTCCAGCTTCTTGCCTTAATCTTTTGGTAATTATTTTTCCATCTTGTAACTGATTCACTACAGAATTGAACCATAGAAATGACTGACCCCTATTTGCCTTATCAAAAGCACTCATGATTTAGAACAGCTCATATTGTATCTCCTCTTGATCTTTCATTAATTTTCTCCTCTTAACCAAAGCACAGTTCTTCTTAATATCTTCTTTAAAAATCTCTTCTTTACCCTCTCCATGGTGCTAAAAGACCATAAAACACAGGAGCCGAAGTGGGCCACTTGACACGTCTGTATCAACTCTGTCCTTCAATAAGAGTACGGCTCATCTGATAAAACACTACTTCACTTTCATGCCTTATCCCCATAACCTCCAGTTCCCTTTGTGATTTACAATCTGCCTATCTCAGCCTTGGCTGTATTTAATGACCCAGCCTCAACAGCTGTCTGTGGTAAAGAACTCCACAGATTCCCTCTAAGAGGATTCCCTCTTCCTCATCTTTGTCCTGACTGGGCAACTCCTTACTCTTCCTGAAACTCTCCCTGAAACAATCTCTCTGGCACCTTTCTGTCACGCCTTTAAAAATCTTATGCTTCAATAAGATCATTTCTCATTCTTCTAAATTCCAGTGAATACAGCCTTATCTTCTCAACCTCTCCTCATAAGACAGTCCGTTCATACCTGCTCTCAATCTAGTGAACTCTGTGCACAGCCTCCAATCTCACTATAGTTTTCCTTAGGCTCAGGGACCAAATCTGGATACAGCTGGGGAACCTTTCACTAAGATGGATAGGTTTGGGTCAGATGGGATATTTAAATGCTAATAATCTGTGACCTGGCACCATATTGAGTCTAACCTCCACACTATGGATGCAGGATGGGGAGTAGGCAACCAACTTGTCCCCCAGAGAGGATTAGCCATTTCAATATTATGATAAGTTTTGTGTTTTTACTATCATTTTCAACTCAACCTTGGTCACTCCTACCTCTCATGACCCTTTAGTTCTTCTCCACAAGGCTTCCAACCTCTGACCTCTGAACTCACTCCTGCTCTGGACCATCTTGTCAATGACTTTGTTACAAACAGAGGAAAGAAGATGGGATAGTTCTCTTTCTTTCCACCTCTCAACTAACTGTGTCAAGATGTGTTGAGAGAAGTCAGCTGACCTCTACACCCTCAACTCAATATTGTTTCAATGCAGATTGCCCATTCTCCATGCTGTGTTTAAGAAAAAAAATAAGTTGTTCATTTTTTATATATCTGTGGGTACACCTGCATGTGCATAACAACTTTGAACTACATTAGCCACCAACAATGCCTTGCTCCAGCAACTTCCTGTTGATCTCTTTATCTCTTTTTTTCATCCTTTCTGCAATTGAAGCCTTAACTTCTCAACCTGGCTGGCGGCATCCAAGAAACAGAGGTGAAAATTGTTTATCAAGTCTGCCTGTTAAATGTGGCAGGACCCACAGGAAACCCATTCTCCTTGCTTTCTGAAGCTCAAAGCAACACTGCAATCACCTCCAAGTTAGTATCCAGCCCATATTCAAACTGCTGTTCACTCAATGATTTGTGTAAATTAGTCCCTGTTTATTCTGGGGTGTCACATCTTCAAAGCCTCTATGAGTAAGTTGTTGGAAATATTGCTCCTGCCAAGCCCCTGTGTTTGAGTTGTCACTTTATGCACACATTACACTCTAAGAGCTCTCATAATGTGAACACCATTAGATGTCCCAACTAAGTTTGTCTGCCGCTTTCTGTTCTATTTTCCAGTAAAAATATAACTTGAAACAAAATTTAACTGGCTGAAAAGAAATTCCCCCTTTTTTTAAGTGGATTTAAGCTAGAAAGTTCTGAAGTGCCCTGATTGCACAGGGAGGTGACTGGGCAGTGTGTGTACTGAAACATCTCAGCACTACGCCACGCAGATGGGTATTCAGCTGTTCAGGAATGTTTGAACTTGCCCTGTCTGATCCAGGTGGAATGTATTAATATGGAACTCACCCTCAGGTAACTGCGCTGAATTCTTCCGTTGAAGACACAACATGGAACATGCAAAATCTTAACACCAATAAAACATGTACCCTCACCTGCTCAACCATTCAGAAAGCCATGCTTTTCTTCTTAACTTCCTACCTCTTTTACCGTTCCAGCCCGTAAGTAAAGAAGTCAAAGGGTTAGGAAGGGCTGGGATGCTGAAAGAAGTAGAGGGGCTCTCCCACAAAAAAATCCCATGTAATCTTCATCTCAAATATTCTTTCGTCATCAAACGTCCACTCCCTGACTTTCCATGCTAATTCCTGTGAGCGTGAAGGTGAGTGAGTCAAATGTCAAACATGGATAGCTCTGACTGTCTGATGTTTAACAGTCTTGATTGTCAGCCTTCTCCAGAGAAGGACGAGTCTGACTTTAAAACGCTGAGCTATGGGTCAAACAGTAAAACATCATTGGCTCGCAGCGGAAGAAGGCAGATAGTGACAATGAGATAGTAGGGTCCAGACCAGAAACGTCAGCTTTCCTGCTCCTCTGATGCTGCTTGGCCTGCTGTGTTCATCCAGCTCTACACCTTGTTATCTCAGATAGTGACAATGGACTGGGTGGTGATATAAAGACAATGGGTGAGGTCTCCAACTTGTTTAGCAGCTCTCTGGGAGAAGAACAATTCCAAAAGTAAAACCTGATCTGAATCTACATCTTGCCCCAGGGCAACATTATTTGTTCTGGTGAAATGCGATAATGGTATTGTACAATCTTCATGCTGTAAAATATATTCAAAATGCAGATTGTTCAATAATTATCAACAAACATACCATGCATTGCTGGGCTTGCTGTGATGACAAAGTGGTGAAAGGGATGGATAAAGGATGTCTGCTGGCAATCCTGTCACACAGTGATGCTCACTCGCTGCAGATCAGGACAGATGTGGAATTCATATTGTCCTAATGAGGAAGCAAAAGAAGATGAACCCCAAATTCAAGTGTGAACAAAATATGCTGGAAAAACTCAATGGTTCAGGCAGCATCTGTAGAGAGAAACAGAGCTAAGTTATATCAGAACACTAATAAAAGGTAATTGATTTGATGCATTAATACTGTTTCTGTTCACAGATGCTTACCTGACTTACTGCATTTTTACAGTTTCATTGTTCTTATTTCAGATTGCCAGCATATATATTATTTAACTTTTAGATTAGTCACCCTAAACACAATCGGTCCTCTGTGCATCTGGCTGAACACCAGCTCTGGCTGGTTACCAGTCACTCAGGTTGAAACGTAAAGAAAACTTGACAATAACTAACTATTGGCTCTGGAATGTCCAAATGCCTCTACACAATAACACAAGCTGCGTAGAGCAGCTCTGACTGTCAGAACGCTGGGCAGGTGCATGAATGATATAACCACTCTAACAGAAGCAAGATTTCCAGACGAGTCTCATGTTGAGGAAGTAGAAATGTAGCACACGTGCTCACTGATTAGAATAAGAGATGAGTCCAAAAAGATAAAAGGAAAAAAAATGGCTTAGTTTGTGAATTATTTGCAACGTGGATAGTTGAATGTTGCAGTGGAGTTACAGAATGTGTTGATTTTATAGTTGAACAGTTGGCTTCGATATCCTTGGCTTTGTTCATCACTTGAGATTTGGTTCTTCTGATTCTTTTCAACCATTCCAACATTCAGGATGAGAAAGTCATTTTCTTGTCCTGTTTTCTTTTGCCTGGTTAGCTAGCTAGCTACTAACACTCAGAGAGACACAATTCCTTTACCTGAAACACAGGGGTGACGAAGGGATAGTTCTTCATCTCTGACATTCACACTCATTAACCACTCAAACCCAGGCTAATATGTATGGGCACCTTCGTCCACTGGCAATGCGAGAACATCAGTTGAACTTGCACACTCCAGTTGAATTGAATCTAGATTTTCAACTCCTATCCTGTGTGTTCTTCAAGGGGAAAAACACAAAATGTTTGGGTTATAATGCACTCGGGGTGACTTGCTGTTGAGCAGGGAGTCATCAGTCCCCTGTTATCTTAATAGTCACAAGAAGTTACAATCCTGTGTGTTTGACTTATCTTTTCCCACTTTGAAGGGTCATTGTTTGAAGCTCCCTGCATGTCGTTAGGTGTGCAATTCCACGGCTCTCTCTCTTTCTCTCTGACAGATAACTGATTCATATCTGCGGCCATTTTTGGCTGTACCAATGCTCTTTAAATAACGCATCTGGAATTACAAAATAAAAGTGTCCATAATACTTCTGAGTTCTGACCCAGTGTCATGACAAGTTAGGAGAGTGACTGTCCGCTTTCCTGGATGGGTGTATCTCCAACAACACCGCAAGAAGCTCAAAACCATCCAGGACAAAACAGCCTAGTTGATGGTCACCATATTCACCACCTTCAATGTTCATTCCTTTCACAACCAACACACAGTGGCAGATGTGTATTCCATCTCCAAGATCCACTGTAGTAAGTCACCCAGATTTCTCTGACAACACTTCAGAACTTGTGACCCTTATCACTTAGAAAGGTTAACAGGGATGCAAGGAGATCTGATCATGTGCAGATTTTCCTCCAAGCCACATTCCATTTGGACTTGGAATTACATTGCCTCCTCCTTCACTATCCCTGGGTCAAAAGCCTGGAACTTCCCCTTGAATAGCACAATGGGTATATCCACATCCAATTAACTACAGCAACTGAAAAAGACAGCTGTCCACTACCTTCATAGAGATAATTAGAATAAAAAATTCTGACCTGGCCAATGACATACACATCTTATGATTAACGAAAAAAAAATGGTGCTTCAATGTCCATACTCTCAATAGATTGATTCAGTGGTTGGTCCATTTAATCCTGACAAGGAACCAGTATGGGATTATTGTGAGGTTTTCAAAAGGTCACTCAAAATAATTCAAAGATTACTGAACAATTTTTTTTGTCAGTTGGTCAAAGGCAGTTAAAGTAGACCATTGAGATAACAAGGTGCAGAGCTGGATGAACACAGCAGGCCAAGCAGCATCATAGGAGCAGGAAGGCTGATGTTTCGGGCCTAG
>NC_063337.1:36856030-36875491 GCF_021869965.1 Rhincodon typus | reverse complement strand
TGAACACAGCAGGCCAAGCAGTATCATAGGAGCAGGAAGACTGACGTCTAGGGGTCTAGGCCCGAAACATCAGCCTTCCTGCTCCTATGATGCTGCTTGGCCTGCTGTGTTCATCCAGCTCTGCACCTTGTTATCTCAGATTCTCCAGCATCTGCAGTTCCTACTATCTCTAAAGTAGAACATTGCTACTTTCAAACAAGTGGTCAGTCAGGTAGAGAAAAGCAGAGGAAGGAACTGCATCCTGAAGAAGTGCTGATATAAGACCATAAAAGATAAGAGCAGAATGAGGCCATTTAGCCCATTCAGTCTGCTTCTCCGTTCAATGAGGTCATCTCTGATCTGATAATCCCTCAACTTCTCTTTCCTGATTTTTCCCCTTGACCTTGATTCTCTTACTAATTAAAAATCTGTCTATCTCATTCTTGAATACACCTCATGATCCAACTTCTAAAGCCCTTTGCTGTAAAGAAGTCCACAGATTCACTAACTCTCAGAAAAGAAATTCCTCCTCATCTCTGTCTAAAATGTGTGACCCCTTATTCTGCTGTTGTTCCAAGCTGTTATGGCTCAGTGAAGTCCTGGGAACCAATAAATGCAGCTATGAATTGAGATTAGGGCAAAGGAAAAGTCACAGGATCTGTAAGAAGCAACTGAAGCTTGATGGAAGCCCACAAGCAGTATTTGCTTGGTGCAAGCTGGGAAATGTTGAGACTTGGAGATACCCAGCATGATGAAGCTAGAAGTCTGAGGTACAGCTAGAATTATACCTGTAAGAAGGCCTGGAGTGCAGTCTCAGGATTCCAGTGGAACACTGTCTTGAGAACAGATTGAATTACCATCATTGTTTTCATAAACAAAAATAAAGGTGCCTCAGACATGTGACTTCAAGTAAAAACTGAAAGAACTGCAGATGCTGTAACTCAGGAACAAAAACAGAAGTTGCTGGAAAAGCTCATCAGGTCTGGCAGCATCTGTGAAGGAAAAAACAGTGTCAATGTTTCAGGTCTGGTGACCCTTCCTCAGAATTGATGGTGGCTCGGAAAACGTCAGTTTATATGCAGAAAAAAGGGGAGGGTGCTGGGATAGGAGGTAAACAATAGGATAGAGCCGGTTCTATCCTATCTTTTACCCCCTACCCCACCCCCTCCCCTTTTTTCTGCATATAAACTGACCATCAGGTCTGAGGAAGGGTCACTAGAACGAAACGTTAACTCTGTTTTTTCCTTCACAGATGCTGCCAGACCCAATGTGACTTTGAGTGTCATTATTTACATTCACATTATTTGCATTCAAAGATTGATGTGGGGGAAATGGGTTCCGATTCATGAGGCACGGGTACCAATATTGAGGAAGGAGAGAACGGTTCCATTGGGAGGGGCTTCATTTGAACAATGGTAGGATCATTGTCTGAGTGAAACATATAGTTAGCATTGTAAATAGGGCTTTAAACTAATTAGAGGGGCGGGGGGGGTTAAACTGAAGTGAAGTTGAAAAAATTAAAAGACGAAATGAGAGACCAAAAGTTAAGGTTAATGAAGAGGCAAATGATTGAAGCGTGGCAGGAAGGGACAGAAAACATGAGCTGGAGAATGCAGAAGAAATTAGAACCAGAATAATAATGGTAAAACGTCAAATTTTAAAGCTCTTTATCTGAATGAATACAGCAGTTGTGACAAAGTAGATGAATTGATGGCACAAATGGAAATAAATTAACATGACTTGAAAGCTATTATGCAGACCTGGTTGCAGGGTGATTATGACTGGAAACTAAGTATTCAAGGGTGTTCAACATTCCAGAAAAAATATGTAAAAGGAAGAATAGGTGGGTGGTGGTTGTTTCAGAGATAGTAGGAACTGCAGATGCTGGAGAATCTGAGATAACACGGTGTAAAGCTGGATGAACACAACAGGCCAAGCAGCATCAGAGGAGCAGGAAGGCTGACGTTTCGGGCCCAGTCCCTTCTTCAGAAATGGGGGAAGGGAAGGGGGATCTGAAATAAATAGGGAGAGAAGGGGAGGCGGATAGAAGATGGATAGAGGAGAAGATAGCTGGAGAGGAGACAGACCGGTCAAAGAGGCGGGGATGGTGCCAGTAAAGGTGAGTGTAGGTGGGAAGGTAAGGAAGATATAGTTCAGTCCAGGGTGGACGGACAGGTCAAGGAGACAGGATGAGGTTAGTAGGTAGGAGACAGGGGTGGGGCTTGAGGTGAGAGGAGGGGATAGGGGGAGAAAGGACAAGTTAGGGAGGCGGGGACGAGCTGGGCTGGTTTTGGAATGCTGTCGGGGGAGGGGAGATTTTGAAGCTTGTGAAGTCCACATTGATACCATTGGGCTGAAGGGTTCCCAAGCGGAATATGAGTTGCTGTTCCTGCAACCTTCGGGTAGCTTCGTTGTGGCACTGCAGGTGGCCCAGGATGGACATGTCATCTGTGGAATGGGAGAGGGAGTTGAAATGGTTCGCGACTGGGAGGTGCAGTTGTTTAGTGCGAACCGAGCGTAGGTGTTCTGCAAAGTGGCCCCCAAGCCTCCGCTTGGTTTCCCCGATGTAGAGGAGGCCACAATGGGTACAGCGGATGCAGTATACCACATTAGCAGATGTGCAGGTGAACATCTGCTTGATGTGGAAAGTCTTCTTGGGGCCTGGGATGGGGGTGAGGGAGGAGGTGTGGGGGCAGGTGTAGCACTTCCTGCGGTTGCAGGGAAAAGTGCCAGGTGTGGTGGGGCTGGAGGGGAGTGTGGAGCGGACAAGGGAGTCACGGAGAGAGTGGTCCCTCCGGAAAGCAGATAAGGGTGGGGAAGGAAAAATGTCTTTGATGGTGGGGTTGGATTGCAGATGGCAGAAGTGTCGGAGGATGATGCGTTGGATCCGGAGGTTGGTGGGGTGGTATGAGAGGATGAGGGGGATTCTGGACCGACTCCCACAGCTACCTAGAATACACCTCCTCCCACCCACCTTCCTGCAAAAATGCCATCCCCTATTCCCAATTCCTTCGCCTCCACCGCATCTGCTCCCAGGATGAGGCATTCCACTCCTGGACATCTCAGATGTCCTCGTTTTTCAAGGACCGTAACTTCCCCCCCGCCAGTGGTCGAGAACGCCCTCGACCGTGTCTCTCGCATTTCCCGCAACTCATCCCTCACACCCCCTCCCCGCAATAACAACCAAAACAGAATCCCCTTCATCCTCACGTACCACCCCACCAACCTCCAGATCCAACGCATCATCCTTCGACACGTCCGCCATCTGCAATCCGACCCCACCACCAAAGACATTTTTCCCTCCCCACCCTTATCTGCTTTCCGGAGGGACTACTGTCTCCGTGACTCCCTTGTCCGCTCCACACTCCCCTCCAGCCCCACCACACCCGGCACTTTTCCCTGCAACCACAGGAAGTGCTACACCTGCCCCCACACCTCCTCCCTCACCCCCATCCCAGGCCCCAAGAAGACTTTCCACATCAAGCAGATGTTCACTTGCACATCTGCTAATGTGGTATACTGTATCCGCTGTTCCCGTTGTGGCCTCCTCTATATCGGGGAAACCAAGGGGAGGCTTGGGGGCCACTTTGCAGAACACCTACGCTCGGTTTGCACTAAACAACTGCACCTCCCAGTCACAAACTATTTCAACTCCCTCTCCCATTCTGCAGATGACATGTCCATCCTGGGCCTCCTGCAGTGCCACAACGATGCTACCCGAAGGTTGCAGGAACAGCAACTCATATTCTGCTTGGGAACCCTTCAGCCCAATGGTATCAATATGGACTTCACAAGCTTCAAAATCTCCCCTCCCCCTACCGCATCCCAAAACCAGCCCAGCTCGTCCCTGCTTCCCTAACCTGTCCTCCCTCCCCCCATCCCCTCCTCCCACCTCAAGCCCCACCCCCGTCTCCTACTTACTAGCCTCATCCCGCCCCCTTGACCTGTCCGTCCTCCCTGGACTGACCTATCTCCTCCCTAACTCCCCACCTACACACACCTTTACTGGCTCCATCCCCGCCTCTTTGACCGGTCTGTCTCCTCTCCACCTATCTTCTCCTCTATCCATCTTCTATCCGCCTCCCCCTCTCTCCCTATTTATTTCAGAACCCCCTTCCCCTCCCCCATTTCTGCAGAAGGGTCTCGGCCCGAAACATCAGCTTTCCTGCTCCTCTGATGCTGCTTGGCCTGCTGTGTTCATCCAGCTTTACACCGTGTTATCTATAATAGGTGGGTGGTGTTTTTAATAAAAGAAGGTATCAGTGCGGTGGTGAGTAGTGATTTTAGATGCAGTGGGCGGAGATGTAGAATTAGTTTGTGTTGCAATAAGAAATGACAGGGAAAGTAAGTCACAGATCAGAATCATCTATAAACTCCTAAAGGGTTGCCTTACGATAGGATAATGTATAAATCAGGAGATAATGGAGGTGTGCAAGAAGTACACTACAATTGCCATGTATGATTTTAATCTTCATTTTGATTGAATAGGTCAGATGGGCAAGAGTAACACGGAAGCTGAATTTCTCGAGTGCTTCAGGGATTGTTTCTTAGAGCAATACATTGCACAACCTACAAGGGAACATATCAACTAATGTGTAATGAGGTAGGAGTTATAAGAGACCTCATTGTTAAAGATACGCAATGGGGTAGCAGTCACAATGCTGTAGAGTTTCAAAGCAGTTTGAGGGAAAACAACTTGGGTCTCAAACCAGTGACTTCAACTTAAATAAAGACACTTACAGAGGTGTGGTCAAAGATTTGTCTCAAACAGACTGGGAAATAGAGTAAGGTGAAAGTCATTTAATGAGTAGTGGCAGACGTTTAAGCAGATGTTTCATCACACTCAGCAAAAAATGAATGCAGGTGAAATGAACCCTATTCTAACCCTATTCTCTCAATCCAGTCACCATTTAACCACCAGGTCCTACACTTTAGCCTGTCCATAGCTATAGCCTATCTGAAAACCTCTCTATGTCAGTGCTAACCAGTCCCCAGTGGCCACTGTAGAACAGCAGCTTCTTATTGTCCACTAGGGAAGTATCACATACAGGTAAGCAATTAGACAAATACAAATATGAGCTTTTATTGATGGAGAGCAAACCCAAATGGAAGCAAAACCAGTAAGACTGAAGTTTGCTCCCACAATGTAAACTAGATTTCAACATCGTGACCAAGAATAAGGGAGGCGATGGCCTGGTGGTATTATTGCTAGACTGTTAATCCAGAGACCCAGATAACATTCTGGGGACCTAGGGTCGAATCCCACCACAGCAGATGGTGGAATTTGAATTCAATAAATATCTGGAATTAGGAATCTGATGATGACCATGAATCCATTGTTGATTGTCGGAAAAACCCGTCTGGTTCACTAACCCCCTTTAGGGAAGGAAACTGCCATCCTTACCTGGTCTGGCCTACATGTGACTCCAGACCCACAGCAATGTGGTTGACTCTTAACTGCCCTCTTAGGGATGGTCAATAAATGCTGCCTAAGATAGCAAGAACTGCAGATGCTGGTATCAGAGTCAACATAGTGTGAAGCTAGAGGAACACAGCAGGCCAGCAATGCCCTCATCCCATGAATGAAGAAAAGAAAATTCACAATCCTACACCCAGCTCTCATCCAATAGCAGTGGTTATTAATCAGGTCCTGACTGGTTTGTAGCAACCAGCACAACTGAGCTCAGTCATAATACCATAAGACATAGGAGCAGAAATTAGGCCATTCAGCCCATCGAGTCTGCTACACCATTCAATCATGGTTGATAAGTTCCTCAACCCCATTCTCCCGCTTTCTCCCCGTAAACCTTGATCCCCTTGATGATCAAGAACATATCTATCTCTGTCTTAAATATACTCAATGACTGGACTCCACAGCCTTCTGTGGCAATGAATTCCATAGTTTCACCACTCTCTGGCTAAAGAAGTTTCTCCTTATCTCCATTCTAAAAGGTCCTCCCTTTACTCTAAGGCTGTGCCCTTGGGTCCTCGTCTCTCCTCCCAATGGAAACATCTCCCAATGTCCACTCTGTCCAGGCCATTCAGTATTCTGTAAGTTTCAATTAGATCCCCCACCAGCCTTCCAAACTCCATCAAATATAGACCCAGAGACCTCAAACGTTCCTCATATGTTAAAACTTTCATTCTTGGTATCATCCTCGTGAACCTCCTCTGGACTTGCTCCAGGGCCAGTAAATCCTTCCTGAGATATGGGGCCCAAAATTGTTCACAATATTCTAAATGTGGCCTGATCAGAGCTTTAAAAAACCTCAGAAGTACATCCCTGCTTTCATATTCTGGTCCTCTCAAAATAAATGCCAACATTGTATTTGCCTTCCTAACTACTGACTTGAACCTACAACTTCACCTTTAAGAAAATCCTGGACTAGAACTCCCAAGTCCGTTTGCACTTCAGATTTCTAAATTTTCTCCCCATTTAGAAAATAGCCTATGCTTCTATTCTTCCTACCAAAGGGCATGACCTCACACTTTCCCACGTTGTCTTCCATGTTGTCATGTTGTCATGGGCAACATCAGCTTCCCCTATCCCAGTGTCCTTGTCCTCCTCCTCCTCGGAAGACAGCTCCTGCTCCTTCAGTTCCTCAGCATCCAGCACATTGCCTTATTGCCTGCTCCAATTGTGCAGAGCACAGCACACCAGGATGGTGCAGCACAATCTGTCTGGACTATGCAGGTGAACTGCATCCTCCGTGGCCTTATCATCTGCTCCATCATAGCCCCAGTTAAAGCATATGCAGCATTAAAACTGCACTCTGAGTCAGTTAAGGCAATGCACAATTGCGCAAATTATCCAAGCCCAGGAAGTGGTAATGGTGATCACACATCACCGGAACATTAATGCATTGGAATTTCTTCCTGTTGATGAATCCTGCAGTGTTGTGATGTGACCGTCTGAGTGCCACATGTAGGCAGTCGATGGCACTCTACTCCAAGGGGAAGCCAGCTATGTTTCGAATCTAACGCATCCAAATCCAAGTCTGGCAGCACCTGTAGAAAGAAACAGGGGAAATATTTCGAGTGTAGTGTCAATCTTCCTCAGAATTGAATATCACTGAGGTGATTCAGGCCATCAACAAGGCACTTGAAAAACATTAATCCGCATAATTAGCAACTCAAAACTTCCCATGCCACTTCTGAAAAGCACAAAAGATGGAGCAAAATGCTTCTCCCATTGAGGAGAGCTACAGTGGACTTGTCATCTGATTCTACCACATATCTCAGCACAGGGCATGTTGCTCAGACCACAATTGGATTCCATTTTCTGTCTCTCTACCTCCCTCTTCTTCTTTATTATATTCCAGCCTCTTTGATCAAGTATTTAGTCAACAATTCTTATATAATTGCCCTGTTACAGAAAGAATATTATTAAGGTGGAGAGGATTCAGAAAAATTTTCCCAGGATGTTCCTGGAATGGAGGGTTTGAGATATCAAAATAGACTGGAAAGGCTGCACTTTTTTTCCATGCAGTGTAGGAGGTTGAGGGGTGACTTTATGGAGGTTTATAAAATTATGAGGGACACAGTTAAGGTGAATGACAAGGATCTGTTCCCCAGTGTGTGCAAGTTCAGAAATATGGGACATATTTTTAAGGTGAGATGAGAGAGATTTAAAAAGGACATGAGGGGCAACTTTTTTACACAAAAATTGATTTGTGTGTGGAATGAACTGCCAGAGGAAGTGATGGATGCAGGTACAGGTACAACATTTAAAAGATAAATTTGTGAATAGGAAAGGTTTGGAGTGATGTAAGCTAAATGCAGGGAGGCAGGACTAGTTTAGTTTGAGAACATGGTCAGCATGGACTGGTTGGAGTGAATGGTCTGTTTCCATGTGGTATGTCTCTGTGACGTTTTCATTTGCAGCTTGGTACTAAATTTTGTTTGATGACATATTTGTATGGTGTCTTGGGATGATTTAATATATAAAAGAAATAAATAAATACAAACTGTTGTTGTTCTGTTGTCTACTTTAATAAAATGCTTTTGTTACCTGTTTAAATGCCATGCAGTCTAGTAATGTGAGATCTGTGAACACCACAGGCTTTTTTGACCATAACTATAAAGAACAGAATGTTAAGAGAGGACCTCTTACTTGGAGTCTTCATGGCCTCCAGTTCCATGTGATCTGATATCACTACTGCATATTTCCTTTGCATATGATCAATGATTACGCTCAGGGTAGATATAATTCCTTTCATTTTACATCAGCTGCTGCTTTCAGTGATTCATTTATATGAATTCCCAAGTTGCTCTGTTATAACACTACTTAAAAATTCACTGTTTAATTTATATTGCCTATCCTGTTTGTCCTTTCAATGTGTACCACAATGCAAGTTAAAGGGATCAAATATTGGCAACTAGAATCTCAATAATCTAATCTATCTCTTGGAAGGTTCTTTCTCAGGGAATTCTAATTGAATTGATCCAAGCTGACAATATACACCTCTCAAATTGTCTCACCGTTTTTTTTGCATAAAATTAACTAAAAATCCTAGTTTATTAAGATATAAAGAACATAAACCAAGCAGAAAATAAAGCAACGGGATAGCCTATATTTTAACTGATTTACCACATATTTGGAGAGGGAATTCCAGTCATATTCAGATTAAATCAATCCTTTAGGAGCTACGACATTGCATTTCTTGACTATTTGCTGATGTTCCCTCTGACATTTCCTCGACTGCAAAGTGACATCAGATATACAAAGCTGCAACCCAACTATGCTTCTCTATACCACAAAACGTATTAATAGCACCTTAACAACATTGGGCTCAAGAAGTGGAAGTTTATTTTTGATGTCCAGAATTTGGGAGCGTTGCAAGGGAGGAGATTAAGAAGTTAACATACAGACAATATTTGATTTTATTGCATTCATGGGACATGGGCATCACTGGCTAGGTTGACATTTATTTTGCTCCCCTAATTACCTGTTGCTGATAGGGCAGTTTAGAATCAATCATGTTGCTGTAGGTGTGAAATCACATGCAGACCAGACTAAATAAGGCCAGCAGATTTCCCTCCATCAATGACTTTAGTGAACAAGATGGGTGTTTACGACAATTAGTTGTATAGTCATCTTTGGGTTTGCTTTTAATTCCAGACATTTATTGAATTCAAACTTCACCATCAGCCATGGTAGGATTTGAACCCATATCCCTTCAACATTAGCTTGGGGCTCCAGATTTCTAGACCAATGACATTATCCTGCATTACTACCTCCACTTGAACAAGCCCATTGATTGTATAGGTTAAGGTACTTCAAAATAAAATAGTGCTTCCATTTTGCACTAATTTCAAAAGCTGCTGGTTGTACCACACTGTAACAGACACAAAACATAACACTGCCGTTCCTGAATCATTTCAAAGTACTTCAAGTTAAAGGCCATCTACTTGCCAGAAATGTTAAAATGATCTGATCCAAGATCTCTACAGCACATCCATGTATTGCCTGGACCTCCCTTCTTTGCATGGTTATCCATGATTATGGCAGAAGATCTAAAGCACTTTGGCAATTCTTATTTTCAAAGTCATTATATTCCATAATTGCTTTTGATATGACCAAAAAGTGCACCAATTCCTTCCTGGTCCCACTCCTCAATTGTTCAAAGTACATTTTGAATTTGATCAGAGTGGTGATATTACCAATTATATGGATTTGAAGCTGTACCTAGTTTAGGATTAGAAAAAAAAATTGAATTAGGTTTCTTCTGTCAACAAAGAATAACAAGTTTATTACACATGAAATTTAAAGCAAACATACGAAGGTAATCACCACAATAAAATGGTTTAGGCTGTGCAAAGATATGACTCATCTTTTGGCATCCAAATCCTAACATAAGGCAAATATGGAAAACAAGCGATGGTTGAACACCCCAGAGATCATTGCATATTCAATCAAACAGATTCCATGGATTTTTCAGCAATCTCCTACAACATTGTTGATGTTGTGGTTCACCAAATCACACTAGAAATTCTCAAAGGATTAGATTCTTTGCTTTTGATGACATGGTCTTGAAACTCCTACATAGGCCACTCCAGCATGGACTATTCATGTTCTGGTGATGGAACTTTCCTGGGTTCTTAGAAACTGTACTCCAGTGCTTACCCATTGGCCCAAATCCAACTTTTCATTATCAATTAACTTCACCAAGCCAGTATAGTCCAAGATGTATTCCTAAGCTCTAACCTGGCTCAGTTGCACAAAGTAAAAATGGAAATTTCATTTAGGACTCGTATGTCTTTTGGAAAACACCAGGGACAAATGATGGCTGAAAACATCCTCAAGAATTGTAATAATGCAAGTGGAATATCGAGGCCAGAAGGCTTTATTTTGGTATTTCTCCTTGGAATAATTGACTTACGTTAACATTTCATTTTGATGTCAAATATTTGATATTTTCTCTAAAATAGTAAATGTGAAATGCCTCAAAGAACTTGACTATTTTGAGGGGCAAATGTTGTGATGTGGCAAGCAGAAGTATCAGCAACTTGCTGCTGAGATTGAGACTACTTATTGGCTGAGGAAATGATCTTGATAGGTTTACTGGAATTTTTATTGCTCTTCTTCAAAGAGTGCCAGGAAATCTTTAGCAAATACCTAGAGGACTGAAGTAGGCAGAAAGCACTTCCATTTAACTAGTCATCCATAACAGAATGCAGCAATTTAGAAGTACTGAATATAAGCAATAGCTTAGACAAATACCTTGATAGGAACGTCAGATCCATAACCTGGTAAACCCAAGATTACCAATCATCAATTCTCCCCAAGCAACAAAACTTTCTATTGCCTAGAAATAACTGTTGCTGATATAAGACAGTAAACAATTAACCAGCTGGTATGCTGTTCCTCCAGGGTTGAACCTTAAATTTTTTTGGCTAAGTGTCAGTTTCAGCGAGATTCTTAGAAGATTTCTAGCTGTGAGTGGCTAAATTGGACAGCTCCAGACAGGAAGATACCAGGCCCCTGACTGATGTCTGTATATCTCTCCAACTGAGTTAGCCTGGGACTGCCTGCTGTGGACCTTACTGTAGCAGGACCCCCTGATTGATTGGTGCCTCCATGGATTTCACTGAGGACAACTCCCCTAAGGCTTTGAGACATGGCTGCTTGCTTGTTGCACATGTGTTTGCCTTATAAGCTGCCGGCACATGATGCAGGTGTAGCACTCACGTAGCCCACTGCCTTACAGCAAGATGTGTGCACTCTTGACTGAAGACTGCTGATTAGCACTGCAAACTGCCTAGTTTTGTGGCTGTGCTGATAAACTTAGCAAAGTAAGATCAGGATGCTGTGAGCAACCAGGTAGGCACTAAGAGAGGAAGCAGTCAGAGAGCACATGAACTG
The DNA here is from genome assembly GCF_021869965.1 of Rhincodon typus. Taxonomy (NCBI): domain Eukaryota; kingdom Metazoa; phylum Chordata; class Chondrichthyes; order Orectolobiformes; family Rhincodontidae; genus Rhincodon; species Rhincodon typus. The sequence continues at coordinate 36,864,147 of NC_063337.1, read as the reverse complement.
CCTGTAATGCAGGCTGGTCCAATCTATGAGTTGGCACCCCCTCCTCCATGCGATGTCCTTGCAGCAGCCTTTCAATGCCTGTTGTTGGTATAACCTTCAATGGAGACCTGTGCTTCCTAAAAATCCTGCAAGTGGCTTGGAAATGTGCCATTGGGATTCTAAGGGCCTGGAAAATATCAGATGTCAATGTCCAAAGATTAAGGGCATGTGTGCCTGATGTCCATTGATTGTCTCCTGAGGTGTTGTCGCAAGGAAAGGAGCATGGAGACTCTCAGCAGCTAGTGGTAAAGCCAGGTTGTCAGGTAACCACTCTGATTGCCATGCTGAGAATTCTCAGTGCCACGTTTGCTCACAGTGAGTTTGGAAGCTGCATATAAATGAGGGGGGATCTGCATTTAATATATTCATTAACAAGCAATAATCCCTCCAAATCTCTCCTGGACTCCCAGAACCTTGTTAGGATACACAGCAAGTCGCTCCTGATGTTGAGACAGGCTTTGCTGGATTTCATGTATGATTTTGTTCCATTTTTCCCTATAGTGAATAGCATTTCAGTCCAATTAGGATTCTATCGCTAGTTTCTAACTTAGTGGAAGTATTTCCTGATTTATTTTAAATGGGATAAAATATAGTTAGAATGAATGTCTGATGAACCAGCTCAAGAGTACTTCTGTTGCTATTGCTCTCATTCATTTCTCAGCTTATCTCAAAGTTCAACTATATTTGTTTATTGTTCATCAATTATTCTATATTACCAATTCAAAATCCTGGCTATGCTGATCAGACAATGAATGTTATCATCATTAATATATGTATTTTCATTCCATATTTGTTCAAACCAATGCAGCACAATGCATATCCTAAGTGATCTTTAAAATTGGCTCAAATGTCATTTATTTAAAAACAAAACATATATCAAGATATTGGCTACTTTACAGTAATGTTTTCAACTACACTCATTTCCTTAAAAGTATGTAAATGTAGTTAACACATAATCCCGACACAATCTTTTACCAGCAAGAAATAAAATGTACCACTGCATTTTCAAATAGCAGGTTATCTGAATGTTTTAGAACCCTAATCTAAATACAGTTTTAGCTAAAAGGGAAAAAAGTCAGTGATGAACAGAATGAATATTGAAAGTAGTAGTTGGGGTGTCAATCAATTAGGCTTCTTTGTCCTGGATGGCATCAAGCTTCTTGAGTGATCTTCGAGTTGCTCCTACCCAGGCAAGTGGGACTCCTGACTTGTGCCTTGTAGATGGGGAACAGGCTTTGGGGTGACTTGAGGTGAGTTGCTCATTAAAGAATTCCCACCTCTGACCAGATCTTGTAGCTATGTTATTTGTATGGCTCTTGTTCAGTTTGGTCTCTGGTAACGTCCAGGCTGTTGAATAGCTGAATTGTATGCTATCATAATGCCATTAAATGTTAGATTTTATCTTTTTGGAGATAGTCAATGTGTGGCACAAATATTACTAGCCACTTATCAGCCCAAGCCTAAAGGTGTTCTCGTCTTGTTTCATATGGACATGGACTGCTTCAATATCTGAGGAGTCATGAATGGTGCTGAACATTGTAAGTCATCAGTGAACTTCCCCACCTCTAACCAAGTGATAGAGGGAGGGTCATTGATGAAGCCACTGAAGATGGTTAAGCCTAGGGTACTACACTGAGAAACTCCTGCAGAGATGTATTTAAGCTGAAATAATTAGCACCCTACAATCACAGCGATCTTCCTATGTGCCAGGTATGACTTCAACCAATGGAGAGTTTGCTCCCTGATACCCACTCATTTCAATTTTGCTCCATCTACTTGGTCAAATGCAGCCTTGATGTTAAGGGCTGTCACTATCACTTCACCTCTGAGTTCAGGTCTTTTGTCCATGTTTGAATGAAGGCTGCAATGAGGTCAGCAGTTCAATGACTCTGGCAGAACACAAACTGGGCATCAATGAGCAGGTAATTTGTTTGCAAGTGCCACTCTATATTACTGTTGACCACCCTTTACATCACTTTGTTGATCAAAAATGGATGGATAAAGTGATCTGTAGATATATTGAAGAAACTTGTCATTGAAAATTTTATTATTGATTATCTTTCCATGGGCTAGTAAATATATTTGAAAGCAGCAAAACGTATATCATTGTTTATAGTATTACAGAACTATACATTAACATTATGCATTAATATCCACCAGAACTTAAACAAGCTTGAAAGGTATTATGAACGCTTCAAGTAGTTAAAGGTCAATTGAGACAATGTGTTGCCCTAGAGACTGGGAAGGGAGGGAAGGGGAGGGGAGCGAAGGGAGCAACAAGAAACGTATATGTCAGGTGTCATTATCTCGGATATTCCAAAGTGTTTTGCAATCAATGAAATCTTTTTTGAAAAGTATTCACAGATGTAATGGAGGAAACATAGCATCCAATTTGCACACAGTTAGCTCCCACAAACATCAATGCAATAATGACCAAATAAACTGCATTTTAATGATGTTGTTTAAAGATAAACAGCTGTCTGGCCAGACGTTGTAAACTGTCATACACATCTTTTTGCATCAGTGCAAATAGGAAGCTGCTGGCAGGTAATTTGCAAAGAAATCACAGAAGCAGCAGAGACAAAGAAGAATATGAACAACAAGGATCAGATTTAGTGAGTGAGAGTGTTGGATTACCCTAAACTGGCGTTTTTAAGCAGTATAAGTGCAATGGTGTTAAATAACATATATGTAATGTGACTTAAGTTACTAACGTTGCCCTACTGTCAACACTGCATCAACACATAAATAAAAGCAAAATACAGTGGATGCTGAAAACCTGAAATAAAAACAGAAAATGTTAGAGAAACTCAGTAGGTCTGACAGCATCTGCGGTGAACAAATTAGAGTTAATGTTTTGAGTAAAAAGAAGAGCCATTTCGGACTCACAATGTTGATGCTATTTCTCTCTTCACAGATGCTACTAGACCTATTGAGTTTCTGCAACATTTTTGCTTTTACACCGCCCATATATTTTGGGATTTCCTTTACAGTTTAAATCCTTTGCATGGCTGCAATAAAGAAAATTTATTATTCTCATCATTCAGAACAGCAGATTACACAAACAGATCGATGTTTATGGAATTCTCTTTCCAAAACCAAACCCCAATGGTTTTGCCTTCCACGAGTATCACCCTTTTTGGTGCATTATTCAAATAATATTGTTACATACGAAATGGGGAATAGGAGCAGGAGTCAGGTGTTATCCACTTGGAAAAGACTTGAGGAGAAATGGGGAAACTAGAGAAAGATGCTGATGAGAGTTATGGTGAGTGCAGTGGATTCATCAAAAGAGGTTTGATCAGGAGGAATAGGAAAGAAAGTGGCCGAGATGAGTGAATAAATGTTTTGTCCATGAACTCCAACTGCTTATTGTTAGATGTGAAAGTGAAAGAATCCATAGGAAACAGTTTAAGAATTTCATTGATCATATAGATAAGAAGCCATGGATTATTTAAGCAATCCAGGAGGATTGTGAAGTAGTGAAGAGCATTGGCGAAGGAGAGTAGGACATAATAGTGTGTTATATGTCTAGACAGACCTAGAGATGAAGACTAAACCGATTGTCCACCATAAACAATCAACTCTGCCTCCCTTTGTCTTTAAAGCAATGGGATCTAGGAAGGAGAATATCCAGGAAAAATACAGTATTTTTTAAATTCGGTCTAAGACAATAAGGGTGAACAGTTAATGTGGTTCAGTAGGTAGGTAGCTGTAGAAATGCCATGATGAGCAGAGGACCAAAGGTTAGACAGTTAGTATGTTGAAATTGCAGTTGGAAGTGAATCAGGCAATGTTTCTTTTTCCCCAGGGACAGATGCAGGAGGCAAAGTTGAGGCATGGAACAAAAATATGGGAAGACAGTGTGATGAAAAGAGGTGTTGTCTATTATTGATACAATAGAGTAAGGAATCTCACTGAAAATATTTAACTAATGCAATCTCTAAAACAGCCTGTTTCAGAAGCTACTGTTTAATAATCTCCTTTGTATTTTCTTATATTCCTAAGTTACAGAACAATATTTTCCATTTTCACCCATGAGAGAAATTATGAAATCAGTTGCTCCAGAAAACCACCAGGAAAAGCAATATGTGAAGTATCACTAAAATTGAATAGTTTCATTTTCTCTAGGTCACTGGAGAATTGGAACATAAGCACATATCTCTCTGAGTTTATTTGACACCTTCCATCATTTTGTTGTTAATCGAGAGTAGATTGATAAGGCAGTAATTAGCAAGAACAGATTTGTCTCCTTTTATTGGACAGGTCATTTCTGACCAATTTTCTGTATTCTCAGGTAGAAGCCAGGGTTGTAGCTGCATTGAAACAAATTGATGAGGGGCATGACTCATTCTACGGCACACGTCTTCGACCATCCTGCCAGGATATTGTCAGTGTCCATGCCCTCTGCTATATCCAATGTATTCAGCTGTTTCTTGATGTCATGCGGAGTGAGTTGAGTTGTTGAGGACTGACAGCAATGATGTTGGGCACACCTGATGAAGGCCACTCACTTGTTAATTCTAGCTGTAACTGTTATAAATGTTTCATCCTGGTCATTTTTCACTGATGTACTGAGCACCCATCATTGAGGTTGGGGATTTTGTGAAGCCTCTTCCTCCAGTGAGTTATTTAATTGTTTAGTTCAGACAAAACAGGGCTTGGTTGCAGGGCTTTGATTAATTGATGGTGAGATTACTTAGCTCTCTCTATAGAATGCTCCTTCTAATGCTTTGTAATCATGTAGCCCTATTTGAAGCTGCACAAGGTTGGGGGTGGATGGTAATCAGTGAGAGGTTTCCTTGCCAATGTTTAACCTGATGCTGTGAAATTTCATGGAATCTGGTGTCAATATGAGGATACCCAGGGCCTTTCTCTCCTAACTGTATCCCACAGTGTCATTGCTGCCAGCGGGACAAGGCATGCCCAGGATGGATTCTGGGACATTGTTTGTAAGATAAGATTTTGGGAGTATGACTGTGATAGTTTATTTCTTGGCGAATGTGTGGACAGTTCACCCAACTTTTGGCACAAGCCCCAGAGGTTAATAAGGAGAACACGGCGAGACTACTGCATTCAGTTCTGGGGACCAGAAAAGATGGGTTCACACTAGAAAGGGTACAGAGGAAGTTTATGAAGATGTGGTTAGGCCTGGGAAAATCCAGCTATAAGGAACATTTGGGTAGATTGCAGGTTGCTTACTTCTGAACAGGCTAGATCAAAAGGGATATTCAGCTGAGTTGTAAAATATCATGCCGGTCCAAGTTAGAGTTTTTTGGAAAGGTCTATTTCTTTTAGCAGAGAAGTCAATTAGGAGGACACATAAATTTGATGGAATTGGTGGGAGGATTAGAGGGGAGTTAAGAATCTTTGTCATCTGGAAGTTTGGGGGTGGTGTATTTGGAACTTGCTGTCTAAAAGGGAAGAAGATGCAGAAACATTCATCCCATTTCTTCTTCTAAAGCAGTCCCTCAGGTTCGAGGATGACTGGCTTCCCCTCCAGTTTGATGTTTCTGAGTTGGCTGGCTAAGTCAAACACGGGGCACATGGTTCTTGAAAGTTGAGTTGTTTAGAGGTTTACGCGCTCTCTTCAACATCTCATCTTCACCTCTGGATGCTCATAGGCCAGGAACAACTGCAAGTTGGAAAAAATGTTTGACCACTTCAGGAATGCCTTGAGGATGTTCCTAAAGTATTTCCATTGTTCTCCTGAGATCCAATGCCATGGCTGAACTCCAAGTAGGGCAGTTACTTTGGGAATCTGGTATCAGGCAGGTGTCTTGCCCAATAGAGCTGGTTTTGAGTTTTTAGCATCTTGATGCTGGGCATGTTAGCTTGGAAGAGAATTTCACAAAGGTACCATAGATCTTTCAGTGTTTTGAGTTGCCTGCAGTAAGTTGTCCAAACCTCACCGGAGCATGGCAATCACATGTTTTAAAAAGTCATTCACAGATGTGCATCTTACCGCCTAGACCAGCATTTATTGTCCACTCCTAATTGCCCAGAGGGCAGTTAAGCATCAACCACATTGCTGTGGGTCTGGAGTTGCATGTAGGCCAACCAGGTAATGATACCGAGCCTGAAGAATTTACCCTCCTCCCTCCGGACAAACCTCAGGGGATCTCTCTCCCACTGCAACTCTCTCGTAATCTCTTCGGCCTTGAAACTGCTCGACCGTGTCCTGAAGCAAACCAGGTACTACAGCCACATCACCTTTCTTAGTACCTGCCTACGGAACCAGATCATCCCCAATGGACTACAATCCACATTCAAGCCTTCCCAATTTGGCCCCAACCATGACAATATCGACATTCATGGCATTGAGATCCTTCAGAAGCATTTAGTCTTCACCATCCCCCCAGACCTACCCCGTACTGAGGACGAACAGTCAGTCCTCAGTAAAGGGCTCACTTTTGTCCCCCTCCCCCACACATCAATGAATACCGCTCACGTTTGGACATAGAGCAGTTTTACCGCCGCCTCCACCTCCACGCTTACTTCTTCAACCGTGAACCTAACCCTCCCTCTACCGACCCCTTCTCCCACCTCCAACACACCCCCTCCTCCTGGACACCACCCCAAGGCCTCCTACCCTCCCTCGACCTCTTCATCTCCAACTGCCATCGTGATATCAATCTCCTTAACCTCTCCACCCCTCTCACCCACTCCAACCTCTCCCCCGCAGAACGTGCAGCCCTCCGCTCCCTCCGCTCCAATCCCAACCTCACGATAAAACCTGCGGACAAGGGAGGCGCAGTTGTAGTATGGCGCACTGACTTCTACATCGCCGAGGCCAGACGCCAACTCTCCGGCACTTCCTCCTACCGCCCCCTTGATCATGACCCCACCCCTGAGCACCAAACCATCATCTCCCAAACCATCCACAACATCATCACCTCAGGTGACCTCCCACCCACGGCCTCCAACCTCATCGTTCCCTAATCCCGCACCGCCCGCTTCTATCTCCTTCACAAAATCCACAAACCTGAATGCCCTTGTCGACCCATTGTCTCCGCCTGCTCCTGCCCCACCGAACTGATCTCCAACTATCTCGACTCCATTTTCTCCCCTTTGGTCCAGGAACTCCCTACCTATGTCCGTGACACCACCCACGCCCTCCACCTCCTCCAGAACTTCCAATTCCCCGTTCCCCAACACCTCATCTTTACCATGGACATCCAGTCCCTCTACACCAGCATTCCCCATACAGATGGCCTAAAGGCCCTCCGCTTCTTCCTGTCCCGCAGGCCCGACCAGTCCCCCTCCACTGACATCCTCATCCACTTAGCCGAACTCGTCCTCAACCTCAACAACTTCTCTTTCAATTCCTCCCACTTCCTGCGGACAAAGGGGGTGGCCATGGGTACCCGCGTGGGCCCAAGCTACGCCTGCCTCTTTGTAGGTTACGTGGAACAATCCCTCTTCCGTACCTACACTGGCCCTAAACCCCACCTCTTCCTCCGTTACATTGATGACTGTATCGGCGCCGCCTCGTGCTCCCACGAGGAGCTCGAACAGTTCATCCATTTCACCAACACCTTCCACCCCAACCTTAAGTTCACCTGGACCATCTCTAATACCTCTCTCTCCTTCCTGGACCTCTCTGTCTCCATCTCGGGCAACCACCTAGAAACTGATATCCATTTCAAGCCCACCAACTCCCACAGCTACCTAGAATACACCTCCTCCCACCCACCTTCCTGCAAAAATGCCATCCCCTATTCCCAATTCCTTTGCCTCCACCGCATCTGCTCCCAGGATGAGGCATTCCACTCCCGTACATCTCAGTTGTCCTCGTTTTTCAAGGACCGTAACCTCCCCGACCTCAGTGATCGAGAACGCCCTCAACCGTGTCTCCCACATTTCCCGCAACTCATCCCTCAGACCCCGTCCCCGCAATAAGAACCAAAAAAGAATCCCCCTCGTCCTCACGTACCACCCCACCAACCTCTGGATCCAACGCATCATCCTCCGACACTTCCGCCATCTGCAATCCGAACCCACCACCAAAGACATCTTTCCCTCCCCACCCTTATCTGCTTTCCGGAGGGACCACTCTCTCTGTGACTCCCTTGTCC
>NC_063337.1:36699564-36826030 GCF_021869965.1 Rhincodon typus | reverse complement strand
GGCCTAGACCCTTCTTCAGAAAAATGAAGAAGGGTCTAGGCCCAAAATGTCAGCCTTCCTGCTCCTCTGATGCTGCTTGACCTGCTGTGTTCATCCAGCTCTACACCTTGTTATCTCAGATTCTCCAGCATCTGCAGTTCCTACTATCTATGAAATTGCCAAAATTGACACAAAGCAATTTTTGATAAAATTCAGTTCCTAGTTTCTGTCCTGTGGCCAGAGTATGTCTTTCTATTGCTCTAAAAGATATGGCTGAACCAACTAAAAATTGAGTTTGGAGTTCAGGAGTCGGTAACAATTTGGGAAATCAGTATTTTGGCTCATTGGAGAAGCACAGCCAATAACCACAGTATGCATTTTAAAGAGTTCTCAAAGATATATCCAAAAAGATCAGTTACATTTTGATGACCTTGTCAAGACTTCTACAGGCATGAAGATTAGTTTAGGGTTCTTACAGTTCCAAGTGTCTTGGCAGAGAAGGGAAAGGTCACCTGACCTTTCAACTCTTTTAATTTTATCCGAAGTGCCCATTTCGGGTTTATATATCCTGAGTTCATATTCCTGGTGCATAAGCTTGTATTATGTGAATTCTGCATGAAGGTTCATTGCTTTCTGCATTCTAACCTGAGCTCCTTTCTTTCCTTAGTCAATTTTGTCATTGGTTAGTTGTAAAGAATTAAATCACAGCTGAATGTGAACTGAACTTGTACAGTTGGGTTTATTCTAATTAATGCAGTATCCATCTTGCCAACTAACTGTCCTCCTTCCCCTCCCCACACCCACATATGTATTTAACTTATTTTTTAAAAAGCCTATGTGCATAGAAACACAGAATGAGAAATTTGCATGCAAAACTTAAGCGTTAAACAGTTAGCGTACAGTCTGTTGTTCCATAATTGAGAGACCATTCTCAGCCCATATAATTTGAATTATGTTCCGCCTCACAATGTAGAAAAAAAACTTGTTATTTTCAAAACAAGGAAACAAATTTGTAGCCATGATACTCAAACTGAAAACATTACACTAACGTTAAAATTACTATTATGATAGGAATATACTTTTTATGTGATATGCTGTTCATTTGTCCTATCATCAAAGAAAAGGTAATTTAACACTTAAATATTATGAAGGAGGTGGTCTCTTAATTCACTGATCCATGGAACAACAATTCCTAGTCAGCACACTTCTTCTACAAAAGTGAAAGTTGCCATCTGTTACTGCTATGAACTACATTTTAATCAGCTGCCTGCAACCCAAATAGAGTTATGTGCTAGTCTGTGCACAAACATGAAGTTGGAATTTCTAGCGTAAGAACAGCTTTGATACTGCCAACCCATGGAATACAGTTAAGTGTGGGTCTATTGCATGGAAAATAATTCCTTTTATGAGCTCAAAGGTTAGCATCTTTACAATGTTTTCCAATTAAAATTTGCAATTTGACCATTCCGTAGGGAATAACCTACTACAAACTCATTGAGATGTCAATCAGGTATCATCAAAATTTTGCTTTATCTGAGTTAACGATTTATTCACACAATTCTTTAAGAGTGTCTGGCTCTCAGTCACACATTTATAATGAGGCTTGGCTAAGAGCCCAGGCTCCTATAAAAATATTAATTTTGTTGACATGGATACAGTAAAGGAACATCTTTGCTTCATTGACAGCTTTGCGGTGCCATGATAGGATGTATTTCTCTGTTTTTTTCATCAATGGCTCAATGTTGATTTGTACAAGATGAAGAGATGTTAAGAACGTATAGCTTCTTTTGCAGATTTTTAATCGTCTGGTTGATTGATAATTTTTATCAGGTTATAACAGTAGGATTTTTCAAAAAAAAATTTGGATTTTTTTCATACGGAGTTCCACATATGCCACTGTAACTACAGGGTCCTTTGATTCTATACAATGCATATACTGGGTGATTGCGCATAGAAGTATCAAGATTTGGTATGGAGGATTTGAGAGCCAATTAGAGGTGGGCATGGATTGGTGGAAGACGGTGTGGAAACCTGGCTAAAGCCTTTAACCCTCATCTTTCAGAAGTTTCCAAATCCAAATTATGGTCCACCAGTCCTCTGAGAGGTCATGAAACACGATCCATGAAGAAAGTAGTCCAACTCCATGAAAAATGCAAGGGGCTAGGACATTCTTAACTACAGCTAGGTCAAGAATACAAAGTAAAGGTTTGCCACCTATGTCGGCACTGAGGATAAGGATGGGAATTGGCACCAAGACATCATTTCTGAATGGCTTTATACCAAAACTAGATAAAACAATTTCAGATTATGTCAGGCTTTAAGCAAGTATGGAGCTCAGTAAATAGAGAAGGGAGAAAAGAATTAAAGAAAGGGTCGATGATGTCTGAAAGGAGAGATTAAATGATAAAAAGTCAAAGATGGATGATAAAGAGACAATTAAAAAAAATGTCTGCAGGTGGTGTGGTTGGGAAAAATACAGAACAGTTACCAACATCAACAAAGTGGAAAACAAAGCAAAATTGGACACAGGTTATGATTCAAAACTGTTGAACTCAGTGTTAAGACCATGAAGCTATAAAGTGCCTTTTTAACTAATGAGTTGCTGCTCCTTAAGCCACAGAATCCCTACAGTGTGGAAACAGGCCTTTCGGCCCAACAAGTCCACACCGACCCTCAGAGAACCCCACTCAGATCCATTCCCCAAACCCACCTAATCTACGCATTCCTGAACACTATGGGCAATTAACATGGCCAATCCACCTAGACTGCACATCTTTGGACTGTGGGAGGAAACCAGAGCACCCGGAGCAAACCCACGCAGACAGTTGCCCGAGCAGGAATCAAACCCAGGCCCCTGGCACTGTGAGGCAGCAGTGCTAACCATGCCATCCTTGGCTTGTGGTAATCTTCATTAGAATTCTATTAGAGACCAAGGACTCAGAGGGCAGTGTGGGAGGGGAGGAGGGAATGAAAATGTTACGCAAATCAGAAATTTAAGGTCCCACTTACAGACTAAACACACATGTTCTGCAAAGTGGCCATTCAATCTACTTCAACCTCCCCAGTGTAAAATACACCACTTTGAAGCTGCAAGGTCAGTTTATTAAATTGTAATAATTGCACATAAATCACGAGGCTGAACGTTCCCATTTTTTGATCAAGTGTTTTCCTGTCTGTGATTCATGATGGCCAGTGCTCCGTGGCCCATGATGAGTCGTTTTTGCAAAATTTTCTCATTCTTCAATTTAATGATCCAGAGCCTTTCACTGCCTCTGCTTGTTTAAAATCTTCTCTATTGTAATATGTAAAGGTCATTACCCTAAAATGTTAAGTCTGTTTCTGTCTCCACAGATGTTACCTGACCTGCTGAGTGTTTCCAGTGCTTCCTGTTTATTTTTCCATTTTCAAGTATCTGCAGTATTTTGCCTTTTGTTACAGAACAAGATATGCTTGTCACACATATACAAAAAAAGGCATGATTTGATCCAATTCTCACCAGATCCAATCAATAAAAATTGTTGCACAGTCTGAGCACATTTCTCATGCACTGCTTCTCAATTCTGATTTGTCATCATCTCACACTGTGAACAGTCTCCTTTGCAACTCACTATGAGCAATGTCTGGGGATGCCTGACAATTTGAGCAATTTTAGCTTCAGATTTTAAAAGAAGCATTGTAAATAATCATAATGTGATGCAAATGGCACCAGTTACGGTGTTTTGGCTGTTGTACAGTATTTTCTGTATGCTAGCACACTATCTATATTTCCATCAGATTTTCAGGTAGGGTTATTTAAAACTGTTTGAAAATTATTCATGGAGAAGCAGTTTGCAACCATAACCTGATAATATTTGACTTTTCTAGCAACTGTTGCTATTTTATTATTTGGACCCACACACATTTTTAGGTCGACAGGATTCTGGATCCTTCAACTTTTGGTAGAAATGAGTCCACAATACTAAGACTGTCCAAAAACCAGTATTGGTTAGTACTGACATCTTCACCTCATTTAGTGTTGCCACAAGGAAGCTGGAAATGAAGATATCACACTTAAGTAATACACAGTACTTGCTTGAGATTCAGAGTTCAAAAAAAAATTGACAATGTGCATTAACCATTCCCAGTTTGGATATGTTCCTATGAACGTTGGACACTGAATTGAAAGTTGCTCTCTATCATTGATACAGCAATAGCTAGCAATGCAAAATTTACAAATGATTCCAGAAAGTAATTTATTTTATTGGTTATATATTATAGATTTTGTAATTTATGTTTTAAAAATAAATAGATGGGTGTGAAGGATCCTGAGATCCTTTACAACTTGTGATAGTAAAGCTTGAACAGTTTACTGTTATCTCTTGAATGTCAAGTTTACAATACAACCTTGAAACTGCCCCATGGGATCTGTTATGTTTACATTTTATGTGGAGACTTTATTCCACTTCAGTGATTGCAGCAGCTGTCTGTGCAGAAGGTAACTGTCAATGCACTCCATGGCCTTAATGTCTGTGCAGAAGGTAACTGTCAATGCACTCCATGGCCTTAATGTCTGTGCAGAAGGTAACTGTCAATGCACTCCATGGCCTTAATGGCTGATGGCAATCACATAAGGATAAGATTTGTGAAGTCATTACTGCAGAAACAATCTTGCAATTGATTACCGAGAAAGAACAGTTGGATATTAATTTACAAACAAATTCAACAATCTTTAACAGATCATAAAAATTAAAGCAAGAATTTTGGGGTTTTATGCATTGTGCCTTGGTGTGAAACAAGGCTGCAACATTTTTTTTGATTACCAGCCTCAACTACATTATCATGGGAAGGCATCAACCATCATAGAAAGGAGATAACTAAAAGGGGAGACATTCAATTTGCATGGTAAATTGTTTGTCCTTCACTACTTCAGAAGTCTGACTGCTTATGTTGAACTGGAAAATGGAACAAGATCCAAAGATATGAAGAGCCTTAAGTTTAAAACAAAAAGTACCAAAAGATCAAATTGCAATCAATCTCAGAAAAATGCCATTAGAAAGGTCATTTTAATAAATTTGTTACAACGGACTAACTCACTACAAAGGGGAAAAAAAACTTATTTTGGTTTACCTGTTGAAAACCATTCTGTTCCATTTGCAGAATTTTTAAAGATAAAAGTGAACTCCGGCTTATGTTCACTAGTTCAATTAATGATCAGGAGTTCCAGAATGAATAATTATGTGCATAAAGTCTTTCAGGTACATTTTCATCTGGGAACCTGAGCAGCTTGCTGTTTATTGGCAGAGTTTCTGATCACTGTATGATTAACCTCCTCCCTTGAATGAACAGTTATGTGCAAGAAGTTGTTTCTTTGCTGATTGAGCAAATCAAATCTATTTTTCCAATCTGTTTAATTCACATATCTTTAAAGTGCTAAACCATGGTAATTCTTTTCCATTGAGCATTTATCTACAAGAATTTTACTCTGTATGATGTGCCACTTGGTACAAAATTGCAAAAAAGAACTGATTACAATCTGGTAATGCCTGGCATTCAGAAAAAAAAAATCTTTCCTTCATAGTTTCAAAGAAAAAAAACCTTTCAGTGAAGTGCATGCAGTTTAATTGTATCAGCACTGAAGGTGAATCACCAAGAGTTGCTTCATTCTACATTCAAAAAATAATCTTACTCAGTGATTGAAGAGCTTCACCAATATCTAATATCCAATGAGTAACATAATGAGAAAAGCAGGTGTGTGTCAATAGGAGCAGCCCAGGAACGAACCCTTTGGCTGTCTTCCTGCAGAGGTGAAAATTAAAGCACTCGGATTTTGTTCACAAAGTGTCAGTTATAGCACAATTGATCTGCACTTGCATAGCATGAACATGATTTTTTTTTTCTGTGTATGTGCAATAATTTAAACATTATTCTGACCACACTCTTCTACATTGCTCATTCTTAGGAAATAATAACTGAAAATGCTTCAGGGTTATCTTGCTTTATGTGACTGGAATGAGGCTAGTAACTCCATTGCAGTGTCAAAAGAATGGGCCATGGCTTGAAGGATAGAGAAAGGAATTCTGGAGCTAAATTTTAAGATGAGGAGCTTCTACCTTGATACAAGAAATCAGCAGAATCCATTTTGCTCTTAAGGTACAGAAACAGTAAACACAATGATAGGCCAGTACAGAGAATAGGCCAGACAGCAGATACTTTGAATCAAAGACAGTGCTTTGGAGCAGCAAAACTTCACAGGCACAATTAGTGCCCAGCTATGAAAATGAAATACTTCATCTGGAAAGCAATAGATAATTTCTAGCAGATGAATAAAAGTTCGACACAGAAAGAAGTCAAGTAGCTACCCATACGAGGGAGCTAAAGAGATCGAACAGGCAAGAACAAAATAAAAAGCAAACATATTCCTCAGGGAAATAGGTGATCCAAACCAAGAAATTTGTTAATGGACATCTTATAAATTTTAACCTTGATGGAGAGGGAAGTGTTATTGTATTATCAAATAATACACTACAGGTGAAGAAACAGCCTTTAATAATGAAGCTTCACGGTCCCAGAAGTATAGCTCTCGGGTTTAAAGGAATGTTACAAGCAACTCTGCTTTAAGAGGGGTATCCGGTTGTTATGAGCATGCATACTTTACGACCAAGAATTTTCGCTCTTGATCATGAACTCATGCCTTTGTTTCAACTTTATTTAAGTGGCAGAAGGATATAAACTTGCTACAGTTAACAGGGAACTTGCAGAGAAGCAGTCAGTTATGCCAATACTGTTCAAGGAGCAACTAGTCATGGAACCGCATTTCAAGGAAACAGTTGTTCTTGAGCAACCATTTGTCAAACAACCAGGCAAATGATAATCAGTAGAAGATTTCTTAATGCTTCCTAGACTCATAGCTGAACCTGTAAAGAAAACAGAAAGATATAAGGATTACATATATTGGTGTAAGATAATTGTTTTATATGAATAACAGGATTGTAATCTGTAATTATACAGAGTTGTCAGAAATGTATTCTACTCCAATCATCACCTAAGAAAGTTCAAAAGTTAGCAAAGTTTGCAAGGGGATGCAAATGAAAAGAACAATAATGAGAATTAAACTTGACTTAATTGATTCTTAAAATGAAGTGATGCAGACAGAAACACAGCTTCAGGAACAAATCATCGTGGCAGAGTGCAATGTGACGTCAGATGCTGAGAAGGTGAAATTTCAAATAGAACATTTAATTTCTTCATCTTCAATGCCAGTGTCATCGGTACCAGCTACAGACAATATGTAGGCACCAATCCTCAAGTATTCCTACTGAAGAGGTGAATATGTTAGTTCCATGAATATTTCAACCACTGAGGGCAACTGAAGGCATCTAACCAAATCTACAAGTTAACCAACAGACTGAGAATAAGGATTTGCTTTTGCACTTTGAAAAATGGCTGCATACAACTCTATGGGAGCCACCACTGAGATGCAATGGTTAATGTCCACAGACTCAGGATATGGTCTAAAAGACCCTCCCAGCTCAGAGACCCAGGATACAGCAAAAAAGGATGTGTATGTTTCAACAGGGCATTCACCCTCTCTGAATGAAATTCTGGTATTTAAAGATCCCAACGATCAATTGAGAAATGGCTTAATTTAGCAAGCAAGATGCCCTCTGTGAAGGAAATTCATATAAACTTACCAAACAGGTGCAGAAGCAAGGCTTTCAGCAATCTGCTCTGACAACCGTAGATTCTCGTTAGGCAATTAAATCATTCTACATCCTAGTTAAAAATATTCAATAACCCTATCTCCACTGCATCCTGAGGAAGAGTGTTCAAAATTTGCACAACCCCCGAGACAAAACATTTCTCCTTAAGCCAAACATATACAATCTCCCAAATCTAAAGAGAATGTTTTCTAGCGGAGCAGTGAAACCAACAGACCACTTAAATTTGTGAAACTAGCGACCTAGTGGAAGTTTTGTAATCCTAAATATATTACTTATGTGAATGAATGTATAATTCATAATAATGAAACAAATACCTTGGAGGGGTGGGATCTGTTGTCTGAGGTGTCAGATTCTGAAAGGGTTAATGCTCAGGAGTCCATTAAGCCCCATCCAACATGATGATGCCATCCAACATGATGATGTAAAATGGACTTGGCCAAGTGATAGGTCTATCTAGATCTCCCTCATTGTACCAAGGACCACATCTGTCATTCCAAGATAACTTTTACTTGATTGCTATCATGCAATCTGCACCTTGTTTCAGACAATCTTTTCAGTTAGTTTTTCTCAGTCACATTGGACCAAGCAGACTCCACAGATCCCAACCTAAACTGAGGATGGAAGCAACATATCTATCTTATGTTGACAAGGAACACAGCTAGCTGATACAAAATGATGAGTAGGAGAAAGGATTTATCTCACAACATTGCCTGGCTCTGACCTCTCCCAAACAAGCTGTTGGAGTAGATTTTCCATACTTACCTTTATTTAAAATCAGACAAGAATAAAGTTATTATTTGCTTATTACATAAAATTGGTGTCTTCTAAACAACAATTGACACAAGCTCATCAGAACTTTTGCCATGAGACAGATTTATTCATTGTCAGAATCTATGTCAGTCATTTGATTGTAAATACTACTTTTAATGAAATAACTAGTTTTACTGTAGTAAATACAACACTAAAGTGTGTGATATTTTAAAGCTGAACTTTATATTTTATCAACAAATGCTGTCAAATGCTGTAATAACTATCACAGATCTATAGTTCAAATATTAATGCTGTCACTGGATATGGCATTAGATCATTTCATATATTTGCTTGAAAAGATTCCAGTTCACCTCTTGGCATAATAACTGCTATAGCAGCTTCCAAAGCCATGACCACTGCCACCTAGGAGGACAGGGGCAACAAATACATGAGAACACTACCATCTGCAAGTTCCCCTCCAAGCTACTCACCATCCTGACTTGGAAATATATCACCATTCCTTCACTGACACTGCAGCAAAATCCTGGAACTCCCTTCGTAACAACACAGTGGGATTACAAACACCAGATGGACTAAAGTGGTTTAAAACAATGGCTCACGTTCAGATCCTCAAGGGCAGTGAGGATTGGCAACATCTGCTGACCTTGCCAGTCATGCCCACATCCCATGAAAGAATTTTTAAAAACTGCATCTGCGGAAAGTTTCAGTTTAATAAAATCTTCCATTTTCAAAAGTTTCAATGTCTGCTTGTGAATGTGGTTCCGCTGTACTTGAGTCAACTGCCTTTATAAGTTTAATGGAGGGCATCGGATTAGAAAGAAAGAAGTAATACTTGCTTTTATATCGCACTTTTCACAACCACCAGATGTCTCAAAGTGCTTCACAGTAAATGAATGATTTTTGGATGTGGAATCACTGTAATGCAGAAAACAGATAATTTACAGCACAAAAAACTCTCACAAACAGTAATGTGATATGAACATAAGAACATGTGGTCGCTGCCTTTGTCTGATTTCCTCCTTTTTAAAATACCATTGTTTTGATCTGTGTTTTTCTAAAGTTCCAAAACAATGCCACAGCTTATTAAATGGCAATTACTGCTCCTAGAATTCGAGGAAATCATCTCCAACACTGAAAATATCTTAAAAATGGAGCAGCTCTTACAGCCACAACTTTTTCCCATTGTCCATATTGGATTACCCAGAATCCTTGACAGATAGTTCCTTGAAAGTGCAGTCGCAGGTAGACAGGATAGTGAAGGAGGCGTTTAGTATATTTGCCTTTATTGGTTAGTGCATTGAGTATAGGAGGTGGGAGATCATTTTGTGGCTGCACAGGACATTGGTTAGGCCACTTTTGGAATACTGTGTGTAATTTTGGTCTCCCTGCTACAGGAAGGATGTTGTGAACTTGGAAGGGTTCAGAAAAGATTTACAAGAATGTTGCCAGGGTTGAAGGGTTTGAGCTATAGGGAGAGGCTGAATAGGCTGGGGCTATTTTCCCTGGAGCGTCAGAGGCTGAGGGGTTACCTTATAGAGGTTTATAAAATCATGAGGGACGTGGATAGGGTAAATAGATAAGGTCTTTCACCCAGGGTGGGGGAGTCCAAAACTAGAGGGCATAGGTTTAAGGTGAGAGGGGAAACATTTAAAAGGGACTTAAGGAGCAACTTTTTTGCACCGAGCGTAGTGCATGTGTGGAATGAGCTGCCAGAGGAAGTGATGGAGGCTGGTACAATTACAATATTTAAAAGGCATCTCAATGAGTATATGAATAGGAAGGGTTTAGAGGGATATGGGCCAAATGTTGGAAAATGGGACTTGATTAATATCGGATGTTTGGTGGGCATGGACAAGTTGGAACAAAGCATCTGTTTCTGTGCTGTACAGCTCTCTGACTCTATGACTGTAACATAAGGACTAGAAGGAGGAGTAGGGAATTCAGCACCTCAAGTCTGCTCCAACATTTCATACAATCAAGGTGGATCTCAGCTTGGGCTCAACTTCACTTTCTTGTCCACTCTCCAAAATCCTTCAACCCATTACTGGTTAAAAATATTTCTATCTCCTTAAATTTACTCAATGTCTGAGCATCCACCACACTCTGGGGTAGTGAATACTACAGATTCGTGACCCTTTAAGAGAAATAATTTCTTCTCATTGCTGTTTTAATTCTGCAGCCCCTTATCCTAAAATTAATGGCTAGGTAAGCAGGTCTGTGTGACATTGATTGAGTGATAAAAAATGGCTGAGGCAATGGATATAGCTGTCCTCTCTTTTCTCAAAATGCCGTGTGTTTTTTTCACATCAACTCAAACAGACAAATTAGGCATCAGTTTAATGTCTAATCTGAAAGATGTCATCTCTAACAATGCAGTGCCCCCTCAGTACCATACTATTGTGTTAACCTTGATTTTTGTGCTTAAAGCCTGGAGAGGGATTTGAACTTAGAACCGTATTGTACCAATTGAGCCACAGTTCACATACAATATGGAGGGGATTGAGTTGATGTGGGGTTGGTGCGCAGGTGGGGTTGGGATTAAATCTTTGTATCTATTGCCTACAACAAGTCAGGACAATAAGGTCATACAGTGAGCTGTAAGATTCCATGGCAGATCTGTATCTGTAGCACTGCTGCCAGGATATTGGCAAAGGTGCTGGTGAAAAAAACCAGGATTTGGTCCCTGGCAATTGCAAACCATTGGTTTTGATTAGGTTGCCTACCAGAAACTGGTCAATGATTCACTGGAACATGCAGCATATGTGCTCGAAATACTTTTTTTTATTCTAACACTGCCCAATTAATAGCCTTTACTGAGATCTCATGAGGCTGCCAAACAAAATGCCCTGTGCTATTCAAAGTTATCATCTACTACAGCTCTGAAGAAACGTCATATTCATTTCAAAGCATTAATTCACACCACAGATGATCAAGAACCTGTTGAGTATATCCATGATATTTTGTTTTTATCAAGATTCCCTGCATCTGCAGTATTCTGAATTAAATCATTATCATAAAGTTCTTCTTATTTATTTTCTGTTTAGCCACACACAAGTAGCAGCTTTCCCCTTCTTCGCAGCTGCTCTTGTGTTTGGGTCCAGTAATATCTATCACTTAAGGGCCCATTCTCTCATCTGGTTCTCTTCCTCTGAAATCATCTTTGTGACATACAGGAAAAACAGGCCACTATTTTTCTTTCAGCTGCGTTTTTTACATGCAAGCTCACTGTCTTCTAAATGGTAAAGTTAACAGGAATTGCTGCATGAATCAAAACCTAGCAATAGCTGGCAATTTACACTCCTCAGCAGGCCAGCTCCCACAAAGTTATATTCCATGCCTGCAGCTTACCTCTAATTTTAAAATTAATGCTGAACTTAGAACTTTGTGCTGAAACAGTTCGCTTCAGTTGGGTAGATGTGAATCGAGTTATATGTATGGTTGAATGAATAATCTACATTTTTAATTGGTCCTGTGTATTTTAATTAACTGATTAATGCATGCAGCAAGAAAATTGGTATCTAAATAAATAATAGTGCTCTAAGTTAACAGAAAGTGGGGAGTCAAAAATATCTTGGTTTAAAAGAACTAAATTGAGAAGCTTTGACAAAAAAACATTGGCTTAAGTCTTTTGATCAGGGTCAGTACAGCTGTGTCCAGTGCTAAAAGCAAAACACATTGGTGCTGGAGATCTGAAATAAGAACAGAAAGTGCTGTAGGAACTCAGCAGATCTGGCAGCATTTGTGGAGAGAGAAACAAAGTTAACATTTCAAGTCCAAAGACTCTTGTTTGGAACTGAAGGAGGATGGAAAACAGCTTTTTTATGATTTTTATGATTTTGTCAGAAGCCTTTGAGTTTACAGGTCCAGCCTGAAACAATTTCAGGAGAATCTCAGTAGGTCTGTCAGCATCTGTAGAGATTTTAAGCGACTCTTGGATAGGCACATGGAGGATAGTAAAATGTAGAGTATGCAGGGCAGATTGATCTTAGTAGGATAATAGGTCGGCACAACATCGTGGGCCGAAGGGTCTGTACTGTGCTGTACTGTATATGTTCTACGTTAAAAATAGTCAACAATCTTGAATCCAGTTATCCTGCATCAGAAGTATATAGGGTAATTAGGTCTTGTCAGGTTAAAGTGTTAATTGGATTGGGTACAGAGGGTATTCTGGTAAGTAGTCAAGGATGTTAGTCAGAAGAGTAGGGGCTTAGTTTTGTTGTTGAGAGTACTTCCATGGGTCGGGTGGTCAGAGTGTATTCAGGTAGTGGGGAGGTTGGACAGGTCAGATCAGGGAGGTAGTTGTGTGTTTGAGGGAGTAGTTGGGTGGCTGGGATATTAGTCAGAGGATTGGGGATGGTGACTGCGCATTGTTGACTAATTATCCAGGAATAAAGCATTTTTTGTTTGGTCTAACATTTCCTGTCCAGGCAAATATCATGGTTCAAAGTCTCTGACTGTAAATTGGAGCCAGAATCATTACCGAAAGATCCCAGGGAACAGGGGATTACTGATAAACAGGAAGTGGAAAATTCCTGGGCAATGGAGCCAGTGGATATGATCTATTTGGATTTCCAGAAGACTTTTGATAAGGTGCCGCACAGAAGGCTGCTAAATAAGATAACAGAGCATGGTGTTGAGGAAAAGGTACTCGCATGAATAGAGGATTGGCTGACTGGCAGAAGGTAGAGAGTATGGATAAAGGGGTCTTTTTCAGGATGGCAGCCGGTGACTAGTGGAGTTCTGCAGGAGTCAGTGTTGGAACCACAGCTATTCACATTATATATTAATGATTTGGACGAAGGAATTGAGGGCATTGTTGCAATGTTTGCAGATGACACGCAGATAGGTGGAGGAACAGGTAGTGTTGAGGAAACGAAGAGGATGCAGAAGGACTTGGACATGCTGTGGGGAATGGAGGTGGGAATGGGAAAAGAAGTAGCAGACGAAATACAATGTGGGAAAGTGTGAGGTTATGCACTTCAGTGGGAAGAATAGAGGCACAGACTAATTTCTAAGCAGGGAAAGGTTCCACACATTTGAAAAACAAAGAGACTTGGGAGTCCTATTTCAGCATTCTCTGAAGGTTAACATGCAGGTCCAGTTCGCAGTTAGGAAGGCAAATGCAATGTTAGCATACATTTTTCAAGAGGACTAGAACACAAAATTAGGGATGTACTGCTGATGCTGTATAAAGCTTTGGTCAGACCGCATTTAGAATATTGTGAGCAGTTTTGGTCCCTGTGTCTAAGGAAGGATGTGTTGGCATTGGAGGGGGTCCAGAGGAGGTTCATGAGGATGATCCCGAGGATGAAGGAGCTGTTGTATGAGGAACAGTTGAAGACTTTGGATCTGCATTTGATGGATTTTTAAAGGATAAGGGTAGATCTCATTGAAACTTACAGAATACTGTGAGGCCTGGGTTGAGTGGGTGTCCAGAAGATACTTCCACTAGTCAGAGAGACTAGGACCCAAGGGGCCCAACCTCAGAATGAAAGGATACTGTTTTGAATTGAAATGAGGAATTTCTTCAGCCAGAGACTGGTGACTCTGCAAAGTTGTTGCTGCTGACAGCTGTGGATGCCAAATCACTGAGAGTATTTAAGACAGCGATAGATGAGGGATCAAGAGCTACAGGGAGAAGACAGGAGAATGGTTTGAGAAACATATCAGCCATGATTGAATGGCCGAGCAGACTCAATGGGCCAAATGATTTAATTCTGCTCCTATATCTTATTTTGTTTGTTTATTGATTTATTATTTATTATTGTCACATGTGCTTAGTTACAGTGAAAACTTTTGTTTTGCATACAGTAGAGGCAGATCATACCATACAAAGATCACAGGGTGATTGTACAGAGTGAGGAATACAAAGCTACAGCTGCAGAGAAAGTGCATAAAAAGCAAGATCAACATTAGATTTGAAATTTGAGAGGTCCATTCAGAAGTCTAATAACAAGGAGTAAGAAACTGTTCTTGAATCTGTTGGCACGTGTTTAAGCTTTTGTATCTTCTGCCTGGCCTTTTGATCTTATATTTCAGGTAAAAGTAACCTCGAATAGCAGTCTGAAACTATATAATATCATCTTTCATTGTGTGTGAATAAATCAGCCCTCACAGAATTCCATGATCAGAGTAGTACTTCAGTAGCTCTCGTATCCTCATTCTGCTGTGATTTACTATCCTTGTAACATGTAGATACCATTCACCTAGCATCTTTGTAGGAACCTGTGCAATACATGGCTGGTCTGCCTGCGAGCTTATATTTATCTATTCCCATGTAGACTTCATGCATCTTCCAGAGAAGTTCTTCCTGGTAAGAGTTAGATGTGATTATTCTGGATCCAGCTAGCAGAGCATCATCGGATTGAGTTATGATCTCTGTAAGATTCTTATTGCCAAACATAGTATCTTAACAGACTAACCCTGGACCATTTGCTGAGCAATCTCTTCTAATACTTTGTCTTCACTGGTTTCAACTCTAATTTGATTCCGTTTTGATGGTGTTATATTCACTGGATGAAGGATCTTTACATCTCGATGTTTTTTTATCTCACAGTTTACTGACAACAGCTGCAGCTTTTTGTATTTGTTCAACTCCAGGAAAGCAGCTCCATCTATTTCAGTAATGTGGAACATTCAGCTAACATCTTTCTTTGTGTGTCACTTCTGATTTGGGTTGCCCCTATCTGTCAATTCCCCTGTACAGCATTAACATGATTTTGCTTGGTTTCAGAGCATCTTTCTTTCATAAAATCCTTACAGTGTGGAAGCAGGCCATTTGGCCCATCGACCCTTGGAAGCGTATCCCACCCAGACTGAACCCCCTACCTTATCCCTGTAACCCTGTATTTCCCATCGTTAATCCTCCTAGCTTGCACATCCCTGAACACTATGGGCAATTTAATGCCAGTCCACCTAACCTGCACATCTTTGGACTGTGGGAGGAAACCACAGTGCTTGGAGAAAACCCAACCAGACATGGGCAGAACATGCAAACTCCACACAGACAGTCAGGTCCCCAGTGCTGTGAGGCAGCAGTGCTGACCACTGAGCCACCACATTGCCCCACTGGGTAAACATATTCTTTCAAATGTTTAGGAAAGCTCTTCTGGAGAATGTTACTCTGTGCTCCAGTATGAAGCTTCAGCCTCATATTTATGATTATGGAAAGATTATTGATCTTCATTCTGATCAGAATGGCTGAGTGAAATTCTTTTCTTTGAGAAATATCACATTCAGCCATTTCATGCAGTTGTATTTTTTTTTCTTTATTTATTCACAGGATGAGGGCATCGCTGGTAATTCCCCATCAGAGTCAACCACATTGCTGTGGGTCGGGAGTCACATGTAGGCCCGACCAGGTAAGGATGGCAGTTTCCTTCCCTGTAGGACATTAGTGAACCAGATGTTTTTTTCCGACAATTGACAATGGATTCACAGTCATCATTAGATTCTTAATTCCAGATATTTTTATTGAATTCAAATTCCACCATCTGTCGTGGCGGTATTCGAATCTGGGTCCATAGAATGTTATCGGAGTCGATAGATTAACAGTCTAGCGATAATACCACTGGATCCTATGTCTATTGTGTTCCCAATCTCATTATCATCTATCAGAGTTTGGATGTTTTGGTTTCTTTCCTTCTTACTTACCCTGTTGCTCCAAGTCTGATCATTTGTTTACCATCATTTTTCTTTGGTCTGCGCATCTTTTCCCAGTGATTCAACTTTCCACAAGCTCTGCTGGTTTATCCATGTACAAGATATTTCCTTCTGTCTGTAAACTCAGGTGGTTATCCATACCTCTTGTACATCTTTCTCTCTGTCTGGTGTACAATGGTCTTTTTGCTGTTTCATGAAGCCCACCCTGCTGCTTTTCTCTTAACTGAAAGTTAGCTGGTATCCAGCATGTTTAGCTTCATGTGCTCTGGCAGTGTCCACAACCTGCATTATTGTGAACTTGTCCTTTCAAATCCATTCTTTTTGTAGTTCAAAATGTGCAAAGCAGATGAGCTGTCAACACATCAGGCAATCATAGTTTCAAGCCAGGAACTATGTGAAAGGTAACTTTAAAGGATTATTGTCAGCTTTGTACGCCACACTGAAATGCTGAATCATGTATTTTGAACAGAGAGTGATGGTGCAGCTTTGTTTTGTAAAGACAAGTAACCACCAAATAATATGGTGGTCAGGCTGTCACATCTGACATATGGCACGTGGTCAAAGCAATAAACAATAGTATGGAAGTAAGTAACACATCATGGAGTATGTTATCCATTGGATTGAGGGCTATCTTGCATTGACCAAGTGTAAAATCAAGGGATTAAATGTCCTGAAGCTCAGCTTGGGTATCTGTTTACCTGTTTCAAAGCTTTTACAGCTATTTGAGCTTCTCAAGAGGAAAATAACCCACAATGGGGCAGAAAGAGTCAATGTGGGCAGTCAACTGTCTGAAGTCTGACTCCTCACTTCTTGTAAGGAGAGCATCTTGTCTCTGACTGTCCTAAATGGCTGACTGACTGTTTCCAAGCCCCTGGATGGGTATTGGAGGCTTCCATTAACATACTGTATCGTGACCCCTAAGTGAAGGCTATTTCCCTTAACCTACCTGAGGCCTGCTGACAACCATGACAAGCTTCCTTCCATTGCCTCAGCACTAAGCGGCATGGCAAGAGAGCAGTAATACGAGCCCAGTAGCTCCTGGGCTGCAACAAGGCCAGGCAATACAGGGATGCTGTGAACATTCAGGTAAATTCAGAGTGAGTGAGTGCTATGACAGTGAGTGAAGAGCCCAGAGATGCAGCCTGGTCCAGTCCGTGAGCAGGGTGTGTGTCTGTGAGCACACAGCGTCCATGCTGCAGCATGACAATGATCGGTACCAGTGTTGCCCGAGGTGCAGCATTGAAGTGCAGAAGCATCCTGTCTGTAAATCAAAGATGTGCTATGAGGGTTCTTAGAGGTTGGCACAGGTCATAAATCAGTGCCTGTGGCCATAAAATGAGTATGGCCAATGCCCTAGAAGTGTGCCCTGAAATGTTGGCGCCCAGTTTCCCACATGGAAGTTCTTCAGAACAAGCAGTAAGTGGATCTGCCAGGGGCCCGGTCCAGTTTCCACATCAAGCTTTTCTTTGGCACATTTTGTAAGAGTGAATACTGAATATTAACAAGGTGAGTTGGGCTGACAAGACGTCAAACAAGCTTTATGTGCTGGCTGTTGGCAATGCCCGCTGCCCATTTCCAGTGCAGCTCTGCCTGAGGTCACAGGTTTTCCTCCTGAATTGTATAGTACAGGCAAGGCCAGCAGGGGACCAACGGCTCACATGGAGACTTCGATCTGGCAGGGGTGAGCTAATAGTAAGGAGTAATGTGCAGTGGAGCAGGAGGCAAGATGATTGGGAGATGGATCCAACAGAAGGCAGAGGGTAGGGTCGGGGCGTCAAGGACTGAGGAGACATTTAAGGCAGGATAGTGTTGGAGACAGGGACAAGTGAAGTGGGAAGAACCTAGTATTTTGGCTGGGAGAGTGGGCATCAATAAATCTAAGCAAATGATGTTCTGAGGGTGGTGTCAGTCCTGTTCGCATGTGACTGCATTTCAGGCTTTTGGCTGGTAGTGTCCTTTCAGGGTTTCAAGTTCAGTGACAATATTTCAATTATTCAATGAGTGTGATCTCAAACAATGTCCCTAGGCAATGCATCAGAAGCCTGCAAGTTCGGCCATTTCCAATTGTGATGAGTACAACAATGAATACTACCAAGAACATTCAATAAAAAGTGAACACGAAAACACAGCATCTTTTCTTCAATAATAGAGAAATGCCCCTAACTCCCCTGCAACCAGGAATTCGTGCCAGTACATTTATTTCTGTGCCTAAGCAAGTCCCAACAATAACAGTAATGCACACAGGAATAAAGTGAAACCAAAATAATGTGGAATGCTTACAAATGAAATTCAAATTTGAAAGCATCTGTTCCACCTTTGTGCTCCCAATATGTCTTAGATTAGTGACAATGGAGGTGGACAGGAAAGTTGTGGTTATGGTGTAGAACCTCCTGTTTGTTCAGGACTTTACTTCATAACTCACCTCTACTTGCTGCATTGCCAGCTGATGATGGGTTTCACCCCTGAATAGACTCCTCTGTCATATAATCATGTGCATCTCCCAGCATGCTACCGTTGCTTTACTAGGAATTAGATGGGAACCAGCAAAAACTAATGGAGTCCAAATGCCACCTACTTCCTGCTCACTGCCTGAAATGTGCATCTCGTTTAAAATTCTACTCCAAATACTCCAACCAGATGTGTTCTGGCATCCAAACAACACGTGAATTTGCACCAGAAAGACACTCTTAGATTGATGAAAAATATGCTGACCACTTCTTGCCTTCAAGTATAAAATAATTGAAACTAGACTCTAAGTGGATATGTAAGTGTTATAAAATGTGATGCGTCAATTTGTAGAAATTATAGTGATATATGTACATTGTTATGAGGCAATAGCAAAACATAATAATTACAAAAATGTATTACGCTAGTGTATTTATTAAGTGCACAAGTAGTAACTTAATGGAAATAGGCTGCCAAAAGTACAGCTGAAAATGAATTATTATTTGCAATAGAAATGGAAATCTGAAAGAACAACCTCCAGCAATGTCTTTGTGTTCAGTAGTTTGCACTTGACAATTCATATCATGCAAAGTTAAAATAGGTTTCTGCAGGTCATGTTACTGTTCAGCCAAATATTTCATTGTGTTTATTCAAGCAAAAACTTTTGGAGGAGCTTTTGATTGGCATATGTAATTAAGTGAATAAAAACAGTTGGTCCAGAGAGTAGGAGCAAGTAATGAAATTCTTTGCTCTCTCAAACTCGACACTTGTAATGCTCTGGACTGCACTCTGCTGATTACGTCCTCTCTCTCCCATTGCTGTGATCGTGACCCCTCTTTCTAGTTCTAGTGGTCTCATCATTAAGCCCTGATCATGGTGGCATCCTATCAAGCCCCAATGGTGAATCTGTCTCCCTTGACCTAATTGCAGCTCCTCTTCGCTGTCTTCTACAAACTCCCAAGAGATGAAAATGTTGACGTTCACTGATGACTAGGTTAGGGTTCATTACCCATGCTGAAAATCTATAGTCAGTTCTCAGGTGGAAAATAAAAAGAAAAATGAAGGGTCAACAGAAAGCTGTTGTTGAATTTGTCAATTTGGCATTTGGCAGCACTCACGTCCCCTCCAACCAGAGTTCAAGGATCCTTCAGCTGTTTGCAACCTCTCCTATACCCTTCACATAATTATTGATGACTGTATTGAAAACTAGAAGGAGGTTATTATGTTCTGACCAATTAGCAAACATTTCTCATCCCATATAATCACATTCATAAAAAAAAGTATTTCTTTCTGCAGCAAACCTTATTTTTGACAATGCGGTTGCAGATAAATAACATTTTACATTTGCACTTTCACAGAGTTTAACAGTACTTGCACAATAGAAGAATGGCTCAAGGTTATTTTGGGATTATGGTCTGTCTTTGCAAAGATAAACGTTGGTTATAGAAATATAATTTTTTACTAAACCACTCAAACACCTGAGCATAATGTCATACATCATGTTTGGTAATGCAGTCATCACTGTAAATATGAAAATACACCAACAAACATATCTAGAGCACTCTAGTCTACCCTGTTAAGGTGAGAGTTGAATCCACAATTGCCCAGTAGGGGAAATTACATCAAGTTACCAGAATAAGCTCATTTGCATGCTCGTTGGTGTAGAATGGTGGGACCAAATACAGGAGCTCCCTGAAACTTGGATGCACCATGGCTTTGTGGTTAAAGTGCATCTCTAATAAACAAGAGATCCCTGAGTTCAAATCTTAGTAGTGCCTTGCTTCCAAAACAAAAGCTGACATATGTGTAATTGTTTTCTTTCAGATCAGCCATAATCTCACTTAATGGTAAGACAGACCATAATGCCAACTCACAGTCTTTCAAAAGTATAGCTCAGAGCCACTCTGGCGACAAGCAGGTCAGCCAGTAACAGTGATAACAAGGTGTAGAGCTGGATGAACACAGCAGGCCAAGCAGCATCAGAGGAGCAGGAAGGCTGACGTTTCGGACCTAGACCCTTCTTCAGAAAAAAAAATCTGCAAATCTGCATCTGCAGTTCCTACTATCTCAGCCAGTAACAATCTTTTGTTTTTCTAGCTTTGCATTTTTGTTGTTTTCTCACTCAAATACCTTCACTACACAACATTACAGCAGATTTTCAGGGATTCTTATCACTCAGAATGAGTGCCTGCTCCAACTCTATGAATATGTTGTCCAACATAATCCCACATCCCAGGCTTCTCCCCAAAACATTGCAAGTTAGTTCTCTTTAAGTTCATGTCCAAATGCATTTTGAAGTTTTCTAATGAATCTGCTTCCATCACCCTTCTGAGACTGTGTTCCAGAACTTATCAAATTGCTGTGTGGAAAATGTTTCCAAATTTTCCCAGGCTAGGGGAGTCCAAAACTAGAGGGCATAGGTTTAAGGTGAGAGGGGAAAGATTTAACAGGGAACTGAGGGGCAACTTTTTCACATAGAGGGTGGAATGTGTATGGAATGAGGTGCCAGAGGAAGCGGTGGAGGCTGGTACAATTACAACATGTAAAAGGCATCTGGATGGGTACATGAAGAGGAAGGGTTTAAGGGGATATGGGCTAAATGCTGGCAAATGGGACTAGATTAAGTTAGGATATTTGATTGGCATGGATGAGTTTGATCAAAGGGTCTGTTTCCATGCGATACAACTCTATTACTCTATGACTATGCTTTCGAGGTCTTTTGTTAATTTTGTTAAATCTTGTTACTGAGCTAGTTGCCAAAGGAAAAGGTTTTTCTCCACTTAATTTATCAGAGCAGCTCATAATTTGGAATACCTCTAATAGGTCTTCTCTCCAACTTCTCTGCTCTAAGGAGAACAATTTTAGCTTCTCCAATCTCTCCATACAACCAATTTCACATTGTTGGGACCACGTTGATAAACCACCCCTTTACCATTTTCAATGTTTTGAACCCTTCCTAAAACATGTGTCCAGAATTGTACACAATACTCCAGCTGAGGTTTAACCAGTGATTTCCAGTGGTTTATGGATTAGTGGGACTTCCTTATTTCTGTATTCAATGTTTTTATTTATACAGCTGAGTAGCCAGGATTAAGTGATGTTACAGAGAACAGAGATCCACAGTCCTATCACATCCAGGCATTAATAATGGTGGACAATTTAACTTCCCGGGGTTACCATTGACCAGATGAGATTGAACTAGCCTTTAAATACTGTATGTACAAGAGTAAATCAGAGGTTTAGAATCCTGTGGCAAGTAATTCACCATGTGACTCTCCATAGCCAGTCACCATCTACGAGGCACAAGTCAGGATGTGGTGAAATATCCTCCACTTGCTTGGATGAGTGCAGCTTCAATAAGGGTCTGGAAGCTTGACATCATGCAGACAAAGCAGTCCACTTGATTAGCTCCTTATCCACCATCTTGATCATTTACTGCCTCTACCATCAAGCACAATGGCAAATACAAAATGCACTGTGATAGCACCTCCCAAACCTGTCACTTCTACCTTCTAGAAGGACAAAATCAGCAGATGCATGGGAACACCATCACCCATAGGTTCCCCTTTAAGTCTCACACCTTGCTGACTTTGGAAACATATTGCCATTCCTTCACTGCTACTAGGTCAAAATCCTGGACCTCCCTTCTTCTCAGGTATGCAGATCCATCTATGTCACATGGATCTATCTATCCCAAATTGGTAGGAGAGACTAGAACCCAAGGGCACTGCCTTAGAGTAAAGGGAAGACCTTTTAGAATGGAGATAAGGAGAAACTTCTTCAGCCAGCGAGTGGTGAACCTATGGAATTCACTGCCACAGAAGGCTGTGGAGACCAGGTCATTGTGTATATTTAAGATTCTTGATTGTCAAGGGGATCAAGGGTTATGGGGAGAAAGTGGGAGAATGGGGTTGCAAAACTTATCAGCCATGATTGAATGGCGGAGTAGACTTGTTAGGCTGAATGGCCTCATTTATGCTCCAATGTCTTATGGTCTTATGGTCTTAAGTGATCTCACCAATGTCCTGTACAGCCGCAACATGACGTCTCAACTCTTCTACTCAATGTTCTGACCAATGAAGGCAAGCGTGCCAAATGCCTTCTTCACCACCCTATCTACCTGCAACTCCATTTTCAAGGAACTATGCACCTGCAATTTTAGGTTTCTTTGCTCAGCAGCACTCCTCAGGGCCCTACCATTGAGTATATAAGTCCTGCCCTGGTTTGCCCTACCAAAATGTAACACCTCAGATTTATCTAAATTAAACTCCATCTGCCACTCCTCAGCCCATTGCCCTCTCTGATCAAGGTCCACTTGTAGTCTGAGATAACCTCCTTTGCTCTCCGCTACACTACCTATTTTGGTGTCATCTGCAAACTTATTCACCAAACCTCCTACATTCATTTCTAAATCATTTATATAAATGACAAGAAGCAGTTGACCCAGCACCAATCCTTGTGGCATACCACTAGTTACAGGACTTCAGTCCGAAAAACAGCCCTTTACCACCACCCTCTGAAGCAGCGAAGCAGATAGTATGAATTACACCAAATAAGTGCAGTTAAGTATCTGGTGTCAAGCAGTTCAGAGAATTCAGGGTGGGATTTAGGAGATGAGGGAAGACCTGAGCATCATCAGACAGTCTGATTTTGAAAAGGTCAATATTCCATCTGTGATGTATAAAGCAACAGAAGACAGTTTTGCAGCACTTCACTGGTGAATACAATCTTCTGAAATGAATCTCTTGAGCACAGTCCTGGCAGGATTGCTGTGGGAAAGCTGTAAATTCTTATTGCTGTCTAGTGAAGTAGGGTTGGTCACATTGTGTTCCCGGCAGTGTCTTATGTAATGTGTAATGCCCTTTTATCCTTAACCTATGGCTTTTGTTTTACCTTCATTAATAGAACACAAGATTAAAAACCCCATTAAATATTTCTTAAATATTTCCCTTTTTTCTTGTTAGGCCAAAGCAACAATATACCCTAGAGATTACACAGAGGCAGATACAGGCCATTTCACCAACCGTCCCATCCCCAGTATGTGTCCACCGTGCACCCATCACCCTCTGAGCCACCCCACCACACGCTCCAGAATGACAAATATTCAGATATTTGAAGAAAACAATTTCTTGGATGCCACTCAAAAATCTTCACTTAAGTCCCTTTAGCCTTAACCTACAGCTGCAGTTGCTCATAAACAGTTTATACAGCTGGGAGCTGAGTTCAGGACAGTTCTGTCAGAAAGGAGATTGTTAGCACATTGTATAATTTCCAAATAGCCAACACTGGAGGACTCGGCCTGCTTTCACTCCCAGCCAAGATTTTGGCAGATCAGGGCCCGCTGGATTTTTCTGTCCCAATCTAGGCAGTATCATTTAGCGCTAACAGGATGGATATGTTAGGGTTTGAGGTCAGGGCCCCATCATCATCATTGACAAGCTGGTACTATGTGGGGAACAGATTCCTGACAGTGAGTGATCTTGAATTGGTTACCTGGTGGCCAGGGGACAGGCTCACCATCCAATTTAAGAAAGGAAAAGGAATCCAGGGCACTCTGGTAGTGGCATATTTGGCAGAACATGTGGGCACAAGTACCACCTACTAAAGAGCTGTCTCATATCATATCCAAATGCTTTTATTTTAAAACTTTCTTTTTCAATTAAGGATTGTGGCTATGCTTTTGAAGATGGAGGGATAATATGATGCTGTCCAACTGAAAAGAAGCAGTAGCCTGCTTAAGGTGACTATGCTTCCACCTTGGGGTGCCTTCCCTCCATCTTTTTAATCTCTTCCAATAAAAATCTGTTTTCACAATCATGGAGTTCCCTTCCACAGGACAGCCTGCATCCGTAGCTGTGACCAGGAAAGTGGGGAAGGACACTAAAACATAAAAATAGGATATGGAGTAGATAGTTCAATCCCTGGGTCTATACTACCATTCAATATGATCAAAACTTCAACCTCAACTTCATTTCACTTCCTGCTCCCCATACCATGTATGAAGGCCTGCCTGCAGAGCTGATTCCCCATCTGTCACCAGGACACTGTCTCCAAGCAGTAAGCTTAGGTCCCAATGCCTCCACTGGGCAGATATTTGACTGGAAGATATACTTAGCCTTTTGGGCCTTAGTAGATCTTTAACATCCCTGAAATAGTTTCTAGCCATTTGTGGGTGGGTCACTCTCCTGACCCTTATCCTGCTCTCGGCACATGGGTCATTCTCTTTGCAGGGCAAAAGTCCTGCTCCTTATTCCATTTCCTCATGAACATTTTTCTTTTGAAAACATGACATTTTGCAGTAAAGATATACTGTAGTGTACTGAAAAGATACAGGACGCCATAAAGATTTTACACAATACAAGACCCATGCCATGGCTCGGTGCTATTTAATATCTATATCTAGCAACTTCTTTCACTTAGGTAAGAATCATATGATGGAAACAAAATCACTTCTGCAATATATCTTTTAAATAATTTCCAACAGTCCTATTAAGTGAGCTTCCTGCTAACTTGCCACAAGCAGCAGTTGAGCAGCTGGGTGTATTATTGTGTGGTGAAGGATGAGCAGTGAAAATCAAATTGCTCTGATTGATTTTCAAGCAGAATGGGAACTGCTAATATGTGAAGAACACAATCCAGATGTTTAAACATTGTCACATAAACTAAGAACATGCTGGAAATAAGCAGGCAATGCCTGTGGAGAGAGAAACAGAGTTTGTGTGAAAAATGTTCATCTTTCATCAGCTTTGCAAGACGTTGGTGAAACATATCATGTGCTGTACCACAATGTTATACAAATCAGTAAGAACACTGAATTTTGTTGGAAGGAACAATTAAGAACTAGTTGTCAGATTTGAAGTTAAGAATAGACATATTTGTATGATCAAGGGTTAGAAAAACTATGCTTTAAGTACTAAAAATTTAAATAATTTGCTTCAAGATTTTGCACCAACATAATTATACCCAGACCTGACTGAACATGGAAATGCTGCAGTGGGAAGTTGCATGCAAGCCATTCCTGAAGTTGTCACGTTCCCGATGATAGACTGCAGTGTTTTGATTCCATGCACAGTGCAGATGAGGCTAATGGATTCTTCCACAATTTGTCATTTTTTTTGTTCAAAGTGTTTGGCAGTGCATCCAACAATTGTGTCTTATAAATCATCCTTCTCCCAACTACAGGTCTTTTAAGTAAAAACCGAAAGAACTGCGGATGCTGTAAATCAGGAACAAAAACTAAAATCACTGGAAAAGCTCAGCAGGTCTGGCAGCATCTGTGAAGAAAATTCAGAGTTAACGTTTTGGGACTGGTGACCTTTCCTCAGATCCAAAATGTTAAGGCTGATTTTTCTTCACAGATGCTGCCAGACCTGCTGAGATTTTTCAGCAATTTCTGTTTTGTACACGTCGTTTAAGGACTGGATCTATATACCTAATGAACAAGGATGCAAACAGCTTTTTGAAAAAAACATGGCCTAGGAATTTGATTGATGCTTGTGACAGTTGGTATGTTGTAACCAGCCGGAAACAACACCTGAACTCTATCAACCATCTTGTTTCTGTAAATGTTCATATTCTTGTACCAAAAAAACTATTGATCTATGTTTTCAAATTTTCAGTTGATCTAGCCTCAATAGTGTTTTGTACAGCCAATTTCAGATTCCCACTACTTTAAAGAAGGGGTTCTAAAATCAAAATTGACTGGCCTTCCTGTAATTTTAAGATTTCAGCTTTTTGCTCTAACCCACCATCATGAGACAAAGTTTCTATTCCATTATTCTGACAACTCTTAAACACCTTAGCTGGATCATTCCTTAATCTTCCACGTTCAAGGATTTACAAAACTAATATATGAAGTCTCCTCTCCACCTATCTTCTCCTTTATCCATCTTCTATTCGCCTCCCCCTCTCACCCTATTTATTTCAGAATCCCCTTCCCCTCCCCCATTTCTGAAGAAGGGTCTAGGCCCGAAACATCAGCTTTCCTGCCCCTCTGATGCTGCTTGGCCTGCTGTTCATCCAGCTCCACACCTTGTTATCTCAATATATGAAGTCTGTCCTCTTCTGTTAACCCTTTAGCCAATGACTGCTATGCTCACTGCGTAGAACAGCAGAAGTTTGTGCTGGCAGAGGCAGCTTGAGTTGTCATTATCCAGCATAACATGTGGGTGAAACCTGGAAGTTGAATCCAATGTTTATTAGCTTCAGCTAATGGAACAGGAGAGAGAGATATCTACAACGAATCCATTGATACTGAATGTCGCCTCTGGATTTTGAGTGAATTCATTTAGTTATTCCACTGGTCCATGAAATATCCGAGATGGTGGATAACGAATTAGTTGCCCAAGGTAAGACTTTTTTTTATTTATTCATTTTTGAGGGATGCGGATGTTACTGCCTGGCCAGCATTTATTACCCGTCCCTAGTTGCTCTTGAGAAGGTGGTAGTGAGCTGCCTTCTTGAACGCTGCAGTCCACCTGCTGTGGATTGAGCCACAATGCCATTAAGGAGGGAATTACAGAATTTTGAGCCAGCAACAGTGAATGAACACCGATATATTTTCAAGTCAGAATGGTGAGTGGCTTGGAGGGGAACTTGAAGATGGTGGTGTTCCCATATATCTGCTGTCCTTGTCCATCTAGGTGGAAGTGGTCATGGGTTTGGAAGGTGTTGTCTGAGGAACTTTGGTGAATTTTTGCAGTGCATCTTGTAGATGGTACACACTGCTGCTACTGAGCATTGGTGGTGGAGGGAATGGATGCTTGTGGATAGAGTGCCAATCAAGCGGGCTGCTTTATCCTGGATGGTGTCAAGCTTCCTGAGTGTTGTCGGGGCTGCACTCATGCAGGCAAATGGGGAGTATTCCATCACACTCCTGACTTGTGCCTTGTAGATGCTGAATAGGCTTTGGGGGGTCAGGATGTGAGTTACTCACTGCAGTATTCCTACCCACTGACCAGTGATAGTAACACCATTTAATGTCAAGGGGCAGTGGTTAGATTGTCTTTTATTAGTGATGGCCATAGCCTGGCATTTGTGTGGCATGAATGTTACTTGCCACTTGTCAGCCCCAATTCTGACCTTATGATGGAGAGAACGTCATTGATGAAGCAGCTGAAGATGGTTGGGCCTAGGACACTACCCTGAGGAACTCCTGCAAATATATCCTGGAGCTGAGATGACTGACCTCCAACAACCATAGCCATCTTCCTATTCATCTATGAGTCTAACCACTCAAGAGAGTTTGCCCCCCAGATTTCCATTGATTCCAGTTTTGCTACAGCTCCTTGATGCCACGCTGGGTTGGATTCAGCCTTGATATCAAGGGCTGTCATTCTCACCTCACCTCTGGAATTCAGCTCTTTTGTCCATGTTTGAACCAAGGCTGTAATGAGGTCAGGAGTTGAGTGGCCCTGGCAGAACCCAAACTGGGGGTCACTGAGCAGGCTATTGCTGAGCAGGTGCTGCTTGATAGCACTGTTGATGACAGCTTCCATCAGTTTACTGATGATTGAGGGGGGACTGATGGAGCAGTAACTGGCCAAGTTGAATTTGTCCTATTTTTTGAGTATAGGAAATACTTGGGCAATTTTCCACATTGTTGGATAGATCCCAATATTGTAACTGAACTGAAACAGCTTGGCTAGGGGAGTGGCTAGAGGAGCTTGACTTGACTGGAAAAAGCTGAGTTAATATGAAAAACAGAGACATGGACACCTACTCACTCACTCACTTACTCTCTCACTCACTCACTTATGCTTGAGATCTGGGAAGGCTTTAGGTTGATTTCCCTTTGAAGAACTCTCAGTGGTTGTGTAAGAAACCCCTCTACTGAATGTTTATGTGGAATCAGTTTCATCAGGGCTTGGTAAAAATTTACCTCTTGGAATTGGTTTGAAACCAATTGAGGAAAGGAAATTAAGTTAAATGTCATAACTTATTCCTCTTTCCTTGAAACACTGTACTGTGTGTGTTGTTTGTAGCTTAAGGAAAGAGTCCTGGGTAAATTCCTTTTTGATTGAATTATTATGTTTGGGATTTCATTTTATGTCCAGAATTAATTTCCAAATATTATTTAATATACGTGTGAATCTTTAATTCCAGAGAACAAGATTTGCTCATCTTAAATGTTTGTTGGCATGAATTGGTGGTCTGAAAAATGAGGAACATAGGAATTTTGGAAAAGTAATTCCCTCTGCTAAAATCTGAGATAACCAAAGTTAAAATCTTAGTGGAAAGTAAAATCAACAAAGAAGGTAGACTTTTCCTTTGTTCAAATAGAAAATATAACTCATGGCCCATCTTGCTATACAGGAGGAAGAGGAGGGTATTGATGTAATTATTTCCAAGAGCTTTCACCTTACGCTTTCGGATCAGCAGTAAACTGTCTGCATCAGCTTGGAGAATTTATATATTCAATATATATAATTTTTATTGAACAGAGATAGTTAACCCATTCTGCTTGAAGTGGGATGGATGGAAAACTGTTTTGTTTTTCAGATAATTGCAGATATAGAAAGTTTCTTTTTCCTAATAGTTTTGAATTTCTGAATTTGTCTCAAGCGTTACAGCTGTACAAGTTGGACGTTGATATTGGGGCTGAAGGTAAGATGGATTTCTCCCTTGATATACCAAAAATTCAAATCATGCCTGACAGCAATCTGTGGACAAACAGCACCTCGAATAGTTATCTTGCAAGGCAAAGCAAGTAACCTTGAGAATGGAGTTGACAGTATTTCCCCAACTGTTCCATCTCTCCACAGAGTGGCAATGTTACTCAGGAGCTAAAAAAGGATGGGCAAAGGAGTAGGACACTTAGGCACATATAACGAAGAAATCAACAAATCCCTTTCCTCCAGTGAAGTTTAAGAAGCTCTCTGTGAAAATTGGGTTGTATTCACAGAGTGTTTCCATGCAAGCTACAATGAAAGCATTTCTTACATTTGACTGAAATCAGTAATCCTAAAGTATCATAGATTCAAAAATTTGAAATCTTATGTCATCAGAAAGTTTGAAAAGTATGTTTGTTTTGAAACTCCTAGAAAAAATGCAGCGAAAAGAAAGGTCTAGCATGTTCTCAAAATATAGAAAAATATTTTTTGAAGATATCCAACTTGAACTCAGAATTTGGAATGACAAGTGTTTTATCCATATAATTGTGGTGCTGCTTTTGAAGGTGGTCTTAAAAGAAAGGTCTGGAAAATGCTTTCTTTAAGAAAATAGAGATTTAAAATGCCAGTTTGAGATTATCAAAAGATCTTTTGACAGTTTTTGAACTGAGTACATGAAAGTACAACATAACGTAACCTAGTGACTTGGGATCTGCACCTTCTCAAAGTTAACTCTTCTGACAGTTTTAAATCTTCTCACACAGCTTCTGTGTGGTGAGATGTGTTGTGTGGATATCATTAGCCCACTGGACTTCTTTCAGAGCCACAGTGGATATTATTTTTTTTAACAGGTTTCAAGAACACAGTGAGGGAGCTGGAAGTTCTGAGAAGATAAAGTCTTTGAAATCAGGAGAAC
The DNA here is from genome assembly GCF_021869965.1 of Rhincodon typus. Classification (NCBI taxonomy): domain Eukaryota; kingdom Metazoa; phylum Chordata; class Chondrichthyes; order Orectolobiformes; family Rhincodontidae; genus Rhincodon; species Rhincodon typus. Next base: position 36,795,947 of record NC_063337.1, on the reverse strand, counting down.
TCTGAACTGACTGCAAGTATTTATAAGAACATTGCTTAAAACCAGCAAACCTGGATGTAATTGTTTCCGAAATTGGGATTGATAAAATTATTTGATACGGGTTGCTAGTTCAAACATGCAATGAGAAATTCAATTGAAGTTTAAACGGCAAATAAATTTAATTCTTTAAATTTAATTTAAAACAAGAGCCAATGAAAACAGGCAAGGTGCTTATTTAATTTGTGGGAAAAAAGTGGAAAGACTGTTTAGGAAGAAATTAAATGATACTTATGAAACCTATTAGCCCAACAACACTGCTGGAGCTATTCACAAAAGAAATCTATTGTTGTCATGTCATTTGTGAATTTGGAATAATTTTGAAAAAACAAAAGTCACATATAATCTAGCAAGATATATTTGAGAAAATTGTACGCACATTTTCATAAGAAAGATCAAACAAGCAAAATTTGGTCATGTCTGAAGCCACATAGTAATAATGTTTGTTTGTCTCTTTTAAACCGATTGTGAAAAACATCAATTTTTGTTCATTTGGGACAAGTTAAGTTTTCCCCAGAGTTCCTAAATCAGTTGTGATGATAATTAAAGGGGGTCATACTCTGAATAAAAGAGTAGTGATAGGGAAAACTGCATCAAATGGAAATGGGAATGACTCATCTTGGCTGTAGTTAAATGGAATATCTGCAATGAAATTAAAGTGTAGATAGAAGTGGATAATTAACAGTTTTCTCTTCTAGATATGTATGCCATTACCTGTCAGTTTTTTTCAAAGGCAACTGATTTGGTCTCTACCCCAGGACACTGGACCAGGTGAGGTGGATACATGGGCTCTCTCCACTGACTTCTGATCTCTTGAGAGATTGGCTGAAAATCAAGAATGCCTCGCATTGGGATACCAATGTGAGTGTGCAGAAGTGATTGTTACATCTGAAGTAACAAACATGAGGAATACATGGTGAAAATGCACTGAAGAACAGTTGTCAGACATGTACACTGACGTGACAAATTGGTTATTGTGGCCTGGAAGAGCACAAAAACATAGTTTAAATGTTAAGGCACAGACACATAATCCATAGAGAAATTGACTTTAAAACAATTAAAGTGGCTTTAGTCAAAAAGAAATAAAAATTGAATTGAGATGATATACAGTTACCTCATCTTCAGCTGTTGTATGATATATTTGCCCCAGTGGTGAAATCAGGAGGTGAAGTTGTAATGTTGTTGGTCAGCTAGTGTATGTGGAAGAAGGCTGAGCTAAGAATAGGCAGTGCAGGAAAATGGAGTAAGGGAACCCAACCAGAAAGTCAGGAAACATAAGCAGAATGTAACATAAAATGAAATGGTTGCTGCCTTACTAAAAGCAGGAATAGGTGTGATAAATTCCATCAAGATTGAGACCCTATAAAATAAAATTGCTAAGGTTTGGCAGCTAACTAGGGAAGCTATTAAGTTTTCTGCTGTATGGACCAAGCCACTAACACATTGAGATTTAGCAAATTGGCTTGTGACCAACATGGTTTGGAAGTTTGCTAATTTGTTACAGCGATATTGTTTGACATAAAGGCATGAACTAACTACTTCATTGCAATTGGGACACCTGTGTTTTATGGCAAATGACTGGATGACGACAACTAAGCACACCGAGGAGATGATTGTGAGCAATGGTCAGAAGGCCTACTATTCCCTTTTCACACCTTCGAACCATGTATACTGCAGCATAGCAGGGGTACTTGAATATGGAGGAAGCTAGCAGTCAATGACACAATCATTCACAAAATCAGTCCTAACCACACGTGTGTGTAATTAGTACTCATACTGTCTTTCTTAACGTTAAGAGAGAGGAACTACCCACCAACTACTGTAGGAAAAACATAGTATGTTATCTATGGTGCAATGAGGCATAAACCCTACATAATCAAAGAATGGGAGGCAATAATCGAGTATCGTACCACTAATCAATTAAGTAGGGTTCCCATGCATGTGATATTTAACATATTACAGGCCTTCCTTGCACAGTATCTCATTTAGCAATAGTACACCATGGCTTCTTATGGCAAGAAGCCGCCATGACTTATAGCCGTGATCAATTGATTTGAATAATGCACAATTTAGGAACCCTTACTGTGCAACATCTGTGGGACATATATAAAGGGTGATCACATTATGCTTCAGCAGTACTCTCACTTTTCTAGCATTTGGTTGTCATATTCTTGTTAATTGTTTGTTTCTTGTTTTTATGTCCTCGTGTGATGGCCTGTAAACTGTATCACATGGATAACTAACTTACAACTTGTCAGAACAAGGAAGGGTCACTAGACCTGAAACATTAACTCTGATTTCTCTCCAATGTTTGTTACCAGACCTGCTGAGTTTTTCCAGCAACTTCTTTTTTTGCCGCATAAGCATAGAGTTGTTATGATCTGGAATTCAACATCTAAAATGGTGTTGGAAGCAGATTCAGGAGTAACTTCCAAAGAGAATTGTGCAAATTCTTGCAGAAGTAAGTCATAAGGTTGTGAGTAAAGAGAATGGAATGGAGTTAACTGGTTAATTCTACAGAGATGGCTTGTGGTGTCCTGTATGATATGATTCAGTGAACTGGTAGAGGACAAGATTAAAACAATTAATTTATGAAGCTAAACAGCTTCACCATAAATCGTAATTAAGGATTTGTAGTTCCCAGCAAATTCAAAACTCTATGTGCCAGATTTTCAAGCCACTCATTATGTTTGATGTTTTTGATAATTTAAATGTACTTGCATTTATACATCAAACTGACATATTCACTCTGGTAGACAACCCATCAATCAAACTGAAGGCCACGAACTTACAGTTAAGTGGATTGACTGACACCAGAAAGCCCAGTAGACATGGTGCAAAGCATTACTGCAGTGATCTATTGTAAAAAAGGAAAATGTAACACAATGTTGCTTTAAATTAGATTTACAATTTGGGGTTTTACATAAGTATCCTCTGTCTATATGGTTTAACAGCAGTTACCACTTGTGAAATTTGAATTGTGTGAACATTTATAAATTCAGTTCTCACAGGAATACACATTGAGAAATTAACAACTGTTTTACATCTGCCTTCCTGGCCTTTATATGTTCTCCCAATAGCAAAAATGTGACCGCATATTTTAAGAGTTACACTCCAAGGTACTTAACGTATTTATTAATAAACAAAGCATAAAAGTTTAGCCAACTAAATATTATAATATTTGGGAGTTATTCCACATACCCACTCTGGTGATAAGTCTTGCCTACTGGAATTGATAATTAGAAATCTGAGCACACACTGTCCTGTTACAGGCTCAAGCCCTTCAACCTCTAGGTCTCAAGAATAATGCTACTGTTAGCTTCCTTTGAAGTAGAATTTCCCAAATACACTTGATGATACTTCACACATATCAAAGGTACATCACAGTTAGTCTAATCTGATTGAAATCTGCTTTAACTGTTTGATCAAAATAGTACAGTTAAAACATCTCAGACTTCATGACAATCTGTAAAGTGCAATTGTAAGATTTAGTCAGGGAATCAGAGATTACCCAAAAATGGATCAAAGTGCAAGGTGGTTTTGATGCAGTCTATTAAGAGTCAACGAATGATAGACAATGCATAAGCTAAAAGGCAGAAAAGACATATGGCCCATAACAGATGAGAATGGTTCATCATTCCCACCAGTCAGGCAAGACTTATCACCAGAGTGGGTATGTGGAATAACTCCCAAATATTATAATATTTAGTTGGCTAAACTTTTATGCTTTGTTTATTAATAAATACTTTAAGTACCTTGGAGTGTAACTCTTAAGATATGCAGTCACATTTTTGCTATTGGGAGACCATATAAAGGCCAGGAAGGCAGATGTAAAACAGTTGTCAAACTGACAGATGAAACAGTGATGCTTACCTTCAAGGCTGGCAGCAGCAGTCCCTGCTCTTGGTCTTCTTGAGCAAACCAGGGTGTTATTCTAGATCCAGCATGAATCTTCCTTGAAAATCTTTCAATTGCCCAAAATCTTCTTGAGCTAATCGAAGTATTGGAGCAGCATTGGTGCACCTCGAAAAATTCTTCCCAATCTAAATGTTTCTTTCTTCCTCAGGGTTTGTACACTTATTTCTAGAAGGCTGGAAGGCTTCTCATGTCAATCTGTTAATCAGTACTCTAAAGATATAGATATTCAAGACAAATCCCTCCAATTCTGTCCTCCAGTCCATGAAATCTTCCCATGGCTTGAATGCTCTGTTGACCATGTCCAGACTATATTTAAACATAGGACCTGTGATCCTCTACCTAATCATGCTCACGAATGTCACCTACCAGGGCCTGTGCTAGTGTTATCTCCTTGGCAGATATAACAGACCTATGCTGCATGTGTCAGTATCAGCTCTGCTATAGAAACTTCATGGAAAAAGATGGAGTGCTATGATTACAATGTTACATTACTATCTTAAGATGTTACAAGGCAATGAGACAGCCATTTCTTATATTAATCAAAAGAATCAAACATCAATTTTTAATATTTGTTTTTTTAATTGTGTCAATTTCAGAAACAGATTCTGTACCCGTTCAATATCGTGTTTTGGAAGGTATACAAAATTGATAAGTATATAGTTCATTTTTGTAATAAAACAATCAACTAGAATACTTTATCTCCAAGAATTAATATCACAGAACAGAATGGATTCCAATCACCTCACTGTATATGTTATGAGTTTTTCTTTTTTATGGAACTTAACTAGTTACTACTGATGTTTTTTTGATGCAGGGTAATAGTCTGAAGTCTGACTAGTTCCTTCTACGTTAGATTTTACACTAGATTTTATATCAGTGAAGCATGGACAATTTAGAACAACCGTGAAAAGAAGCTCAATGACTTCCATCTTCAACATTGTGGCAAACCTTCAGTGTCTCATGGAAGGGCAAATTTGCTTTCTCAAAGGTAAATCTTCCAATTAGGTAAGCAATCAGCCACAGTCCACAAATAGGATCTAGATCACAGACACTTTAATAGCTGCTGTCAAATGGTATTTACATTTTGTAAAGTTTAATTGTAGGTTAGAGTGCTAAGCAAGTGGGGGCAGTGAGTCAGGAGGATAGGGTGCCAAGAGGATTGGGATAGGATGCCAGGTGGGTGGTGGATAGGATGCCAGGTGAATTGTTGCTAAATGAGCAGGGGGTAGGGTGCCATGTGAATAGTGTGTCAAGTTGCAAGGTGCACTGGTGTCATATAAGTGAATGAGTGTTTAGGGTAAATCAAAGATGGTGGGAGCTATCTGATTGATTAGGGGACAGGGGAGGGTAGATGTTGGGTCCAAGAGGGTTCAGGTCCAGCAGTAGGGGAGGATGTGTTTTAGTTTTTGGAGAGAGGAAAGCGGATTTCATAGGCAGATGAGGTTGAGAATGGTGGTAGAGGGTGAGGCGCGGGCCACACCCAGAGCAGAAAAAGGGGAAAATGTGTGCAGAATAGAAGGGGGTGGGGGCGGTGGTGGGGGCAAAGCCAATTAACCATGACACTGTGATACAGAAGCAATTCAAGTGGGGGATTTAAATTAAAATGTGGCGGTTGTAGTAGACAGTATAGACAAGGAGATAGACACCACTCTCTGCAACCAAGAGGATGACTTTGGAAGGCTGTGTTCCCTACATAGTGCCAGGTTTCGAGATATCAACTCAGGGCTGGGGAGGAATTTAGGAGTGTGAGGCAGTAGATGCAGTGGTCACGCTCCATGGTGTTGTCAATAGCAGAGATAGGATGAGAAAAAGGTTCCACTTCAGATTATGAGCAGCTATGGGGGTAAATTAAAAAGTAGCACCTCAAAGGTAATGGTTTCTGGATTCATCACTGAGCCTTAGGCACGTGGTAATTAAGATTAGAGAATTGAATGAGTAGCTCAACGACTGATATTGGAAAAATGGGTTTCAACTAATGGGGCACTACACCAGTACTAGGGAGAGCTGGGGTTGTACTGTTTGACATCTTCCACCTGGATAGTGCTGGGACCAGTTTCTGGCGAGTCATATAACTAAAGCAGTTAAGGGTTTTAAACGAAATAGTGGGAGAAATGATGGGATGTACAGTAAATTATAAAGACAAAGCTATAGACTAAGGTGGTAGCAACACGAGTAATGATAAGCAGAGTGTGGCTGGAAGGGTCAGAGCCACAACAATAAATGCTCCTGCAGATAAGACCACAGATTGCAAGAATGGTTAATAAAAAAACAGAATTTTAAGTTCTGTATCTGAGTGCACACAGCATCCAAAAAAATTCAAAAAATAATTGGGACTTGTGAGTAAAGTGTGATAACTTTTAGATGATCCTAATCCTCATACAAATTGGCCAAAGTAGACAATTTCACATTTTCTTGCATTATGCTCCATTTTCCAATTTTTTTATCCAATCACTGCCTCTGTCTAAAATCCTTTGTAGACTCTTTAGGGCCTTTGATAGCTTACCTTCCTAGCTATTATAAAGTAGCTACTATACATTTGGTGCAACCATCCAAGTCATTGAAACGGATTGTGAGTAATTGAGGCCCAAGTGTTGATTCTTGTGGTTGCTCAACTCGTAACAGCTTACCAACCTGAAAATGACCCTTTCATCCTTACTGTCTGCTTCCTGTTAGCTAACCAATTCTATATCAATGCTAACATAAGATTTTTTACTTTGTAGAGAGTCTAGAATTAGGGGACACAGTTTAAAAATGAGGGAGATTTCCATTTTAAGAGTCCGTTAAGGAGATTTTGTTTTTCTCTGATGCTCATTAATGTACAGAATTCACCTCATCAAGAGGCAATCTGGGATATTGAGTGTATTCAAGGCTGATTTAGATCATTGTTTTGATTGATAAGGAATCATTATGAAGGTTGGTCGAGAGAGTAAGGGTGAGGCCACAATCGGATTACTTATTATCATACAGAGTGCTACAGCAGGCTGTATGGATTGAATAGCCTACACCTGCTCCTACTTGTTCTATCCTTGAGTAGTGGAAGAAAGAAAAGTCGTTTACAGAGCCCTTCATCGACATCTGTTTTCCTTTCCACATGTTTTCTTTTAGAAGGGGTTTAGCATTTAAATTTGATCTCCAACAATTCCAGCTCATGGTGGGTTGTGTGAAATCATACTCAGATCGTGACAATTGTTGTGCCAGTCTGCCTGGTGGAGCAGTATGGAGCTGAGGATAGTGCTGGTTGTGGTATTGGTCTCCTCTTCCTCTTCAGGTGGTCTAAGGTAAAGCTGCAGGAGCTGCTGTTATGCTTGTTGGAAAGGGTGCCAGCAGAAAAGTGCAGATCAAAGCAAGCAGCAGAAATTACCTCCAAATTGACAGAAATTATCTCCAACACAGAGAAAACACGCATTTCAGAACAGGTCCAGTGAGCGGCTTATAGTACAGTCATAGCGATGTACAGCACAGAAACAGACCCGCACAAACTCGTCCGCACTGACTAGGTATCCTAAATTAATCTAGTCCCATTTCTCAGTATTTGGCCCATACCCCTCTCAACCCTTCCTATTTTTTTAATTATCCAGCTGCCTTTTAAATGTTGTAATTGTACCAGCTTCCACCACTTCCTCTGGCAATTCATTCCATACATGCACCACCCTCTGCATGAAAAAGTTGCCCCTTAAATCCCTTTTAAATCTTTCCCCTCTCACCTTAAACCTATGCCCTCTTGTTTTGGACTCCCCTATGCTAGGAAAAGACTTCGTCTATTCAGCCTATCCATGCCTTTCATGATTTTATAAACCTCTTTAAGTTCACCCCCTCAGCCTCTGATGCTCCAGGGGGAATAGTCCCAGCCTGTCAGCCTCTCCCTTAGCTCAAACAATCCAACCCTGGCAACATCCTTATAAATCTTTTCTGAACCTTTTCATGTTTAACAACATCTTTCCTGTAGCAGGTAGCTTTCAATAAACAGACATTGATGATTGTAACTACACATTCAGAGTAAGTGGGTTGCAACTTGTCATTCATCTCCCATCCAATCCACCATGCTATGGTGCAACCAAACAAGAATAGACATAGGCAGAGATGGTGACATAGTGGTCATGTTGCTGGGTTTAGTAATTCAGAGCCAACACTCAAGCTATATAGTAAGCTGTATGCTGAGTCATCATGGCCTCATTGCTTGTTGTAAAAACCCATCTTGTTCATGTGTGACCGTTAGGTAAGGAAATCTGCCATCATTACCTGATCTGGACAACTAGTGACTCCACATCAAAATCAGGTTGACATCACCCTGAAGTGGTCTAGCATGTCATTCAGTTTAAGAGAAATTATGGATGGGCAACAAAACATCTTATTAAAGATTTTTTTTACAAACATCGTTCCCACCTTTGTAATGCAAATGAAAATGGTGAAATTTATGGAAATCGGAAACTGAAACCCAGTTTTAATGCATCCATTCTCTGTAGAGGTGGACCCGTAAGCTTAACTTTTAAAAAAGGCTTAATTCCTCAGATTTTGGGTCAAATTTAGATTTGACATTGGACAGCCTTTTTTTTGGGGGGGGGGTAGGAAAACAAAATGGCTACAGGGAAACAAGAACTGGAGCATTAAATGTTAATGGATTAAGAGGAGCAGGAATGTTGCATTCATCCTTGCCAGTAATCTGCTTGATCTTCTTCCCAAAAAGTGATCTTCAGAAATCTTGTCCTCATCCTCCCTGGGTGTCATCTTCCATCACATATCATTGCCGTCACTTTGCTCTAATTGCCCCAGGTCCTTCCTGAGCAACTCTCAGGTTCGACCCCCTACCTTTCCTCCACAGTCTCTTAATTGGACTGGCTGCAAGGAGGGAAATGGGAGCAGAGTTACTGAAATTGCAATGGGTAGGGCAGTTTGAGGTTCCCCATTGTAACCCCACCTCCTTTCTGTAAATATTGGAGCCAAGCTGTCAGCAACCAAATAAAAAAAATGCGACCTTTTATTCTGGTTAGTAACATTCATAAAATATTTAAATACATATATAATATGTATTCGACCAATTAATATTCAACTAAGTATGCTGCTTTACTTGCAACTAATTTTTTGCTGTAATTAGTGAATGGAAGGAAATAAACGTTTATAATTTATTAATTGAGGCAAACAACATTGATCTCTGGAGCTCTGAAAACATTCTTTGTTAGGAGCAGCCTTAGGAGTTGATTATTTAGGCCACAAAGTAACTGAATCTCTATGAAAAATAAACAGCAATATATTTGCTAAGTAAGCAGGACATGCAGTCAGAAAGAAAAAGAGATGATGCTGTGGTCCTGATGATTACTGCTTAGTTGCTTCACTGAATGTGTAATGATATTAACTTAGATTCAACATGTTCACATTAATTTACATCATGCCATGATTTTTACATTACAAATAATTTTCAAATTGTGAATTTTGGAACTTGTGCCAAAAATGGGTAGCTGTTGATATAATAGGCGAGGCAAAAGTGCAATCAGTTGTCAACCTAACATATACTGGGGTCAGTTCATTTGAATAATTAGCATACATTCCCAATGGATGTTTCGTCTTGCATTGAGAGCCAGACTAATGGGGGATGCTGGAAATATAACTAACAGCCCAAATTTCAGCACATATGCATGCTTAATTCACATCATATGGAAGCAATGTTCCTATAATGGCTCCAAATGAATTTTATATGTTTTACCAAGGATGAAATACCAGGCAAAAATGAAATGCAAGAATGCACAATGAATAATCATGAAATAGAGGTCACAGCCCTAAAACATTGATACTCTTTCTCCACAGATGTTACCAAAACTGCTGAGTATTTCAATTTTTATTTCAGATTTCCAGCAATCAGATGGATCAGGAAAATTGAAGAGCTGTGTACTTCTTCCTCGAATAGAGACCCATCCAGTTTCCATCCACCAATTCCTTTCACTTGCCTTCACGTGCACCATCTCTGACTCTTCCTTTCCCTTCTGTCTCCATTTCTAGGAGTAGTCTGTTAATCAATATTAATTATCAGCACATTGATGCCCATAGTTACGTTAACATTATTTCCTCACATTCTGCTTGCTGTAAGAATTCCAGTTGATTTTCCCAGTTTCTCCATCTCTATCTCTGTTCAGATGATGCAATCTTCTGCACTAGCATTTCTGATGCATTGTCCAATTTCATAAATGAGGAGTCTTCCCTTATGGTGGTTAGCAAGACCCTTAACCCTGTCCATTTACTTCTGCTCTCGCCCTTTCAACTCCCTCACGGAATCATGATTGTATCACCCTTGTCCTCACCTTCTACCCCCATCATATTTAATGGATCATTCCCCACCACTTCCAGCATCATGCCACCACCAAACAAGGAAGGAACCATTCCTTCCTGGCAACATTTCCTTTAATCTTCATGTGCGGCTGCTTCGAGGTTCTTCACATGGTGAGTGACATACAAAACGGAGGTGAGGAGAGAACTTGACTAGTGGTGGCATCAAGATTTGCTTCCTTTTATTTCCTTCTCTGACACCACCGTACCTTACCATATATACTTATTTATCTTTCAATTTAGCATACTGTAATTGCTGCTCTCAATTTGTCTCTTCTACATCCCGGAGACCAAATGCAAACTGACTACTTTCAGAAATATCTCTGGTCAGTCTGCAAGCATGACACTAAGCTTTTGATCAATTCTTCACCTTGTATCCACTCTGATCGTTCAATCATTGGCCTACTACCGTATTCCAATCAAGACTAACACAAGCTTGAGGAACACCACCTTATCTTTTTGACTCAGCACTGTCCAAACTTCTGGACTTGAAAATTTAATTGAATAATTTTAGATCATGAATCCCATTTTATTTATTGCTTGAATCTCTCTCTCGCTCCTCTTTCTTATTTCCTTTTTATTTCTTTTGGACTCTAGCTATCAGGCTTCTATCATACATATCCCTTCTAAACATACCCGTTATTTCTTTACTTGTTTCATTACCACTTTGTTTGCCTTTGCACCGCAAACATCATTTAGTCTCTCCTCCTCTCAACCCTATCAGACACTTTCCCACATGTTTTTTTTTCTTCACCTTCCCCCTTACTCTCAAAACCCTTTACATTGTCCAGAGAAGTCTTATTGCACAGAAGTAGTTTCCTCTATCTGAGCTAGAAACTCTGATTTCTAGTCCATCTCAGAATAGCGTGTGGCAGACGACAATAATTCTCCAGGGTCAGGTGGTACCTACAAATCTTACAAGTGGCTTTCCATCAGTATAAGTGAAGGAAGAGTACAGAGTATACAGGTATGTTCAAAAATGGCCTATAACACTGCTTGCTTCAAGGAAATTAAGGAAGACGTAAAGCACGCTCTGAAGTAGCATTATGTGAAAAGAAACTCCTCGTATTTTTCCCACACGAGGTCTCCAACTCTGTTACCAGCCTCATCTCAAAATTGGGCATTCATTGAGAAAATTTTGAAGCCTAATATGTTGGCCTGATTTCCACTGTCTCGAACCATTCTCCCATCTCCAGGTCTATCTGAAGCATTTTAAGCTTCTCCTGCTGCTCAGTTAACATTGCAACAAGGGAGTTATTTCATAATAAGTGGCCAAAAATGGCAGCCTGGATTAGAATCATCGTATAATTCCTACAGTGCGGAAAGAAGACATTGGCCCATTGAAACTGCACCAACTCTCTGAAGAGCACCCCACCCTATAATCTACCATTTCCCTATGGCTACTCCACCTAGCCTGCACATCCCTGGGTACTACAGGACAAATTAGCATGGTCAAACCACCTAACCTGGACTATGGGAGGAAACAGGAGCACACAAAGGAAAGCAACACAGATGCAGGAGAACATACAAACTCCACACAGACAGGCAACCAAGGCTGCGATACAAACCCAGGTCTCTGCTGCTGTGAGGTAGTAGTGCTAACCACTGAGCCACTATGCCACACCATCAAGGCAAAGGCTATTGCAGGGAAGACTGAAGCTTTGTTTTCAGTTCTCGCTCCAAACTCTGTTCCATAGCTACTAACTCCATCACTCTCTCTGACAATAGTCTGAGATTAAGCCAGTCCATTCATAACTTTGGTGTCACAAGAGTTTGCGATTGAAGGAGAGACAAGGTAAATGTTTAAGACCAGGCTTGATCATTAACTTTAGGAATGGGTGTTAATAACGTTTCAGCACAAGGCAAACAAGAGAATTTTGGGTCTAAAGGCTAGACATAAATTTGTTCAGACAAATGGTCTGTTTCTATGTTGTAACGTCTACATCATTCAGTGCAAAGGAAGTTATTTCATGTTTTATATCCCATGGAGCCAGCAGACAGATGAGATTGCAAAAGTGACCTTTTCCAATGAAACTTCCACTGGAAATCACTACTTGTGTGAAAGATGAACATAAATATGAATTGATTGGGGTAAATGGCCTGTCTCTATATTGTACATTATATGTAATACAATGTAAAATCATTTATTTTGTGTTTCATATCCCTATGGCTAGCAGACAGATGAGATTTTACAAGTGAATTTTCCAATGAAATATTCACAAAGAGTTTCCCTTGGGCTTTTCCTACTCAACTGTTACAAGTTTAGAAGAGGTTTGATAGAAGACCTCGGTTACATTTGCGTGCAGGATTGCATGGGTACACATGGCCAAAGGACAATTCACTGCACACTGAAGAAAACCTTTAAGATGTAGTTAAAGAAAATGTACAAATCTGCAGTTAACATTATTTAGCAGAGTTCATAACAAAGAAACATATCTGTGAAATAAATAATTTCACATTTACCCTGTTGTCTTATATTAGTAAGGTAAATGGACCTGGGAAGCTCCCTCTCATCTAAGGCTGACACTGATGTGGAGATTCAACATTGCATCCAAGCTGTGAGTGCCACCTTTGGACAGCTAAGGATGAGAGCCTCTGATGACTGTGACATCTGTGATGATGAGGTTGTTGACTTGCTCATTTAGCTGGCTTGTTTTTGTTCAGAAGTTTCGTCACCATGCTCGGTGACATCATCAGTGGAGCCTCCGATGAAGCAATGTTATTCTACTTCGCTTGGAATTTATACTGTCCGATCTATTGTGGTGAGTATTATCATTTCTGGTTTTGATTTGATACAACCCCATACAGGCACACAATGAGAGGAGGACAAAGGAAGCGTTCCAAATATTCCCTCAAAGTATCCCTCAAGGAATGCGACACAGGTGTCAATGAATGGGAGATGCTCTTCAGAAGAAAAGCAACTTGGAGAAAACCTCTGTATGAAGGGAAACAAGTCTTTAAGAAGTCACGGCAGCAAGAGAAAATATGGGAAAGGAAGCGGAAAATGAACTGCCAACAATCTTGAAGCTAAGGACAAATACCACTTCCCAGAAACATCTGCCAAATGTGTTGTTGGAGATGTGGTTCTAGGATCAGGCTCATCAGCCACACAAGAACCCACAGGACCCATAACCAGTGACATGAAATTTCCTAGGTGGACAATCATACTTGTTAGCAAATGATTGCAGATGATGGCAGCTTTAATAAGTGTGCATTTGTCATCTACTTGATTGAAAACTTGTAATCAATCAAAATTCAACAAATAAAAATATTTGTTACATCAATGACAATATATAGCAGAAAGATTTAGACCATACATAAAAATGAACTATTTTGTTTGTTGTAAGATAATCATTCCTATCTATTTTGGAATTGAATCTAGCATCACTCTGCATCAAAAACCAACCATCAGCCAACTGAGCTAACCATACTTACAAAAGTTAACCAAAAGAAGTAATTCTTTTGTCAGTTAGGAGAAAGAGAAACAGAGGGTCAGGAGATGTAATGATTGAAATGTTCACTGCCGATACAATGGATATCATCTTTTTTGTTTGGTCCATAGGGGAAATTGATTGGTGTTTGAGAAGAAAAATGTTGATGGCTGACCAAATGAATCTAGTTTGATTACAGCCTCATCTTAACTCCTTGTGAATTTAGTCTTTACAACCTGAGATTGAATTCTCACTTGCTTTTCTACACAGTGAAGCTTAGCATCTCACTGCTTATAGCTGCTCTCCTTCTTCTGGATCCTGGCAGACTGCCATTGCCTATGAATTTCCAAGGAAATCTTAGGCCCTTCCCCTCTTAAAACCCATATCTGCGTCAAAAACGATGGGGTTTGAATTCAGGTAGAAACACTGGTTAGCTGTCCTTGGGACACAAACGATATTTTATTCTGGAAATAAATGAACAGTTTAATGCCCACCTTTTTACAACTTTGACATTCTCAGCACATTTCTGAGACTTCGGATACTCTTAGAATGGAATCTTCTGCTTTCTCTGATTGCACATTTAGAGACAGGGAGGGTATTTAATCAGGCAGGAGGGTGATAGGTGAACACTCCTTCCTCCACCCTGATGGGATCCAGTGTGGGACAGCCTTATATCAGCCTTTGTACCTCACTGTCAATTGATGCCCTTATGTTGACAATTAACAATCACTTACAGACCTCATCCCATTGCTGCTAGTACCAACCTGTCTGTAGGTGAGCCTGTCACTATGCGGTGAACATGATTGTTAAACCTGTGCAGGTTGTTTGTCATTGTTTAGTGGGGCTTCCTCCTTCAATCACACTCAGTGCTTGATTCACAGTCCCAACATCAAGAAGAGGCAATCCTCCCCCCACATCTCACTGTGTGACTCCCAACCCTAGGTAACCCCTCCTGTCATTACTTACCTCAATCTAAGTTGCTCCTTGATCCTGGGCCTCAGTTGATTATTTTTGCAGCATCAGCCATCACTTCCCCAATAATACTGCTGAGCAAAAAGAGCTGTCACTCTCTTATTGCCTAGTAACTCGCAGAAGGTGGTACCTCTGCCCAGGTTTCTGATCCTGGGGAAGACCTGCCTGTGACCACTCAACTACCAGATTGGCATGTGGTTAACTGGGTCTGCCCCAAAGGAAGTGACATGGGTCTTTCGCCAGCTCTAATGCCATCACCTCCATGAGATTATACTCCAAGCACTGTTCACACACAAATTGCTGCCATCACTTCTGAATTCAAATACATTGTACCTTCTTTCCAGTAAAACAATCTCCCATCTCCCCTTTACCTCTGGCAATACTAATACGAAAGAACCAGTGAATATATAAAGTGTTTGGATGTTCAGAAGGCTTTTGATCATGTCCCCAAATAAGAGGTCAATGAACAAGATTACAGCACATGGGATTGGGACAACATTTTGGTTTGGATTGAGAATTGGTTAACAGATGGAAGGTAGAGTCGAGAATAAACAGCTCATCTCAGGGTATCAGGTTGTTACTAGTAGTATCTCAAGAATCAGTGCTGTGGCCACAACTGTTCACAATCAATATAAATGTTTTGGATGTGGGACCAAATGTAATATTTCCAAATTCACTAATGACCCAAACTAGATGGGAACGTAAGTTGTGAGGATGATGCAAGGAATCTTCAAGGGGCCTTGGGCAGGCTAAACAAATGGGCAAGAACTTGACAGATGGAATTTTGGGCAGATTCTTACCATGTTTTGGCTAAGTGTGAGTCACATCAAGTTTGGGGGACTGAATTTTTGCGAGGCTAAGCGAGTTTTCACACTATATCTTGCTAAGTTTGAATCACTGTTTAAGCCCTTAGAGCAGGAACAGCGGCCTATTTCCATTCCATCTTACCATATGCCATTCCCGAAGCAACTCACCACTTACTGGAGATCCCGGACTGGCATCACAAGCACTTGCGTCATCTTTAAAAGGCTGTGTGGAACCAGATGAACATTGTGTGTCTGGAGCTGCTCAGCATAGTTCCTGACATTTGCCCTTGACATGGCAGACAGGGAGAGATCCACATCCCACTTGCAGATATGGTCCTGGGACTCCTGCTGAATGGGGTGCAGAACTGGTGGGATTCTCTCTTTCTCCAGGGGCAGCAGTGGAAACTATGACACCAGACCATAGCAGCCTCGTCCAAGGTTGTCACTGTCTCAGCCATGTGAAGGAATGGCTGTCTGTAGGAAGAATGTTCACCATCCCACCAGCATAGGAGCCACAGTCTCTCCCTGAGATCTTTCTGCTGTTGTATCCACTTCCCACCAAGGATCATGCTCTACAACTGTCACTATTACCTGCAGCATCTCCACCTATCCTCACCTGCCCCAAACTACAGCACCACTAACTCTGTGCTGCCTTCTCACTCACTCGGGATGTGCCACCCACATTCATCCCCCTATAATACCTTCCTCTTTCATTCCAGGAGCAAATCATCCCATAAAAGGGCCGGAAGAGTCCAGGCAGTTGGTGGCATGCTACCTGCCATTCAGTTCCTCACCTCTTACGGCAAAGGATCCTGACTTTGACTGTTTCGAGCAAGGTCTGGACACTTGACTTACTGTGTCAAAGCCCTCTGAGCCAAGGCTATTCCCCCTTGAATGGACTGAGGCCATGATAAAGCTTCCTCCTTTTGTGTCAGTGCTAAATTGCATAGCAAGAAAGTAGTAATATGACCCTTGTCTCTTTGGTTAAAGGCAAAGTGCAAAACAGCAAAGTAATGCAAAGCAGGGATGCAGTGAGATTCAGGTTAGGCTCAAGTGAGTCAAGAGCTTGGAGATGCAGCCTGGTCTAGTCCTGAAGCTCAGTTGGGCATGTTGATGAGCACAGACTGTCCTTGTTGCAGCATTATAATGATAGCTGAAGCATTGAAGTTCAGGAGTTTCCTGAAAGTGGGTCAGAGGTTGATAGAGGCTGGTACCTGTCAGATGCCATATCCTTGGACATGGGGTGAGTGCAATCAGTGCCCATGAAGCATGCTGAGATGTTGATGTCCAGACTCTAACATGGAGGTCTTTTAAACCTGCCAAGAAGCTGCTCTGGTTTCCATGTCCAGTTTTCCCAGCTTGCATGATGCATTTGGTCAGATTGCAACCCATGGTGAGTTGACCTATCAGCAAGCTGTTTAACAAGCAATAAAACAAAGTCAAATGGAAACTAGTTGCACTCTGATGAGAATCTTACCACATCACCTGAGCAAAGTGCGGAATTGCAGTGAGCTGATCTTGATGACAAAACAACCATCTGTTCTACCATTCATCTCACCATAGGCCACATCAGTCAAAACCTGATAAGGTGCTTCTCATAATATCAATAAGTGTAAAGCCATGACCTTTGATTGAAAAAAAAAACAGAAAGACAGTCTGTTTCTTATATAATGAGAAGCTGGGATTAATTCATATTCAAAGGGATTGGTATCCTAGTTCATAAGTCACTGAAAGCTAGCCTACAGGAATAGCAAGCAGTTAGAAAGTTTTTTTTATCACAAGGTTATTTGAGTGCAACAGTAAACTTGCTGCAGTTTAAGAGCACCTTGATGTGGCCTCACCTGAAGCATTGTGTACAGTTTTGGTATCTTTATCTAAGGAAGAAAATACTTGCAATAGAAGAAATACAACATGGGTTTCCTAAACTAATACATAGAATGATGGGTTTTCTTGTGAGGAGAGATTGAGGACATTGGGCCTGCATTCGATAGAGCTTCGAAGACTGAGAGATGATCTCATTGAAACATTACAAAATTATTACAATATGGATGCAAATATAATGTTTCGCCAAGCAGTTGAGTCTAGAACCCAAGAATGTAAGCTAAGGATAAGGGGCAGAATGAACTGAGGAGAATTTCTTTCACTCAGAGGGTGTTAATCTTTGAAATGCTATGAACCAGATGTTTGGGGCAGTGTGTTCGAGATTGTTTGAGGTTAAAGACAATGATCAATCGATTAATTACATCAAGGGCTCTGGAGAAAGAGCAAGAAAGTGGCACTGTGGCAAATTATCAGCCATGATCTAAATGAATGGTGGAGCAGGGTCATCAGGCTGAGTGGCTATTTCTGCTCCTGTGTTCCAATGTTTCTAAATAAGCCACTCAGTCATAGTCCCAAAGCATGACAATCTTATAAACCTCATCAATGTGACAATTGGCTGAGTCCATGGTTACATTCATGTCTGGCTGTTCTTGGAGAGGGAGCACATGCTGTAAATGCCTTAAAAGAGAGGTGGGCAGCATGGCAGATAATAGTGCTTTATTTCTTCCTCCAACTCCATTTTAATTTGGCCCCTTCTCTCTCTCTCTATCCCCGCCTCCTCACTTTCAATGGTTTGCATTGGCTACACGAGTGATTAGTGGAGGTGGTTAGTAGTTTTAAAAAAAAGTCATTGTAATTTGGTGGTGGGAAAATTGCTCAGTTGTGTGAGATAGCACTTCTGGATATAAATAATAAAAAAAAAATCAATTGATTGAGCTTTTGTTCAAGGTGGAAGTGGAGAGGCATCAAATGGTAACAGTGCAGTGGGATGGGGGGGAAGGTGTACAGGGATTGGGTGGCCCTGCTGAACAGAAAATGGCCAGGGCAATTAACTGGAAACTACTAACATGAACCAGGGTATTTCAAAAGTCAAGGATGTAAGTGCAAAAAGACTGAAGAAGGGAAGAAAACAGTGTTGCGACAGAATTAAATTAGTTCAGTGGGATAAGAGCAGGTTGAAATGATGGCTCCACCAGGTCAGTCCTGTTTTAGATCTCAGGAAGGAAATAGAAGATTGGAGGTTGTGGAAGGAAGATTGTCAGAGAGTAAGAGGTCAGTGACAGTTGTGGAGATAATGGATTGATGCTAAGTTGTGTAACCATGGTCCAGTGGGAGGTCGGAGGAAGTGTTGGCTTTCAGTTTCACCATCTTTCAGTGCAATGTTTCATGCGCACTGTCTTACTAATGCCCTCAGAAATGTACATAGAGGGGAAACATCAGCCACAGCTATCAGAGTTTGCTTCACCACAAAGAATTGGCTTCAGCTTCCCTGACATAAGAACCATTCTATCCCAAGAGATTCACACTGTAATGAAGCGGCCAAGAGCTGCTGTCATCGAGGAACAGTTCAAAGTCTCCCATGGCGGTAGGAACACATGGCTGTTTATGTTGATTAAAGAATTATTGTAATTGTTGATTGGTGGAGAAAATCTTGAGGGAAATACATATTTCTAAACTTACAGCAATTGTTATTGGGCAATTGAGACAAATATCAGCTATAATTGATTAGATGTGTGTCGAAACAAGAGACATAAAAGCCAGGATGATGTAGCCAATGATACAGCTGAAGGCGTCCCTTATGAGATATGCCCACAATTATGTGGCATCTTGTAAAAGTTTGTGTTGTGCATATTTTCTCTGGGGTAAAGGATTAACTGCCAGCTTTCCTTATTGGCTTTGGTTCCCTTCCTCTATATTCTCCTCATAAAAGGCACAGGGAAATGCCTTAAGGAAAAGTTACAGCCTCCTGTGGACAAAGGGCAGCAAGAGATACAAAATGAACAGGCATTAGCAGCAAAAAGGTTTTGCACATTTAATAATTCCTGACTATCTATTAGCTTTTAATTAACACAATTTCTGCCAGTTTCCTGCCACTTATTATTCAATGACATTTATTTTACATATTCAGTTTTTGAGTCCATAGAGCAGGGTAAACTTTTATTAATGCATTCACAGGATGAAGTTATTGCTGGCAGTGTCAACACTTATTGCCTATTGCTAATTGCCTTTGAGGACCCGAGGAGTTTATTTCATTCAGATTTACATGTGACTTCTGGGATTATGGCAGACATTGTGGGTTGGTCGCTGTCAATTGAACATGTTAGATGTTAAAAGGTAACAATCAACTTGAACTCCATAAATAATAATTGGTTAACGGGTTAACAGACTGTTGAGGCATAAGAGAGAGAGAGAGAGAGAAAGAGAATTGTAGGTTACTGCCTGTAAGTAAACAGAAATAAATTACCTTCAATTTCAGGAGTATTCTTAGCAGCTGCAAGGGATAACTGTGGAAAAAAATATGTAACTCTAGTATGAGTGATTAATGTATAACTTTAGGGATTTGTGTAACAAATATAAACAGAGGAATAGTATAGAATGGATGCCTGTTACAATTTGATTAAGCAGGCTATAACTGAGAAGCTTTGGGACAGTTAAATTATGTTCTGATAGTAATTAAACATGAAGGAGTTGATGGAGTTGGAAACTGAAAGGTGGTGTACCTTTGAAGCTTAACAAGAGAGCATTCCAGAGATAGTGTACAGAGAAATCTAATGCTATCCGTTTACTATATCATTTGATCGCTTAAGCTAGATAGGCATTGTGTTCAGTATAGTCAACTGGCTTATGCTTGCTCAAAGAAAGAACCGCTGAGGGAAGGAAGTAGTCACAACATTCACATGGAAAATTGTAAACCAAACATTCCAGGCTGACATTCAATTGATCATTAGCATCAGTCAATTCACTGTGCGTAGATGCCTGAACCAAATCACAGGTTATTTGTTTACTACAGAAAACTTGCTTATTCATTTTCCCCATTGACAACTGACAGCAGCGTGACATGATAAAGCAAGTTGACAAAATGGAAGGACTGGCTGAGGTTGATCACAGCCTTACCAGCATACATACTCACTGAATCAATGCCATCACCTGTATCAACTGGAAGGAATTCCAAAACATAGAAATATCTGGAGAAACTCAGCAGGTCTAGCTGTATCTGTGAAGAGAGAAATAGAGTTAACACATCGTGTCCTTCAGAACCGAAACGTGTTGGAAGATGGTTTATTTTTTATACCTTTGACAGAGGCAGAGGAAAAGATAGAGAACAGACAGTGTAGAGGACAAATGTAAAAGACAAAGGGATTGTTAAGACCAGAGAAAGAGGAAAAAATGTACAATGAGTGTACACAAGGCATGAATGACAGAATTCACCCAGAGTTCAAAGGGCAAAGTAAACAAAACACAAAAATGACACAGCTGCTGGGTGACGTGGGGAATGGAGAATGAAAGGAAAATCTGGAGAACAGGCAATTTTTAAAGTTATTTAATTCAAAGTTGTGACCTTGAGGCTACAAAGTGCCTAAGTGGTAAATGAAGTGCTCCTCGAGCCTACATTGCGTTTTGTTGGATTGTAAACAAGGCCTGTGTTAGCATGAATGCAAGATAGTTTATTGAAATGGCAAGTAACTGGGAGGTTGGAATCATTCGCATGGAACAGAGTGTTCTGTAAAATAGTCATTCAGAGTATGTTGAGTCTCACAGTGTGAAGGAGACCACATTGTGAGCAGTGAATGCAGAGTAGATTGAAAGAAATACAAGCGAAATGCCATTTCACTTGGAAGGTGTGTCAGGGGTCTTTGACAGTGAAGAGGGAGTGGATGAATGGGCAAGTGTTACACTTTCTTTAATTGCATGGGAAGATGCCATAGTGAAGTGCAGAAGTATTAAGACATAGGGAGGAGTGGAGTAGGGTATCATAGCAGGAACTTCCCTGTGGAATACTGATAATGGAGGGAAAGGGAAGATGGTGATGGCATCCAGCCAGAGGTGGTGGAAATGGTAGAAGGTGATCCTTTGAATGTAGAGATTAGTGTGGTGGAAAGTAAGGACAAAGGGCACCCTATCATTGTTTGAGGAAGAAGGAAGAAGGGGTTAAGGACAGAAGTGTGGCAGATAGCTCAGACATGGCAGAAAAGCCTGTCAGCACACTGAATGGGAATCCTTGGTTGAATGAAAAGAAGGTGAAGTCAGAGACATTCTGGTGGAGGGTGACCTCACCAGAACAGATGTGACGGAGATAGAGAAAGAGGGAGAATGAAATGCAATCCTTGTAAGAAGCAAGGTGTGAGGAGGTGTAGTCAAGGTAACTGTGGGAGTTGGTAGATTTTTAGTAGATATTGGTGGACAGCCTATCCCCAGAAATTGAAACAGTGAAGCTAAGGAAAAGAAGGGAAGAGTCAGAGATGGACCACTTGAAGGTCAGAGAAGGATAGAAATTAGAAGCAAAACTGATTAAATTTTCCAATTCCGGACAAGAGCAGGAAGTAGGGCTGAAGACATAATTGATATATTGGAGAAAATTTGTGGATGGTGACTCAAGTACTAAAAGAAGGAATGTTCCACATACGCCACAAAGAAACTGAAATAGCTGGGACCCATGCAGGTATCCACGGCCATACCTTTGACTTGGTAGAAATAGGGTGAGTTAAAGGAGAAATTGTTCAAAGTGCGAGCAAGCTCAGCTGGAGGAGAGAGTAGTAGTGGATGGAGACTCTTCAGGCCTCTTTTCAAGGAAGAAGTAGAAGAGCCTTCAAACTATGCTGATGGGGAATGGATGTGCACAGGGATTGCACATTCATGGTGAAGAGGAGGTGACTAGGACCAGAAAACTGGAAATTATGGAACCATCTGTAAAGCATCAGAAGAATCATGAATGTAAGTGGGAAGAAACTGAACACGGTGTAAAATAGAGTCAAAAATGGGAAGAAATAGGTTCAGTGGAACACGAGCAGGCTGAAACCATGGAAAGAATTCCACTTTTCCAAATGTCTATGATGTTTGTTACCAGCCACACAGCATTGTCATAGAGTCACAGAATCATTGAGTCATACATCATGGAAACAGACCCTTCAGTCCATTTAGTCCACACCAGCCATGCTCCCAAACTAAAATAGTCCTATTTGCCCGCATGTGGCCCATTTCCCTCCAAACCCTTCCTATTCATGTACTTATCCTAATGTCTTTTTAAATGTTGTAACTGTATCTGCATCCACCACTTTCTCTGGTGTTCATTCCACACTCTAATCATTCTGTGGAAAAAAAAGTTGCTCCTTGTGTCCTTTTTAAAACTTTCTCCTCTCACTTTTAAATTTTATGCCCTCTAGTTTTAAAGCCTCCCAGCCTAGGGAAAACACCCTTGCTATTCATCTCATCTATGACCCTCATGATTTTAGAGACCTGTATAAGATCACCAGTCAACCTCCTAGGCTCCAGTGAAAGTAGTTCTAGCCTATCCAGCCTCTGCTGATAACTCAGACCCTCCATTCCTGGCAACGTACTGGTAAATCTTTTCTGAACCATTGTGTAAGAGTATTCTTGCTTTCCTAGCAGCTGCCGCAATATCTTAAAACAGTCTATATCATACAAACGTGCGTTCACTCAAGAGAGGCAAAGTCTGGCTGATCCGTGGGGATTAAGGCGATCTTCCAAAGTTATACACACCTATGCGAGTCCTCAGAGCATTAGTGATGAGCGTACTATTATGATAAGATCATTTTTAACAGATGGTAGTTACTGAAATCTGTCACTCTTGGAAAACGTTTTGATAAAATCGGTCAGCTGCTGTTAGCTTTCACTGAGTACCAACATTTCTCGCTGGAAGAAATTCGTAGCAGTGACCGTCATGGTAACTTAATTGAAAAACTGTTAATGGGAAATTTGTGATCAGACAAATGAAACACATCGGATTAAACAATTTTAAGAATTAAGAAATTTAACACCCCAGATTTAGCACATTGGAAGGATTTATCGTTAGCCAAATAAGCAGTGGCATTGCAAGGGGCATTTGCGGGCTTGCCCTGTCCTTCCCATGCTGTCCTTCAGATGCCGCTATGGAGACTGGAGAATGTATTGCGTTTGGTCCCACAGTGGGGCACCCGCGGCGTCTCTAGGAACTGGTGTGAGAGGCTGAACTCCACTCTCAATGCCGCTCTGATCTGGGCTCCGAAACTGGAGGCTGGCCGATGAACTACAAAGCCCAAAGTGCAACGTGAGCGCAGGCGCTGCAAAGCCTGGAGCGGGCGAACCTTTCCCGAGTGAGGGATTTACCGGTTGGATCATATGGTGCTGTGCCAATAATGTGATTCAATGTTTCGCCCTAGAGCGAAGGAATGAAATCTTCTTGTCGCTGTATTTTATAAACTGGAGTGTCAAGGATTTAATGACCCACTAAAAAAACTAGAGTTTTTTTTTAAATTTGTGACGCCACGTGTGGAAGATTTTTTTTAAAGAGTTGATTGGCAAATATAATTTGAGAAGGATACGTAAATATTGCGGAGTATCAATCTTGGCACGGTTGGACAAAAATGAGCGTATCTGCCGCTAGGTAGGCCGGGTGTTACCATGTTAAAAAAAAGGCGTGGTGTGGTGATGAAAATGAACTTGTCAGAATTTGTTACTGTATAACACTGTTGCGGAACACTCTCTTACTGCCGGCTTATCCCGTAATAGCTGAGGAACTCGCTTCTCGCAGGTGATTAGAGGGTTCAGGTAAGGTTTTTCGTTTTGTTATGCTCAATTACTACGAACTTGAATCATTATTGAGGTGGCGTCCCAAGTAATAAACAGCTACATTTGTTAGCCATTATCTTTTTTAAACTATTTAGAAAAAAACAAGTATTGTAACATGCTACCTACATGTAGATAATACAAAAAGAACTGATCTTTTTGTATACTGTCATGGAATTAAAAAAGACCATCTGTAGATGCAAAACTTCAATTATATTTAAATAACTTTTAATAGCCAGAGGCCTCGAACAATTACAAAACAATAGCCTTGCGGGTTTATGTAATCGTGAGAAATTTGAACATAACCACACCCGAATCCCAGAGCGACTCTAACTTGTAAAGAGACGATTTAACCATGAGGCTAATTGTTTTTTAGAGACAAGATTTACTTCCCAAGTGTTGGGGAATACAGATATCTTTGAAAAGAACTAACTCCCGTGTGTTGCCCGCACTCCCTTCGTTGCAAGTTTAGAAACGCCGGCGCCTGGCTAATCGCGGCTGCTGCTGAAGGAAACGGCATTCGTATAGAGGCTGTAATGTCGTTTTGCTATCTCTGTTCATTTTTAACGCCAAACAGTATTTAGAGTCTAATCCATTCTCCATGCAATGCTGTCTGTGCAGAATGTAGAGGATGGGTTGGGGGAGGCAGATTGAATCCAACCAGAATCCCAGATGGAGTACTGTAATGTTGCGAAACTAAAATCTCCCATTACCCAGGGGGTTGCATACCAGATGTATTCAGGAACTACTGCTTTTTGCTCCGTGTACCGTGTGATGTGTTCGACCGTTGTCAATCCCAACAGACAACAAAGTTAAGGAGCAATCTGCTGCTGTGTGTCCGATTAGCCTGATGACTAACAATGTGGGACTGAACATTGTGAAATAACGGGAAGGTGCCAGACCGTGTGTTGCTGAATGATTCTCACACACCAGGACCCAAGTCAGGCTCTCCACCAAATGTGAATTTAGCATGTGCAACAATCGCGATGCAACACTTTGTAAAACTCAGCCACGATATTCATTGGTGCCGCACTAGTTATCTCTGATAATCATTAACGTTATATTGACATCCCTTAATAAATTATTTTTTAAAAAACTCAGCTTGCTGTACGTTTTGGCTGTGCTACGTGTGTTAACTTTGGGTTAAAGATTGAAAAGCTACTTCGTGCCTATCGTGTGAATGAGAGAAATACCTCCAGTGAAATGGGACTTACAACGCGAGCCTGCGAGAAGGGTCCAGCTCCCTTTGAAAACCATGTCCTGAAGACAGACGCAGGAATAACTTTTTTTTTAACCCTTGATGAAGCGCCGCTCCTTTGAATGGTTTGCTGCTTCTAAATTATCACTGTTTCATTTTGTTTCTGGACCAAAGTGTTCTTCAACTTAAGACAAGTGACAGAGTTGCTAGTTTCTATGAATGCTAACCGATTCTGCCGTTCTATAAAATAGCTGTGTCGTTGCTGGCTGCCGGTGAGATTTCAGTGCTGAGCCTGACTCTCTCCCTCTTACGGGATCTTTGAAGATGCTGTGAGCTAGCTGGCACCTTGTTGAGGAGTCGACCATTCTAATGCGGCCAGGGGGTTTAAGTAAGTGAGGCGTCACCAGCACTGAATGGGGTTGTTTGAAAAAGAAAATCCTGAGGTTTGCCACTGAATCTTTGAAGAAGCCTGCCCGAAACCGATCGTGATCCCAAGCTGTAGGTTTCCTCTGTGTGTTTAACATTTTACTCTAAACTCGGAAAGTGGCACACGGACTCTACCCAACCTACGAGAGAGGAACTTTTCCAAATTCATGCCACTAGCTGGATCAGAATCATAGGATGATTACAGGACAGAAGGAGGGCTTTAGGCCCTACGTGCCCGTACTGTCTCTGCAAGACCTTCTCACCCACTGCCGTGCCTTTCTCCTGCAAGCGTTTCCTCTTCAGTTCATGATTGAAAAGGCATCACTGACTCTGCTTGCACGAAACTCCCAGGTAGCAGCACATTTTAGACCCTAACCGTTCATTGCAAACTAAAAGCACCATTGGCTAAATATTTTCCAATGGACAGATAAACTTCAGAAATGTTTTCCCATTTCAATTTGAAAACGACTGACATTTCCTCACCATGTTTATGCTGTGCCTTAAACGGATACTTTATTCTCCCTGAATTCCTCCAGATTTACTATCAGCTCTGAACAATTGCTTTCTTTTGCAGCCTAGTAATTTAAGTGATTTTTTCCAGCTTCCGTTAGATCCCCATAAACTCCACCTTTTCAGTCTGTACACAAACTCCTACCTTCTTCTCCTTCAGGCACAGAAAGAACTGCCTGTATTTCCTGCTCTCTCTTTCACTCAGATTCTTACAGAGCCACTTAGATCTGTGAGGCTCAGTGATATCTGAGAAAAGTGCTGTAAGCTGATAGTACAGTGGATTGGTATGGATTCTTCCCAAAGCCCAAGCCATTGTCAATGTGAATTGCATAACTCTTGTATCCAGACATAAATACCAATTAGCTATTCCCTAGACCCCCATCTTTATTCTACCCTTGGAATTAAATGTGTGCTTTAAAGTACAACCATTTACAAAAGATGACAATATCTCCCTGTGAAACTTGAAGCCTACCCACAAACACATTTACCATTATTCACAGGTGTGAATATCTGACACCTTTTCAACAAGTCATTCAGTTTTTGATCCTTCTTGTCCCCAATACAACCAAGCCACCCAGACTTCTTCAAAAAAAACCGAAAGAACTGTGGTTGCTGTAAATCAGGAACAAAAACAAAGTTGCTGGAGAAGCTCAGCAGGTCTGGCAGCATCTGTGAAAGAAAAAACAGTTAACGTTTCGGGTCCAGTGACCCTTCTGAGCAAACATTAACTCTGTTTTTTCCTTCACAGATGTTGCCAGACCTACTGAGCTTTTCTAACAACTTTTTTTTTTGTCACCCAGACTTCTTGCTGGACAGAGCAAGTCGCATAAACCCCTTTTATTCATTCACTTTACTTAAATTAAAGAGAAAGTCTCAAGACATAATCTTATAAATTCTATATTTGTAACAGATACTTTGTCAAAAAATTCAAACAAGTTAATAAACATGGTTTGCCATTAAAAATAATCTGTGCCAGCTCCCCTTAAGTAACACACATTTGCCCAAATTACGATCAATATTGTTCTGAATTGTAATTGCTAAAAGCTGCCCCCCACCTGCCCCCAAAGTTCAACTCACTATTAACCTGTACTGCACTTACGGTCAGTGTGGGATGGCAGAATGAGATAAAGCTTACTGACTATTGTTGGAAATTTGGTTCAAATTGGAATTTGAACTGGTATATTCTTTCCCCAAGTCCAGTTTTTAGTGTTAACATCAGAATGGGACAGTAGTCTTTAAGTAAATTAAATAGCTTAGTTAACAGAGGCAGCTACCTAATTTGGGCTGACAGCATTCCAGAACCAGGATTCCTTCTGTCAAAATGAGGTATGGATTAGTGTAGCTAAAATAGATCTTTGCAAGAAAGAAAAGTCATCACAACATGGTTAGTAAGGAGCACAGTCAGCGTGGGACTGCAGCAGTTTGAGATGAATGCTGAACGAGTTACTGGCTGTTGTAGGAATTTGATTCGAAGTGGATGTTCATTACAAGGGGATAGAGGTGCTTTAACATGGGTTTACTGCAAGAAGAAACTGTGTCCAGTTCTGGTCACCCAGTTATGGGAAGTATATTATTAAGCAGGAGAGGGTTCAGAAGAGATTTACCAGGATGTTGTCGGTTATGGAAGGTTTGACTTATAAAGAAAGGCTGAATAGGCTGGGACTTCTTTCACTGAAGGACAGGAGATTGAGATACAACCGGATAGAAGTTTATACAATAATGAGAGGTATAGGTAGATTTAATGGCAATTGTCTTTTTCCCTAGGATGGGGGATTTCAAGACTAGAGGGCACATTTTTAAGGTGAGAAGAGAATGATTTTAAAAAGACACGAGGAGCAAATCTTTTGCACAGAATGTGGTTCGCATGTGGAATGAACTTCCAGAGAAAGTGGTGGATGCAGGTACATATACAATGTTTAAAAGATATTTGGATAAGAACATGAATAGAAAAGGTTTGGAGAGATATGGGCCAGGAGCAGGCAGGTGGGACTAGTTTAGTTTGGGATTATGTTCAGCATGGACTGGTTGGACCAAACAGTCTGTCTGTGTGCTGTATGACTCTATGACTATAAGTAAACTCTCCAGAGCAAGAGATAAATAGGAGAAATGAAAAGGTGTGGATCGAGAAGGCGACCTACAGTGAAACCACTAGTGGAGTGGCGTCACATACCACAATGAGATGTAAATGCAGGGAAAGAAGATGATTGGTGATTATTTCTAGTCTTTAACATAAAAGTGAGGTCTTTAGTTTATGTTTAGGTCTCCAGTGTTTTAATTCTCCCTTTTCTTAAAAATAACCGCTTAAGTATTAGATTGATACTGGTGATTTTATTTTTCTCTTTAGTTTATAAAAACAGTGTATCAGTACAGTGAAGTGCAAAGAGTAAGGAATCTAGAGTAATTAATTTATAAGTTAATCAAACATGATAATGGTCACAGGATGAGTGATGTGTTGCTACTGCAACATGTGGAGGCTGCTGGATACTAGAATGAACACATCTGCAGTAAGTGTTTGCAGTTTGAAGAACTTCGGATCTGAGTTAAGAAGCTGGGATCTGAGCTGCTGATGTTGTGCCACATCAGGGAAGGGGAAAGTTACCTGGACACTTTTTTCCAGAGGATGATCACAGATTAAGAAATTTAAAATTTATCTGTGATCAGGGACAGAGGTGTGTTACTGCAGGTGAGGCAGTATGAGGATGTGGGTGTTACAATTGACAAGCCTCCACCCCTGGAATTGTCTAGTAGTTATGAGATTCTTGCAAGCTGTGTAGACGAGAGTGGGGACTACAAGGAGGATAAGCAAACTGACCACAGCATGTTGGTACATGGAGCCATTCAAGGGGGGAGGAAACAGGAATGTAGTTATGGTAGGGGACAGTATAATTAGGGGAATAGATACTGTTCTCTACAGCCATGAGTGTGTCCCAAAGGCTGTGTTGCCTGCCTGGTGCCAATGTTAAAGACATCTCCTCAGGGCTGAAGAAGGAAGGGAGGGATCCTGGTACATTATCCATGTTCCAACAACATTGGTAGGACTAGAAAGGAAGTTTTGTGAAAGGTTTTTAATAGTTAGGAGCAAATTGAACCTCCAAGGTAACAATCTCTGGATTACTACCCTAGCCACAGGCAACTGGCATAGGGTAAGGAAAGTCAAGGAGTTACATACATGCTCAATGGCCAATGTCAGCAAAATGGGTTTCACTTCATGGGGCACTGGCACCTGTACTGGTGTAGACTGGTGGGTTAGGCTTCACTTAAACCATGTTGAGATCAGTGTCCTGGCAAATTAAATATATAGGGACTGTAGAGAGAGCTTTAAGCTAAATAGAGGTGAGGAGGGTTTCAGCAGAGGAGAAATGTGGGCTTATAAAACAAGAGAGAATGGCAGCATTACAGGGCAGCTATTTACATAATAATACCCAGAGTGGGACAGGAATAGACAGAATATCCTTGGAAATAATAATGAAAAACAGCAGTAAATAGGGTTAAAGACGGTGAAGGAATGATATAAAGGTAAATGTAATAGTTCTTTACTTGAATGCTCTTTGTATTCAGCAGAAAATAAATGAATTAATGGCACACATACAGGTTAACGGTTATGATCTTATAGCCACTGTGGATATGTGGTTACATGGAGATCAAAGCTGGGAGTGAAATATTCAGGTCAGTCAGGAAGAAAAGAGTAGTGGGGCAGCATTGTCGGTGCAGGATAGAGTAAGCACGATAGCAGGAAATGATCTTGAAATCAGAAAATGTAGAAACCATATGGATGGAGGGAAGAATGAAAACAAAGGAAAGAAGACACTGGTAGGAGTAGTCTGAAGGCTCCCTACCAGTAGCTATATATGGGACAGAGAATAAATCAGGAAATCATGTTGGTATGGAGCAAAGGCAGTATGTTAATCATGGCTGAATTTAATCTTTATGTGTACTGGCGTAGTCAGATTAGCTGAGGAAAAAAAAAATCA
The DNA here is from genome assembly GCF_021869965.1 of Rhincodon typus. Classification (NCBI taxonomy): domain Eukaryota; kingdom Metazoa; phylum Chordata; class Chondrichthyes; order Orectolobiformes; family Rhincodontidae; genus Rhincodon; species Rhincodon typus. Next base: position 36,765,760 of record NC_063337.1, on the reverse strand, counting down.
CAGATGGTATTAAAGACAGTTTCCCAGAACAATATGTTGAGGAGCCAACCATGGATCAGGTCTTTTTTGGATCTGGTGATGTGTGATGAGGCAGGTTTAATAAATGGTGTCAGTGTAAAATATCCCCCCAGAAGCAGTGACCATAACATGGTAGAATTTAACACTCAGTTTATGAGGGAGAAACTTGGATCAGGGCATAGAGGGGAAGCAGTAGATGTGTTTAGACTTCCAGAAGGCATTTGACACAAAGTATCTCACCAAGGTTAAGTCATAAGGTAAGAGTCCATGGTGTTGGATGTAGTATATTGACAAGGATAGAGAATTGTCTCACGGACAGGAAACAGTGAGTGGGGATAAGGGGTTCTTTTTCAGGTTAACAACCCATGACCAGTGGGGTTCCATGGGGCTCTGTGTTGGGACTGCAACTCTTTAACAATAGGTATTAATGACATGGAGGAAGGAAGTGAATGTACTGTAATCAAATTTGTAGACAACACAAAAGCAGATGGAAAGGTAGGTTGTGAGAGGGATACAAACAGTTACAGAGAGATAGAATCATAGAAGCCCTACAGTGTGGAAACAGGCCCTTCAGCCCAACAAGTCCACACCGACCCTTGGAGCATCCCACCCAGACCCATCTCCCTATAACCCACCTAATCTACACATCCCTGAACACTACGGGCAATTTTAGCATAGCCAATCCACCTAACCTGCACATCTTTGGAGTGTGGGAGGAAACCAGAGTACACGGAGGAAACCCACGCAGACACAGGGAGAATGTGCAAACTCCACACAGACAGTCGCCCGAGGGTGGAATTGAACCCAGGTCCCTGGCACTGTGAGGCAGCAGTGCTAACCACTGAGCCACCATGCTGCCCTTAAGTGGGCAAAAAGTTGGCAAATGAAGTATAATGTGGGAAAATATGAAGTTGTTCATTTTGGAAAAGAGAACAATAAAACAATATTATTTAAATTGAGAAAAACTGCAGAAAGCTCCAACACAAATGGACTTCGACACAGGTACAGCAGGTAATCAGGAAGGGTAATGGAATGTTGGTCCTTATTTCAAGGCGATTGGAGAATAAGAGTGGGGAAATCTTACTGCAACTGTACAACGTGCTGGTGAGACCACATCTGGAATGCTGTGAGCAGTTTTGGTCCATTTGTTTAAGGAAAGGTATAATTTCAGTCAGAGACAGTTCACTAGGATGATTCCCGGTATGGAGGGATTGTCTTCAGAGCAAAGATTAAGCAGGTTGTGACTACTCACTGGAACTTAGAAGAATGAGGGGTGATCTCATTGAAACATGTAGGATTTTTAAGGGACTTGCCAGGGTAAATGCTAAGACGATGTTTTCCCTCATGAGAATAGTCTCAGAATAAAGGGGTGCCAATTTAAAACTGAGATGAAGAGGAATTTCTTTCTCAGAGGGTTGGAACTCCTTGCCACAGAGAGCTGTTGGGGGCAGAGTCTCTGTGTATGTATAAGGCTGAGATAGATTATTGAATCAAAGGTTATGTGGAAAGGGCAGGTGAGTGGATGTGCAGAATGTTGGATAGCCATGATCCTACTGAATGGCAGAGCAGGCTTATGGGGCCAGACAGCTTCTTCCTGTTCCTGTTTCTTATGGTCTTATGGCGTACAGACGTTCTTCCCTGTTCCACATCTTTCCACTCCAATCACAAAGAGAAAGCGTACCAATTCTCCTCATTCCAATCACACACTCACCTTCTGCTGAAGCCCTCAAGCACAAACAATATACTGCTTTTTCCTGGGAACAATTAGAAAGCATTCACTTTGCACAAACTAGCCTCACATTTCAAGGGAAGTACTATCCTGCACATTATTATCTTGCTGCTTCTCCCTGTCAGCATGTATTCTATATGAAGCTTCTTCACATCGCTGCACAATTTTTAATTTATGCCATGTCTAGGGAAGGGATAACCTCTGTATAGCCCTCACTTAAGAATACGATAGCAAGCCTTGAAGATATTTGGATACAGCTGGAGAAGACTGCAGAACAAGTACACAGGATGTCTCTCTACTTTCATATATTTTCTCATTTCTCATGCAGTTCTATTTGCAACCATTGTGGCTGTGTGGTTCTACCATTTATTTCCTGATGTCTAACCATTTATAACTTTGTCAGCCGTTTTCTATTCTCCTGTCAGATTCATCTAACAGCTTAGGTTCTGCCCTGCAAGAAAGAGAGAGGTACTATTGACATATAGTTGTGTAAAGATAGATACGTGGCAGATCAGAACGTTGGACAGAATACAAAAGAAAAGCAAAGAATTATGAGGAGATTGATGCAGAGGGGAACAAAATAGATTACAAGAGAAAGTAAGCCAAAAATATAAAAACATATAGGAAAAGCTTCTTCAGATATTTGAAGAAGAAAACTGTTAACAAAGTAAATATTGGTCCTACAGAAAATAAGTCTGAGGACTTAGTAATGGAGTATAAAGATATGGCAGACGAATTGAACAAGTGTTTTTGTGTCAGTCTTCACTAGAGAGGATGCAAGTAGCAGGAACTGAAAGGGAGGGAGGACCTCACTTATTTGGAGTATTGTGTATAGTTTTAGTCACCCTGTTATAGGAAAGACATCATTAAACTGGAAAGTGTGCAAAGAAGATTTACGAGGATGTTGCTAGGACTGGTAGGCCTGAGTTATAAGGAGACATTGGCCAGGATAGGACTTTATTCCTTGGAATGTAGGAGAATGAGGGGTGATCTTATTGAAGTGTATAAAATCATGAGGAGCATAGATAGGATGAATGCATATAGTATGCATTTTGCATATAGATGCAAAAATATCTGGGTGTCTCAGTGCAAGAATTAGAAAAAGTTAGTATGCAGGTACAGCAAGTAATCAGATAAACTCACAGAATGTTATGGTTTATTATGAATGTTATGGTTTATTGTGAGGGGAATTGAATGCAAGAATAGGGAGATTATGCTTCAGTTAAACAGGGCACTGTTGAGAGTGCATCTGGAGTACTGTGTACAGTATTGGCCACTGTACTTACAGAAGGATGTTAATGTTCCTGTTGTGCAGTGGCTATCACGTTCGCCTTAGAGGCAAAAGGTCCCCAGTTCGAAACCAGGCAGAAACAGTGCTGCTGCCTTATTAACCAACAATCTGTCCTGGACCACCCATGTAGGTACGTCGCACAACAACACCTCTTCTTCCTCAGGCCCATAAGGTCCCTCACTAACCTTTACAGATGTACCATAGAAAGCATTCTGTCTGGGTGCATCACAGTCTGTTACAGAAACAGCTCTGCCCAGGACCGTAAGAAATGAAGAAAGTTATGTGCACAGTCCAGACCATCACGGAAGCCAATCTCCCACCCATGCACTCCATTTATACTTCTCCTTGCTGCAGAAAGGCTATCAACCTCATCAAAGACCCCTTCCACCCCTATAATATTATCTTCCAACCTCTTCCATCAGGCAGAAGATACAGAAGCTTGAACACATGTGCCAACAGGTTCAAGAACAGCTTCTTCCCTGCTATTATCAGACTGCTGAATCAACCTCTCTAATTTCAAATCTAATATTGATCTTGCTTTTGTGCACTTCATGTGCAGTTGTAACCTCGCATGCCTCGCTCTCTCTAAACACTCTATGAGCTGTGTGTCCTTGTTTTCTGTGATCTGCTTGTACTGCTCCCAAATCAAAAGTTTTCACTGTACTTAGGCATATGTGACATCGATAAATCAAATCAAGTAATGCATTAAAAGTAGTTCAGAGAAGGTTTACTAGACTAATACCTGGAATGAATGGATTGTCTTATGAAGAAAAGTTAAACAGGCTAGGCCTGTATACTCTAGAGTTTAGATCAGTAGGAGGTAATGTAGGTGAAACATAAAAGATCCAGACAGAACTTGACTGGGTAGATGTCGAAAGGATGTTTCCTCCTGTGGGAGAATCTACAACCAGGGATTATGATGCAAAAACAGAGATGAGGACTTTTTTTTCTCTCAGAGGTTTGTGAGTCTTTGGAATTCCCTTCCTCAAAAGGTAGTAGATGCAGAATGTTTAAATATTTTTAAGGCAGAGGTAATAGATTCTTGATTACCAAGGAGGTAAAGACGATTGGAGATATAAAGGAATATAGAGTTCAGGTTAAAATCAAATCATGATCTTATTGAATGGTGATGCAGGCTTGAAAGGTTGAGTGGTCCACTCCTGTTCCTTGGACATATATTTGTAAGTACCTTACAGGACCCCTACAGAACTTAACAAATCTAGATTAAGACCCTCACTGTAGGCAATAATGAATCAGATCAGGACGTAATATTCTGGTGAAACACAGTAACCTTTTTGTTGCTCACTCATTTTATTAGCAATCCAGAAATGTTCTCATACAAGCCATTTGAGTTCACCTTTGTGTTAGTCACTCCACCATCATCCCTACTCTTCTGGTCTTCCAGTGAGTAACTGGTATACCAATTCCTAAAAACAGCTCCAATTTCTAAAACATCCTCCTATTATTTGATATTCCTGCTTTTTTGTAGCTTCTCCTTATTTATTGTTAAAAATAAACTTTTCCCCAAAGACTTGATTGTCCTCATGGCCAGCTCATTATGAGCGCTATTGTTTAGGCTTATGGAATAACGTCAATCCTTTCTTTCTTTTGGTGCAATTCATCTAATAGAGCACTCCTTATCTTGGTCTCTGTTATCCTAGTCTGTAGCATGTTTTTGACTTTTCCCAGCTCACGTTGGCCAGTTACATTGGGTTTAAGGTTGTATTGTTGCAAATAAGCAAGACAAGGTTCCTGTGAGCACATTCATGTTTGAACAAGCAGCAATTGAAATTTTAGTTGTAGGTGATTTGGAGCTGAAATGCTGCTGTGATGCAGCTTTTGATGATAACAAAAAGTTGATTGGTCTATGGACTAGAGACCAGTTATTGATGATAAATACCTTCTCTTTTCCAACAACTATCTGATTAATTCTCAGGTAACTGTGCAGCTTGGAACTGGGAAAAAGTTGCAGAGAGGAAGAAGTGTTCCATCCTTCCTCAATTCAATAGGGTTTCTCAGTGCTCTGCAGTCAAACTCACTGTTTACCTGAGGAAATCCAGTTTCTCTTGCCTGAAACAGTTGTTGTAAAGCATTTCACAAGCTTTCAATAGCAAGAATAAACATAATTTCAAAAATGTGTCACAATGTTCTTGGGTTAAAATTTAATCTGGTTTGAGGATTATGCAGCAAACTCTTCTTGCTGTTAAGTATGATAGGGCAGATATGGACAGGTTTCCTCTGGATGGTGAGTCTAGAACCAGGAGACACAGTATCAGAATAAAGGCAGGTTATTTAAGAGTGGGACGAGGTGGAATTTCATTGCTGTAAGGAGGTGAATCTTTGTAATTCTCTACCTCACAGAGCTGCAGAACCTCAATTATTGAACACGTTCAAAACAGAAATCAATATATTTCTGGATACTAAAGACATGAACAGATATGAGGATCATGGGGGAAAAAGGCATTGAAGTAGATGATTAGCCATGCTCTATTTGAATGGCAGAGCAAGCTGGATGGGCAGATAGGCTACTCCTGCTTCTGAACAGATTGTAAATTTTATGTCAGTGCCCAACCTGAATTGCAGCACAAAGTATTTTCAAACTTCACACTAATTAGTACTAATTCAGTAATCTTCTTTAAAAAGCCAAAAACATAGATAATGACAAATGTAAATTTCAAATCAGAAAAGCAAAGAGTGAACTTTTAGATTAGAAGCACATTATAAGAGTGTAAAGGAGGAAGCTGAACTGTTTTATGTTTGGCTTGAGAGTTACTGCTGTGTCATTGGTTCTAAAGTGCCAAGATTTTCAATTGTCTACTTACATTTTCATTACTAAATACATAAATGTAAAGGAAATGCACTTTACCATGTGAAAACATATCTTTGCATCAAGAAAATAGTCTTTAAGTTATTGAGGTGGAAAATGGTTTTGATGCACAATAAACAAATAAGACTAACTATATGATTTAAAGATCTTATTCAGATTTCTTCTAGTACTTCTGAATAATTCAGGTTTACACAAAGAAACAATATTACATTCTCATTGAATATTTCAGAAATATTCAGATGCCTGAAGAAATTTGTTTAAAAATTCAGTTTGACAGTTATTAATATTTTAAACATTTTCCCTATTGGTGTGTGAGTACATGTTTTGAAAAATAATTATGTTTCTGTAGAAGATGAAATGAATATATTGTGTCAGAATTTGCTGTCAACTTAATGGCAAGGCAAATAATCACCCCTATTACTTATGGTTAAAGGGTACAACAATTTCAGGATGGGAGCAGATATGTGAAGAAATGTAAACACCCAAAAGTTGCTTTCTCAACTGCACCAGATCATTGTTCACTGTTAGCTTTGCAATGAAACTATCTGCTGTTTTTAGGCATTTGCAGAAAGTTAAGTCTTGAGACCAGTGTAAGCAACCTTTTTACAATATGGAAAGAGTTAGTGAATGACAATGAACAGCAATTTCTATTTACATGTTACCTTTAACATAATAAAGTGTCTTGAAGTACATCACAGGAACACTGTCAGACAAAATTTGGTACTTAACATGAAGGATATTATTAAATTGGAGAGAGTGCAGAAAAGATTTACAAGGATGTTGCTAGGACTGGAGTGTTTGAGTCATAAGGAGAGGGTTGATAAGCTGGGACTTTTTTCATTGGAGCATAGGAGGTTGAGGGATGACCTCATAAAGTTTTATAAAATCATGAGGGGCATAGATAAGGTGAATAACAAAGGTCCTTTTCCTAGGGTTTGGGAATTTAAACTAGAGGGTATAATTTTAAGGTAAGAGGAGAAAGATTTAAAAGGGACCTGAGGGGCAACTTTTTCACACAGAGAATTTGTAGAATGTCTACAGGATGATTTTTTGGAGCAGATTGTGATGGAGCCCACTAGGGAACAGGCAATCCTGGATTTAGTGATGTGCAATGAGGCAGACTTGATAAGGGAGCACAAGAATGAGGAACCTTTAGGAGGCCCTGACCATAATATGATAGAATTTACTCTGCAAGTTGAGAGGGAGAAGCTGGAATCAGATATAACAGTGTTACGGTTGAATAAAGGAAACTACAGAGACATGAGGGAGGAGCTGACCAGAATTGACTGGGAGAGGAGCCAAGCAGGAAAGACAGTGGAACAGCAATGGCAGGAGTCTCTGGGAATAATTCGGGGGACACAACAAAAATTCATCCCTATGAGAAAGAAGCACATTAAAGGAAAGATGAGGCAACCATGGCTGACAGGGGAAGCCAGGAACAGCATAAAAGCAAAAGAGAAAGCATGTAATGCAGTGATGGGCTGTGGGAAGCCAGAGGATTGAGGAGCCTACAATGACCAACAGAGGACAATGAAAAAAGAAATGAGGGAGAAAATTAAATATGAGGGTAAGCTAGCCAGTAATATAAAAGAAGATTGCAAGAGTTTCTTTAGATACATAAGAAGAGAGGCAAAAGAGAGGCAAATGTGGGCATTGGGCTGCTGGAAAATGACGCTGAGAAGTAGTAATGGGGAACAAAGAAATGGCTAAGGAACTGAATAAGTACTTTGCGTCAATCTTCACAGTGGAAGACACAAGTAATGTCCCAAAAGTTCAAGAAAGTTGGGGGGAAGAGGTGAGTATGGTAGCCATCACCAAGGAAAAGGTGCTAGAGAAACTGAAAGGTCTCAAGGTGGATAAATTACCTGAACCAGATGGACTATACCCCAGAGTTCTGAAGGAGATAGCTGAAGAGATAGTGGAAGCGGTAGTGGTGATCTTTTAGGAATCACTGGAGTCATAGCATTCTGAAAATTCAGGGATTAGGAATATATTTTCTGCTTGCTACATATATGCTTCTTAACTGATATGATTTTAACTGTTTTTATAACACATCTTTGTTTTGCCATTGTTATTAGGGACTATGGCAAACAGCTTCAGGAGCTTGTCTATGGAAATAGCTGTTGTACAGATAAAGATGGTGTGTGATGTTGATATTTGTCTTACTTCTAGTTTCTGCAGCCAAGAAAGTTTTTGACAATGATTACTTTCCACAGCATGACATTGCCTTTGCTGTAGAGTTGCCAATCAAGTAACAAATGCAATTTATGTTGTTTCTAGGAATGAAAAAAGAAACAAAAGCAGAATAGTGTTCTTCCTGGACTTATAATTGCTATAATGAGGAAATCCAGCGGCTAAGAGTGTGAAATATAGTAATTAAACCTGAAGAGAATGCTAACCATGACCCTAGACATGCTTAAATAAGCATGCCACTAAACCAGGAGAAATTTGCAATGAGCTTTTTTTTTTAAGTTGCATCTGTCAAAATCAGCCAGAAGGCACAAAATCTCTACCAAAGAAAAGTATATATATTATATATTTTCTGCCTAGCATATGTGTTCTCTATAAGTACTTTTGACAAGAAAAAGATCCTAAATCTATTATTAATTTTAAAAATCAGCATTAAAAATAAGTAGCGTACAGTATCCTGTTCTTCATGAACCCCTACTCCATCTTAAAGATTATCACTTTTTTATGGGTTAAAGCAATTCAAGTTTGAGATTTTGTTCAAGGTTGGTATAAACAATGGAATCCGATAAACAGAAAATTATCCAGAGTTTTGGACTATTCTTGGAAAAGCAATTATGGTTTTAAAAAAGGCAGTGCTATTTAAAATGTTGCTTTTTAATTTTCAATCTCTGAACTGAGTAATTACTCATGTGCAGCAGGGCAAAGTGCAAAGAGTTGAACTGGTAATTATGTAAGCCTGGGTAATAATAACTCCATTAATTTTTCCAACAGGACAAGTTGAGTTAAAACTTATTATTCATTTCATTTACAAATATTAACCAATCAAACACTGATACTTTCTTTGAAGCTTCCAACAAATTCACCAGTTATTTGACAATTTTTGATGATTGCACTTACAATGTTCAAAAAATTTCCTAAAGCACATAGTTCTTCATTTGCAAAACCTGTTTAGGGAAGGAAAGAAATCTGTTAAAGATTATAATTTGCTGCAGAGATACACTTCATTTTATTCTGAGTATGATTCTGACATCGCTGTCTTGATTTTCTTGACTATTTTATGGAAATCCTTATACACGGAGAGAATTTTTATGTTCATAATTGTTACTTAATTTTTATTCTTTCACTTTTGTGAAAGTAAAGGTGCAATCTTCCAATCCCAGAGGAGACAAGGAGAATGGTGAGTGGTGGCACTTAATTGGGCAAGAATCAACAATTCAAAGCCCAATTTTCTGTTCCCAGAGGAGGTGAGAGGAATGGCGGGTGTGAGAAATTATTTAGTCGAGATTCCAAATTTCAGATTTTAGCCATCGAGATAAACTGTAGTAATTAAATTATCCCTCTTCTGAAGGTAAGGTGACCTTCTCACCATTGGGTATCAAGAACCTCATCTACATGCATTTGCATCTCATTAATTACACAACACACTGGAATTTATTCTTTTGTCCCAATTAACTTTTACGTTCAGGTGAGATATTCAGTGCTTCAGATACTCAGCCACATACTCAAGCATCTACCTGGAAATTTGGTCTTCAGCCTCCAACCTAGGTAAGTCTATGCATTTTATTCTTCTAGCAAAATGTTGCAAATGTTTGAGGTCTTCACTTTTGCTGTGAACTCTGTCCCTGTAATAGACTCTCCAAAGGGATCAAGGTCGAATGTGTCCCTGGGCTATCACAGAACTCAATGGAAGAACAGCATCGCAGCAGCTTGTGCTTCAGAGGTGGCAATTTAGAGCAGAATATAAGGCATCAGTTTGTGGCTTTAAGGCACAATTAAACACTAAAATGAAAGGGTTTATGTGAAGTGCATGGTGTTGCATCCATTACCAGAGGTGGTGCATGTGCCTGTAGCACAAGGAACAAACACAACACATGTGCAATGGGGAGCATGGAGCTATTTGAATGGGAAGTGGGACATGGTTAGTGGGGTGAGGGTGAATGCCTGTCAGTCAGGAGTACAGCCACAGTCAGGTCAGGGACTGGGCCATTTCTAGTCTGGGGTGATGACCATGTTCTTGACATGTGACTGACGTGGGCTGCTCATAACTGGAAATGGGCCTGTTTGTATTAGTTAGCTGAGGGAATGGTTACAGTCACATGGTGAAATTAAATGGAATAGGGTGGGATCTGGGTTGGTCTCAAAGGAGGGGTTGTGGAAAATCAGGGTGACTCTAGTCTTGATCTAGCGAGGGTACAGGGCCAACATGGAAATTGGCATCTTGATTGTGAGGGTCTCAAGGGAAAATGGAGATACTGATCGTAATGTGGAGGGATTCAACCAAAACAGAGGGAGATTGAAGGACCATTGAGGAAATATGGATCATGTAATAGAGGTGTTGAATGAGGGGGAGTGTATAGAAGTGGATTGCATAACATAGGTCATGAAAGAGACTGCATCTCAGCAATAGACACAAATTCTGAAGCTCACAGCCTCGATCTGAAAGCCATTGTACAGTGTATTTTTGATTTCAAGAAGGCTGTACCCAAAGTGGCAGGAGTAAGTAATGTTTTCTCTATAAGGGGGCAGAATTGAAACTGGAATGTGCAGCCAAGTAAGGTCCTCTCAAGTAATCAAGGTTACAGTGATAATTCACTATTCAGGACCTGTCTGCATCTCTCACTTAAGCAACACATCAACATATCACTTCACATTCAATTGTGCCCTGATCACTTGAGACACTGAGTGAAAGGATACTGTGGCTTGATTGATATCCTCTAATGTCTCAGGTCTACAAAAGTCAGTGGAGCAGGGGTCATTCAGTCAATACCTCATCTTTCTCATTGGTGATTGCATACTTTCATAAAAACTGCGCATTATCACATTGCAACTGCCATGTCCTCACATAAAAGATGAAGGGTGGTGGAAAATGTCTGGTACGGTAAGGTTGAAGGTTTTTGGAGGTGGGCTGTTTCTTGGTAACCACTTCATGCCAAGACCATCCGGCCACTTTGAGGGTAAATAAATGAGATCGGGTTGGCTATTGTGCATGAAAAGGGGTCTTGCCAGCAGCAAATACCTCCAAGAACCTATGATGTTGGTGGCAAGGAGTGGTCTCTTCAGCCACAGAGCAATGTAGAATCACATTGAGCATGTGCTGGTTACAATTTTCCCTGGAGAGAGAATAATCTCTGAGGGCACCATCTAGAAGGCTGTCAGGAATAGAATGTCTGTTTAATAGGACTGTGTGCTTTCCCTGACTATTCTCAAGGATCTCCCACAAGAAAAAAGAGCATGACATAGGTCAACCCAACAGTTCATGTTTCGCTCCTACAATTCCGAAGGAATGCCTATCAAAGTCTCCTTTGAGAACAGCAACAGCAGCAACTGTCTTTCCTGGCTGTCACACAGCCTGAAGAGGAAGAAGCAGCAGGACAAAAGCCACCATATTGTGGGAGAGCTCTCTTGTTAAATAGGATCCAAGAGCTTTGACTCATCTCCAGATGGGTTAGGTACTTCAGAATGTTCTCAGGGTAGTGTCAAGGTTCAACAATCTTAAATAAATACAGAAATTGCTGGAGAAACTCAGCAGGTGTGGCAGCATCTGTGGAGAGAAAGCAAAGTCGACATTTCAAGTCCAGTGACCTTTCCTCAGAACATCTTAAGCTGCTTCACCAATGACCTTCCCTCCCCATAAGGTAGGAACTGGGGATGTTTACTGATGATTGCATAACATTCAGCACCATTTGCAAACACCTCAGATACTGAACCAGTCTGTGTGTAAATGCAGCAAAACCCAGACTTTATCCAGGCTTAAGTTGACAAATGGTAAGTAACATTCACACCACAAAAATGTCTGTCAATAACCATCTCTAACAAAGGAGAATTTAACCATCACCCTTGACATTCAATGGCATTACCATCACTGAATCTCCAATCATCAACATCCTGGAGGTTACCCATTGACTACAAACTGAACTGGACTCTGGATATAAGAGCAGATCAGAGACTAGAAGTCCTGCAGTAAATAACTCAATCCCCGACTCCCTAAAGTGTGTGCACTGTCTACAAGGTGCAAATGGAAGTGTGAAGGAATACTCAACATTTACCTGGATGAGTGCATCTCCAACAACACGCAAGAAGTTTGACACCATCCAGAACAAAACAGTCTGCTTGATAGGCACCACAACCACAAACATTCAGTCATTTCACTATCAATGCTCAGGCACAGTAATGTGTACCATCTACAAGATGCACTGCAGCGATTTATCAAGACTCCTTGGCCAGCACCTTCCAAACCCACAACCACTAGCATCGAGAATGACAAGGGCAGCAAATACATGGATCACTATCACCTGCATGTACCTTTCCAAGCCACTCACCATTCTGACTCAGAAATATATTATTATTCCATGAGTGTCGCTGGCTCAAAAACCTGGAACTCCCTCCCAAAGTGAATTGGGAATCTACCTACTGCAAATGGATTTTTAAAAGAATTAATTCAATGATGGGGATGTTGCTGGCTGATGCAATATTTATCACCCATCCCTAATTGCCCATAGGGCAGTTAAAAGTCAGCCACATTGCTAGAGTTCTGGAGTCACATGTAGGCTAAACCAGATAAGGATGGCAGTTTCTTTTCCTAAAGGGCATTAATGAACCAGATGTTTTTTTTTGCAATAATCGACGATGGTATCGTGGTCATCATTAGATTTTTAATTCCACTTATTTTAATTGAATTCAAATTCCATCATCTACCATGACAGGATTCACACTGGGTACCAGAACATTTCCTGGGCCTCTGGATTAATAGTCTAGCAGTAATACCACTGGGCCATCATGTCCCTAGTGATGCCATGGTTTTAAGAGACGACTTACTGTCACCTTTTCAGGGGCAACTAGGGATGGGCAATAAATGCTGGCCCGGCCCCTATCCCAGGCGTGAAATAAAAATAAATGATTTCATATCAAGAAAGGACTAGCAATCACATAGACTATATGGAAATCCTATTTCATTAGTCCTAAAGGTAACAACTTCTCTCAATTTCCATCCTGGTAGGGTATTTCAGGGAGCCATTGGGGACCTTTGTGACATTTCAATGGCATCAACTCATAAGTGCATCAGAAAGCTCTGTTCACACAAGCCCAACAATACAACTCTTTTCCCCCTTAACATGGGGTTGGTGTTGGGGGTGGGGGGCGGATGTGGCGGTGGCGGGGGAAGTGGTGAGGGGGTGGGGGTAGGCATTAAGCTTTTCTACCATCATTTCCAGAGGTTCAAGGTGCAATCAACAACAATCAAATGATGTGTCAAGCTGGTGAACTTACAAAACAGGATGGTTCACATGCCAAACAGCAGAAGAAGCATGCATGGGACAGGGACGACATGGCATAACCAATGGATCAGATCTAAGCTCTGCAGTCTTGCAACATCCAGTTATGAATGGTGTTGGACAATTAAAGAACTCACTGGAAGTGGAGGCTCTACTAATATCTCCATCGCTAATGATGAAAGAGCCCAGAACAACAGTGCAAAATACAAAGTCAAAGCATTTGAATCTATCTTCAGCCAAAAGTTTTTTTTTTGCTTTATTCATTAACAGGATGAGGACATCACTGGCTAGGCAGCATTTATTGTCAATCCCTAATTGCCCAGAGGGCAGTTCAGAGTCAAACACATTGCTGTGGGTCTGGAGTCACATGTAGGCCAGACCAGGTAAGGATGGCAGTTTCGTTCCCTAAAAGACATTAGTGAACCAGGTGGGATTTTCCTGACAATCGATTCATGATCATCAATTTCAGATATTTTATTGAATTCAAATTCCACTATCTGCCATGGTGGGATTCAAACCTGGGTCCCCAGAATGTTATCTGGGTTTCTGGATTAACAGTCCAGTGATAATACCACTAGCCATTGCCTCCTCTTGTGTTGAATGGAAGATCCATCTCAGTGTCTGTGTGATGCCCCCAATATCACAGATACCAGTCATAAATTAGTTTGATTTACTCCACATGATATCAAGAATTGATAGGCACTAGGTTATCCAAAACCTATGGGCCCTGACAACATTCTGGCAATAGTACTGATGTGTGGTATTCCAGAACTAGTCATACACCAAACCAAGCTGTTTCAACAGTACTACAACAGTAACAACTTTCCTGTACGCAAAAAGCATGACAAATCCAACTCCGCTAATTACTGCCCTGTCTCTCTACTCTCAATCATCAGCAAAGTAATGGAAAGGGTCATTGGTATTGCTATGAAGTGGCACTTGTAAAGAGATAACTTGCCTGCTGACACAGAGTTGGGATTCTGCCAGGATCACTAAGCACCTGACCTCATTTTGGCCTTGGTCCAAGGATGGATAAAAGATCTGAACAGCAGAGGTGAGCCGTAAGTGACTGCCCTTGACATCATAGCATCATTTGACAGTATATAACATTGAGAAGGCCTAGCAAAAACTCATTTCAATGTGAATGAGGGAGAAAACTCTGCCAATTAGAATGTCGACGCAATAGATTTATAAATACATTGCGTCTTTTTCAAACAAAGGGTCAGGAAACCGCAAAAATCTATTGCATCCCCATGGCAATGCCCTACCTAAGGAGAACCTACCTGCCTGATCTGAAAATTTAAGACTGACAGTTAACTGTTCTTGTTGTAATTCCATGCCAGATATGGCCCAGGCAATCAACACCCTTTCTCATTCTGTACAAAATGATGTCTTCTTTTTTTCCCCAAGTCTGCTTCCTTTATTCTAGTTCCCACGAGAACTAGATAAAAAGCTTCAACTTCTAGTCTCCTTTTAGCAATATTTAAGTTTGGATTAGCAACCCAGGAGGCCGAAAATGTTAACTGCACCCTGGCATGAACTAGTGTAAAATCATAGTTGTACAAAGACTGACTGAGTTTCATATTTATTTCCCTTCACAAAAACATACCATAGAGCACTAGTTTGAAATCTAAACTTGGGAAAGAAAAAACTTTGTATATAAATCACACACCTTTCATCACAGAAATTGTAACTCAAGTGAACTGATTTTTTAAATACATTTGGATTTATTAAAACTTGCAGTTTATAACCATGTCTTTTTGTCTCCTGCTTTATTAAGTGCTGTGTACGTGCATGGAGTAGTAAGGAATTATAAATTCACTTCAACGAAATTAAGGAGCACATTACTGCAGATGCTGGAATTTGTACTGAAAACAAAAATTGCTGAGATCACAGTGGGTCAGGAAGCATCCATGGAGAGAAAACAAGCTAATACTTCGAGCCTAGATGACTCTTCATCAGAGCCATCTAGATGAAGAGTCATCTACACTCGAAATGTTAGCTTACTCACTGAAATTATGTGCTTGCTCCCAATTAAGTTCTATCCAGTTGAGAAATTCATCCTTTCAGATACTTGACTGCATAAAGCAGTGTTGTCGTTCATGTCAACTCTGGCAGCCCTCAGTTCATCCTGGAATTCAATGCAAGCATTTGCTGCTTTGTCATTGTAAAGATACAGCTTCAATTGATGCTTGCATTAAGTTGCAGTATAAGGCCTGCAATCGCAGTTGAACCAGGATGGCTGTGTCTGTGGAGCAGGCTGGAGTGGAAGTGGCTATCGATAGCAGGGTGGCTGTTACTGTGAGCAAGATAGATGGAAATGGTTAAGGGAGGAAGACTCAACGGAACTAAGATGGGCTACTGACCATCCAGTGGTTGAAAGTGGTTTCTTGATTAGTAAGGGCATCAAGGGTTATTGGCAGAAGTCAGGAGAATGGAGTTGAGAAATATATCAGCCAGATCAAATGACAGAGCAGACCCGATGGCCAGATGGCCAGTTCTGCTTCTATATCTTATGGTCTTGAGGCATTTGGGTTGATGACTGGCAGGGGAGAATCATAAAGAGCTGGGTGCCCAGGATGTGGCCCTTGCTGTGGGAAGCTTCTGCTCCAGCAATAACCCATTCAGTGATGCCCAGTTTGAGTTCTGCCAGGACCACACAGCTCCTGACCTCATTGGTTTGGAGGACTGGTACAGTGGAAGTTGGGGAGTCATGGTCTGGGATTGTGCAGTCTCACGGAAGGTTATTGAAGGCAAAGGTTTGACTGGCATTGATGATAATGGAGTAGAGATTCAGGAAGGGTAATGGGAGCTGGTTGGTTAGGAGCTTACGGGGAAATGTAGGGAAGTTAACACAAACATGGATAGGACTGGCAAGAAATGGGGAGTTTCCAGGGTGACAATGGTGACAAGCATTCCAACGCAGTTTGGGATGTAAGGAACGGTGGAACTTAGGAGCGGTGGAGAGGATGGGTTGAACATATTAATTTAAGAACATATGTAAATCAAACAATTATGAAATTGTTATCTAAAATTTATTTCAGTTTTCTGAAGGCAAAACCCAATGTGGGAAGAGATTTATTTTCTTTTGGGGGAGGTGAGGGTGGAATTTAAGCTTATAATTTTTAGCTGACTGAATGGTCGTGGTCGGAACGGTGAGTCAATGGATGGAGAATCATGATCAGCTCGACTCCATTCCCAGTTATCCAGCACAGCTCTAGAGTACATGGCATCACATCCCAATGAGATCCCACAAAATTATGGAGCAACAGCACGTTGTGGCCTGATAAGGTGTCCAACGGCAAAGAGTGACTATTTCCAGCACTGGAAGCTCTTAATTCCCAGGTGGAAGCTCATGCCAGTCAAGGCAAAGGGTAGAAGAGAGATGGAGTTAGTGTTGCAGGTCTATAATGTTTGGTTGTATATTGCCTGAAGGAATTTCTCCTCACATTTATATGACTTCTTCTAATCTTGAAAAAAGAGAGACACGGAAAAGCTGCAAAAATAACAAAAATAGGGAAGTGAATCAATCAGCAGTAGAAACTGGTGTTAAAGAGCAATAATGACCCCTGTTTGTATCAGAACTGTAGAAGTAGCTGAGATAACCAGGTGTAGAGCTGGATGAACACAGCAGGCCAAGCAGCATCAGAGGAGCAGGAAAGCTGACGTTTCGGGTCTGGACCCTTCTTCAGAAAATATAGAAGTACCTGTCCTTGTCTTGAGCTGCAGTTCATCCTGTGCAATAGCCTGGTACAATTCATTGGGCTATCCATTATCATGCAAATGTTTTTGAGGCAGCAATGTCAATGGGCCATACTTTGTTGTGAAAGTAACTGTAGTACAATCAGCATTTATTGCTTTTTATGTACAAATTGGATAACAGCTACTGAAAGCTGCAGATATACAGTTAACACAAATACACACACCAGTTGTTGTCCGAGATGAAATGTTCTCCCATTGCTATCTAACCATCGGATGCCTCATTTAATTATATTGAATGGTGTAGGATTCCTGTATTTATTTCATTAATATGGAGTCAGCTCTTCAAAACACAATGGGGTGGGTTTGTCCATTCCAGTTTCCCATCAACAACTGCAGCCCCATATATATATAACCACGTGTGTGTGTGTGTGTGTGTGTGTGTGTGTCCAACAGGACATCAAGATCAGTAGTGCTGCTATCAAACCAAACTTGGTGGTGGATATTGAATATGTTCTGTGCCTTTGCTATCCTCAGTGCTCCTCCCAGTTGGTGTTCAACATTGAGGAGCACCAGGCTATTATCTAAGGAAAAGTGTCAGATGCAATCAACATGAGATTGTCTTTTCCGATTTTCGAATACACTTGATGATTTATGGGATTGAAACCAATGTTGAGAACTCTGAGGGCCACTCCCTCCCTCTTGGTTGTGTATTACTATGCTTCAGCCCAGAAGGCAGCCACTGAGATTGTTGTTTCCATGCTGACCCACTGCAAGAATACCCACGTAGTTCCACTCATTTGCCTTTTTCCTGCAGCCATGTAAATATGTTCTCTTAATATGATGACATAATCTGTTTAAAATGCCATGATTGCATCTGCCTCCACCATATTGTCAAGGAGTGTCTTCTGGATTGTAACCACTCAGTGCTTAAGATGTTCTAGAGTAAGCTCTGTTGTCTGGTTCTCAAGCTTTCAGCAAATGGGAACAGCTTTTCTTTATCCACTCTAGAGTTGGATTTGATGATTTTGGGCATCTCTTTCAAATTTCCACTCATTCCCCTCAAAGAGGTGCAGTCCCAATTTCTCTAAGTTAATGCTCATGAATCTTTAACGCAGCCTGCAGGGGAGCAGGACATGCCCATGGTGTTATGTCTCACAGCTAGAATGTTAGTAAACCTTTAGATGCATGTCCATAATAACATCACAGTATCATAGCGTGACTTGATGGTGTAAAGGTCTTAGATTCCACCTTATTTCAGCCATGTGAAGCATAACATGCTGATGAACACATCCTGCTCTTTGTCAC
Organism: Rhincodon typus; assembly: GCF_021869965.1. Lineage (NCBI taxonomy): Eukaryota > Metazoa > Chordata > Chondrichthyes > Orectolobiformes > Rhincodontidae > Rhincodon > Rhincodon typus. The sequence continues at coordinate 36,747,428 of NC_063337.1, read as the reverse complement.
CAAATAGTCTACCACTAGCCCAGACACCTACATGTCTGTGAATATAATGGTTGTATATAACATTGAGCTGTATTACCATGCTGCTCACATCTTAAGTTCTCATGTTGCAAGGGCTAACATAAGTATTGCTGCATCAAGTACAAATACCCTGCTTAAGGCAAATTGCTCTTCATACCCAAGGATGACATTGGAGGAGTCTAGGATATTGGATTTAAGGTATGATTCACGCATATGACTATATCACTTAACTAAAATTTCAGACATTTATCCAAATTTTAATACAGATGTTAGTGGGGAGGACATTGTAAGATAAATTTTGTCAACGATGGGTGGTCTGCCTGGTTTTCATCTCGTTTAACATTTATAGGAATTTGATACAATTAAAGGGCTTGATAGGCCAATTGAAAGCATAATTAAGCACTAGACACGTTACGATGGGTCTGGAGACAGCAAATTTATTTTCTTGAAGGGTATGAGTGAACTAGATGGGCTTATCCAACAATTCAGTAGTTTTATGCTCATTGCTACTAGACTGATTAAAAGATTGAGCTTTAAACTTACCCGCGCTCTTTATTGAGTTACGTTTTGAGCCCATGTCCCTGGAGTATTAGTCTGCCCTCTGTTTCACTAGTCAGCAACATTGCCACTATTCTACTATTCCTTCAGTTTCCTTTGCCTGCCTGGAGACAAGCTGAATGTTGTCTTCAGGTAAAACAGATCCATAGGATGGAAGCTAATTAGATGACAGCTATTCTTAATTTTATAAATTGCTATGTCCACATTTAAAACAAAATCTATCAACAAAAATGTCTCCACCTGCAGATAAGTTATAATCACAGTGTGGAAAGTTTATATAGGCAGTTTCCTTTATATACAATATATATAATATATAAATATGCATACATATATATAAATATAGAAATTTATAATTGACAGCATTGACAGAAGTTATACACAGGTGTCAGATTTTAATGGATTATAGGTTTGCCACACTGTACTTTTGAACACTTTCTAACTTTGAAGGATTTGGGTAACCATCAATTTACAATCCAAGTCATGTGAGGAAAGCAGCTTGAAGCTGAATCTTATTTCCTTGAGAATAAAGAGGCAACGATAAGTCCATGTACCCAGGCAGCTGTCAACCAGGGCTGATATGAATTCAGGATCAGTGGAGGGATCGAATTTCACCCCATCAGTTTTGGTTATAATCAAGCACCAAGCACAGTGTTAAAAGAGTGTTGTATTGATACCCTCTGTTACATAATCCAATGAAAAATTCCTTAGTGGATACTTTCAGGAGGCAGAAGGGGCAGCCTGGGGCTGAAGACACCAGATTGCTATTTAACTGATATTGAAACTTAGGAGCAGATACACATTAAGGAAATCCTTTTGGCTGGTGCACCTGTCCACACTGTGGTTAACAAAATCAATGATTGCAGAGCTTCAAGTAAGAAGTGCTTGGTGTAATCGCTCAAGTAATTGTTTATTAATCAAAATATCAAGGATTGATAGAGACAAATACAAACCTTTTATAGTTATTACCTCTAGAGTCAATTGTAGCTGGCAACCTTTATTAGCTGAGAGGACAGGATTTCTATTTCTTGATCTGGTATAAACTTCAGGGATTTTGCATCAGTCGAACTATATGCTTCTGGTCAACTATATGCTTCCATTGTTAACCCATGGTAGTTTGACATCAAATTCAATTGTCTAGCAATTTCTTCCTGTATTGTTGTTTCCCATGATTACAAGATATATTCCCTGCAAACCTATTGGAGAAATAATGAGATAGCACAAAGGTGAAGATAATTTTCCTATTCAAATGATAAATAAATGTTAAATTCTAGCACTTTTTTTGGTTAGAATATAATTTTATCTTACATCTGTCTTAAAAATATCACCTGATAACACTGCTTTTGGCAACTAGAGACCAGGATGACATGAATTCTGATTATGGATATGACTACGATTTTGGCTAAGAAGAAACCTTACAGTCAATATTAGCTTCGCTAAAATGTTATTTGAATTGAGTCTTACATCAGTTATCATGTCCTGCATTAATTTCACAGTTTTTACAGGGAAATCAAAATACAGAAATGTTTGAAAAGAACTTAAATATAAACTATAGCAAAAGCTTCAAATGATAAGCTGTCCACACTTGACAGAATTAACAAAGCAGAACATATTCACAGTTGTGACAAAATGATGTATTTTTCTTAACGTTAGATTATTTATTGGATTTTTTCTTGCTGAGTATGGCACACACAGGATTAAAATGAACAGCCTGTAGCTATTTTAGCAAGTTGAATTCTGAATAATTTTCATACTTCAGGAAAAATGAAGAATCATAGATATTTCAGGTTGTCTTTAGTCTGTATGGTTGATTTCTGCTGTACAATAGGATCTTTATAATTTAGCATAGGTAAATGCATTAAGTTACCTAATTCAGTACAAGCATTCTCACTTTATCAACCTACTGAGGCCACTTCTAGGCTGACAGTATTAATTAACAATTATGCCTGTGGTAAAGACATAAATTGGGTGTCTGAGAGGACCATAGTCAAAGATTCTTTGGGCTGCTTTAATGAACAGTTCTGTGGCCTGGAGGTTGCAGTTGTAAGTTTATGTTTGGTTATTTTCCCTTCATTAACCAGTATGTAGGGCAACAGTTTTGCAGGATTTATTAGAGGTCTGTAGTAACATCTTGTGATATAAACAGTGAGTGATTATGATTCAATATTCAATGTTATGTTGAAAGCAATCACAATCAAATTATCTTCATTAGTTTAACATTCTAAGAATATTTGTAAAACATGCCACTGAATATACAAGCAAGAGAAGTCTATTCAGCCCTTCAAGCCTGTTCTGCTATTCCAAATGATCATCCAACTCAGTGCCCTGTTCTCGCTTTTTCCATACATTCTTTGAGACCTATATCTCCATCTTTTTTGAAAAACTTCAGTGTTTTAGCCTCAAGTATTTTCTGTGGCAGAGAATTTCACAGGCTCACTATTCTTTGGGTGAAGAAATTCCTCCTTACCTCCATCCTGAAAGGCCTACCCCTTATCCTTAGACTCTGACCCCTGGTTCTGGATTCCCGGGTCATCGGGAGCATCTTTCCTGCCTTTACCCTGTTTAGTCCTATTAGAATTGTATAAGTTTCTATGAGATCCCCCCTCATTCTTCTGAACTCCATGTGAATATAGTCCTGACTAACCCAGACTCTCCCTGTATGTCAGTGCTGCCATCCCAGGAACTGTCTGGTAAACCTTTTTTGGAGTCCATCAATAACCAGAACATCCTTCCTCAGATAAGTAGACCAAAAATGTACCTAATACTCCTGGTATGGTCTTGCCAATGGCCTGTATATTTGCAGCAAGACACCCTTGCGCCTGTGCTTGAACCCTCTCACTATGAAGGCCAACATGCTCCTTTCAGATACCTGAATTAGTGTCTTCACCGCCCACAGCACCTGCATGCTTACTTTTAGAAACTGGTTTATAACAGGTCTTGATGCACTTTCTCCTTCTTCAATCTATCACCATCCAGATAATAATATGCCTTCTTGTTTTTGCTACCAAAGTGGATAACCTCATATTTATCCTCATTATACTGCATCTGCCATGTATTTTCCCCCTTAATCAACTTGCCCAAATCACATTGAAGCATCTCTGCATTTTCCTCACAGCATACCCTCCATCCCATCTTTGTATTGTCTGCAAATTTGAAAATACGACACATAGTTTCCTCATCTAAATCATTAATATATATTATGAATAGCTCAATAGATCCAAGCACTGATCCCTGCAGTACCCCATTAGTCACTGCCTGCCACAGACCTGAAAAAGACCTGTTTATTTCTACTCTTTGTTTCCTGTGTGTCAGCTCGTTCTCCATCCATTTCAGTACATGGCTTCCAAACCCATCCACTTTAATTTTGCATGCTAATTTCTTTTGTGGCACCTAATTGAAAGACTTCTGAAAATCCAAGTAAACCATGCTCACTGGCTCCCCCTTATCCACTCTACTCACTGCATTTCAAAACGTTCTGGCAGATTTGTCAAGCACCCTCCCCATTGTGAATTTATGCTGACGCTGTTCGACCCTGTCATTATCTTCCAAGTGCTCTGGTATTCCCACTACCAATGCCAGGCTAACCAGTATAATTCTCTGTTTTCTCTCTGCCTCCCTTCTTACGCAGCGGAGTTACACCTGTTACCCTCCAATGGGTACAAACTGTTCCAGAGTCAACAGAATTTTAGAAGGTGACCACTAACTCATCTATTGTTTCTAGATCTAATTCCTTAAGTCCTCTGGAATGAGGTTTGTCAGGCCCTGGGGATTTTTCTGCCTTTAATCCCATTAGTTTTCCCAACACCGTTTCCCTACTAATATTAATTTATTTCAATCCCTCCTTCCCTTTAGTCCTTGTGATCCCCCATAATTTTGGGATGTTCTTTGTGTCTTCATTTGTGATGTCAGAACTAATGTACATATTTAATTGGTCTGTCATCTCTTTGTTCCCCATTATAAATTCCCCCATTTGTGACTGCATAGGACCTATATTCGTCATTACTAATCGTTTTCTCTTCACATAACTATAGAAGCTTTTACTATTAGAGGCTTTTACTACTGCTTACTCTCATATTCTATTTTCCCTCTTAATCAGTCTCTTTCTCTCCCTTTACCAGAATCTAAAGTGTTCCCAATCCTCAGGCGTGCTTTTCTGTTGGCCAATTTGTATGCCTCTTCCTTAGATTTCATACTATCCCCAATTTCACTTGTTAGCTGTGCCTGACCATATTTCCCATTTTATTTTTATGCCAGGCCAGGATAACTGACTTTTGCAGTTCATCCATGCAATTTAAATTTTAGTTTATATTTCATATAAAGTTACATTTAAATATTTGCCATTGTCTATCTCCGGTATCCCGTTAAATAATGATCCCCAATTTATCATAGCTGTCTCTTACCTCCTACTATCGTAATTTATTTTATTTAAATTCAAGACCCTAGTCTCAGGAAAAAAAAACTACTTCACTCTCCATCTTCTTTAAGAGTTCTATCCTATTGTGGTCACTCTTCCCTACAGGCCCACATACAATGAGACTGTCACTTATTCCATCCTCATTACACAATATCCAGTCAAGGATGGCCTTTTCTCTCGTTGTTTTCTTAAAGTGTTGATTTAAAAAAAACTATCCCAAATACACTCTAAGACGCTATCGTATTACTACAGATTTGATTTGCTCAATCTACATCCACAGAGTAATAGTCATAGAGTTATACAGTCATATAGCATGGAAACAGACCCTTTGGTCCAACCTGTCCAAACTGACCTTAATCCCAAACTAAACTAGTCCCACCTGCTTGCGCTTGGCCCATATCCCTCCAAACCTTTCTTATTCACGTACTTATCCAAATGTCTTTTAAGCATTGTAACTGTACCTGCATCCGCCACTTCCTCTGGAAGTTCATTCCACACACGATCCACTGTGTGTAAAAAAAACTTCACCATGTCGTTTCTAAACCTTTCTCCTCTCACCTTAGAAATATGCCACCTAGTCTTGAAATTCCCCACCCTAGGAGAAAGACATGTACCATTCACCTTAGATAGCAAGGTGTAGAGCTGGATGAACACAGCAGGCCAAGCAGCATCAGAGGAGCAGGAAGGCTGACGTTTCGGGACTAGACCATTCTTCAGAAATGGGGGAGGGGAAGGGGGTTCTGAAATAAATAGGGAGAGAGGGAGAGGCGGATAGAAGATGGATAGAGGAGAAAATAGGTAGAGAGGAGACAGACAGGTCAAAGAGGCGGGGATGGAGCCAGTAAAGGTGAGTGTAGGTGGGGAGGTAGGGACGAGATAGATCAGTCCAGGGTGGACGGACAGGTCAAGGGGGCGGGATGAGGCTAGTAGGTAGGAGATGGGGGTGGGGCTTGAGGTGGGAGGAGGGGATAGGTGGGAGGAAGGACAGGTTAGGAGGCGGGGACGAGCTGGGCTGGTTTTGGGATGCGGTAGGGGGAGGGGAGATTTTGAAGCTTGTGAAGTCCACATTGATACCATTGGGCTGCGGGGTTCCCAAGCGGAATATGAGATGCTGTTCCTGCAACCTTCGGGTGGCATCGTTGTGGCACTGCAGGAGGCCCAGGATGGACATGTCGTCTGAGGAATGGGAGGGGGAGTTGAAATGGTTCGCGACTGGGAGGTGCAGTTGTTTAGTGCGAACTGAGCGTAGGTGTTCTGCAAAGCGGTCCTCAAGCCTCCGCTTGGTTTCCCCGATGTAGAGGAGGCCACAACGGGAACAGCGGACGCAGTATACCACATTACCAGATGTGCAGCTGAACATTTGCTTGATGTGGAAAGTCTTCTTGGGGCCTGGGATGGGGGTGAGGGGGGAGGTGTAGGGGCAGGTGTAGCACTTCCTGCGGTTGCAGGGAAAAGTGCCGGGTGTGGTGGGGCTGGAGGGGAGTGTGGAGCAGACAAGGGAGTCACGGAGAGAGTGGTCCCTCCGGAAAGCAGATAAGGGTGGGGAGGGAAAAATGTCTTTGGTGGTGGGGTCTGATTGCAGATGGCGGAAGTGTCGGAGGATGATGCGTTGGACCCGAAGGTTGGTGGGGTGGTACGTGAGGACGATGGGGATTCTGTTTTGGTTGTTATTGTGGTGAGGGGGTGTGAGGGATGAGTTGCGGGAAATGCAGGAGACAGGGTCGAGGGCGTTCTCGACTACTGAGGGGGGGAAGTTGCGGTCCTTGAAAAACGAGGACATCTGAGATGTACGGGAGTGGAATGCCTCATCCTGGGAGCAGATGCGGCGGAGGCAAAGGAATTGGGAATAGGGCATGGCATTTTTGCAGGAAGGTGGTGGGAGGAGGTGTATTCTAGGTAGCTGTGGGAGTCGGTGGGCTTGAAATGGATATCAATTTCTAGGTGGGTGCCAGAGATGGAGACAGAGAGGTCCAGGAAGGAGAGAGAGGTATTAGAGATGGTCCAGGTGAACTTAAGGTTGGGGTGGAAGGTGTTGGTGAAGTGGATGAACTGCTCGAGCTCCTCGTGGGAGCACGTGGCGGCACCGATACAGTCATCAATGTAACAAAGGAAGAGATGGGGAATAGGGCCAGTGTAGCTACGGAAGAGGGACAGCTTTGCAGAACACCTACGCTCGGTTTGCACTAAACAACTGCACCTCCCAGTCGTGAACCATTTCAACTCCCCCTCCCATTCCTCAGACGACATTCCTCCTGTGCCTCCTGCAGTGCCACAACGATGACACCCTAAGGTTGCAGGAACAGCATTCTCCAGCATCTGCAGTTCCTACTGTCTCTGCCATTCACCTTATCTGTATTCTTCATGATTTTACAAACTTCTATGTTGTCAGCCCTCAACCTTCTATTCTCCAGTGAAAAGAGCCTTAGTCTATCCAGTCTCTCCTTGTAACTTAAACCCTCCATTCCCGGTAAATCTTGGTAAATCTTTTCTGAACCCTTTCCAGCTTAATAATATCCTTCCTGTAACAGGGTGATTGGAACTAGACACAACACTCCAGAAGAGGCCTCACCAATATTCTGCACAACCACAATATGTATAATTATAATCATAATTACAGCCCAACCTTTATTATTTGCAGCTCTAATTTCCTTTTTAATGCCTCCTCAAATGTTACTACCATAGTTTGGGGGAACTACATAGAACCCCTACTATTTTTTTCTGTCCCTTGGTGTTTCTAAGCTCAACCCATATAGGTTCTGAGGAAGAGTCATTGGACCCGAAACATTAACTCTGATTTTTCTCCATGGATGCTGCCAGACCTGCTGAGCTTTTCCAGCAATTTCTGTTTTTGTTTCTAATTCACAGCATCTGCAGTTCTTTCAGATTCATATAGGTTCTACTTCACCAGAGCTAGCATCCTTCCTCACAATCCTAATGATTTCCTTTTCAATCAGTAGTACTATCCCACCTCCTTTTCCTTTTGTTTTCTCCTCTCTATACCTCTGGATATTCAGTTTCCATTTCCGGTCACCCTTCAGCCACATCTCTGTAATCACCACTTTATCTCTTTGTACTAATCTGTATGATTAATCCATTTCTTTGTAAATGCTCCACACATTAAGGTACAAGACTTGTCTTTTAGTGTTCTTAGTCCTATTCAGTGTGGCTCTGCTTGATTCTAGCCCTTGAATTTCCTGATTATCACCTTTCTTATTTCACATTCTGTCTTTTGTTCTAGTCCTTATTTCCCTTTCATCTGTCTCCATGTATATATTCCCACCCCTTACCATCTTAGTTTAAACCATCCCCGACAGCACTGACAAATATATTCCCTAGGGCGACATCAGTGCCAGTCCTGCCAAGGTGCAACCTGCCAGCTTGTACTGATGTACCTCTCCTCAGACCTATCCCAATGCCCCAGGAATCTGAAACCCTCTCCCTTTGCATCATTTCTGCAGCCACATTTTCATCCGATATATGTTGCTATTTCTATTCTGACAAGCATGTAGCACCAGTAGCAATCCCGAGATCTGTACTTTTGAGGTCTTTTTATTAACTTGCTTCCTAACTCCCCATATTCTGCCATCACTATAAGTATGCTGTTTGTGTTAAATATTCTTAATTACCAATTTATTGTTAAATATCTTGTTTGTTGGTATGCAACTTGATACATCATCAATTGGAGTCCATATTACTGTCAGACATAACAGTAAATGCTATATGCCAGTGACCCTGGGATTTTTACCTTTACCTAGATGTTGACCAAGTACTGCAAAGTTGGGTACAATACTTCTGTATTGGGAGGCAGGAAGTTATAAATTGGTGTTTGTAAAATGCTAGGGGGGACAGCATTATGTGGTCCCTTTAAAAGATCAGGTGCTTTTTCTGTGCTCAGAGATTTAAAGTGGATGTCTGTGAGCAACAGCTTGAAAAAACACAAGTGCACAGAGAGCACCCGAATTGAAACATTTGTATTAAAAGGCTGTACAGTTAGCAGGCCAAGCAGCAGTTTTTACTAAGCTTCAACAAGCTTTTGAATTTAGCCAATCAATTTGAACCAGGCACTTAGAAAGCAAACACCTATTAAATTTAAATCTGATGGTTTCGACAACATAGGACCAATCCTATTGTAAGAAATATTGATATGTCATCCAGGGTATAAAAGGAAGGGGGCAGTTTGACAAACACCTAGAGCTAACAGCCATCCACCTGAGCTAGCAGCCCTCAGCTCTCAAGAGAGAATCATTGGTTCTCACGGTCTCCTCTATGTCTTAGAGAAAGCTCCATCTAAATAATAACAGTACCAATGGCACAATTAGCTAATATTCCTGACATAAGAATCGACAGAGAAGGCATGGAACATTCCAGAAAACACGTAACATGGCTGTAATTTTGAGAGACTAATTTTTTTTTTAATGTAAGTGGGACTGTATTTATTGGAACAGCATGCCATTAGAATCTTGTTTTATTTGGGAATAGTTAGTAGTTAGAAGGGATTTATTTGGTTAGTTAGTGAACTTGTTCACTGTTAGAGTTACACAAATAAATTGTTACTTGTTGATTTTATAATGAGTGTCAGGGATTTATTTTGTTTAACCACTAGAAGTTGCTGAAAGGCAGATTACACCATCTTTCAGATTCCTTTTACAGATTATAGGGCGAGGTGGTCCTCTTTGTGTGTTTTGGTTTTTGTTCTCGGGGGGTGGGGGGGGGTGCGGGGGTGTGGTTCAACCTCCGCTTTATAACACAAGCAAAGGTTCAGTCTGTTTCAAAACAGACTGCAGGAATTACTTCTTAGAGTTGCTGAGGAACCCAAGGTACCTACGTGGCAAATAAGCTCAAAAATGCAATATTTACTGTCCAATGGCGACAAGTTCATTGGTCCAATGTTAAGTTCTCTTCGTTCTCAGAATTGACAAATCTCAAATGCTCAAAGCAATACAATGAGCAATTGAAAATACACCTCTGGTTCTCTGCTGACTCTGTCACAATTTATTTGTTGCAAAGCTATCGCTCAAACAAAAATATAATGGAGGAAACTGAGAGTTTTCTCAGATATGATCTGCCTGATTGAGAATATGAATTTGGAAGACAGTGTACAAATAATTTTAGCCTAATGTGCACACTAGAACCTGATGAGATCAGATTGCCTGCCTGTTTTTATTTCGTAAATAATTTTACTCACTAATGAAGCCAATGCAATGGAAATTCAGGCCAGTATAAACCAGATGCCATATCTGATTCTAATAGCTTCCTTCAGAGGTGGGTTAGGCTAAAATGACTTCCAATATCCAACTGTTTAAACTGCTTCCAAATTTGAAAGAGTTCGTTCTAAAGACTCAAATACATTTTGGAATCACTGTTGTACTCAATGCTATGATTGTTAAGTAGTGTGGGTCACGCTTTCATGGGGGATTTTAACTTGTAAACCGAGAGCATGATTTATTTCTGGATTTTGTAAGTTGCCTTGTCTGTACATTATTATGCAGTTAGCTGGCAGACTTCACAGTGGATTTGGAGTGCATTAAGAAAGGTAAATTTTACAAATACAAGCTCTAGCACAAATTTTCTTGCAGGGTAATACCCGTTTGAAAGTTTGTGCACAAAGGTCAGCAGACTGTGCAGAATTTTCCATCTACTGAAATCAGTGTTCACAAAATCCTATGGGTCTTCTGTACCTCGGTGGTTAAACTCAATATGTATTTCTGGAATGCAGAGCACTGTGCTGAAACATCAAATATGAAACATGCACTCCATACTGCACTGAAATAAGAGTTGATTGTCATTTTGCAAGTCTTGTGACATAGTAATATCATGTCATCATGATTACCCAAGATAGAAAAGAACAGTTTGGTAGCTGCAATATCAGAGATTTATTGTCCATTACGGCCATTGTTCTCTGGCTTAAGAGTATTTAGTTTCCAGTTTCAAATGTGATTGGGAGTCACGTATCAGTTCTGACTTAATGCTTACACTCCCAATTTACTTCTCCACAAAGCAAAACAGCTGAATTATAATGTTAAAACTTCTTAAGTATATCAATTCTGTTATAAACTGGGCATTGTCCTTGATTAAAAAAGATGCTCCAATTTTCTTTCCTCATGCAGTTCAGGTTGTACCATACCATAGGTCTGTTTTTATTGTCTTTCAGTTTTACTTTTCTGGTTTTTCTGAATTTCTGGTCATATTCAGGACTGATAGACATATCTATTATTCATTTCTCTTTGTTTGGCATAAAAGTTATCTTAAGAGTTACCTTGATTTAATGTTATCCAGATTTGTGATGGTAGGCTAAGTAAAGCAGGGAAAACTTGTGGCCCTCAGACTACTTCATATTTGTTGACACTGAATACCTAATTCAAAAGAAAACTTCTGATATCCCCTGAGAATTCCAGCATCGACATGTCTAATTGCATTCAATGATCAAAACACAATATTGACTAGTGCTGTTTTCATTTAGGCTGTAATAAGACTGAATCTCTGCAGTATATTATTAATATATTTTAATAAGCATGTTTTGTCAGGTATTTTCCTTAATGCTTGAAACTGCCCACGTTAATGAATAGAAGATGTTGCAAGTGACGTTCTGCTTCTTATTTTCACAATATTGATATCAAAAATACTTAATTGATTAATTAATTCCAAGTATGCTGCACTGCCTGAAGTATAAACTTGTGTAATAATCTTAAATCCATTAATTGAAAATGACTAATTATCCTATTGTAAAAATTACATATTATCAGAAATATTAATTTAGAATACAATTGATTGGACCTTTTTCTATATATTGAACTTTTTGGGAATTATAATTTTAAAGGCAAACAAGACTGACTGACTGCAACAGGGAAATATGTGACATTTGCAAAAAAAACACTCAAGCTGCTTAACTGGAGTCACAGAGCTCACAAAACTTTCAAAGAGAAGTCACATACCTGGTTTATGGGTGGAACAAAGGAATTGGATCAGAACACAGACGGTAAAGACCAGACCAGGTCAAGTCCTTAAAACTGGCAACTGAGGAACAGTCACTGATAGCTGTGACCTGGAGACTGGCTGCTTTGAAGGGCATTGGAGGAAGTGAGCCGAAATGAAAATCTGAGCTGGCTGAGAAGTCGGCCCAGAGAGATCAGAGACCAGCAAATCATACATTTTCTCAGCCCATTGCAACAAATCTGCAGCAAATTTGGCCGAGACCAGCAATGCTTAACACAGAGTGGGGCGGGCAAGTGCAGCGCAAACCTTTGTCTTACAAGCTCCCACTAATTATGAGGTCACTCCTCAAAATTCTATTTTCAGGTGAAAATGAACCCTTCCTGTCAATCCTTCTTTATGTGTACACTTACACATTTCAGGTGTCATCTTCGTAAATCTTCACTGCAACCCCTCCAGCATCTCTCGATCCTTTTTGTAATTTGGTAACCATAACTGCGTATGGTAGTGGTTTAATCGAGGGTTAAAATTTGGCTTAATTGAAAATGTGAACACCACAATGGCATGAGGGACTGATGGCTGTCTCAGATCCCACCCTGTCCTGTAAAACTGTATAAAGGCTGTTGTGGCTGGGAACAGGACAGTGGTAGGAGGCACCTCAGTAATTTTTTACAAGCCCACTCACCTGCACGCCCACAGACAGGGACCTGTAAAATTTGGCACTATGTAGCTACAAATATTCCACACCCCTGTTTTCCCTCTCTATCTTTTCTAAGTATGTTAAACCCTGCAATGTCTAAGTCCACATCCTGATTTATCCATAGCCATGTGTCAGAAATTTATACTATGTCTTATTCCTCCCAAAATTTGATTGCAACCCCTATTTTATTACACCGTGTGTGTTACTATCCAGACTTTTAAAGTAATTTTAATGGAATTTCCTTTTGATACAACTGGTTTCCAGATGAGGTTCCCCCAATTTGTTTTGGTTCCAGGTGGAATAACCCAAATTATTAAAGTCCCAGGAGAGGAGGGCTGAATTGGCTCCCCCTGGTTATTCAGATACTCTATTGGCTGGTTCCAACAAGGTTAATTTAAAACAGATCCCTTCCCTTGTGGTTATCTTTCTTCCAGACCTAAATGCACTTCTGTTATGAAAGGCAACCATTTAACTCGACTTTCTTGAATTAACAAAAATACAGATCAACCTCTGAACTGTTGTTGAAGAACGGATGTGAAGATGGTGCGGCCATTTTCGAATGGTACCTATAGCGTTGACATTGGCAGTTGAGCCCTCAATCTTAAGATTCTTAGTGCTTCCTTATGAACTCACAGGCAGCACTCAGAGTGAGGAGAGTCTTTCCATTGTTTTTATCTGCAGAGCAGGAATGTCTAAACTGACCTATCAAAACTCTGCCTCTCATAGTGCACTAATCCACACACAAGGAAATTTGGCCAATAACAGCCATTGATTACTGTTGCAGTCAGTTTTTAACCTTCTTTTCTTACATATTCCTGGAGAATAAATCAGACACATCTGCAAGAGGCATTCTACTGAGAAGGAGAATAATTAACCCGTTAGTTATCTCCTTGTGAAGTTTCTCGGTGTTTGAAGTTTCTTTGTGGTGTGCTATTGTTTTAGCTTCACACAAGACTTTGCTAATCACAAAATGTCCATCTACGGTTTTTCTTTTCCAGCAGCAGTTCTGTTTTTTTTTAAATAAAAGCATCTTTTGGAATTGAAAATGAAAAACAAATACTTTTGGCTTTCTGATCTTTCATTGTAACAGTTTTTACCTTATCTTTAATCATCTTTTTACACTCCATTTATTCTGTTTATGTTTCTATAATTCTGTTTATTCCCTTGCCAACAATATTCTCTCTTGATTTATTTCATTTGCTTTCCAACCCTGGTTTGTCTACAGTTAAGCTGTTCACTTTCTTTGGAGATCCCTACACCCGTCTTGCTGACTAAAAACCTTTTTCACCCCCTCATTGCCTATCCCAATTCAAGTGGAACCCCCTGCCCCATTGACACAGCTCCTTCTTTCCCAGAATGGTGCTAGATGCCATGTAAAGACATCAAGGACAAAATTGAAGTCAGTCTGAATCCGGAAGAAAATCCTTCATTGCTTGGAGTCATACATAGTACAAAGGAAGATGACTGAAGTTTTGGAAGCCAATAAGCTACTGTTCCAGGACATTGCAACATCCAGTGTTCTTGGTCTAACCATCTTAAACTGCTTCATCAATGACCTTCCTTCTATTCTTTGATCAGAAGTGGGGATATTCGCTGATGACTGCATAAAATTCAGCACCATACATGACTCCTCAGTTACTGAGGCAGTCTGTTCAAATGCGTCAAGATATAAGTAACATCCAGGTTTGGACAGAAAGGTGACATTCAAGTGTCAGACAATGGTCATCTCCAAAAGAAAGGGAACCAATCATTGCCCTTGACATTCAATAGCGTTAACATCACTGAATAGCCCAGTTTCAACATCCTGGGGATTACCACTAACCAGAAACTGAATTGACCAGTCACATAAATAAGACAGTAAGAAACAGAAACAGAAGAAGGCTGTTCAGCCCCCCGAGCTTGGTCCATCATTCAATACGATCATAGCTGATCTGACATTTGTCATGTCTACTTTCCTGTCTTTCCTATCAACTTTTGATTCCCTATTGGTCACAAAACAATCTATCTCAGCCTTAAGATAGACAAGGACTCTGCTCCCACAGTTCTCTATTGGCTTGGAATTCCAAAGATTCACAATCCTCTGAGAGAAGAAATTCCTCCTTATCTTAGCCTTAAATTGGTACTCCTTTATTCTGAGACTATGCTCTCTGGTCTTAGACATTCCCATTAAGGGAAACATTCTCTCAGCATTTGCCCTGTCATGCCTCTTGGGAATCCTGTATGTTTTATGAGATCACCTCTCATTCTTCTAGACACCCAACCCTGTTTAGCTTTTGTTCGTAAGACAATCCCTCTATACCAGGTATCATTCTTGTGAATCTTTCTGAACTGCTTCCGATGAAATGGTACCTTTCCTTAAATAAGGAGACCAAAACTGCTCACAATAAAAGGTCTCACCAGCACCTTGTACAAATGTAGTGACTCTTCGCTACTGTGGCTACAAGCGTAGGTCAGAAACTGGAAGTTCTCTGCCAAGTAAGTTATCTCCTCACTTTTCAAAGTTTGTTCATCATCTATAAGACATCAGTCAAGAATGTAATGGAATTCTACCCACTTGCCTGCATGAGTATGGTACAAATAACTCACAAGAAGATTGACACAATGAAAGACAAAGAATCCTGCCTGATTGGTATCCATCGCCTTCAACATCCACCACTGGTGCACAGTGGCAGCAGTATATACCATCTGCAAGATGTACTGCAGCATCTCACTAAGCATGTTTTGACATCACATTCCAAACCTGTCACCTCCACTACAGGTAGGACGAAGATTATTGGAAGCACCACCCACTAGTTCCCCACATCATTTATATATAACTGTTTTTTCACTGATGCTAAGCCAAAATTGAGGAACATCACCAAAAATCCCCTGTGGGTAAAACCACAAGAACGGCAGCTGTTTAAAAAGCCAACTCATCGTCTTCGCAAGGGTAATCGGAAATGGATAAAAGGACTGGTCTTTCCAGCAATGCCCATGTCATTTAAGGAAACAAAAACTCCTGAGCCTGTAGAATCAGAACTTGAGTCACGTGGGGAATGTTTAAAGCGAATGGAGTTCAATATGAAATACTGTTTGTAAATCAAAGGGAAAGGCTTTCCCAATGACCTCAGCCTAGAGGATTCAGAACCTGTGGCTTAGACTTGGATGTTTATTATTGTTTTGTTTTGAAGTGAAGCAAGCTGGGTCATTGCTAATGATTTCCACTCATTGCTCTGATTGCGAGTTTTTACTTAATGACCATAGTAACTGAGGACCTGTGTGAAGGCTCTCACACTTAGAAATTGCCTGCAATGTATCAAGTATATCTTCTCCAACTTTTCAACCTTTAATAAAGTGCCTGATTGAATCCACAATGGTAGTAGGAACTGCAGATGCTGGAGAATCTGAGATAACAAGGCGTAGACCTGGATGAACACAGCAGGCCAAGCAGCATCATAGGAGGCTTCGCAGTGGGGTTAAAATTGTATCAGAGATAGTAGGAACTGCTGTATCAGAGATAGTAGGAACTGATGCTGCTTGGCCTGCTGTGTTCATCCAGCTGTACACCTTGTTATCTCTGAATCCACAATGGGACAGGATTTGTGTCTCGCAAAAACTGGGGAGGAGATGATCTCCAGTGAAAACAGCAAGAAATAACATAAACTGTATTTCTGTAGTCAGGCTGCATATATATAATCTGGGCTGGGAATTAGATCCAAATAGCAGCAGAGTGAGTAAGTTAGTGATTAAGGCACACTGGACTGAATTTCGCAGGTAAAATAATGAAATCTTGGTATTTAATACCTTGGAAGATTGACTATTTGTAGAATCTAACCTTTTGCAATCGTCTATACCTACACTGTTTGAAGAAACAGTAGTGAGTAAAGACATGTTAAGTACAATTCAACTTTGGGATTATACTGCAGTCATTAACCAACTATGTATTTGACCCCCACTAAATTCAGGCAATTATTCCATTGGTCAGTTGGTCAGTCTATCTTCAAGCCAACTCGTGCTGGGGACGTACAGTTTCCCAAAATGGTTCTCCAACAAGTGTTGGAGTAGTTAAAACACTAACTTAAGTATCCTAACATTTTTAAAATTCATGCTTCATGTTCTGGAACCTACAAGCAGGCAATTTTACATGCAGTTGACTTTATAGACCATTACGTTTCCTTGGCCATTTCGTAATTTTGA
Source organism: Rhincodon typus (assembly GCF_021869965.1). Classification (NCBI taxonomy): domain Eukaryota; kingdom Metazoa; phylum Chordata; class Chondrichthyes; order Orectolobiformes; family Rhincodontidae; genus Rhincodon; species Rhincodon typus. The sequence goes on along the minus strand of NC_063337.1, from coordinate 36,730,635 downwards.
TATTTAAGTTGAATGGTAGTATTCTTGCACCTGGAAAAGTTATGGATTTGACCCCCATTCCATGAGATTAATTTAAAAGTCTTGTATTGTGATTCTATAATCAAAAGTCACAATATCTCAGGAATGTCTGCTATTTTCCTAGTCAAGCATAATGCTTACCATTTTCTACACTCCTTATTATGCATTAAATTAATATTTTAGCATTGGAAACTGACTGCACACACAAAACAAATGACCATTGTCTGATTCCCAAAGTACAGGGACAATGAATGAGAATTTATAACATGGCAAGGTCATCTTAGCTAAAGAAAAAGAACTTAGAACCTTCTTAAAACATCTTAGGATCTGGTTTTGATGGTGCGTACATGACGGTACAAAGCTCTGTTTTATGGTAGTGAAAGTTTTGGACAGCATATGAGTCTATTTAAAGGACTTTGGATTGGTTCTTTAATTCCTTTTATGATCTTAGAAGATGATAAAATGATGAATGATGTCATCCTAATATTTTTACAGTCCTATCAGCTATTTTAGTTTAGAAATTGGACTGCGTCATTTTTTGAACAGGTCACAATTTGGAACTAGTCTGCACCTATTGCCATGGACTTAGCAACTAATAAAGGTGATACCATGCCGTCATTTAAGTGATGGTAGTATTAGCCTGGACAAAGCCCTTGCTGTTGACTGCCTGAGTATTCAGCAGGGGCTGAGCAGTGTTGCAATAGTGAATGGTGACAACAGATAGTTCCATTTGGAAACAGTTTACCCCTCTTTAAGGAAAGTTATAGTGAATCACAATAGGCTACTGCTAAATATCAATGATGCAATTTTAAACAAGGACCAACAAAATGCCATGGCAGGAGGAAGGCTCCTTCTCAGCTTCAACATGACAATGCTAGGAACTTTACTCATGGAGATGGACAGAAGGAGGAGTGAGGTTGGGGTACGTGAATGCACTTTCTCATGACGTTTTCTACCCACCACATCAACTATCTTACACTGCACTTCCACCACCCATTCATTACAAGCCCTGGGAATTCAGGACATATACCCACCATTGGGATATTTCAGTTCTCCTTACACACATTCCAATGATGTCAATCTCACACCCAATTCCTGCTGTTTCCATATACCTCCAACTATTTAGTTGTGGCAGTTACATTACCCAAACACAGTGCTGAATACTTGTTGACACTCTACCCTTCCTCTTCCAGGTCAAGGTGATAGATAACATTGATTGAAACTAAGCAGCATTTTTGGGGGACACAGAATCAGCATCTGCATCTTCTGAGCACTATGGAGGAAATCAAAGAGCATCCTTGATGCAGTGAACTAAGTTGATAGCATGTTCAGAGAGGTGCTCACACCACAGGTTAGGGGTAAGTAAGCATTTAGGAAACGCGTCACTGCCAGGCAATCCAAGAGAAACAGGAAGGTACTGCAGGATTCCAAGAGCTCCCATGTGTGAACTAGGTTTCCATTTTGGATATTGGTGAGTTTGATGGGTCCTTGAGGTTGTGCAGCTAGAGCCAAGTCTATGGATTTTATGGGTGACTTTTAAGGAAGATTGGAAGGGTGGTACTAACAGGGGATTCTTTTGTTTCTAATTCTTTTCAGTTTCTTTTGCTAGAATATTAATTTAACGCATAATAAGTAGTGTAGAAAATGGTAAGCATTATGTTTGACACGGAAAATAGCAGACATTCTGAAGACATTGTAACTTTTGATTATAGAATCACAATACAAGACTTTTAAATTCATCTCATGGAGTGGAGTCAAACCCATAACTTTTTCAGGTGCAAGAATATTACCATTCAACTTAAATATCAAAATTACGAGAAGCAGACAGGAATTTCTGTGGCAGTCGACTTGACTGTAGGTTGGTGAGTTGCCTCCTTCGTGCCAGGGTCGCAGATATCACAGAATGATTGATAGGCTTTCACCTGGGAATGAACAGCCGAAGGTCATGGTCCACATTGGTCCCCTTGTCACTGATAGGAAGGAGGATGTGGTCCTGCAATCACAATTTAAGGAGCTGGGCAGAAAATTACAAGCAGGACCTCTAAAATCATAATCTCTGTCTTCTTCCCTATGCCACATGTAAGTGCATACAGAAAGAAGAAGATAAGGCAGAAGAGTGTGTGGCTGGAAAAATGGTGCAGGAGGGAAGGCTTTAGATTCCTAGGACACTAGAACTGGCTCTAGGGGAGATGGCGTCTGTTCATACTGGACGGTTTGTATCTGAACAGTCTCAGTTCCTTGTGGGATATTTTGCACACCACTTTCAGTGACAAGTGACTACGTGAAATAGACCTGTGAGGCTCAAGCTTGCAAATACAGCATCAAAACAGTCAGTAGGTCTGTTATGATCCCAGCTGATAGTGATACTGGACAAGTCAGATTCCAGAGTAAAACTTGACTTGGTAGATCATAATGTTATATTTAATGTGGTGGTCAGGTCACTGAACATATTCACGTGACCTTTCCAATGTTCCTTAAACAAAATAAGTTAAGTTTATTACACAAAAAGCATATATAGAAAGATCTTAGCATTAACAGCAAAAGAAAAACTTTAACCCTTTTTCCAGCAATATACTTTATAAATAACTCAACCTCAGTGAAGTATACTTTTATAAAAGTAAACTCTTTTATTTTTTGCTTAACAAACAAGGTCACATGCATTCCCTTTCAGCGACTTTGTGTTCATTCACCAAATGTGTTGCACTCTGTTCCTGTCTTTCCTCCAAGACACACAGGCTGGTTACTTCATTAACTTTTCCTAACTACACGTATAGAAAAGTCCTCCCATCTACTTAAAATGCTAAAACAGTTTTAAGACTTTGTCCTTGCTCTGAACACCTGTACTGCTACAAACTAAACTAGCCTGCTACAATCTATGATATGAAACTGTTCATATCAACAGAAACCTGATTGCGGCCCCTGGTCTGTCTTTCAACATATCATTAATTTTCAACTTTGGAAACATTTCATCAATAATGTCTGAGGTAATTTATCTGCTCACTAAGCTTAAGTCATAGTCTTCCTTGAAAACTTTTATTTGGACCCACTGTTCAAAGATTACTTTCTGACCTTTTATAACAAAAAGTCCCCTTCACAGAACTAAAATCAACAAGCCATTTGCATCTAATGTAAATTCTAAACTAGTAAATGCTAATAATATATCATAAACCTTTGAGACAACTAATTGAAGTCAATTCAGAGACTTTCAACACATGGGGTCTCCTTCCCAGCACTGGACCCCACACAGACCAAGCCAGAAGAAACTCAAGGCATAGTGCATTCAACCTGAAGGCCTTCAAACTTACCCTGTGCTGTGTGTGGCAGTGCTGCTGATCCAAACTTTATGTTTTTGCTTATCGCCTCATTTTACTTTCATCAAATTGTTTCCTGTTCAGTTCATTTCCTGTGCCTTTGACTAATGGCCATGGATTTTCATCCCTTTCCAGTGACAATATTCCAGGCCCTGATGAAGTCTGCTGCTATCCTTCTCAATTAGGATTCTGAAGTGGATTTGTGTTTTACCAGGCTCTGATGGAGTTTTTTATTTAAAAGTATTTTACAATAAAAATACCTCTCACAGAAAGCTCTGCTCAAGTTTAAATGGACTCCCATGCCTGCTTGAATTTAAGAACAGAATCCCTACAGTGTAGAAACAGGGCTATTTGGCCCAACAAGTCCACATCAACGCTCCAAAGAGCATCCAAACCAGACCCATCTCCCTACCTATTCTGTAACCCTGTATTTCCCATGGCTAATGCACCTTAACATCCTGAACACTATGGGTAATTTAGCATGGCCAATCCACTTAACCGGCACATCTTCGGACTGTGGAAGGAAACCGGAGAACCTGGGGTAAACTCACGCAGACACGTGGAGAATATACAAACTCCACACAGACTGTCACCCAAGGGTGGAATTGAACCCACATCCCTGGTGCTGTGAGGCAGCAGTGCTAACCACTGAGTCACCATGCTGCCCAAAAGATCAGTTTTCATTTAACCATCCAAATTTGTAACTTGCATCTTGTGCAGAATGCAAGTTTGTATTCAGTTGTCATATAATTATTACCAATTTATGTTGTTTTGCTGACGGTAAAACATCCCAATATTCTTTGCAGATGCATAATTAGACAGAAGTTGACACTGAGCCAGAGTAGGAGACGTCAGGATTGGGTTATTAGAAGTTTTGTCAAATTCATTAATTATAAGGAGTGCCTTAAAAGAGAAGATTTCAGATAGAGAGAGAGAGAGATTGAAGAAGGGGATTCCAGAGCATTTGGGCTTGCGAAAGCTGAAAGTTATATCTGCCAATGGTGCAGCAAAGGAAGTGAGGATGTCACAGAGATTATGGCTGAGCAAACACAGTATTTCTGATGGGTTATTGGACCAGAAAAATTTACATAGATAGGAATGGGTGAAACTTGACAGCACAATTCAATATGGTATTGTTTTTAAATGCAAGGGACAGAATTTTAAAAGATTATGGTTAAAACCTGTTTATTTTGAGTAGATCATTTTTACTGCAATGTATAAATGAACAGTTTCTGTAATGTGTTCTCCGAGGAAACATGTATCCTAATGACATGTGATGTCAAAAACGAAGTCTTTTGATTCAAATTGGAATTTCTGTTCTTCTTCCCAAGAACTCTCAAGGATATTGGATGAGAAATTAGTCAAAGTAAAAATCATTTTAAAAATTTTCGTGAATTTTCCTGAAACAACTTGAAAATAAGCTGGTTTTGTTCCCTGCAGTTGTATGCTTCTCAAAAAGTTTATGTAGGTTGCAACAGTCATGACATTTGACCATTCGAGATATGGTTGTTTGAAGCCTTACTTCTGTTTTGATTGGACATTTAAGCTTGAGGATGGCCCTGACATTCAATTGGATTCTACTACAGGAAGGGCCATATAAATATCCCAGCAGAATTGAATTGTTAGATATAACAGCAGATTAAAGCCCATTAATAAAAATCCAACTGAGTGAGATAATCTTCAAAGAGATGAAGAAGGAGCAATAATGACTACAGTTGTCGGAGTGGGAACTTGACTTTGCCATGAGTTATACTCTCTGCCTTGTATTCATACATTTAATGGGGCTGAATTTCAAGTAGGATCTGTAACAGTGATCAATGCACTATTTCTAGTTTAGCATTGCCTCAAAGACTTTTGGTATCGTCCGACAGATACCGTAGGTTGGCAACATATCTTTGAAGTATGGCTTTCTTAATCCAAACACCCTCAGTTTCGCAAACCCAGTCTGAACATTCTTCAATTGGTACATTGATATTACAGTTTAGAAGTTGGATTGCACTGTGACCATTTACAGTGGAAATCAGGCACCCAAGGGTTAACCATTGCAGGCAATGCACATGCATTCTGTAAAAGTTGGGTGAACACTGCTCACCAGATAGTTAAGGGCTCTTCTTTGTAAGAATGTACATCTGGAATAGGCAGTAAACTCTCTATATACATAAATACGGTGCCTCTTTTACAGCCTTGACAGCACACTTACTCACCACCTACAACATCCATTCATGGATTCTGCTAATGCATTCAGGTGAGATCAGAGTTAACAGAGATTGTCCCACTTCACTACACCTCAACCCCAAACCATTATCTCTGGGTTAGCAGCTCACTTGTAAACAAATAATACCAGTGAACCAATTTACTGTGGTCCCGCCACAGTGTTCATTCAAAATTTCCATACATAGGGTTTTAATATCTGCTGTGCACTCACTGCTCAAAGATTCAAATATTCAAAGCAGTACATGAAGTTCTTTTATCTTCATTAATAAACAGTTTTCCCAAATAGCAATGTATGACATTGCAGGGAAGATCTAATGCAAAATTGTAGCTAGCGTAGAAAAAAACGAAGGTTATAAATTGTTGTGAAATGTGTACATTTTAGAACATAATTTAGAATCTAATTTTTTTTTGAAGGACCATATGCGTAGCAGATGTTTAGGCACGTCCAAGAAATTAAATTACCAAATTAAACTGTTTTGATGAAGCACAGAGGATTCTGTAAGCTCTAAGCCCATTCATCGAGTGGCTCAGTCAGTAATTTTAATGAAAGTTTTGTTGAATAAATGTGATGGTTAATTGTCTATGTGGCATGATGAAGCAAAATAAATTATGAGAAACAATTTAAACATACTGTCGCTTTGACTAGTGTTGCGTCTGAAGTGCGGTACAGTGCAGTGCAGTGTTAGTTTGTTTCAGATAAAGATATTATTCCGACAGTGACAAGCATGTGTAACTCTTTCCATAGATTTCACATGGTGTTAGAGACACAGTCCCATCTCTTGTAGGACTGGGGATTGAACCAAAGGGTGACCTTATAGAGGTTCATAAAATCATGAGCGGTGTAGATAAGGTGAATGGCAGGCGTTTTATTTCCCTGAGGTGGGAGATTTCAAGACTAGGGGATATATTTTTGAGGTGAGACGAGAAAGATTTAAGAAAGACATGAGAGGCAATTTTTTTACACAGAGACTATGTGGAATGTGTGTGGTTCCTCTGTGGAATGAACTTCCAGAGGAATTGGTAGATGTGGGTACAGTTCCAACACTTAAAAGACATTCGGATAAGTACATGAATAAGAAGTGTTCGGAGGGATATGGGTCAAGCGTAGGTATGTGGAACTAGTTTACTTTAGGCTTATGATTGGTATGGACCCATTGGACCGAAGGGTCTAGTTCCGTGCTGTATGACTTGTATGACTGTATAAATGACCTGCCATTTAAATGTTGTTTACAGCTGTCATAACATGATAAATTAAGGAGAAAGCAACAGTACGAAAGTTTGGTTAACTGACTAGTTATTCAAATTAAATCATTGTTCACTGATTTTACCATTTTGGAAATCATTGGGTTGAATTGTCAGGTGAACTACGCAATAATAACAGGAAGTTAGCACCCTGGAAAATCATTCAGAAGGTTTCTCTGCATCTTTTCCATAATTATGACAATCCTTCCCTGTGCCTGCTGCTGGCTGTATGGAGTACTCCCTTGAGTTAAGTGGTATAGGCTTGTTTAGAATGTAGATAATGGTGGAAGAAGATTTGATCTGATTGCCATCTAAGGAGAGTAATGTGTGAAACATCTATTAAGCAGAGGTTCTCTGCAATCAGCCAGTTTTCAAGGTAAAGAGTATCCTACAAATACATCAATGTTTAATATGGGGAGTGGATGTGCTGGAGCAACAATGCTGCTGTTCTGGATGACGCAAAAGTACTATCAGCAGAATCTTACAGTTTTTTGTATCGGGTTTGATAGAATAATTCTTGTGGAGCATGGTTTCTTGCCTTACCTTGCCAAACTTTAAAAGACCATTGTCAACCCAATGACGAGTATCATGTTGTATCACCATCTCATATTACGATGCACTGTACCCAGAAGAACTCACCACTCATCAGACATCCACCAGAAGACCAGCATCCCTTGCAGCTGTGCCATCTTTGAGAGTCCATAGTGCACCTGGAGGAGCACTGGCATCTGCCATATGTGCTGCTCATGACTGGTCACTGGATGGAGAGGGCTGACAAGGGTAAGTTGGCACTGAGGCTGTACAACAGGATTGTGGAGGTGCTGGTTGACAGGGTGGTACACAGAAGCAGGAGGAGAGACAGAGGAGGCTGCACCGCTGTGCAATATTTTCCTCGTCAGAGATTGCCACTCAGGTCAGTGCCCTGTCATGGGCAGCAGTGCCTACAGAAGGTCAATGACCTTCTCCGTGCTGCCGGACTAAGTGCATACTCTGCTCTGTGTTGCCTCACACACTATCTCTGTCACAGCTCCCACACAAGTGTCTACCCTGACACTCCCTGTGTTACATGCAACATCTACCCACGCTGGGTCCCATCACTGCCCACCACATATCCTCCCCCACCACTAGCCCTGTATCGCTTACTCACTGACTCCTCACTCCCTTGGAAAACCTCAACACCTTTTGTCTGCTCTCATTGGCACCAATAGTTGAGTCTTGTGTCTTGTTTCTGTTTGTGTGTGTGTGTGTATGTATGTGTGTGTGTGTGTGTGTATGTGTGTGCGTGTGCATATATGTGCATGAGTGTGTATATGTGCATGTATGTGTGTGTGCATGTGTGTGTGTGTATATGTGCATGTGTGTGTGTGTGTATGTGTGCATGTGTGTGCGTGTGTGTGTGTATGTATGTGTGCACGTGTATGTGTGCGCATGTTATGCACATTCCCTACACAGCCTCCCCCATGTGGAGCGGACTGTTGTCCTGGCTGGAGAGGGTTGGGACGGGTCCTGCTGGGCTGCAGAGATGTCCCTGCCCTGTTCAGTAACACTCAAACCCTGACACTCCGTGGGCACTCACTACGCTGCATCAGGCACTGCCTCTCATCACTGACCACGACTCCTTCTTCTGCCTTTTGTGTTTTCCAGCTGCAGGCAGTGTGCTGAGCACATCAGCCGAGAGGCAGCTATCTCCCCTTGAGGAGATGTTCCTCGCTGTCGGAAGAAGTGACTGTTCAGGGTATGGAGTCTGCCCACTGAATCCGAACCGCTCCCCCCCCCCCCGCCCCCCCCACTACCCCGCCCCCAACGTGTCAGTGGTCTCAATCAGTGAAGGGAGTGTGGGCTGGGCGGTTGTTGAGGACGTTACACCCACATTGGCAGGTGGGTGAGGGAGAAATGGTCACATCACTGGCACTCTGATGGGTGCCGGTGACCAGCAACCTGATGAGCCTATGGAAGGGGAGGACCCTGTTGTTCAGGGGATGAGGGGCTTAATGGACATGTTCAGAGAGGAGTGAGATCAGCAGGTAGTCATTCGGGATGATACAATTCTGTCTCACTAAGAAGCTGGACTGATGTAGTCAGTCCATTGACCTTGCATCAGTCTCCATCGACAGGCTGGGGGCTGCAATGCAGACAGAGGCCCAGCATCCTCAGGGCCTGCTGGAGTGTCACGCACATCTTCTGTCCATCGCCTCAGGCATTGTCCTCGGGACCGAAGTCAATGCCTTAGCCACAGTCCAGGTGCTCCATCCTCTCAAAGAGACACGGCAGTGCCATGGAGCACCCAGACAAAGGAGGAGCCACATACAAGCCCCTTGGCAACATGCGCTCAGAAGATTGAGTCTTCCACCTGCAGGCTGTCTGCCTCACTCCGATCCTTGGAAGGTCTGACTGGGAATAGTCACCCTGCCTCAGGCTAAAAGACTTTCAAATTGTCCAGACAAAATGCTCCTGATATTGCCCCTTCAAGTCCAATGGATTCCACTCCAGAGCAGGCTGCCACCGTCCTCCCAACACAATATGGGATCCCAGTGATGTACAGCAGGAGGGAAAAGTAAAGACACGCAGCTGGCATGTATATACATAGTCTGAGTTTGTGGTAAAGATTTGCTTTTTACTGTCCATGTGGTTGTCCTTGTCACTGTGAAGGGCTTAGATGATTCATTCCATCCTATGGCTTCACTCCTTGGTCCCTAAGAATATTCTGTGTTTGGGGGTATATACCGAGCACAAATGACATCATGTGGGAGCAGGGTTAGCAAAGCGGGTACATGGCATTGGCTCACTGCAGCACCTTAGCCCCCTCACCCACCCTTCACTACTGCCCACTGTTCAGCTGGCTGTGTGTGTGGGAGTGTCCATCTCAGACAGTTCTCCAGCAGTAACAATAGAAAACTCAACGCATAGTGAGGGTCAATTCTACATGATGGCCAGGGAGTACGCAATCTGCATGTCTGTGTCGTCAACATCTTGTGTACAATGCCAATGTGAATATTTCTGTGAATGTCCAGTGATCAGTTGTAGGTGCAGCCCCCTCCCTCACACTGTGGCTCACTTACCCTCTATATGTTCATTGCCACCCTCCTGGGGATTAGGAACGTCCATGTGCTTCACGATAAAATGGTCCTGTTGGCATTAGCTTTCGACCTCAGCATCAATGTGTGGTTGAGACACCAACATCACTCTCTCCCCAGTGGATGCCCATTCCATCAACCCCACAGGGCTCAGACTCTAAAGATCATCAACCCAAGCCAGGTAAAGATGCCTATGCCTGTCTCACTCCGTAGTGGCGATAGCTCCCTGAAAGTCAGCTGCAGGTGCCTGTGGTGTAAGGATGGATGTGGCTGCTCTTGTGGGTTGTGCCCTGCTCTGCAGTTTGATCATGGATAATATGGAAGTTATTAGGAGCAAGCAGTGAGCTGAACCTGCCAAGTAGCCACTCTGATTTTCATGTCAAGTTTTTGGGCTGGTTTGTATGGCACATTTGGTAAGACCACAAGACCTGGTGAGTTAGGCTGTTAAACAGGCACACCCTAAAGACAGTTAATTGGGAACTAACTGCTCCATTTGTGAGAATCTTGCCGCAGCACTTGAGCAAAGCAGGTGAGTTGCTGCCGCATGATCTCTATGACCATCTCACTCGATTCTGCTGCCCACATTGCTATAGTGCACATCAGTCAGTTGCTTATATGTTTCTGCTGATTGGGTTATCGGTACTTGTGCTTCATCTCTTCAAATTCATGTCACCCTCTATTCTCATGACATACCTCAAGGCATTGCTGGTTTCCTAGGCAGTAGGTTCGCCTGTGGCCCAACATCACCAAACTGCCTTCAGGTTCCTATCTAAAAGTTATATTTCACTGCTCCATGGCCTCAGATAAGTAACCACTTGTGGCAGATTGATCACAAAAAGTGGTAATTCCTTTGAAATAATTACAGCAACTCATAATTTCTTCAGTGATTTGAAAATGATTGTATACATTCACACAAATGAATTAAATCACTAATTGAACAAAATATAAGGTTTCTATCTGACTAAAATACATTAAGTTTCAATTTTTCACTGTGTGTGTTTATAATATTGATTTATGCCAAATGGGTATACTTAATTCCCTGACAACAAGGTGCAGGGCTGGATGAACACAGCAGGCCAAGCAGCATCATAGGAGCAGAGACTAATTCCCTACCTATTGCTCAGTTGGTTAACCACAGTTCTGCCATACATGTGGTTTACACATTTGCGATAACTTTGACTCATTATAATTGACGAATGTCTTAATCTCAGAAAACATTTTAGAATCTACAAGTCTGTTTCTTTCAACTGTGTTCATATGAGCTCTCTGCCTGAAGGCAGGTGGTTATCTCATGGTCAGTTAATGCTTTATCCTTGGTTGATAAAATGTGGAGCTGGAGAAACACAGCATATCAGATAACGTCGGAGGAACAGGAAAGTCGATGTTTTGGATCTGGACCTTTCATCAAGACTTGATGAATAGTCCAGAACTGAAACATCAACTTTCCTGTTCCTCCAATGCTGTCTGGCATGCTGTGTTTATCCAGCTCCACATTTTATCAATTCTGACTTCCAGCGTCTGCAGTCCTTACTGTCTCCTCATGCTTTATCCTGAGCTGTTTTGTTGACAGTTCTTACAAGTGGTGGTCTGCCATTGCACACCACACTCAGCAGCAAGGGGTGAGGGATGTCCTAAGTCTATCTCATCAGGAACAGGAATTGAACCATGCTGTTGGTATTTTTTCTGAACCACATACTCGGCACCTGGCTAACAGTCCTAACAGTTCTATCCAGCCACATGTATCCTAATGTCCATAATTATATAATAGAATTGAATTAAAAGGACAGTATCAGATATAAATGAAAATTATGCACTTTACTGCCTAGTTATTTGTTACGAAAAGTAATTGAAATGAGTTAAACATTGCCATTTGAGTTTGGGGCTGTGAGTCATTCATCTAAAATTGATCTTGACTCCATTTTTCAGCTGCAAATTTTGATGTAAAGGTATGTGAGTGGTAGATGTATATATTTAACTCAAGGTAATTTGAATAGTAATGTACAAAACCTGATCCCATGCAATACTCCTTTCAAAATTCATCTTTCAAATATGTGTTTTGCTGGCAAGGCTGGAATTTATTGTCCATTACTAATTGCTCTGGGAACTTAGTGAAGGGCCTTTACTCAAACTGCTAAAAGTCTTATGGTGAAATTGCTCTCACAATTGTGTTTTATGAACTCCAAGGTTTTGACTTTGTTGTTGCTGTGCACCCAATGACAAGCTGCCTTCAATATGCAGATTAAATAACCTTTACCCCACATATCCCAGGAGGAGAAGCATTAGAGCAATCATTGAGTAATGTCTGAAATTACATCACTGAGAATTTTCAGCATGACTGGAAGATCCAGCTTCTAAAGATTATCTGGCTTTCTGGCACCTAAGCTCATTCAAACTGCTTCAGTCCCCTGCACATCAATGGCATTGTAACAGATTGATGGAGGTTATACCTCTTAGAAGACATTATGGAAACTCCTAATGTAGTCAGTTCTTGGTATATTTGATTCCCAGCCTGTCTTTCTAATCATTCTGTGATATTCTGTAACAGGTCAGCTGAAAATGTAAGTAATTGACATCAAGGCTACATTTGACAGAATGTGGCATTAAGGAACCCAAGCAAAACTGGTATCAATGAGAATCAGTCAGAAAACATTCCACTGTTTGAAGTCATACCAGGCACTTAAGAAGATGGTTGTGGTTGTTGGAGGTCAGTCATCTCAGCTCCAGGACAGCTCTGCAGGAGTTCCTCAGGGTAGTGTCCTCAGCCCAATTATCTTCAGGTGCTTCATGAATGATCTTCCCTCCATCATTAGGTCAGAAGGAAAGATGTTTGCCAATGTTTGCACAATTTTCAGCACCATTTGCAACTCCTCAGAGACTGATGCAGTCCAACAATTGGCCAAATTAAGTTGCCCGTAGTGTTCAGGGAGGTGTAGATTAGGTGGGTTATAGGGGGGTGGGTCTGGGTGGGATGCTCTGAGGTTCGGTGTGGACTTGTTGGGCCGAAGGGCCTGTTTCCACACTGTAGGGATTCTATGATTCTATGATTCTATGTCTAAGTACAACACGAACCAGAAATGATCAAGGCTCCAGGCTGAAAAGTGACAAATAACATTCACACCACACAAATGCTAGGCAATGATGATCTCCAATAGAGTCAATGTAACCATCACCCCTCAACATTCTGTCATATTACCATCACTTAATTCCCCCATTATCGACATCCTGAGGGTTCCATTGACCAGAAACTGAACTGGACTCACCATATAAATACAATGGCTACAAGAGCGGGACAAAGGTGAGGAATCCTGCAGTAACTCACCCCCTGACTCCCTAAAGCCTTGTCCACAAACATTCAGTCATTCTACCACTGATGCTCAGTCATAGCAGTGTGTACTACCTACAGTAAGCACTGCAGAAATTTAGCAGAGACCCTTAAACAGCACCTTCCGTGACCACTTCCATTTAGAGAGTCAAGGACAGCAGATGTGGGGACACCACTACTGCAAATTCCACTCCAAACCACTCACATCCTCACTTGGAAATGTATTGCCATTCCTTCACTGTTGTTGATTCAGAGTCCTGGAATTCCCTCCCTAATGACATTGTGGGTCTACCTACAGACTGCGCAGTTCAAGAAGAGATCTCAACGCCATCTTCTCAAGGACAACTAGTGACAGACTAACGATAAATGCTGACCAAACCAGTGATGCCTATGTCCCATGAATGAATTTTTAAAAACTCAGTAGTTTCAGTAGGAGTGCACCAAAAAGATTATACTATATACCTTTTAGTTTCGGGGTAGCTTAGATTCAGAGAGACACCAAATCCCTAAGAGTAATGTATATAATGCAAAAGGCTCAGTGGTTAGCACTGCTACCTGACAGTGCTCGGGACCCAGGTTTGATTCCACTCTTGAGTGACTGTCTGTGTGGAGTTTGCCCGTTCTCCCCGTGTCTGTGTGAATTTCCGCTGGATGCTCTGGTTTCCTCCCACAGTCTAAAGATATGAAGGCTAGTTGGATTGGCCATGCTAAATTGCCCATAGTGTTCAGACATATGTAGATTAGGTGTGGTAGCCATGCGAAATGCAAGGTTACAGGGAAAGGGTAGGGGAACGGGTCTGGGTGGGATGGTCTGCAGAGGGTTGGTGTAGACTTGTTGGGCTGAAAGGCCTGTTTCCACACCATGGGGATTCTATGATTCGCTGAGGGTGATTTGAGGGACCTCCTTTGTCTAATATTATCTGCTTCATTTCTGCTCTTGACAATTATTAAACTAACATGGGACTGCAATTTTTTTCAGAACATTTTTCTGCTACACTTGTTTGCTGAATCTATTTGTCAAAGATTGATTGATGTTCTCTTGGCATTTTCTATCATCCTGAATGGTACCCATTGCGTTCTTGGCAAGTATTGTGGCGATCTTGATGACTTGACTGCAGGATGCTATGAATGATCAAACATTTCTGTATTTGATTCTGTTCATAGTCAATGTTAATATGTTTTCATGTCTCTGTGCTTCAGCTCCAAGAGAACTCATGAAAATTTGAGGCTTGAAATCTGCAGAAGATCTGTCAGTTTCCTGCTTTAAATTCAATTAAAGAACCATTGACAACCCGACTCTTCAAAATATAAAAGAAAAGGCCTGATTGTTCTGAGTCTCTGTCATTTTTAGTTTTTCATTGAACTCTGTTTCAACTTACATAATTGGAGTGAAACCTTTGTTTGACTCTTTCAAAGAAAATGTTGAAATGGAGAAGGGTGAAGTTAGTTTACAGACTTCTTTTTCTAGATGCTTGAACTTGATGCAGTCATGATCTGATAGATCTCTGGCTTGTCATGACTGAGACATACCGATCTCTAACTGAAAGTGGGCCATGCCACTGGGGCACAGGTCATGGATCCACCATGGGGCAGGCTGTTTATAAAAAACACCTTTACACATGAATGATCCTTAGGCATTGATGTGGGCCAAATCGTTCTCACATCATTAGGCAGCCACCAGGTCAGCTATGTCCATGATCCCCATTCAATTTCAATTGTCCTAATTGATAAGCACTGGGGCACAGTGGCCACAATCTTGACATATTTACTAATTCCTGCAGAATTCCAGGGATATTGGTTTATATTGTTGGACAAACTGATAGTTCCTATCTAATGATGACTTTTGACTCTTTCCTGTTAATGCTGTTTATGTGAACTCTATTTCAGAATCAATTAAGTCAGTCGAATGCCATCAGCATCATTTAAGCTTGCATGCTTGCAACTCATTTTAAATTCACCTGAATCTTTTGCTGATGAGAATATTAAGAAACTAACAAAACATGTCAGATAGTGATAGTTATACTTTCAGTAAATAAAAGATGCTGGCAGATGTGATGAGGTACTTTTTTTACATTAGACTGAACCATCCAAAAGCCACAAGTGATGGAAGCCCATCTGAATTGCACGGTGGCTCAGTGGTTGGCACTGCTGCCTCACAGCAATAGGGATCCAGGTTTGATCCCAGCCTCAGGCATCTGTCCGTGTGGAGTTTGCACATTCACTTTGTGTCTGCGTGGGTTTTCTCCTACAGTCCAAAGATATGCAGGATAGGTGGATTGGCCATGTTAAATTGCCCATAATGTTCAAGGATGTGCAGGCTAGTTGGGTTAGCCATGGGAAATGCAGGGTTATAGGGATAGGATAGGTCTGGGTAGGATGCTTTCTGGAGGGTCAGTGTGGACTTGATGAGCTGAATGGCCTGCTTCCACAGTGTAGGGATTCTATGAATTTTGATAGTTCCCTTGCCTACATTTAGTTTTCAGTCACTCACGGCATATGGGTATCATTGGACAGCACACCAGCAATTCACAACCACTTTATTCATTATATAGGTGTGTGAGTACAAGTAGAAGCCATATTATTCATATAAGAGGCAACTTGAATTTTCTCTTCCATGTTCAATTTGCCTTCATTAGATGCACTCAATTTGAAGAGACCAAGCTGTTTTCCCATTCCCTGCCTTCCTGTTGTGAGACTTTAAACTAGCCACAGCAACCTGGGATCATATGATTGTATATTTTGCTCAGCAAAAGCAGTTAATTCTATTTAACATCCCAACTGAACTCAGAAACAGTGAATGGAACGACAT
This sequence comes from Rhincodon typus, assembly GCF_021869965.1. Taxonomy (NCBI): domain Eukaryota; kingdom Metazoa; phylum Chordata; class Chondrichthyes; order Orectolobiformes; family Rhincodontidae; genus Rhincodon; species Rhincodon typus. The sequence continues at coordinate 36,714,645 of NC_063337.1, read as the reverse complement.
TGTATCACTCACGTATTATTTTAAGAGGTCAACACATTCAAAATTAAGATATCAGAGGACTGGAGATCAATGGACGAATTTCCCAAGCTCTTTGCAGGAACACTTAGGAAAGAAACTAATGGGAGCAATTCTGTGTTAAATGCATTTCTTGCCAGTCTGTAAGTAAAGATGATGAATGGGAAGAGTTCGCAGCCCAGACTGTCACATTTAAAGAATGGCAAGAGGAATGTAGCTGTAGATAATGGGTGGAGATCTATAGGAATGAATGTTGTAACTAAAAATAAATGTATTCAGAAAAGAGCCGGCCCGTTGTCAATTGCCAAGCGTTATTTTACACATGAATTATTTTTTGATCTTCAAATATGGTAACTGCTTACCCTTGCATGGTGACATTGCCAAGAATGATCAGAGCGTAGATATTTTAATTTTTTTTTGTAAATTCTGATGAAGATTGTAAAATGTGAAGTTGAAAGATCAGAACATTTTTCTTATAAATTATTTTAAAACAATACAAAACCATGGCTGAGAGACACGTCTAAGTGTTTTTCATTCCCCTGTGGTAACCTTTCAAATTTCTTGCCAAGTTTGAATAAAATCATTAGTGAGTATAAAAGTTTATTAGGAAGAGAAATGACAGGTCTTCTAAAAATAGGCTGTTAAATTAATATTGCCTGTTGAACCTGATGATCTATGCTAGTGCTTATTGAAGCTTTGATTCTGTAATCATGATTGTGGTATTGATGAAGTGTAATTTTTCAAGTCTTAATGCTTTCAGAATCTGAAATATGTCATAACGTGAGGCTGCCACTTCAGTGAAAATTATTAAGCAGCAGAATTCTGCATTAATCGAACAACAGCAGAAAAGGCTGAATGTATCCAATCTACTAACTGACCTTGTTTGGCATTGCTGATGTTGAGTTGGAATGCATTCTACTTTTCAATGTAATATATAATCTTAACAGATCTCCCATTGCATTACTCAGAGAAAAGGAAAAGTGGAAGTAATGTCTCTCTGTAATTGCGGGCTGCATTTTAATGTGGAAGAACTCATGGGTTTGTGTATGGTTGGGGTTGGAGTGGTGCTAAAACCAATGAATCTGATGGCATCTCAGGAAACAACCTCTAAGCTGTAGAGTGAATTGCATATGATTCTATGTACACAGTGCACTCAGGAGAGGTGCACTGTCAACTTTCATATGCTAATCACCCAATTAGAGCCACATTGCCACATTGTTTTCCGATTAGTGTCTTAGCCTTTCCTGAACCTTGCCAGTGAAACCAAGTCAAGTACGCAAAGGGATTGAGAGGATGAAACAATCTCAATCAAATATGCAATAATTGCTTAGAAATTCACAGCAGCTCTTTTATCTGCTAGTGGGAAGGATTTCTTTTCAGTACTCGTTTGCGGGATTTAGACTCTACTGGCTGGGCCAGCATCTATTGTTCATCCCTAATTGCCCAGGGAAAAACTGCTGGCAATCTGCCATCTTGAACCATTGCAGTCCAGTTTGTGTAAGCACACCCACAGTATTGTGGATAGGGAGTTCGAGGGTTTTGACCCAGTGACACTGAAGGGATGCAGATATGGTTTCAAGTCTAGATGGTGAGTGGCTTTGAGGGGAACTTGCACGGGGTGGCGTTCCCATGTATCTGCTGCTCTTGTACTTTGAGATGGTAGTTATTGTGGATTCAGAAGGTGCATCTTTCAGCAGTGAATTTCTGCAGTGCATCTTTTAGGTAGTACACTCTGCTACTGACCATCAATGATGAGGGAGTGATGGTGAATGTTTGTGGATGTGGTGCCAGTTGAGCAGGCTTCTTTGTACTGGATGATGTTAAGCTTCTTGAGTTGGAGCTGCACACATTTAGGCAAATAAAGAGGTTTCCATCTTAGAGACAGTGAACAGGTTTTTGAGAGTCATGGAAAGAGTTGCTTGCTGTAAGATTTCTGGTCTCTGTAGCCACAGTATTTATGTGGCTAGCGCAGATCAGTTTCTCGTCAATAGTATCTCGTCAATCCCCAGGATGTTGATAGTAGGGGACTCAGTGATGGTAATGCCATTGTATGTCAAGGGGTAGTTGTTAGATTCCCTACGTGTTGGAGGTGGTCACTGCCTAGCACTTGTGAGTTGCAAAGTTACTTGCTGCTTGTCAGCCCAAGCCTGGATATTGTTCAGATATTGCTGCATTTGGACATGGACTGCTTCAGTGTCCGAAAATCACAAATGATGCAGTTATCAGGGAATATTCCTACATCTGATCTTCTGTGGATGGATAGCCATGTATGAAGCAGCTGAAGATGGTTGAGTAACACCTGAGTAATCTGAGTAACTCCTGCAAAGATGTCCTGGAGCTGAGATGACTGACCTTCAACAACCCCACAACAATCTTCCTTTGAGCCAGGTGACTCCAGCTAATGGATGTTTTCCTACCAATTCCCATTGACACTAATTTGGTGAGGGCTCCTTGATTCCACACTTAGTAATTGAAGCTTTGCAATCAAGGGCAGTCACTCTCACCTCACCTCCAAATTCAGCTCTTTTCTTCATGTTTTCACCAAGGCTACAATGAGTTCAGGAACTAAGTGACCCTGACAGAAGTCAAGCTGAGCTTCAGTGAGCAGATTATTGCTAAGCAGTGCTGTTTTGCAGCACTGTTGATGACAACTGCCATCACTTTACTGGTGATCACCAGTGACTGATGGAGTGGTAATTGGTTGCTTTTTCTGTACAGGACATAGCTGGGCCAATTCTCCACATTGTCAGGTAATTGCTGGTGTTATAACTGCACAGAGACAGCTTGGCTTGGGTTGTGGTAAGTTCTGAAGCACAGATTTTCTGAACTATTGCAGGAATGTTGTCTGGGCCCACAGGCTTTACAGTATCCAGTCCTGTCAGGTGATCCTTGATATCAAAGCAGTGAATTGAATTGGCTGAAGATTAGCACCCATCATGCTGGGCACCTCCAGAGAAGGCTGACATGAATCGTCCACTTGACACTTCTGGCTGAAGATTCTTGTGAAAGCTATAGCCTCACCTTTTGCACTGATATAGTGGGCTCACCATTACTGAGGGATAGGGGTACTTATGGAGCCTCTTCCTGCAGTGAGTGCATGATTCTCCATTTCTGTTCATGACTGGATATGGCAGGTCAGCAGAGCTTAGATCTGATCCATTGATTGTGAAATCACTTCGCCCTGACCATTACCGCTGTCTAATATCAAAGGACATAGATTTAAGATAAGAGGTAGAAGACTGAGAGCAGAGTTGAGGAGATTTTTTTTCACTCAGAGTCAGAAATTTTCATAACATTTAAGCAGTTTTAGATATGGGCTGTGGGCCAAAAGTTGAAAAATTCAGATCAGTTTAGTAAAATCTCTGTTGACCAGCATGGATGTAATGGGCCAAAAGGCCTCCTTATGTGCGATAAATGTCTACGAATCTTTGATCACTTGCTGCTAATGGCATGCCAGTAGGTCAGTTTTGTAGCTTCATCAGGTTGACACCTTATTTTTAGGTGTATCTAATGCTACTCCTGGCATCCTTCCTGTATTCTTCATTAAATCAGGGTTGATCCCACAGCTTGATGGCATTGGTAGAGTGAGGGATATATCAGTCCATGAAGTTGGAGACTGTGTTGGAGTATGATTCTGCTGCTGCTCATGGCCCACTATGCCTCATTGATCCCCAGTCTAGAGTTATTAAATTCTGATCAAAGCCTATCCCATTTTGATAATAATGTTGTATAACACGATGGAGGGTATTCTCAATGTGAATATGGGACTTTGGCTCCACAAGGATTGTACGGTGGATACGCATATCTAACCTGTCATGAACAGATGCATTTGCTCGACAGATTGCTGGGGATGAGGTCAAGTATGTTTTTCACCTCTTATTGCTTCTCTCACCACCTGTTGCATACTCTGCCTAGTAGCAATGTCCTTTAGGACTCGACCAGCTCAGTCAGTGGTGGTGCTGCCAATTCACTCATTGGGATCAACTTTGAAGTCCCCCACTCGTACATCATTCTGCATTCTTGCCACACTCAGTGCTTCCTCCAAGTGGTGTTCCATATGTTGAAGTGTTGATTCATTAGCTCAGGGTGGGCAGTACATGATAATCAGCAGGCAGTTTCCTTACCCACGTTTGATCTAGTGCCATAAGACCTCATGGGGTCTTGAATCAAAGTTGAGGACTCCCAGGGCAACTTCTTCCGGCTGTGTACCACTGTGCTGTCACCTACTGTCCTACGGGTGGGACAGGACATATCCAGGAATGGTGATAATGTTGTCTAGGACATCACCTATAAGGTATGATTCCATGAATGTGACTATATCAGGCTATTGTTTGACAAATGTGTGAGGCAGTGCTTCCCATGTTGGCATTAGCCCCCACTTGTTAGTAAGGAGGAAAAAAATAGAAATTGCTAGAAAACCTCAGCAAGTCTGGCTGCACCTGTGGAGAGAACGGAGTGTTAACATTTTGGGTCCAGTGACCTTCTTTCTCTCCAGCACGCTGCCAGAACCTGCTGAGTCTTTCCAGCAGTTTCTGATGTTGTTTCTGATTTCCAACATCCACAGTTCTATGGGTTATTTTTGTCTCGTAAAGAGGACTTTGCATGTTGACCGGCTAAGTTTGTCATTGTCATTTCCAGTGGCTACGTTGATGTCAGGTTTCTGCCATTGTTTTTGAGACTTTTCAATCGTCAGATAGTGCTGGTAGCTTGGCAGACCATTTCATAGGCCAATTATAATCAACCATATAATTGTTGATCTGGAGTTACATGTAGGCCAGGCTGAGTGAAGACAGCAGATTTACTTCCATAAAAGATATTAGTGAACTGAATGGGTTTTTATGACAATTGACAATATTTTTCACATCCTTGTTAGATTTTTAAGTCTGGATTTTTTGTATTCAAACCTCACTTTACAGGCTGCTGTTGAAGCCACACTTAGAGTACAATATACTGTTTTGGTCCCCATATTCAAGGAAGGGTATGCTGGCATTGGAGGCGTATTGAGATGAAGGGGTTGAATTATCAAGGACAGCTGAATAGGTTAGGCTTGTATTCATTAGAGTTTAGGAGATTGAGGGGTGACCTTATTGAAACAAACAAGATCCTGATGGGTTTGAAGACAGGGTAGGTGTGGAGAAAATGTTTCCATTAATGGAGTAATCTCAAACTAGGGGACATAGTAACAGAGTATAGAGACACACATTTAAAAGTGAACTGTGAGTGAATTTTTTTCTCCCAGAGGTTTGTGAATGTCTGAAATTCTCTACTCCAGAGAGTTGTGAAAGCTAGATCATTGATAGTATATTAGATATGATATTATATATAAACAAATACTAGAAAGATTTTCGAGATATTGAGGAATTGAGGCTTACAAGGAGCTGGCATGAAATAAGAGTTGAGAACTGGGGCAGATCAGCCATGACTTTATTGAATCCTAGAACTGGCTTGAAGGGCTAATTCCTGCTTATTATGTTCTTATCTGATGTATTGGGATTTGATTCTATGTTCCCAGAGCGTTAGCTGGGTGTCTGCAGAACAGTCGTGCTGGACTCAAAATATTAACTATTTCTCTCTCCTCAAGTGATACCAGACCTGCTGTGTATCTTGAACATTCTCTCTGTTTGTCTCTGGATTATTTGTCCAAATCTATTAGCACTATGGCAATACATCCACTTGGAGAGCTTGTATATTTGTGCTGTGAAATTACTTTGCGTAAATCATAGGTTGTTTTTACACTTCAGATGTTTGTATTTTCATAGTAGGATAGATGCTCTTTATACTGTTTTAGACGAGGTATCATAAGAAGACCAAAGCGACCAACAACAGTCTGCCATTTATAGGCTTGTAGCTGCATTCTAGAGAGCATAGTGGGTCTGAGGGACAGTCCCCAGGCGGTATTATCCACACAACAATGGCGACAGGTCCACAGACAGATCCATCAGTTTTCTTGATAAGTCTAAACACCAGACTTCATGTGGCTTCAGGATATTATATTAGCTGACGAAAGGCAACTTCAGCCTCCTAGATAGAAACTTGCTGCCTGCTGGACCTCATATTCCATGCAATACCAATAGCCGTCAAAGTCACCACTACCCTGAAATATGTTGCCTCCTGAGTTTTTCAGGGGTTCTGCCATAGAACAATCCAGAGTCTCTTGCTCACTTGCCTATTAGTCCATTAAAAAGGTGACTGAGGCGCCAATAATTGATCAACTTTGCTAGTAGTGGTGCCAGTCAGTCAAAATGAGTGAGTGGCTTTTGTGGTGCAAGCTGACTTCCTGGATGTGCAGGGCATGGCAATTGGAGCATCCAGAAGTATTTATCAACTGCAAGCTCTTCAACACCTTGAATGTTTAGCTGCTGTGCAGTGTCTAAATTTATTTCTAGAGATATGCACACTATTCCCCAGCAACTGCCAACATGCTTTCATCCTGCAGCTTTGCAAATTCCCCGATCTCTTTGAACCTGGAATCTGACTTCAGGCTGTCTCCTCATCTCTCTGGGAACCTGAAGAGTAGTGATCTATTGTCTGGAGTGACATAACTGGGTCTCAGTGGTTGAGTTTATGATGAGTGTCATCAGCTACGTTTGCAGTGAATATAGTTCAGTTTATTAAGGGCCCAGTTACAAATGATTTTTCATGTCTGCCAGTATTTTGCCAGTGACAGAAAGGTGCTGAGCCTGATATCTTCATGGAACTGGCTTCCTATTAACTTTCTGCAATGGGCACCAGAGGTTCAATCCTTATAGAGGGGCTGCAGCAGAGAAAGCCAGCCTCATAGTGCTAACGACACTGTTTGGAGATGAGTTGGAGAGTTACTAACAGTTGGAGCAGCCTGGCTGTTCGACTCCTGAATTTTTAATTTTAAATAATCTCTGTGAAGGTGCCTGTATGTTGGGGCACCGTCTTGATTCTCCAAGTGCCTGAGGAGTGCCCCACCAATTCCTGATGGGACTGCTGAGGTGCCACTGCTGCCAGGGGTCCTGCCCAACCTTCTTCATTAGAAACTGATTCAGAGGTCATCACTCCAACTAACTCTCCCAAAGCCTCTTTTGATCAAGTGAAAATTGTAAATGTATCTTGCCTAAGAGTGTTCATCTTTAAGGGCACCATGTGTTGTGTGTATACAATATTGCAATTCAACCTGACTGTCAGACATCTGTAGGTCTGCAAACAGCACACGTGTACACACACACACGCACACACACACACGTACACATACACACACACACACACACACACACACACACACACACACACACACACACACACACACACGTGTACACACACACACACACACACACACACACACAGAAATCAACTGGTTTACAGTGATCTCAGCTTCATAATTATTGTGTTTTACTGTTTTGAATAAACTAACGTACAGAGTTAATCAATCCCTGTTGTTAAAATAACAGTGTAGACATAGGGCACCCATTTGATCCTGACAGTACGATCCCAAAGCCCAATACAGCAGGAAAGCATGATAAATCTTCACAAAACATTTGTTTGGACATCATTGGAATGTTGCTTCCAAGTCTGAGCACTGTACTTTAGAAAGGATGTGAAGGCTTTAGAGAGAGTGCATACTTCCTCAGCTCCTAAAGACTTTTTTTCTTCTGAGTCATGACTCCAAATCTTAACAAAAACAGAAGTTGCTGGAAAAGCTCAGCAGGTGTGGCAGCATCTGTGAAGAAAAAATCAGAGTTAACGTTTTGGGTCCAGTGACCCTTCTTCGGAACTTTAGTTTTTGTTCCTGATTTACAGCATCCGCAGTTCTTTTGGTTTTTACTCCAAATCTTAGTTGCTTTCTAATTTCTAGAAATCCATCCTGAGTTTGTCTAATGGCACAGAACCATCCACCTGCTCTTGAGTCCTTCCCTGCAGGACAACAAAACATTAGCACTGCCAGCATGGAGTTTGCCCTCTGTCTCTCTAACAACCTCTGTCCACAGAACTGCTTTTCAATGATATCCAAGCTGTCCTGAATAACCTATTAAAAAACTCACATTTTTGCAGCACAGAATGTTGCTAACTATTCTGGGAACTCATTGTACCCTTGAATGTCACCATTTTCACAAAATGCTGGCTTTCTGTGCAAAGAATGTTCACCAAAAGATGGAATCACCACAAACTAGACCGGATCCATTACTTCTATCACTCAGGCATTTTTCTCCTACTTCCCAGTCATTACCTTTCATTCTTTACTCTTGGATACTATGCAATACTCTTACCCCACTCCATTTCTACCCCTACTTCCCAACTTCCTACTCTCCTACCACCTTCCAAGGCTTGAAACCCCTTGAATAAGCTTACATTTACCCTCCGTGTCTCTCTTGGCTTTCTACCAAAGTCGCATCAAGAATCTCAAGGCTGCCTCTTTGCACACATTAATTACTCTTTTTTCCTCTCTTGGTGAACTTCTTGCCCAGATTACTTCCTTAACACTATGCCATTCCCATTTCACTCACTTTCTTCCCATTTCATTTACTCCTACCCCTCATTTAGTCTACCAATAATTGCTGCAAATCATAGAGGGAACTGGAATCAAAACTATGAGTGCAGATACTGTACTGGAAGCCAAAGACTCCCCAATATTTAGCTGAAGGAAAGCACAGCTTATCAAAGATTGGATGATGGACCACAATTTGAAAACATGGAAGCAGTCGAGGGTGAAAGAGGTGTTGGAGAGGTAGATATTCTGAAGAGTACACATAGAAGTTACTGCAGTTTACAAATAGTGTTCTGAAGTAAGTAAATTATCAAAGAAGAGGGGAGCAGAAGGATGAATCATTGTGTTTAGAGAAACAGATTGGCACCCTTCATTGTCTGTTCTTAAAGATCTAACTGAAGTTCCAAACTTAGAGGGGCAGCTAATGTGAATTCTAGATTAAAGTTATCGCCATGTTCTTTTCTTGCCTCTATCAAAAATTAACTGTTGGCTCACTAACTGAAGCAGCACAGTAGAACAAATAAACCATGTGGTAAAGTCTGCATATACAACATTGTGTCCAAAACTGGGCTTTTGCTAGTCCTACTATCACTCGAAGTTTCATGTATGTAAATATCATGTCAATCAATTGCCTTCTTCTCCTTATATGTTTTATTTCTTTTTTTTTAAAGATGAATGACCAAGACATTTTGAGTTTTGAGTAAAGCATTCTTGGATATTGCTTGGCTGACCATTGTAAAACAATGAATTCTGAAGCACTGTCACATTAAATCACATCATTAATTCCCTGTATGATTCAACACTTTGTAAATCGAAAATATTTTCAAAAGTTAATAACTAAAAAGTGAAATGTTAGCTTTTTTGTGCAATTTATGCATATATATGGATGTTGGGTAAGTTACAATTGTGGGATTTTAGACTGATTGAATCCTCTTTCCATTTATAATTGCAGTAGGTGAATTACAAGAGGAATTGGGATTTCAAATCTGTTTCGATTGAATATGGCATAATATAATTTTAATACAAGGGTTGACCCTAGAAATATGCACAAAATTTGATTTTGTAACTTTTTTTGCTTTCAGTTTCATTTTATATTCACAAAAATAATTTGATGATTTATTGAGATTGCAATTTTAAGGTGTTATTTATTTTACTATTGTTAACTCAATCTACTAGGCACGATCTTGCCTTCACTAGAAAATTGAATTGGGTAAGGTGTTTGGTAGACAGTGAGCCTGATGTCCTCAATTTCCTGTACAGGGCGATTGGGTCAAAATGGCCTTCTTGATGTCTTGTCCTGTTGCTCATGCGTAACCTGTAGTTTGTGAATTCCACTGTGATACTGCTTGAAGATTCTATTTCACTTCTGAAAGCGCCTACACCCAACTCTCATGGCCTGACATTGATGCCGATAGTAGCCCCTTATATTGTTCTTGGAGTCCTAAGTAATGAGAAAGAAAACTGATAGACATTCAAAGAGGAAAGTTAACCAATGTTCAATTTAAGGACTGCAGTCTCAGCCTGGAATTATAATTACATGTAGCCAAGCTCAAATCTTGTGAGATGGACAACTGGAACGGTTTGTCTTTCACTTGGCTTTAATGTATCCTCAAATCAAATGAAACATTAACTGGAATAACAAGGTGTAGAGCTGGATGAACACAGCAGGCCAAGCAGCATCAGAGGAGCAGGAAAGCTGACGTTTTGGGTCTGGACCCTTCTTCAGAAATGGGGAAGGGGAAGGGGATTCTGAAATAAATAGGGAGAGAGAGGGTGGCGGATGGAAGATGGATAAAGGAGAAGATAGGTGGAGAGGAGACAGACAGGTGACCAGGTATCCAGCTCTACACCTTGTTATCTCAGATTCTCCAGCATCAGCAGTTCCCACTATCTCTGAAACATTAACTGGAGTTATTTTGGATCTTTTCTTGAAACTGTTCTGCATTAATATGCAAGGGAATCTTATATTCATTATTCTCATTTAACTGTTGTTGTTTCTCTCACCAATATCCATACATTTGCTCCAAACATATCGCCTGTTTATCGTCACCCTGTGATGGTCGCGATGGTCCTACTTCCTGAAACACTGCAGATCACCCATGTTGTTTCAGTGTTTAAACTGCGGCATAAACATTGAGTGCAGCATCACTTCCATGGTCACAGGCAGAACTGGGCACATTTCCTTCAGCTTACAACAGTGACTACTCTTTGAAAATTCTTCCTTGGCTGTAAGGCACATTGAGACACACAGTCGTCATATAAGGTTCCTACATAAGTGTAAATCTTTCTTCCTTCTGGCAGTTGTGACCACTGGCCTCATATAATAGCTGAGTGCAGTTTTCAGAACAGATTCCTTACTGAAGTAGTAAGATTTCTAGGGCCCGCACATTGTTTAGAATGTGATACTATGTACCGCACTGTCTTCTGAAATGCTGCCCTGCTCTCCTTTTGTGTGCACTGTTCCTCCTGCTTTCATCCTCGACTATAATTGTGTGTCCACGTCAACTCCCGTAGTTGGCACACTGAATCTCTTACTGTGATGCCAGGGAAGAAATTTTGACAGGCTGTCAGGTGTCAAATCCAGCTGCGTGGCAACAGCTATCACTTTAAAAGCTTTTCTGTAACCCCATTTAAAAATATTTCCAGATTTCACATCTCCAAAGTGAAGCACATCCACCTGTATCAGCTAAGACTTGCTACAGATATGCCTGTCAGATTTAATTCACAGCAATTGTTTGTGGAAGAGGATTACAAATTATGAAACCACTATCTTTGCTGCTTAATTTGATATAGTTCATGTCTAAGTACCTCACAAAAGCATTGAAACGCCTACCCCTGGAACTCCTTTCCTAATAGCACTTTGGGTCTATCTGCACCCAGAGATTGCAGCAGTTCAACTCACCACCACTTTCTCAAGGGCAGTTAGGGATGAGCAGAAACTGCTGGCCTGGCTAATGACATCCACATTCCATGAGTGAATTCAGAAAATAAATACATTAGAGACAGATTGGGCTGGGAAACTCAACACCTCTATTCCACCGCAGAAATCTAATGGAACCACATCCCACCAAGAAACCAGCCACAAAATTGTGCATCTGCTGATTTACCATTGGACGCTTAACCAAAAACAACAAGAAAACTTGAGACCAGTATTACAGAACCTGCAATGTGACTCCCTGCAATCACAGAACCTGCAGTGTGACTCTCTGATTCTGTTGTTTGGTTTTACCAATTATTGAAATGTCGCTGGTGCAGCAGTTGCCTTGTCATTAATTAATTATGAATGACGTATTTATTTCTAACAAACAGTGTCTGGCACTGATATTCCCATGGGCTTCTGAACTCTGTATCAGGAGTTCTGAGCTCTCACTTCCGAGGAGCTGGAGTGGTGATCGAAGCTTCTAAGAGGCAGTCTCCTAATTGGTTGCCTCTGCACTCACCATCCTGTTATGGAAGGATGGTCTCCCATCAATCAGACGCCTCACAGAGTCATACTGAGAGATGAATGCTGCTAGGAGGACCCAGACTAGGGGGTCCCCAGGTTGAGATTGGAGTGATGATGGGGCTGGGAGATGGAGCCAGAAGCAGCTTTCCCCTGTGCAGGCTTACGTTGGTGGTACAATCCTCAATTTTAAATGAATCCCAGACCTGCCACAGGGAGGTTGCTTCCAGTTAATTCACTTTCTCGACGTAGGGTGGAGGGCCTGTCTCCCCATGGCATAGTTTCAACAATTTTGCTATTACTGGTAATTAATTGCCCTAATTGGCATGGTCAGCCACTCCTGTTATGTGTCTGATATTGAGAAAGTTCCCAATGGCAGAAATGCATTGGAGGGGCAAAATATAGGCCTGATTCTGTTGTAAAATGTATGTCAAGGATGTAAGGTTTTAGTAGGATTGAGTACAGCTGTGATTTCTCATCCTAAGCTCAAAAATACTGCTAATGCTTAGAATATGCATGCAGCCTTGAGAGGGGCTAAGTGGCTACTCAGAGTTACAATACTATAGCTTGTCTTGAAAGCAGATTTTATAGTTTCACCAACAGATAAAGACGAGAAGTGCATCTTCAATTCTTTAGTGACGAAGCGATGGAAAATTATTCTGGGGGATGGAAGATGATAGACACATTGAAAAAATATTTTGTATATATTTTCACAGCTGAAGCCACAAGTTATACATCAGAAAGGGTAAGTAATCAAGTGCAGCTGATAAGGGTTTAGAACTTTAGATAATTAACACCAACAGAGAAAATATCAGAGAAACATGAGTGACCAAAATCTGACAAGTCCCCAGGATCTAATGGTCTGTATCTTAGGGTTATAAACAAAATATTTGCAGAGATAGTGAATGCACTGATTACAGTTTCCAAAACGCTCTGGATTCGAAAACAATCCCAGTAAATTATAATGTAACAAATGAAAACTGTTATTCAAGACAGGAAGAGAGGGAAATTAGGGACCACAGGCCAGTTAGCATATCAGCAGCCATCAGGGAAATGCTGGAAATTATTACTTAAAAAGAAGTCTTAACAATGCAGTTAGAAACTCGTAGAATGTTCAGAAAATATCAACATGTTTCGCATCTTTGGAATTGTCTACTCCAGGTGTTGTAAATACTATTAAGTATATTTAAGGTTGAGATAGATAGACTTTTGGCTTCACACAGGAAGTGAAGGGATACAGGGAGTGGACAGCAGAGTGGAGTTGAGGCTATTGATCCACTATGACTCTATTGATGAAGCAGGCTCGAGAGGCCATATGGTTGACTCTTGATCCCATTTCTTTATCCTCAAAATAAATGAATGCCTTCGAGTCAAGAAAGGAAACAGTGAACAGAAAAAAAAAAATGGATAGCAATAGATTGGATATTCATCTTCCCACATCTGCTCCCGCCAACACGTACACAGATGAACTTGGAAACGGTATTAAGCCATTTAACCTCTTGGGTCCCACAAGAATGGAAGTGGTGGGGAGATTAAAATTTTAAAATTATGAAGTGTGATCCTAGCATATATCGGGCAAATCTGCCATCATTTTCACAGTAGTAGAATTATTTCACAGTAGGAGGGCCGAAGGGCCTGTTCCTGTGCTGTAATTTTCTTTGTTCTTTGTTCTTTGTTCTTTGTAGAATATGTAATGTGCCTGTGTCCCATCTTGAAGAGACATGGCACCGCATTAGAACGTCCAATACTTTCTTCAATACTATAGTTGCAAGTTTAGTAATGTTCGTTAGGATTTGGAAAAGAGAGCCCGAAGCAGCTGGCTGCTGGCATAAAGTAGATTTAGAATACTCCTTTTGACCTAACAGGAGCAAAAATGATACTGATCATCCCCCGCTTATTCCCTGCTCAGCTGTCTCAAGCACACCTTCTGCTGATGGCAATAATCTCTCACTGCACTAATCAGCTAGGTCCCCCACCAAACTCTCAAACTCAGTCTCCTCCACAAATCCATCTTCAATTCTTTGTCTTGAGGCATCTGCCCAGCTTTTGGCAAACCCCCTCTACCACTAGCCTTTTTACTCAGCAGCCTGCTAACCTGTGAATCTTCCCACTTGTCAGGCAAAAAAAGTGTTAAGGACAGTTAAGAGAGATACATTGAAACCCACAGTTGTCTTCCTTCAGGTCATAGCGACATAGATATCTACAACACAGAAAAAGGCCCTTCAGCTCATTGAGTTTGTGCGAGTCAAAAACAATCACCTAACTTTGCTAAACCCATTTTCCAGCACTTGACTCATCACCTTGGCGATCACAAGTGTACAGCTTTATACTTAGAGTTAGAGAGTCATAGAGCTGTAGAGCATGGAAGCAGACCCTTCCAGCCAACTCGTCCATGCCGACCAGATATCCTAATTGACCCCATCCCATTTGCCAGCATTTGGCCCATATCCCTGTTAATCCTTCCTATTCATATACCCATCCAGATGCCTCTTACATGTTGTATTTGTACCAGCCTCCACCACTTCCTCTGGCAGGTCATTCCATACATGCACCACCCTCTGCATGAAAAGTTGCCCCTTAGGTCCCTTTAAAATCTTTCCCCCCTCATCTTAAGCCTATCCCCTCTAGTTTTGGATTTCCCCACCCAGAGACAAGACCTTGTCTATTTACCCTATCCATGCCCCTCATGATTTTATAAACCTCTATAAGGCCACCTCTCAGCCTCCAATGCTCGATGGAAAATAGCCCCAGTCTATTCAACCTCTCCCTATAGCTCAAACCCTCCAACCCTGGCAACATCCTTGTAAATCTTTTTGAACGCTTCCAAGATTCACAACATCCTTCCTATAGCAGGGAGACCACAATTGCGCCCAATATTCCAAAAGTGGCCTAACCAATGTCCTGTACAGCTGCAACATGATCTCCCAATTCCTATACTCAATGCACTGACAAATAAAAGCAAGCATACCGAACACCTTCCTCACTATCCTATCTACCTGTCACTCCATTTTCAAGAAAATATGAACTGCACTCCAAGGTATCTTTGTTCAGCAGCACTCCACAGGACCTTATCATTAATTGTATAAGTCCTGCGCTGATTTGCCTTTCCAAAATGCATCACCTCACATTTATCTAAGTTAAACTCCATCTGCCAATCCTCAGCCCATTGGCC
>NC_063337.1:36686672-36699554 GCF_021869965.1 Rhincodon typus | reverse complement strand
AGGCAGTGAGTTCCAGATTCCTGCCACCCCCTGGGTGAAATAGCAAATTCCTCATGTCCCATTTAAGCCTTATTTCCCTTACGTTAAATCTATGTCCCCTGGTCATTGATCCTTCAACCAAAGAGACAAGTTCCTTCCTAAGTTTTATGTCTATGCCCCTCATAATTTTATGCATCTCAATCATGTCTCCTCTGCTCCAAGGAAAACAACCCCAGGCTGTCCAATTTCTCTCCATAACAAAACTCTCCAGCCCAGGCAACATCCTGGTAAATCTCCTCTACATCCTCTCCAGTGCAATCACATACCACCTATGAAGAGGGTTCCTGAGTTGCACACAGTATTGTAGATTTGGCTGAACTAAATTTTTATATGGTTCCAATATAATCTCCCAGCCCCTAAACTTTATTCCTCAGCTAATAAAGGCAAATATCCCATGTGCCTTCTTTATCTACCTCTCCCTGTATCTCTCTGGGTTCACTAATGTCGTATAGGAAAGGAAAATCTACCATCTCCACCTGGTCTGGCTTACATATGACTCCAGTCACACAGCAATGTGTTTGATTTTTAAGTGCTTTATGAAAAGGCCTAGCAAGCAGCTCAGATGTACATTACTGCTATAAGGCCTAAAGAAAGAAGCAAAGCTGGACAGACCACCTGACATCGACCAAGGCAACAGAAACAACAACAGTGTGCAGTCTTGTAAACCCTGTAAAGTCTTCTTATGAGTATCCAACATATGCCTAAACTGGGAAAGCTGTCTCAAAGACTGTTCAAGCAACAACCTGATATAGTCATACTCACAGACAATGTCCCAGACACCACCATCCCAGGATCTATTCCCTAACGTTGAAAACCATTTGGAGTACACTTTGAGGGTGACAAGGAAACAGAATGTACTCTAAGTGGGACACTCCAATGTCTATTATCAAGGGTGATTCAGTAGCCCCACTACTGATCAAGCTGGCTAGGTCAAAAAGGACAAAGCTACTAAACCGGACTTACAGCAGATAGTGAAGGGAGCAGCAGGAGAGAAAAGTATAATTGACCCATTTTCAGCGATCTTCCTGTAGAAGATGCATCTATCCATGACAGTATTGGTAACTGTCTCCCCAAAGACTGTGGAGTGGTCACTAAATCTGGTCTTCACATTGACAATGTCCTCCATCATGCAGCATCGCACTATCACCAATGCAAGTGGGTTAAATTTTGAGTGGATCTTGCAACTCAAGGCTGGGCATCCGTGAGGCACTATGGGCTATCAGCAGCAGCTGATAGTACTCCAACACAATCTGCAACCACATGGCCATTAGTAACCTACCATTACCACCAATCCAGGGGGTCAACCATGGTTCACTGAAGAGTACAGGCAGGCATGCCAGGAGAAGCACTAGGCATACCTGAAAATAAAGTGTTAACCTGGTGAATATTACAATAGCACCACCTGCATGCCAAACAGCATAAACAGGAATGCAAGAGACAGAACTAAGTGAACCCAGAACAAAAGGAATCCATCTAAGCTCTGCACATTTGTTACACTGAATCACAAATGGTGGTAGACACCAGAATAACTCACAGAGGAGGAGGATCTACAAATACCTTGATACTCAATGTTGGGGCAACCTAGCACATCAGTGCAGAAGACTTTGCATTTGCAACAATCTTCAGCCAGAAGTGCCAAGTTGATGATCCATTTTGATCTCCTCTGGAAGACGCAGCATCATAGATGCCAGATTACAGACAATTCAATTCACACCACCTATGGCAAGAAATGGTTGGAAGCACTAGAAATGCAAAGGCTATTGGCCCTGAAAACATTCCATCAATGGTCCTGAAGACCTGTGCTTTGAACTTGCCATGACCCTAGGCCGTCTATTCTGGTAGAGTTACAAGACCAGTTTCTATGTGGCAATATCGAAAATTGCCTAAGTATGCTCTGTTCAGAAAAAAAAGGACAATTCCAACTTGGACTATTATTACCCCATCAGTCTATACCCAGTCATGAACAATGAAACAAAAACAGAAGTTACTGGAAAAGCTCAGCAGATCTGGCAGCATCTGTGAAAATAAATCAGAGCTAACATTTCAGGTCTGGTGACCCTTCCTCAGGATCCTCTCTGGACTGCCTTTGTTTTTCATATATGAGGGGCCCAAAACTGTTCACAGTACTCCAGCTATGGTCTGACAACTGTCTTGTGTAGTTTTAGCAAAACCTTCCTACTTTATACTCCATTTCCTGTAAAATAAAGGGTAACAGTTTGTTTTTCTTCACTGTTACTTGCTGAACTTGCATGCTAGCTTTTCATGATTCATAGATGAGGTCCCCCAAATCCCTCTGATCCATAGTTTTCTTCCCCCACTTAAATAATGCTAGGCTCCTCAGTTCACATTATATTCCATTTTCCACATAGGACAAGAATTCCATCTCACAGCAAGAAAAGATTTCATTGGAAAAAGAAATATCAGTGACTACCTCCAGAGAAAGGAAGTAATACTTGAATCCCAGTACTATGAATGAATAAAATTTAATGGGGTACATGAAATCACTTTTCACTGGCCTGTTCATTCCCAACTCTCACCTTCACCTTCAAAGATCTTTAGCTTTTGCCTCTAGAAGACTGAAGTTTACATTTCCTTCCTCATCATTTTTGTAAAATTACAAATGTATGTAGAAATCAACTGAAGTTCATATAGTCAACCCATGTTTACTTCTAAAATAAAATTTACCAGAAGGTATCTCCAAATCTATACATCACATCTACATTTATATCTCAACATAGCGTCTGTATGTTTTGCATCAAGCAGCTAAATTGCTCTAGCTGCCAGTCTACTATTCCTACTAAAGCCTTCCTGGAGCCCTAGAGACATGTATTGACTCTTCTCTGAATGAAGCAGTATTCCCAGAGGGCAGAATATCCAACATTTTCGCACTTACAGCGTGAAAGGGGTGAATTCATGAATTTTCTCATCACATACAGTGTTTAAGATATGAAGGAAGTGGGTGCATTGGAACTCCCTGAAAAAGGAGAAACATCTGCAACGACTCCTTCAAGCCTTTTGGTGCAGGATGCAGACTTTGAGGGATGGCTTACTGAGTCAATGAAAGACATAACTACCTTGACAAAATCTTGAGAGCCGTCTAATATTGTATTGTTCAAGCCAAACTTTACATCACTTATCAGAAGAGTGGGAGGTGCCATAAGAGACACCAATGTGTTGTACCTCCTTCCTTGTTTCATTACTGCAGAAATCTTCTGAACTGTCACTCTCCCTTCAGGTGTGAGAAGCCTTGGAATACATTGTGGTTGTGTGCAGGCAAACTGCTTCTTGTAATCCATTGGAATACAAACCATTTCCATGAACCAGAGTTCACATATGAGATTGGTAATCCCAAATCATTGCTTTATTTTCCTAAAAATACTCCTGTAACTTCTCGGCATATGACTTAAACACTCCTTCATGAACCTTCAGTCCTGGAAGAATGTTCTTCTCGATCTCTGACTTAGCCAATGAGACAATACAATGGCTTTAAGATGTGTATTTTGTCCTGGTTTATTTATGAAGAGAGAATGAGAAAGACGTGACGAGTGGTTTGTTCCAAGCCAATAAAGTAAGCAGTTTATGAGGCTTTAGGTTTTTTTTAAAATTGGTACAAGAAGTGCAGCCTGAAGGTGGGGTCAAGCTCCCATAGAACTAGGATTTTAGTTTAACTTTCACTAGCTGTTGTAGTTTGGAAGCTGCTATCCGTCTCTTTCTGCTTTGGAAAACACTTGAGTTGTTTCTCTCTGTCAGTTTTCTTTTGATATTCTTTCCTCCTGGACTTGAGAATTGCATGTGAGTCAATCTATTTTACTGAATATACCTTTACCAGGGTGTGTTTATGAGATATTACTGTATTGGAACAGTTGCTGTTTAGTACTTAAATAATCTATTATTCAGTTATATTTGTGAATAGAGTTGTTATTCCAATTCTTCTTTCTCTTGTTTTTAGTGTAAAAATAAAGTGTGTTTTACTTCAAGCCCAGTAGTCTGACTAATTGAATTCATCCAGAACACAATGCCTTAAACTTACCTTTTAAAATAAGAAAAAGTTGGGATCTAGGCTATCTCCTTAATAAATTATGAGAGAGTTTGGTCTGGTCTATAACACCAGTATAGAATCCATGAATGTATCTTGGAGCCCTTTCTAGTGATTAATGTTCCTGAGACTGTTGCTATTTAAGACAATCTTCCAATTGTAGACATTGCCAAAAAATAATATTTCCCTGCCGTATGTTAGACACTGCAATAGCATTCAAGTTCCCTCCTTCCACTGTCTTTTGCTATCCGTTTTAGTGTCCTAACTCAACTCCAGCATGTTTCTCTCTGCCTTATTTCCGAACCAATTTCAATGACAACTATAATTGTGAGTCATTTCTAGATGTCTGGAAAATGATGAAGCAAATTATTGCAGAATCTGGAATCTGTACTGAAAACAGCAAATGGTGGCGATCACAGTAGGTCAGCCTGAAGGAGTGGGGTCAAGCTCCCATAGAACTAGGATTTTAGTTTAACTTTCACTAGCTGTTGGAGTTTGGAAGCTGCAATCCGTCTCTTTCTGCTTTGGAAAACACTTGAGTTGTTTCTCTCTCTCAGTTTTCTTTTGATATTCTTTCCTCCTGGACTTGAGAATTGCATGTGAGTCAATGTGGAGAAAGAGCAAGCTAATGTTTCAAGCCTTCATTTGTTGTTTTCAGCCTGGAAAATGATGATGAGCTTCAGTTAGGCAGGAATGTGCTATCACAATTCTTTCAACATACCCACATGCCACGTGCCAACTGAGGCAGAACAATAAATATTGCCACTTTTATTCTGAGTCATTTTCCTGAGAAATGATAGCCTGGAAATTCCTTAAGGATTTCACAATAATCCTCGGTAGAGGTTTCATGGAAACCTAGAGCTGTGCATAAAACATTATTTTCAGCTAGGCATTCCGATCACCTGTCACAAGACTAGAAGTGGGAGAGTGGGAGTACGTTGTTAATTTTGCAAATTACCACTAAAGGGCAAAGAAAACATTGAGAAAAGAAACTTAAAAGATGTTTCAGCTTTCATTTATGTTGTTTACATCAAAAGTGTATTTTTAAAATACCTTAATTATTTTACTGTATGAAGAATATGCTAGTTATCAAATTGCAGAGTTAGAGCCGTACAACATGGAAACAAACCCTTCAGTCCAATTCATCTATGCTGACCAGCTTTCCTAAACTGAACTAGTCCCATTTGCCAGCATTTGGCCCATATCCCTTTAAACCTTTCCTATTCTTGTACCTGTCGAAATGTCTCTTACACTCACGACCATCCGTATGAAAGGTTGCCCCTCAGGTCCCTTTTAAATCTTGCCCCTCTCACCTTAAACCTATGTCCTCCAGTTTTGGACTCCCCTACCCTTGGAAAAAGACCTCAGCTATTCACCTTATCTATATCCCTCATGATTTTACAAACCTCTATAAGGTCACCAAAGAGCTTCCAACGGTCCAGGGTAAAAAAGGATCCCTGCCTATTTAGCATCTCCTTAAAATTCAAACCCTCCAGTCCCAACAACTCCCTTGTAAATTTTTTTCTTTACTCTTGCTAGCTTAACAACATCCTTCCTATAGCCGGGTGACCAGGATTATATGCAGTATTCTAAAAGTGGCCTCACTAATGTGTTGTATAGCCACAACCTGATCATATACTCAGTGCTCTGACCGGTGAAGGCAAGCATGCCAAATGTCTTCTTCACCACTCTGTCTACCTGTGATGCCACTTTCAAGGAATTATGTACCTGAACCCTTAGACCCTTCAGTTCAACAACACTCCCAGGGTCCTACTACTAACTGTGTAAAACCTGCCCTGGTCTGGCTTACCAGAATGTAACACCTCACACTGATCTAAATTAAACTCTATCTGCCACTTCTCGGTCCATTGACGAATGTGATCAAGATCCTGTTGTACTTTTGGATAACCTTTTTCACAGTCCACTACACCACTAGTTTTAGTGTCATCACAAGCGCAATGTAACCAATTTCAGGAAGACTTTTATTTATTTTTCTAGACGATTAGAGCACAAGGCTTTCAATAAACAGACTTGCATTTATGTACCGCTGTTAACAACTACAGGGTATCCCAAAATGCTTTACAGCCAATGCAGCACATTTGAAGTATCATCACTGTTGTAATGTAAGAAGTGGAGCAATCAATGCATATATGCAAGGCAAACTCCCACAAACAGTAACAGAACAGATACTCTGTTTTGTAATGTTGATTGAGGGGTTTATATTATCCAGGATATTGCAAATAGGTCTCCAGCACATCATAATGTTATAGGATTGGTTGCACCAAGCTGAGAGGACAGAAGGGGTCTCAGTTAACATCTCGTCTGAAAGATGGCTTCTTTAATATTGCAGCACTCACTGAGGACTGCACTGTAATGGTAGCCCTGCTTTTCTTGTGTGTAAGTTCCACAGTATTTGGATTCAGAGCCAAGATTGTCACCAAATGAGTGAAGGCTGTCACTCCTATCAGATTTTACATAGATGCAGGCATTTGCACATCACTCTGTCATAGAATTCATTGTTCTGGAACCTGACAAATTGAGACAGTTATCAATCACTTGCTATAGTTTAACCACTTTCTATTTTTCTGGGAAGGGACTCAATGTTGTCCGACAGCTATTTGCTCTACTACTGATAGCATTATGTGAGGCGATGTTTGCCGTGACACAACACAATTTATTAACTCTGATCATGGTGGATGTCACTTGTGGCCAAGGACAGAGTTGCTGCAGTCAGAGCTGCACTGCTTACTTCCTGCAGCATGGTAATGGTAATTTTTTTTCTCTGTTAATTAGCAAGTTATGGCTCACCCCAAGCAGAATGAAAATTTTATTTGCTAGATAAGCATACATAAGGATGCAACATCAGAGGCAGCTGAAGAATAAGACTGCCTCATTGCAATGCTGTGAAGACCTTTTTACCCATCAATTTATCATTGCTTAAGCTGCTGTGTCTGCTGTGATGTTTGTGGAAGGAAAAGTGATGCAGATTTGAAAAAAAAAACAGTTTTCTTGTGGACTACCTATTGTGGAACTGACTAATAGAGGAACCAAATAGACTGGTTTGTGCTGGGGTCAAAGTAGCGCTGTAGGTAGATTAGCAGAAACATATCAAGCAACAATTTTTCTTCCAAACATCACCTCAGAAATCCCTCAAAGACATTTCTTTTGCCTTTGAGGCATTTAGTGACATGTGGTCAGATTGCATATATATGCTGATGCCTGATTTACACTTCACCCTCAATTCAACCCCACTATTGCTTTGTACTATCAAGTTGGGTGTTTAAAATATAGTTTTTGAAAATTTACTCCACCGAAACATTGGGAGGTCAAAGCCATTGTCCATGGCCCTATTACAAACTTCAAACCCCTCCCTCCTGCTCTAGGAGATTACAGCAACTATTTTGACTCTGAGCTGAAATACCGACCCTCCACATTCCCTGCATCACAAAGATGGTCTGCTTCTACCAGTGTAAGATTACTGACCTCCATCAATATCTCTATCATCCATTGAAAAGCAGAATAGGCAGCTGGCCTCTCATCATCCAACTTTCAAATGTTCATTTCAGCCTTCCCAAAATTATTCTGCTCCTCACCTATCTGACATTGAACAGGCATAACTGCAGAAGATGGAATTCAAGTAAAAAGTAGGTAGTTGTCCAGCTTGGAATTGAGAAGAAAAGATCAGAAGTTTTTGTTTTGAAAGCTAGGAATTGTAGTACGGTAGTGAAATTTAAGGGTCCATGTACAGAAATTACTTAATATTAGTGGACAAGTAGAAAAGAAATCATTGAAAAGACTCATGGAGTGATGGTCTTTACCTCAGGTTAAAAAAGGTGAAATTTGAACTACTGTTGAATTAAGCTCTAGTTAAATCAATTTTGCAATACTGTGCTCACAGTACAGTGCAATTCAGGAAGAATTTAATACTTTAGATTGAATGCAGCATGCATTATCAGAAAGGGTTAAATTGTGAGGACAAGTGATATTAACTAAGAGCAGTATTTAATACAGGCAATGGAGATTTCACCCACTGTTTGAAGAGCTGATGAGGTCTCTGCATTGCCTCCTTTGATGAAGACTTACCAAATTAAGTACTTCTCAGGCACTCATATGGCCACTGGTGGGCTTTGTCCATGATAAAGGACACTAAGGAAACAAATTCCACCTCCTGAGAGCTGCTGGCTATGTGGAAACTGGCAGCTGTCCATTGTAGACAGTGCCATTAGGAGCAGTGCTAGCTGTCAGCTCTACATCTAGGGAGAGGGCTAAGATCACTGAGGGGCCTAGACCACAGAAGTGTGAGGGCGGGAATGGATCTCAGTGGGCCCTCCCCTTCGTGATACTGAGTCCTTTGAAGTAATACTGAGTCCCCCACCTTAGCGCCTCCCAGGAGTCAAAGTCAGTAAAGCTGGAAAATGAGGCAGTTACTGGTCAAATTGTATACTTCAAAATGGATGTCCCATACAACCAATGTCTTCTTTTCCAAGAATTATTTGTTTTTTTAACTGGTCTTTCCCTATGGGTCAAGCAAACATGACATGGTGAGTATTCTGCGTGCTGTTCGATGAATACCCACAGTGGAGGAATGGGGCCCTTACTGGACATTAATTGCTCTTTAAAGGGCAGCAGTTGCTGACAGGGTGGAAAGACCAGACTTACTTGTGGCAGAGGCAGGAAGGTTGTTGTATCCCCATCCACCCAAATCAGGGATGCCCTCTCCACCCTCAAACTTGGCCTGGGCATGTATTCCCTCGGGTTTCAAAGATGAAGGGGAAATATTGTGGTATTGAAAACGATTCAAAGATAAAAGGGTAGATAAGCAGGAAGTATTTCCTCTGGTAACGAGTCCAGGATAAAGGAACAGAACTTTAAAGTTCAAGCTAAGTCCTTGAGACTTGTCAGGAAAGGTTGTAGAAAATTAAATCTAGCTCCTAGAAGCTGTTGAGGCTTGGTCAATTAAAATATTGTAAAGTGAGTTTTTATAGATTTTTTGTTAGACCGGAGTCTATAACCTAATCTTTAACTCTCGGTTGCTAACCAGCTATATGTTCGCATCTCTATCTGAGAGACACCTGTCCCGCGAGGTATGACTAGGGCCTGGGAGTTAAAATGGCTCAGACCTCAAATTGATGTCATGGGGTCAGTTTCATGCTTGGGCCATCCCCTTCTGAATGAGTAGTGTATGAATTCTGTTAAAGAAAAAGTCCTTGAGAAACACTGTCAACACAGCATATTTAGAAGTGTGTGGTAACTCAGTAGAATAAAATAAACAAATTTGATTCCAGAGAAAAGAGCCTGAAATAGAAAAGCACAAAAAGGGCATCAATTAGAAGACTAAAGAAGAAATCACTCTTGATCATATTAACTTACAAACATTTAACATGGCCTTATGTCCAATGTCCTCTATTTTGAGGGAAGCATTAAATTATTTAAATTGGAAGATTAATACTTCCATTAAAAAAGCAGAGGAACGTTATAAGAACCTGTTACGTGTCTGGACACAAAGTGATTTCAGGAATGGAAAGTATTGGAAGCCTGTTAAGACTGTATTTTGCTCATAGCCAGTATTTCTCTATGTCAATATCTTTGATTCTGCGGCTTTGTTAAGTGCTATTCCCATTCTCCTTAATTCATTTCATTTCATTTTATTATTAAAATGAAATAAATTACTAACATTTCATCTTTGCAAAGACATCTTATTCAATCTCAGTGCTTGCACATTATCACCTTGTGGAATGTCTTCTCATTTTAGAAGGTAGACTTTGATTAATTTGAAACAGCTTTATCTTAAGCTTAACATGTTGATGTACCTTAATTGAGTTTTCATTGATGATTGCCTTTTCTATATACAAAATTCAGGTGACATGAATCAGGAATATATTCTGTACGTTCATTATGTATTCTCTTCTTTCTTCATCAGAATTTCGATCACTTAAATTGGAGATTGCTAAATAGTTACTCAGTGTGGCAATAACAAATACTCCCACCCAGGCTGTTCATTGTTGGGATGCAGTTTCCAATCAAAAACGTTGCAAAATGTTATCGAAATAAAACAGGTTATTGCTTGCTAACTTATACTGATCTTTTTTGTCCCCACTCTGATTGTACCTGTGTCAAATTGAATTGCTGTCATTAAGTTATAACTCGCAATATATTCAGTCCTAAATCAAGGAGTGGATATTCAACATAGGAAACCGATAGATCATTCCAAGTCTTCACCCAAGTTGCGCCATTGTCACAAAGGCAGGCAGCAGGATGCTGATGCCTGGCCAATTAGAGTAGGGAGCTTCTTGAGGTTGACTATGATGAAAATGGATCATAGACAAGGGTGGCAGGATTGGTGCTTGCACTGAAACTAGATGGCCCAAAAATATAGGTGTGAAATATTTACCTGGGCCACATGGTAAACCTAACAATGATGTGCAATAACCCTTGGCAAGTTCCTTAAGGTGTCGTTAATTGGCAACAGCTACAGTTCCCAAACTCTTTCAGGGAAGTCCTGGATCCGGAGATGATCAGCTGGACCTCAGATTTGAAGACCTGTTCACGCCTGGTCCTAAATTCTCAAATCTTGAAAAATCTTACCCAGCTGTTGGTATCCATATATTTGTTTTTTTCAAATGGAAAGTACTCATGTGTGAAAAAGGATTTCTCTTCATTGTTATTTAAAAGAAAAGGTTGTATTATGAAATAATGACTGGAAAACATTTGTAACTGTAGCCCAGGGTAGATTAAAATTCAGATTTATCCCTTGGGTTTAGCTCCCTTCAGAGCTCATCTGTCATACTAAATTAATGGCTTTGGCACTGAAAAAACATTAAATTATCCAACAGAGACTAGGTGCAATCAAATATTCCAACATTTCTTTTGAAGTAAAAAGTGAAAACACAAACAGAGATGCACTTCAAATTAGTTAGTATCTGAAAGAGTTATTTTTTGAGTTGAAATTTTCTTCAGATTTTCATTTTAAGTGTTACCCAAAGGATAAATCCATTTTAACAGACTTTCTTTTCTCTTGAATTGTTCTGAGAATCAGAGAGGAATCATTGTAAAAACAATGTTGTGCTTGTCTTTGGCAACCTTGGAAAAAAGTAGTTGAGCAGATGTTAGATCTTGGCGTGCAAGTGCACAGCCCCTGAAGGTAGCAGTATAAGGAGATAAGGTTGTAAAGAAGGCATATGGAATGCTGTCCTTCATTGGCAGAGGTATAGGATACAAAAGTAGGGGTATAATGATGAAACTGTATGAGACACTGTATGATTATTATGTGCAGTTCTGGCCACCACATTACAGGAAGGATATAATTGCTCTAGGGAGAAGGCAGGATCCCAGAACAAGCCAAATGGGAGACAAGCACGGGAATTTCTAGAGGCCTGGTTCTTCATCAAGAAGGCCATTGTTAAACACGTAGAATTAGCCCCTGTATCTACACCACTGCAAAAAAAAATCCGGAAACGTGGTAATCAACTTCAACGGACCCCAGAGTTTAAATAACAAGCGTGAAAACACAACAGGGCTTCATCGGTGGCTGCACTGATGATGTTCCCAGCAGGGTAATGAAACATCTGCAAACTAACGAACCAGCTCAGTGAGCGAACCAACCAAGCATCCACAACCCGAGCTACAGTAGCTACCCTAGCTACTCAAGAACCTTAGAAGGCAGAGAAGATTTACTAGCGTGTCTCCAGGGCTGCAGAATTGTAGCTCTGAGAAGAGATTGGAGAGATTGGGGTTGTTTTCCTTGGAACAGAGAAGGCTGAGGAGTAACATGATTGAAGTATACAAAATTGTGAGGGAGAGAGATAGGGAACCTACTTCCCTTGGCAGAGTTAAAAATAAACAGAGGTCATAGATTCAAGCTAAGTGGCAGAAGGATGAGAGGGGATGTGAGGAAAATCTTTTTTACGCAGAGGGTAGTGGGTGTCTGGAATTTGCTGTCTGATTTGGTGGCGGAGGCAGACAACCTAAACTCTTTCAAAAAGTTTATGTTTTAGCAAAGATCTGTAGCTTGGGTCGTGGGTGAGGTTGTTGACTTGCTTGCCGAGCTGGCTTGTTTTTATTCAGCGGTTTCGTCACGATGCTAGGTGACATCATCAGTGAGGCCGCCAATGGAGTGATGTTATTCTACTTTGCTTGGGATTTATACTGTCCCATCCGTTATGGTGAGTACTGACATTTCTGGTTTTGTTCTGTATGGGTTTGTAATGGGGTCCAATTCTATATGTTTGTTGATTGCATTATGGGTGGAGAACCATGCCTCTAGGAATTCCCGTGAAGGCCATCAGTTTGACTGGGACAAGGTGACCATAGCAGCCGAAGCCAAATGTAGACACGCACGGGAATTCCTAGAGGCATGGTTCTCCACCCATACCTCAATCAACAAACATATAGAATTAGACCCCATATATAAAACCATACAGATCAAAACCAGAAATGACAGTGGTAGTAGGAACTGCAGATGCTGGAGAATTCGAGACAACAAGGTGCAGGGCTGGATGAACACAGCAGGCCAAGCAGCATCACAGGAGCAGAGAGGCTGACGTTTCGGGCCTAGACCCTTCATCAGAAAAGGGGGAGGGGAAGGGGGTTCTGAAATAAATAGGGAGAGAGTGGGAGGCGTATAGAAGATGGATAGAGGAGAAGATAGGTGGAGAGGAAACAAACAGGTCGAAGAGGCGGGGATGGAGCCAGTAAAGGTGAGTGTAGGTGGGGAGTTAGGAAGGGGATAGGTCAGTCCAGGGAGGACGGACAGGTCAAGGGGGCGGGATGAGGTTAGTCGGTAGGAGATGGAGGTGCGGCTTGAGGTG
>NC_063337.1:36643886-36681672 GCF_021869965.1 Rhincodon typus | reverse complement strand
GAAACGTCAGCCTTTCTGCTCCTAGGACAATGCAGGATTTAGTTTAAGTTCCTTACTCAATGAAATTTAAAACAAAAAAAGGAGGAAAGTGGGACTGCCAGCACAAAATTAATGTGAACTTTTTAAAAAAAAATTGCCCCATCCCATTAATTTTATCATGTTTAGGTCCTATCTCCCCTTCTTCATGTCATGGAGAAATGAATGTGAAAAGTTATTGCCTCAAATTTACCAGCTTGTATATCAATGCACTGGCTGCTGGAAACATACAGGGTCATTCGGTTGTGAGACACATTAAATAAGAAGCAAAAAGCAAGTAACAGCTTGAATATTACCCATCAGGAGAAAACATGGATCCATATGGAACTCTTGTCACAATATAACTATGTCAAAACTCCCCAGTGACCCTGAGATTGCACATGTTGTTCCCTACCCTACTTACTCACCTTGTGGAATCGCTGAGGTCATTGTGAGAGTAACTCATTTCTTTGAGAATTTTTTTAAAAATCTGCTGGTTCACAATTGGGGATTTTTCTACAGGCTTTGAGGGCCAGGTTTTCTTCCTTGAGGAGAACATTTGATTTCTGTTTTGGTATGTCCTGCAATCCAGGTACAGTCTGAGAATGCACCTTGATGGGAATTGTTCATGGACCTTCAAGCTATCCCATTCTGCAGCATTGGTACATCAGCTTGCCAGGTCATTTCAGTAACCTGGAACTGTGTTTTTAACTTCCTATAAAGCTTTGCTGAGGTGGATATTGAACACCT
Organism: Rhincodon typus; assembly: GCF_021869965.1. Lineage (NCBI taxonomy): Eukaryota > Metazoa > Chordata > Chondrichthyes > Orectolobiformes > Rhincodontidae > Rhincodon > Rhincodon typus. The sequence continues at coordinate 36,680,907 of NC_063337.1, read as the reverse complement.
GCAGTATCTGTTTCAAGAAAACACTTTCAACTCAGAAGATTATGTTTCCACTACATTATGTATATCACGCAAAAGTCTCCTTAAGATGTTTGCACTAGTGAATTTAAAGAGTCCATTTGACAGAGACAGCTGATGTACTTTTCTGATTGATAAGGTATGGCCACAGAAATAACTCCACAGAGACCAGTATCCCATCACCAAGTCACCCTTTGTTTACACGGGCATAGTACTTGACACTGAATCAGCTTCCTCAGAAGGAGCTCTCAGAGTGAACAGAACCTCTGACAATCCTGTTTATATCTGTTGGCCAGGGCTCCCTGATTGGACCAGATCAACAGCCCCAATCAGGGAACACATATTCTGTGAGGTCCACCTGGCTGACCTCCCCCTGTAACTCCAAGAACATAGGCCTGTTCTTTTTCTTGCAGCCTCTTCTGGGGCCCATTTTCACACCAGGTCCAGTTCCTCTGACTCAGCCTTGGATATGGGTGGCGTATACTGAACCATAGCCTGCCTACTACACACAGAGTATCTCAGAAAGAATTCATCTTCTTCGTCAGGTGCTAAAGGCACTGAGGCTGCGACACATGATGTGCCCATCTTAGATTCCAAGGTTTCCTTAATGCTAGATGAAGGGGGAGAACCCATGGATTCCGACAGCCTTTCCGTCTGTTCGGAGGGGCTGGGAATGTTTTGCTCCTGTCCTGTTTGTGTATTTGCAGCTTTCATTTGGTCCATATGCTTGTTCAGGACTGTCTCATCTACCTGAACTTTATACATCACGGGAGCTGACCTGGCATTGACCATGCCTCTTACCCATACAGGGCCATTCCCTTGGTTTCAGCAGCAAACTTCATCGCCTGAAGTAAACTGTCTCTCTCACTAAGAGGACTCTTCCATCTGACATTGGCGTCCCTGATGCCATTTCACCCTCCACCCCAGGTCCAGGAAGATCACATTTAACCTGATGGAGAGTCTTTTCTCCATTAACAACACTGCTGGAGCTATCCCTAGAGTTGCATAAGGAGTGGCATGGTGGCTTAGCAGTTAACACTGCTGTCTCACAACGCCAGGGACCCAGGTTCAATCCCAACCTCAGGTGACTGTCTGTGTGGAGTTTGCATGTTCTCCCCATGTCTGCGTGGGTTTCCTCTGGGTGCTCTGGTTTCCTCCCACAGTCCAAAAATGTGCAGGTTAGGTGGATTCGCCATGCTAAATTTCCCATAGTGTTCAGGGATTTGCAGGTTAGGTGGATTAGCCATGGGAAATGCAGGATTATAGTGATAGGGTGAGTCTGGGTAGAATGCTGTTTGGAGGATAGGTGTGACCTTGTTGGGCTGAATGGCCTGTTTCCACACTGTAGGGATTCTAGGGAGAGGTCTGAATCAAAAAGGAACTGGGACAGTTTGGTATCGTACAAAGCTGTAGACTGTTTCTTTAAGCCTGCCTTCAAAGTTTGGACTGTTCTTTCCACCAGACAATTGGACGATGAATGGTATAAGAACTGTCCTTCTATGCGGAATGCCATTTGACTTCAGGAAATATTCAAATTCTCTGCTGGTAAATGATGATCCGTTGTCTATGACCAACACTTTCAGGAGCCTGTGTATTGCAAGAGATGCTTGCAGCTTGTTTATCGTCATTCCCATGTGTGATGAATGAACTCTATGCGTGTACAACCATTTTGAATGGATGTCCACAATGACTAAGAACATTGAGTCCATGAAATGACTATTTACTCAGCCATTCCCAAGAACTTGGGTGGCTGTTGGCAGTAATTTTTGTCCTTGTTGGCGCTCTGCGCACTGCCCTACCATTGCAGCTATGTCCACATCCAATCCTGGTCACCAGCTGTACCTTCTTGCCAACAGCTTCATTTTGGACATCCCCGGATGACACTGGTGTGTCCGGTTGCGACCTTTGCTCGGGACAATCATTCTTGCCCCCATAATAAAGTGTCATCCTCTACTGTGATTTGATCTCACTAGGTCCAGAAAGGTTTCATTTCTGGTTGTGATGGCTGTTTTGTTTCTCCCATCACCACCAGCTGTTTTAGTTCTGCCACGACCGAATTTTTTTTGTGTCCGCAGTCTGATATTGTCAGCAGTGCCCATAATGCAAATGACACTGGCAGGTCTTGCAGAATTGTGGAATTGTTTCCTGGTCAACATGCAGGGTGGCCTTGGTTCCTTTGATAGTCCCTAGACCTTCCTGAAAAATGCCCAGTTATTTGATGAGGACCTTTCTCAAGCAGTCAGTTACTTATCAAAAAATGTTGGTCCAATTAAGGTGAATATTTCTCAACCAATTTTACCCCATGAGACATGAACCTGAGCCTGTTACTACAATCAGTGGTAACTGAACCAGTTGCTTCTCATCCATGAGTAGAACCAAAGTTGTACCCTTAATCTGTAAACGTTCCCCAGTGTAGGTTCTCAATCACATACAACCTGGTCACTGTGTCCTTCCCTGTATTCTATACATCCAATCCTGTGAAACATCTAATTATTGATGGGCATTGCTGTGGACAACCCCAGGTTCTCATGGTGTTCAACAGACATTGTATTCACCAGGCCTTGGGATCTTTCTTTGCATCCTATTCATTCACATTCCAGAGTTACTTGTTATACTCCTTAGGACATGTCCCAGACTTGCTTATCTCTAAAGGACTGCTTGAATTCTGTTGCCCCTTGTATTCCTTTCCTATCTCTATCAAATTCAGTTACTCCTTATATTTTCCCACTGTCCCAATTATATATATAAAAATTGCAAAAGACAGTTGGTTCAAACTAACTGCTATAAGATTTGTGATATTAATTTCTATTATAAAGTCAGTTATATGAAAAGTTTTACAGCTACTTCTACTGTTAGCACTCTTTTGCTAATGAGTAAAGTTTCCTGAGACTGATTAACTTTCACATCTACGTTTGAATCTTTTGCCCGAATGCTTTTATTACATTTTGGTTAGAACAAAGAAAATTACAGAACAGGAACAGGCCCTTCATCCCTCCAAGCCTGCACCGACATGCTGCCCATCACAACTAAAACCCCCTACCCTTCCGGAGACCGTATCCCTCTATTCCCATCCTATTCCTGTATTTGTCAAGATGCCCTTTAAAAGTCACTATAGTATCTGCTTCCACTACCTCCCCCGGCAATGAGTTCCAGGCACCCACCACCCTCTGTGTAAAAAACTTGTCTTGTACATCATCTTTAAACCTTGCCCCCCGCACCTTAAACCCATGGCCCCTAGTAACTAACTCTTCCACCCTGGGAAAAAGCTTCTGACTGTCCAATCTGCCCAAATCCTTCATAATCTTGTCGACATCTATCAGATCACCTCTCAACCTCCATCGTTCCAGTGAGAACAACCCATTTCTCCAACCTCTCCTCATAGCTAATGCCCTCCATACCAAGCAACATCCTAGTAAATCTTTTCTGTGCCCTCTCCAAAGCCACCAAATCTTTCTGGTAGTGTGACGATCAGAATTGAACACAATATTCCAAATGCGGCCTAACTAAGGTTCTATAAAGCTGCCACATTACCTGCCAATTTTTAAACTCAATGCCCTGGCCGATGAAGGCAAGCATGCTGTATGCCTTGTTGACTACCTTTTCCACAGGTGTTGCCACTTTCAGTGACCTGTGTACCTGTACACCCAGATCCCTCTGCCTATCAGTACTCTTAAGGGTTCTGCCATTTACTGTATATTTTCCATCTGGATTAGACCTTCCAAAATGCATTACCTCACATTTTTCCAGATTAAACTCCATCTGCCATCTCTCCACTCAAGTCACCAACTGATCTATATCCTGTTGTATCCTTTGACGGTCCTCATCGCTATCCGCAATTCCACCAACCTTTGTGTCATCGCAAAATTACTAATCAGACCAGTTACACTTTCCTCCAAATAATTTATATATATTACAAACAGCAAAGGTCCTAACACTGATCCCTGAGAAACACCACTAGTCACAGCCTTCCATTCAGAGACACACCCTTCCAATGCTACCCTCTGTCTTCTATGACCGAGCCAGTTTTTTATCCATCTTGCAAGCTTATCTGTGATCCCGTGTGACGTTATATATGTGTATATATAATTATGTTGAAATCTATCTCTGTGATTACCTGAAGAATCTTTAACTCGAACCTATTTCTTAATATTGTGAATAACTTCAAAGAAACAACTAATGACTAGAAAATAACATTAGCTGTTGTTTTCACAGCTGCACAATGAGTTAGGCTGACTATCTTATGGGCTGAGATTTATACCCCTTGTTCTAACTGATGCTGTTCTCCTAATGAGACAACATCCTTTCATTAATGAGGCTGGAATCAATCACTTGCTGTAGTTTAATGAACTTGTGTCTACCCTTAGACATTCTTCTATCCTCCTATGGCTGTTTGCGCAGGTCCTCCCATTCACCTTGGTGTAGCCCTCCTCAAAGGTATCATTGTGTGTCACTTAAATGCTGGAGCAGGCATTTGATTCTGTTTTAATCACTTTTATGCCATTTTGTGTCTCAATGATGGAACAGGCTTTTTAGTTCTGTTTATCCTTTGTAGGCCATTTTGTGTCTTTTAAATATGGGCAGCCCTTACACTCCATTTACTGCATTTTCTAATGACAAAGCCAATCATAGTGTCTATTTGAAGTCCAGCTGAACTTCAGCTAGTAGGTGCTTTTGCATGGTTACATCATTAATCCTACATATCAAACGATCTCTCTGCATCTCATTAAGGGTTAAACCAAGTCACATGGCTGTCAGTTGTCTTTACATCATCAAAAATCCCGACATGGATTCCCCTGGTTCTTGAACTGCTGAGTAAAACCAATAGCATCTCAGAATTGGAGGAGGCTTGGGGCTGTAATATTCGTTAACTAAATCTGTCAACTCTTAAAAGGTTTTAGTATCTGGTTCTTCAGGGAAACTTAGGTTCCTAATAACCGAAAAAAGACTGGGTGTCCACGAGCTGTCAGGATAATTACACTTTGCTTTTCATCTGCTCCAATGTCATTTGCCAGGAAACAATAACGCATTCTTTCCATCTACTGGGCCCAGTCTTTGATGGCAGGATCAAATGAGTCAATGTTCCCAAATAACAGCATGATGCTTACCCCCAACTCAAAGACAACTGTTGCGAGAGAATTTCTTCAGGAGTGTATTTTTTTTCTATCGTCACCACTGAAATAACACCACAGAGGCCGGCATCCCATCACCAAGTCCCCCTTTATTTACACAGGCATAGTGCCTGACACTGGTCCAGCTTCATCAGAGCCAGCTTTCAGAATGAACAGAATCTCTGACAATCCCAATTATATCTGTCAGCCAGGGCTCCCTGATTGGACCAAGTTAACAGCCCCAATCAGGGAACTCATATTCTATGACTGACTACCCACCTGACTTATCTTGTTCCAATCACTCCAGCTTCATTATTCATCACATTTCTTAGAGTTCACTGTTGAGACAGTGAAAAGAATGTAACATCAGAAAGTCACAGCAGAGCTAAATTTGATAATATAACCACTTTAACTAAAAGCATCAATGTGAAGCCAAGAACTAAAGTGAGCATTTTCTGAAGTTGTTTCACTTCTTGAAAAACAATTTGTAGAACATGAATGTGTTGAGAAGTTTAAGACAGACCAATGAACCGGTGACCTGGTGCTTTCAGGAACTCAAAAAATTCACATCGATATGTCTTAATCAGATAGCTACACCATAGTTATTGGTTTCTACTCACTTACTGGCAACTCTTGATTGGTTTGTTCTTGCTGATCAGCCATGCATGGTTTCTATCATCTCGACCACTATAAATTCTAATGCTTTACACCCGTCCTATTAAACTTGTCAAGGTCTATTGCTGGAACCTATTAAACTTCAATCTAAGTCTTGGCTTTTCACCAGACCCGCTCCATCTGCATTCTATTTGGATTTTTAGCTTCAAGATGTAGCTGTATATTTCTCTACCTTCCTCAGAATGTGGTGACCCATTGCAGTAGCGACTATTTAATATATCACCTCAGTGGCCATGCTTCTTGTATCAAACTAGTCAGCAAATTGTGAGATTCTGATAAGCCATAAGGATCATTGCCATAACATAATATCCAAATTGTAAGGGCTCAATTGTTTTGACCCAGAAATTTTCTCCTTTTCTAATATTGAAGTGTCATGATTTAGTGATGATGTTTTGGCAAGAATTTATGTTTCATATAGTAGAGATTCATTTGGGTGCTGAAGTGTATAAGGAGGCATTTGCTATGTGAATGTTCAATCCATGGTTCAAAGTACGAGGAGTGGCATAACGGTTAGCACTGCTGCCTCACAATGCCAGGGACCCAGGTTCACTTTCACCATTGGGTGACTGTCCGTGTGGAGTTTGCACATTGGGTTTCTGCCAGGTGCTTTGATTTCCTTCTATAGTCATAGAGCAATACAGCATGGAAACAGACCCTTTGGTCCAACTTGTCCATACCAACCAACTTTCCCAAACTAAACTAGTCCCACTTGCCTGTGTTTGGCTAAAACATCCCTCTAAACCTTTCCTGTTTATGTACCTGTCTAAATATCTTTTAAATGTTGTAACTGTACCTGCATCTACCACTTCCTCTGGCAATTCATTCCATATATGAATCACTCTCTGTGTGAAAAGGTTGCCCCTCATGTCTCTTTTAAATTTACGCCCTGTTTCTTGCACTGGGTTCAGGGATGCGTAGGTTTGGTGGATTAGCCATGGTAAATGGAGGATTATGGGGATAGGGTCAGGGGTTGTGTCTGAGTCGGATGCTCTTTGGGGAGGATCAGTGCATACTTGATGGGCCAAATGGCCTCTTTTTGCAATGTAGGGGTTCTATATGCCATTTTAGTTAGAGTGTCCAGTACCCGTCAAGAGTGGCCCCTGACTCGGGCATTATACTGTTTATGTAAATCAAGAAGTTGTTTAAGTTTAGTTCCCAAATTGGTCCCTGATTGACTGAAACACGAGCCTTCCATTTCCTCAATTTTTGCAGATGCACAACAGCCAAATTGTTGTCTGTAAGGATAGTGGTGGATGTTGCCAGCAAAACATTAGTACTTACGCAAACGACAGAAGGGTCAGAGTAACTATTGATCTGCTGGTAGCCACTGTAATCCTCCTCCACCTTTACTCCACACTTCCCCAACAATTTTCTCTCAGGATTTACCCTATTATTATCCATTTTCTCTGAGTGTGATAAATTCATTTACCACCTGCAACAAATCAACTGCCTTTAAGGCCACAAATGGCACCAAAAACCTATCAATACCATGCAAATAAGGGCGAAACTCCCACTGATTTTTTTTTGTTTTATTTTATTTATCTTAGTTTTAGGATGGTCATGTATTTTGCTTTAATTCAATATATTTATTTAATGAATTTCAGATAGTTCAAATTACACTACAAAGAAATTAGAGAATTATTTTCACATAATGGTACTTAGCATAAATGGGGAAGTGATTATCCTCTGGAGGAATAGACAACAGCTTTTCCCAACAACATGGAACCCAGAGAATTCTATATTTCTATCCACTCAACAGATAATACCAAATCAATTTTGTTAAAAATGCAAAAACTTAGCTTTTTATCCAGAAAATCAACGTATTTTCCATTTTTCTTCTGAAACCTTTTTTTTTAATCTAGTCTGTTGTATTTTTGCTTTATGCAGTTATGGAGCAGGGAAATTGGATTGCTTTGTTCTGAGCTCATTCTTAAGTAGTGAAGTTACAATGGCTTGAGAATTGGCATTCACCTCTATTCGTCCATTTGGAAACTGCTGCCTCCCACTGTTTTGTTTGTGATTTTGTAGTGTGAGGATGGGGAGAGGTGAAAGAAAGTGGGAAGTTGCAGCCCCTCTTTGAAGAGATGCTTGGTTATTTCTGAGCAGAAAGCTGTATAAGAGGAACAAAGCTAATGCAGATGAGTGAGATGTGGCTGGGTGTTAGGGGTCTCAGGAGAGATTCAAGTGGCTAGTGAATGAAAGTGTGAGGGCAAGATAGGTTTGACCCATTGCTTTCTAATTTTTAGCAGAGAGCAGAAGAATAGGCATAATCAGCAGTGGGTGAGCATTATAAATAAGTTAATGAGGTTGGAAGCCTTGGCTTTAATCTGCTTTGCCAATTTTAACTGACCTGCTCTTTTGGCTACACCTCAGAAACCTAGAAGTTGCAGCAGGGTGAGGGTAGATTCGGGAAGTGCTCCTCATGGGCCTGAAGAAGGAGCAGTTCTTCCTCCTGCTGTCAGTTTAACCTCAAAGGGTTCTAGAATATCTCCACCCAGTGATACATAAGTGATTGTTTCTGGGGGCAGCTAATAATTCTAAGTTAGGTGGTTCGTTTTGAATTAATTGTCAGTTCCACAGTCTACAATCATGTAACATAGACCTAAGGCTGAATCCTAACAGGGACCAGTTAAGTCTCATTTTCAGCATGCTTTGTGGAGGGTTTCTCTCTGCACGGCTTCTCACACAATCTTCCCAAACACACCTCATCACCGATGCACCATACCTGTTTGCTTGTCCTATCCTCCCATTGCTCATATGCAGAAGTTCTTCCTACTGGCAGGATCCTCAGATCCCTGACACCAGTGGCATCTTTGAATGTCAGCTGTGCACCCGATCAAGTACTGACTGTCAGATTTGCCCTACACGCACATAGTGGCAGAGCAACTACAAACCAACACTTCTCTGAAGAATTAAACCACACAGCCTACCCATCCTAAGCCAAATCTCATCTTACAATCTTGACTAAGTTAGTGTTTCTCTTTCCCTCAACTGAGGATTCCCCAACAGCATAGTTGATAACAATGTCCAACACATCTCCTGCACTTCTGCCCTCATTCCTTATCTTCCCTCCCACAACACAGATAGGATTCCACTCCCTTCAGTCTTCACCTACCATCCCACCAGCATCCACATCCTGAGGATCATTGGCTGCCATTCCCACTACCTCCAGTGGGATGCCACCACCAGACACATATTCGCCTCCCCTTCTTTGTCAGCATTTTTCAGGGACTGTTCCCTCTGAGACACCAAGGTCCACTCCTCCTCCACGCCCAACACCTCCCCAAATGATGTAACACTCCCCCTTCCTCGCTATCCATGGCCCCAGACACACCTTCCAGGTGAAGCAGCAATTTACCTGCACTTCACTCAATGTGGTCTCCTGTATTCTCTGCTCACAACATGGTCTCCTCTACACTGGGGAGACAAAATGCAGACTAAGTGATTGCTTTGTGGAATACCTGTGTTCTGTCTGTAAAAATGATCCTGAGCTTCCAGTTACCTGCCGCTTCAACAGACCACCCTGTTCCCTGGCCAACATCTCTGTCTCAGGCTTGCTCTTGTGCTCCAGCGAAGCTCAGCACAAGCTGGAAGAACAGCATCTCAATTTATGTTTGGGGATACTGCAGCCTTCAGGAGCCAATATTGAGTTCAACAATCTTAGAACATAAATGCCTTCCTCTATGTCTGTTACCTATCCCGACACCTCAGGCCTTGTCATGACATGGACTGTTTCCAGCATAGCAAATACATTCACATGTACTTATGGTCCCCATTATCAGCTGTCCTTTCTCCCTGGCATACTATCATCAAACCTTTGTCTGTCTAACTGTCACTCTCTGTGTCTGGGCTCCATCTCCACCTATTAACTCACCTTTTCATCCCTTTTCAGTCCTGCTGAGTTTCTCCAGCACTTGCTGTTTTTGTTTCTCTGTCCCTGTTGCCCAGTGTAACCCAGCATCTTATCAGTGAAACCATCACATATTAGAAATCCTTCAAATGCTTCACAGCATTTACTCATATAGCAACAACAAATCAAACAGAAGAACAGAAGCTTCAACAAAAGCAGAAGCTGCACTTGTCTCTCAGAGTAGGAGCTGACTGCTTGCTTTTTAAGCACTAACAAATTTGCTGACAGCCTGCCTATCTTTGTGCCTGTGCCAAGCAGACTGAAGTACTATGTGCCTTTAAGCCCTGGCTGAGTGGCAAAGTACCAAAAGGCAAGCTAAGACATGGATGCCGTTATCATCAAAGTTGGCACAAAGTAAGTGAGCAAGGACCCCTGAGAATCAGCTGTAAATCAATGTGTCCTTGCAGCATGTTTCTAATGAAAGGTGCCGGTGAGCTTGGAAGTGAAGCATTGAAGTGCAGGACTGTACTGTAAGTACATCAGAGATGTACCATGATGGTGTGATGAGACTGGTAGCTGTTTGATGCCAATGCCCATGGATGGGGAGATGTGTGCAGTTGCTGCCCATGGAGTGTGCCCTAATTTGTTAGCCTCTGGTAGAAGAATGGGAAATTGCATAATAATGAAGTGAATTTTGGTGACAATGATAACGTTAATGTATGTTAGCAAATGCAAATAAGCCTCTTGCTGCTCACTAACAAGAATTTGTCTCACTGTTCATCACTTGGTTAGAAAATGGGACCTTTTGCTCTTGACACAGAAGCTCCTCATTGGCCATCTCATGCGATTTTCCCAACTTTCTCACCATTTCCCCAACCTCCTCAGCATTTTCCCAACTTTCTTGCCATTGTCCCTATTGTTCAGGGCAGGGAAGATTCTACTCCTAGGTACTATTTCTTACATAACACAGTCACATAATACTAATATTAATGTAGTTCATCAATATTAAGCTAATGTAACCTGTTATTTTACCATTATATAAACTACTTCTTGATACTCAAGTGCATGCCCCTTCTGCTGAAGATGTGTCATTGCTTAATCCATCAGCAGGTAACAATAGTGGCCAATGGAGTACAAGCAAGGTTGGTAAAAGCATATCTATCCAAAGAATGGCACAAGCAAGTGCAATCTGCAGGCATCTCTTACAACACCTCACAGCCTTGAATCTCTATCCTCATTCACCCAGACAAACCCACCCTAGAAATCAGACAATTATTCCTCCATTCTCCCTCCCTAGATGTAGCATCAAACCCGTGCCATCCCAGGACTGGATTCATCCTGAAATCAGAATCCCCTCAAGGGTTAAGGTTTGAATCCTCTTTGGGGAAGCTTTAGCAAACCCCATCGACTTGGGCTCACCAATTGGACCCCAAACTAGGATTGATTCTTGTTTCCTCCCTTACTGGGGTTAATACTACTGCGACTGGTGACTCAAAACCCACCAATCCCACTTACCACTGCCTCCTGTCCTAGTTGAGGATGTGCACTTCTTGATCCTTCACTTTTGTTTCCTGGAAACCAAGCTTTGCATCAAGCTTTACAAGAAGGGAACTCGTCAGTGATATAAGACACACTTTAAACATAGTAGCCCAAGCCAAACATAGACACGCAGGGGAATTCCTAGAGGCATGGTTCTCAACCCATAATGCAATCAACAAAAAACACATAGAATTGGACCCATATACAAACCCATACAGAACAAATCTGGAAATGACACCACTCACCATAGTGGACCAGACAGTATAAATTCCAAGTGGAGTAGAACAACATCGCTTTATCTCCATGAATGCCTCAGGAACCAAGTACTGCCCCACAGTGTAAAGTAAAAACCTCTACTCAACAACCCACAGGCATACAAAATAGCTGAACAGAACAAATGCAGAATGCTACGAGCAATGATTAATGATGGCCATAACCAACTCTACAAGTACAAACGGGGAATTTTGTGCCAAAAATCACAGTACCTAAACACTATGGACCAGCAATGGACTGCAACCCTAGAACAGACCATCACCATCAATCAACACAGGACCAAAACAATGAAGAGACACAAGCTACAGGAGAAACTTACCAAACTGATCCACCACAAAGACAAGGACAACAACAAACCAGACACATGGATAAGAAACCCATCCAGCAGACGACTCACAGAAACTGAGAAAGCTGTCCTATTACATGGACTGAACTATAACCACAAAGATACAAACAGAACAGACTTCATGGCTGCCCTGGAAATGATATTAAAAGACAACAGACTCGCGGATGAAACACAACAAGACATCCGACAAACTATAATCCTCACATTAAGCTGAAAGAATGAATGGGACACCCTGAACACATCAAAGTGAAAAGCACTTGAAAAACTCAAGACAGACAGGAACATTATAATCCTACCAGCGGACAAAGGGCACATGGCCATCATTATAAACAAACCAGACGTTGAGAAAGCATAGGAACTGCTCGCAGATACAAACACTTGCCAACAGATGGCGATAGACCAAACACCGCAACTAGGTAATAGGATCACCCAGACACTGAAGAGACTAAAGAATGCAGGACAGATAACCAAGACGGACTACATGAGAATGAAACCAGAAGGCACGAACACCCCCCACTTCTATGGAATTCCTAAAGTACACAAACCACACATCTCTCTCAAACCCATTGTCTCCGTACCTGGCACACCTTCACACAAACTGGCCAAGGACCTACAACAGAGACTGAAACATCTAGTCAATGGATCACCCTATTCCATCCACTAAACCCAAGAATTCCTCAATACCCTGAAGAACATAAAAATCAGCAACGATGAGATTATGGTACCCTTTGACATCACAACATTATTCGCATCAACTGACATCCCACTAGCCAAAGAAACACTGGTCACATTACTAGAGAAAGCAGGAACGCAGACCAGCAGCTCCATCAGCAATGACAACATACCCAAACTACGAAACTTGTACGTCACCACACACTTCATCATTAATGGTCAAGTATACAAACAGATCAATGGCATACCCATGGGGTCACCCATCTCAGGGCTCATCGCTGAGGTAGTCATGCAAATACTGGAACACACTAACCTCCCCCTCATTCAATCTAAACTGTGGATCTGGTACGTGGACGACACGTTTGTCATCATTAAATGCACCAAACTGGAAGAGACCCACCACCTCATCAACAATATATTCATGGGGATTAAATTCATGAGAGAAGAAGAAAACAACAATCAGCTTCTATTTCTGGTTGAAAAGAGTTGAACGTTTGACCAACAGGGAGTTCCAAACCTCAGTATACAGGAAACCAACCCACACTGACCAAATCCTCAACTTCCACAACAACCACCCCAATGTCCACAAACAAAGCTGTGTTAGGACACTATTTAAACAGGCCACTACTCACTGCAACATGCCAGAACTACGCAGGAAAGAGGAAGAGCACCTATACAAAATCTTTGCTTTGAACCGATATCCCCGCAACTTCATCCGCAGGTGCCTACTAAACAGACAACAACAGGAGGACACGGTATGCCCTAACACACTGACCACACTGACCTACATCAAGAACATTTCAGAACTGACAACGAGACTCCTACGACTGCTAGGAATCATGGTGGCCCACAAGCCCACAGCCACTCTATGACAAACACTCACAAGGAGTAAAGACCCCATTCCCACAACATGCAGAACCAACGTAGTCTGCAAAATACCATGCAACGTCTGCAACAAGCATTACATCAGACAGGCAGGTAGGAAAGTAGCCATCAGAACACACGAACATCAGCTAGCAGCAAAACGATATGATAACTTTCCTTAATATCAGTACACTCGAACAATGAAGGCCATCAGTTTAACTGAGACAATGTAACCATAGTAACTCAAGCCAAACGTAGACACAGACGGGAATTAGTAGAGGCACGGTTCTCAACCCATAATTTAATCAACAAACAGATGGAATTGGACCCCATATACAAACCCATACAGAACAAAACCAGAAATGACAGTACTCACCATAATGGACCAGACAGTATAAATTCCAAGCAGAGTAGAGCAACATCACTTCATTGGAGGCCTCACTAATGACGTTACCTAGCATGGTGACAAAACTTCAGAATGAAAACAAGCCAGCTCAACAAGCAAGTCAGCAACCTCACACACGTTAAAACCTAGACTTCACATTTACCCCATGGAGGATACTACCAGGTCTGAATTTTTTTGTTGCCAATTAGGGTGCGCAGAGTAAAGAAAATTCCTGACTCCCGAAACCTGACTGATAGGAAATTTCTCCAAATTGTGAAAATAAAAGCCTATCCAATACATTTAAATTCCCTTGCATACTTAATACCATATGAAAACAAAAAAAAAATGTTCATTCCAAAGACAGTTAATTCCTTTATAACAACTTGGAGCTGTCAAGCAAATTGTGAGCTTTTAGGTCTCTTCAACTTCAAAAGTAAAATGTTGTGGGAATAGTCAAGCAGCACTAATTTATTATGATAGCCCTCAGGATCTTGTCAGCAAACATACATTGAAATTCCTAGCAATGATTTTCAATAACTTACTGTTTCAAAATTTCTAGAGCTGTGGTTTTAAATGACTTGACAATTTGACAGTTCTACAGTCCTTATCCAGCTTTTATACAGATTAATTCCTGCTGTTAACAATTCCTTAGGGGCACTGGAATGTCTCCAAAGGATAAGCAACCTTTCTAAAGAACACTGGGAAGATTTAGGCATTTCCTCCAATCCATTAACAGGATGAGTTATGTTTTGGAAATCCCAGTAACAAAAGTTGCTCCAGCTCTGAAGAAGGATCATATTGTACACACAATGTCAAATCTGTTTCTCTCTACACAAATGCTGAGTTTCTCCAGGTTTTTCTCTGTGTTTGTATTAAAAATAGCTCCTAGTTGAAGGCAGCTGCTAACTTGGTGAAATTATGTAAAATACCTCCTATTCCCATTGCCCTAAACCATGGCAAAAATATGTGGGTGCTTGGTATGGAGGTCAGATTTGTAGAATCAGGCCTCCAGGGCCACTTTAGCCAAGGCATGGAGTCTTTTCAGCTTTGTGAAAATTTGTGCCAAAATTAAAATACCATCCTAAGTGTCTGGGCATTGATGCAAAACACCTCTAGTTCTAAATGCTTGTTTAGGGCTGTTCCTGCAATCCAAAGAAAGTTTTGGATACAGGTACAGTTACAATGTTGAAAAGGCATTTGGATAAGTTCATGAAAAGGAATAGTTTGGAGTGATATGAGCCAAACACAGGCAGGTGTGACTGTAGTTTGGGAACATGGTTGGCGTGAACTGATTGGACCAAAGAGTCTATTTCTGTGCTGTATAATTCTATGACTCTAAGTACATTGGAGGGAGAATGTCCTGTTCTGAAGAAGAATGTACATTTCTATGAGGTACAAATTGGTGGAAAGACTAACTGTGTCATGTGGCTAAAGATTAATAGAGTTAGATGAGGAATCGAACTGAATAGCCTCAGGATATTTGCACAGGTAAAAGGAGCCTCAATTCCTTGTGTGAATGTCAAAATATGCATGATGCAGGAGTTTGCTTTCACTCTGTTCACCCACAACAGAGGCTGAATAATGAATTCCTCCAAATAAACATTGCCCATTCCTCATATACCTGCTCATACCAGTGCACAGTAAATTCCACTTATGTGACTTGCTGCATTACCATTTGGATTGTGAGCCCACAAAACTGCATGACAATACAGTGTATTAATTTACTCTCAAAACGTTCAACTTTTCAACACCTCTCTGCTTCCAGGATTAGACAAAGCATGACAAGAGAGAGAAAGTTTGAATAAAAGGAAAACTAATTATTTTAGATCACTGGATCATTTTAACTGGCTACTCTCAACACGCTCAGGCAAAACTGGAGACCTCTCTGCTGCTTTGGATTAATTTTACCATTTTTCTGTTCTACTCACTTTCACCTGCTTATATTCTGGTATTTCAGAATGACGCACTATTAATTATGTAAGCTTTGTTTGAAGATGGGTCTTATAGCCAATATTCCATCCACTTTTACTGTGGGGAATCTCTAAGAATCAGTGGTGTCCATGAATCCAAAACTATGCATCATTAACTCCATTTGTAAATGATTAACACAGCCTTATTTACCCAAGAGGATATAATTGATTTGAGAAAAGTCAACAGGCGATGTATTAAACAAGAATGAACAAATGATAGTGGCGGAGGACGAGAAGGAACTTGATTGTTTGAGGTTCAATTTGCATTCATCCTCAGTTGCAGCAGACATTACATTTATCACTAGGTTTGCATCCTAAACCAAGACGCTACTCCTGCAACATCATCTTGTTGTCAACGGGACCTTACCTCCTACAAGATATAATGTCAGCTGTGGAAGAATCAACTGGTTCCTTTTGTGCAGTTGTGTGAACACTTAGCAAAACCGCACTCCATCATAAACCGTGGATCTGTGGAAACAGTGGAGTTTGAGCCTTTGGACTTTGGGGAATCCTGCAATATGGCTAATTCCAAGGCCCTCCAATCCTAATGATAGACCTCTGGGGTGAAAATAATGAAGTTGTTTGCTTCATGAAGAATGCGTCACAAACCTGAATTTTTTTATTGCACCAGTTAAATTTATCTTCTTTTAAATATTGACATCCTGTCAATCCAGAACCATGCTGTTGTACTTCAACAATGATCACAACTCACATGCACTCCATTAGGCATGAATTCTTTTGCATTGTCCTGAAGTTGTAAAATAATTTTATGTAAATTATCTCCTGGCTATGGGAGGCTTGTCCATGTGGTATCACCAACCTTTATCATCCAGACATATGCTGCTGTATTTTCTAAAAATGAAACAAAGCTTATCTGAGCATATTGGCACATTGTCAGTGTAAGTGAATCCTGCTTTAAAAGTTATGTAGTGTTATGTTTCATTAACACTAATTGGTTAAGACAGAGGGATCACTTAGTTCAAAGCCACCGATTTGTTGCCTTGAAATAGAAATGTCAGGATCGCAGAAATTCAACACAACAAAAACAGAAATTACTGGAAAAACTCAGTAAGTCTGGCAGCGTCGTGGAGAGAAAGCAAAGTTAATGTTTCACGTCCAGTGACCCTTCTTCAGAAGGATCTGGTTTTGTTTCTGATTTCCAGCATTCGCAGTTCCTTAGTTACGTTTTGCAGAATTTCAACCTGCGAGGCACTCTTTAAAAAATATTGGACTGAACTGAAATAAAAGGAGATTTTTTCTTAATTACCCATTGTAAACTGTGTCCTAAATATGAAAGGACCTAATGTAAATGCAAATCCCCAAAATAACAGGAAGAATGTCAAAAACTACCCATAAATAAAAAAAATATAATTACTCTGTCACTATACATCAGTTGTCCTGCATATCCATTGTTGATGGATAATGAGCACAGAACCATTCCAAATTTTCATCTGAACTGAATCTTCTTGGTTATCTTCAATCTGGTTTCTGCCTTTCAAACTTTGCCTGCATTTGCAGAAGTTCATGTTATAAATACTTCTTATAGGTCAAGGAAAAATACAGAAAAGTATACTGTACTAAACACCTACAAAGTATGCATGTTAATGTTCAAAGATTTTCTTTCAGTGTAGTGGTTTGCAAAATAATGAGGAACATTTGCACCTATTGGTCACATTTCAGTTTCATTCAAGAATGATATAAAGTCATTATACTATTGAAAATGGAATATAATCATTAGCTCAAATATAAAACACTTGAGCTAGTGCAAATATCTTGAAAATAAAGCCTTCATTGTGTGAAATCTTACTCTCAGTTTAAGTATCATAGGTGCACCCATTGGTAATAGTTGTTTTTCCAATAAATTCAATAATGTTGCAAATTTATGAAAGGTAGTTTGAACTGTAAAGAGACTACAGTGCTTACTGATATATGTAAGTCTGTGCGAAATACCTTGGAAGACATTTTAATTAAGACATATGTTTCAAAGTGTAATGATTTCAGATAGAGTAATTCAAAAATTAAAGGACAAGTAACATTGTAATGGGATATAATTGATAAGAAAAACAATTCCAGGATATGTTATAGACATTTAACAGAGCTGATTTGCACTCAGAATATAATGCTGTCCAATTTGTTCTTAATGTAGTCTCTTGCTTTTTTTTTCAAAAATATTAAGGTACACAGGCTAAGACTTCTGTTAAAGTAGTAGACAAGTGAATAATGTATTTCTCAGAAAGACACAAGAGTAATCAAAGGAGATTTTAACCTGTAGTTCAACTGCTAAAGTCAGATCAGCAAACATAGCCTAAATGGAGTTCATAGAATGTTTACAGGAAAGTTTCTTAGAACAGCATGTGCTTGATCCAAGCATCAAGCAGGCTATTCTTGAGTTTGCATTTTGCTCTGAGATAGGATTAATTGAAAATCGCATTGTAAAGGTGCCTTGAGGTAGCAGCGACCATAGTATGATATGAATGTATGAGCAAGGATCACATATAGATCACGCAGTCCTTTGAGCCTGGTCCACCATTCAATAAGATCATGGCTGATCTGATTTTAACCTCAGCTCTACATTCCTGCACACCCCTGACAACCTTTCATTCCCTTAGTAATCAACAGCCTTAACAGTCTTTAAAGATTCTGCATCCACTGTGTTTTGAGGAAGGGAAATTGAAAGACTCACAACCCTCTCAGAGAACTTTTTTCCCCTCATCTTTGTCTTAAAACCACGACTCCTTACTTTTAAACTGTGACGCCTGGTTCTAGATTTTCCCATAAGAGGAAACATCCTTTCACATCTGCCTGGGCAAGTGCTCAGGTCTCATGTGTTTCAATTAAGTCACCTCTGATTCTTCTAAACAGGCCCAACTTGCCTAGCCTTTCCTTATAACACTAATCTACTTGTTCAGTTCTGATTGAATTTTACATTCAATTTGAGGCTAAGAGGAATGAGTCCAACAATATTTCATAATCTTCAAATAAAGACAATTATGAGGACATGAAAGCAAAGCTGGCTAAGGTAATCTGGTAGATTAGTTTAAAGCTTTGGCCAATAGAGATGCACTAAATGGGAAATTTCAGATTATACAGAATATTATACATTTCAATGAGTAAGAAAAGTTCTAGGTAACACACACACCATCTGTGGTTAACTAGAAATGTTAAAGATAGCATCGAGCTACAAGACGAAGCAATAATTGTGCAAAAACAGGCAGCAGGTCAGAAGATTGTACAGAATATGAAAATCAACAAAGAATGACCAAAAAAAGGTGAAAATTAAAGTGGAAGAGATAGCTAGCCAGAAATATAAAGACAAACAGTAATAATTTCCATAAATATTTAAAGAATTACCAAAGTGAACAGAGTCAGCAAGGTTTTGAGAAAGAGGAATTGTTTAACCAATCTGTTGGAGCTCTTTGAGAAGGTAAAACATGTTTGGAGAATTGGAAATAATGGATGCATTGTACTTACATTTCCAAAAGGAATTTGATAAAATGACAGATTAGAAGTCATTGCAGAAAATAAACGCTCATGGTGTAGGGAGTAGCATATTGGCATGGATAGAAGTTTGGCTGGCAAACAGAAAGCAGAGAGCAGATGCAATTAGAGTTTTTCCAGGTTGGCAAGATGTAACCAGTGCTGTGCCACTGGTATTGGTGCTGAGACCTTAACTGTTTACAGTTTATACAAATGTCTTGGATAAAGGAACTGATAGTAGAGCTGCCAAATTTGCTGACAACACCAAGGTACCCAAGTTGTGAAGAGGACATGAAAAGGTAACAAAAAGATATTGATAGGTTAAATGAGTGGGCAAGGATCTTGCATGTGAAATACAATGTGAGAAAATGTAAAATATTCCATTTTGGCAAGTAGTATATAAAAGAAGCACGTTATCTAAATGTAGAGAGATTGCAGAGGTCTGAGCTGCAGAGGGATCTTTTACCTTGTAAAAGATTAGTACACATTTATAGCAACTAATTAGGAATGTTGATAGAATATCATTTATTACTCGAGGAATTGAATCCGATATTAGGCAGGTTACGCTTAATTTATACTGTACACTGATAAGACTATACCTGTGCACAACACTCCAGTATTGGCCACTTTACCTAATCAATCTGAGCAACAAAGATATCCCTGAGGGTCTTTTATTTGCTGTTGGAATGAAGGGAGAAGGAAAAGGGAAGAGAAATGTATGAAAATGGCTTGTAGAATAGTAAAAAATTTGGGATTATCTTTGCATTCCAAGATGATCTTAAGGATACTAAATAGATCACTGCAACCATAAACTTTTTGCCACATGTTTACAGGTGCTATTGTAACATCAGTCAATCTGCAACTCAACAAGATTCAACCTGGGACAACAGGTGTTGTACCTGAGATGTACGGGAATGGAATGCCTCATCCTGGGAGCAGATGCGGCGGAGGCGAAGGAATTGGGAATAGGGGATGGCATTTTTGCAGGAAGGTGGGTGGGAGGAGGTGTATTCTAGGTAGCTGTGGGAGTCGGTGGGCTTGAAATGAATATCGGTTTCTAGGTCCACTCCCGTACATCTCAGTTGTCCTTGTTTTTCAAGGACCGTAACTTCCCCCTCTCAGGTGGTCGAGAAAGTCCTCAACCGTGTCTCCCACATTTCCCGCAACTCATCCCTCACACCCCGTCCACGCAATAAAAACCAAAAAAGAATCCCCCTCGTCCTCACGTACCACCCCACCAACCTCTGGATCCAACGCATCATCCTCCGACACTTCCACCATCTGCAATCCGACCCATCACCAAAGACATCTTTCCCTCCCCACCCTTATCTGCTTTCCAGAGGGACCACTCTCTCCGTGACTCCCTTGTCCGCTCCACACTCCCCTCCAGCCCCACCACACCTGGCACTTTTCCCTGCAACCGCAGGAAGTGCTACATCTGCCCCCATACCTCCTCCCTCCCCCCCATCCCAGGCCCCAAGAAGACTTTCCACATCAAGCAGATGTTCACCTGCACATCAGCCAATGTGGTATACTGCATCCGCTGTACCCGTTGTGGCCTCCTCTACATCGGGGAAACCAAGCGGAGGCTCAGGGACCGCTTTGCAGAACACCTACGCTTGGTTCGCAATAAACAACTGCACCTCCCAGTCGCGAACCATTTCAACTCCCCCTCCCGTTCCTCAGACGACATGTCCATCCTGGGCCTCCTGCAGTGCCACAACGATGCCACCTGAAGGTTGCAGAAACAGCAACTCATATTCCGCTTAGGAACCCTGCAGCTCAATGGTATCAATGTGGATTTCACAAGCTTCAAAATCTCCCCTCCCCTACCGCATCCCTAAACCAGTCCAGCTCGTCCCCGCCTCCCTAACCTGTTCTTCCTCCCACCTATCCCCTCTCCCACCTCAAGCTGCACCCCCATCTCCTACCTACTAACCTCATCCCGCCCCCTTGACCTGTCCGTCCTCCCTGGACTGACCTATCCCCTCCCTACCTCCCCACCTACACTCACCTTTACTGGCTCCATCCCCGCCTCTTCGACCTGTTTGTTTCCTCTCCACCTATCCTCTCCTCTATCCATCTTCTATCCGCCTCCCACTCTCTCCCTATTTATTTCAGAACCCCCTTCCCCTCCCCCATTTCTGATGAAGGGTCTAGACCTGAAACGTCAGCCTTTCTGCTCCTGTGATGCTGCTTGGCCTGCTGTGTTCATCCAGCTCTGCACCTTGTTGTCTCGGATTCTCCAGCATCTGCAGTTTCTACTATCTAAGATTCAACCTGGGCCTGATTTTTATGTTATGCAGAACAAACACTTCCATTACCTCCTCCAAATGTAGACTCTACCATGACTGCTTTCTCAAAGTCCATACAATATGTTTTCCAATCTGACTCTGCTCAAGCTACTGCTGTATTCATCCTTTACAAGGTTTGTACCCTATCGGTGTGTGACTATGTCATACATCTGGTGAGATCATTGGCTCTTTCTTCTGGCACTGCACCCTGGTTCTTGGATAAACAAGATGTGTAGTGACTAGGGTTTTAATTTCCTGCCAAGTTTTTCTTAAATAACTATGCAATATGCATCCATTCACAACAAAACAATAGCCCTCCTTTTCTGAACTCATTGGCAAAGTGCGGATGATGTATTACAACAGAGAATATCAGGAAATTCTGGACATGGCAAGTTTGGTTATGAATTTCAGCCAGACTGAAGTGATTGAATGTTCCAGTAGAAAATCGTGCTCAATACAATCCTGAAAGGGTTTACATAATGGGGCTTTGAATCCCAATTTAACAGAGAATACTTACAAGTTTTATTGCAGTAGGATTCAGCCTGTTACTGGCTACATTCTGTTTTGAGCAGCCCTCAAAACACGATAATCAGGATAACCCTCACTCATACAAATGATCTAGTAAATTACAGAAAAACAGATTAATAACATTCTGAAATTTCCCACAGAACATCTCTGATAATAGCATGAAAATTTTGGTCATGTAAGATCTGTTCATAGAATTATAGATATAAGAATTGTTCGATCTGTGACTTTGATAGCTCTAATAGGCAGTATTTAATGGAATTCACAGGGATCATATTTTCACCACCACACCCCCAATATCTTCTGTTCAGTCAGGGAGAGGTCCAGAGATACAGGCCACATAGGGTGTGATGGGTAGGAACCCACAAACAGAGCCAACAGGATGCTCTTTTCAGATTTCATGCATGCCCGCTGCCTCAATTACTATTGGCCGAATACCAATTCCGGTGGAAAATAATTGCCCAGGTAAGGACCAGCCCATGATCCTTTTGCTCCCGATGTAACTTTGGGAGGGGCAGGAAGGTGGCGATATTCCTACCCATTGCCCTCCCACCTGATCAAAAGCTCCAAATCACGCAGGTTCACATTAAATTTCACCTAATACGTGGATTCAACTTTTTTGTTCAATTCCCAACCTTTTACCATTCAAATTATCAATAATTCACAGTCCGGGATCTGAACAGTATTTTATCTGGTTTCAGTGCCTTAATTTTCTTTAATTTCCATCTGTTCAACCACAACAAAACAACTACCTCTCAGCTCTGAGCTGTGTCACGACCTTTTTCTCCTTAGCTAGGTTTGCCAGATTTTCCAGCAGGTGTCAAGACCCTCGTGTTAGGCCTACATGAACTCCTAGGCCCACCCATATCCTCTGTGCATCCATTGGTACAACATTCCAGCATCCATGCTGGCCATCTGATGGAGGGCGGATCCTCAATGCTGTAATCATAAGCTTAGGGCCTGTAGATATGTCAGGCTGGCAGCCCCACTCAGAGATAGGCAGTGCTGACACCGGTAGAGGAGCATAAGGCTGCTTCAGTACAGTGATCTCTTCAGCAGCCTCCATAAAAGTCACAAAGCTGAGTGAGCCATCGACCAAAGGGACACCCTCCATACTGCTATTCCTGCGTGGGGTCGTGGCCTTTCCTCCTTGTGGCCTGTGATTAAGTTTCTGGTCATCAATCCTAGTGGCAGAGACAGTCCAGTTCTGATGGTCACCCAACAAAGGGGCAGGCAGGACACTCCGATGTCAGGTAAAATAATGCCACTAGTGCACGATGGTCTGAATCATGGAGTCTTAATCACATTAATTAGTTGCCTAGCTCTGAGAAACAGATAACAGACTCAGTTGCCAGTTTCCAGTCCACCCCTGAGAAAACACTATGGAGGGAGGATTGTGTCAGGGAGTGTCTCACTGTACCTCATATCAACTTTCTAGACACCTTCCAGCTCCAACCCTTTGTTCATAGGGCTAGAAAAGTTCAGCCCATCATATGAGTTTCCAGCTAGGTGTCTTGAAGAAGTCCTGAAGAACATTGACTGCCCCTTTCCTCTAGATATTGTCTGGCTTGCTCTGTTCTTCCAGCCTCCTGTTTGTCTACCTTGGATTCCAGCATCTGCAGTTTTTTTTAAATCTCCCTCCCACTCATTGTGCTGGGTTAAGATTCCTGTGTAATTCTAATGTTTGCTTTGTCCATTTGGAGATACTTGAAGAATTTCCAATCAACTGCAGCAATTCATCTTATCTTCACTTTCTGTCGTTCATGTGTCCTCATGACTTCTGATCCCGAATCTAGACTCCATGGGCTAGATTTTGTTTCCCGATACAGGTCTTGCCCACTAGTTGGAGAACTGCTGGGAAATTAGTATAGTTATTGTGGCTATGAACCAACTGAATAAAATGCCTGTCCCTGACTAGTTTTGGGCTTTTCCCAGGATTTAAAACAAACAGGTCACCAATTCTGCTGCTGAGACCTGCCAGCCAATCTAATACCAGCCTGTTAATAGTAGCTCTCCATTACAGATAATTGTATTGAGCGTCATGGCTGCAGCTAGTCATAGAGAGACATCTTGACCAGAGATTATGGGATCCTTGAACAGAAGGAAATGAACAAGATTTGGTGTCATGGAGAGTGCTGAGTGCCTGAAGTCAAAATAATGACCAGAACTAGCCAGTCTGCACGTTTGCCACATTAGCCCATTCCCACCACTGACTTAATGGGGGCTGGGTGGGTGTGTGGAGGAGATGGGGGGTTCTCATTTTGCCTGCTAAAAAGAATGAGCCACATGACCTCCCATATGTTATGCAGGCTCTCTTGTCACTTTCCATTAAGTCCAGCCCATGTTCAGAATTCATCCAACATCCAAAGCACTGTTCAGACTAGCAACTGTTGGGAAGAAATTTAACTTTGGTGCAAATGAATTCCAAACCTGTGCACTTGAAGAATTTCCTTCTTGGAATTCAAAATGTCACCAGATTCATGAAACATTGTGGCTGTTACGTTAAATCAATGGATAACTGATTTATTGTAAAATCATCATAGTGGTCAGTCCCAAATAATGATGACAATCCATATAAAACGAACCCCTTTTATCAAAGGTTTTTACCTTACATTCATCAGGATAATTCATAAGAAGACCAATGTAAGGGGGAGCAACCATGTTATATTGTATGAGGAGACCATACTGATCTATTGGCAAGTGGACTCTGAATGGTAAGGATTTTGCTTTGGAAAACGCACCAGTTAGATGATAGCTGGCAGCCTGGCCGTTTCACATTTCTAATATGCAATAGAACCCAGATGGTATTTGCTCCTAATAGGATGCTGCCAGAAAGTCAAAAAGATGGTCTGCCTATTATGAAAATGGGTAAATTAGTATAAGAATTTCTGAGCCAGTGTGATGCTAGATACGTAGGCCATACATTCCAATGACAGACAGACTATACCAAACAGCATAATCCTCCAGCTAGTTGCAACAGGAAAGGTACTGACCATACCAAACAAGCCTATATTTCAAATATTAGAAAAGAATCTGTAGTTGAATGGCATTTGCTAAATAAACCTAATTGCACAAAAAATTGCATTGACAACCAATTTAGGATTGTCAGTTGAGGTCACAGGAGGCACACTTGCATGTACTGGAAATTTATATATATCTGGTGTACAGTATAGTCAGTATCTTGCTTGTGAATTTAATTGACAGTGAACTGCCAAGATTTATTTAAATTTGGATATAGTACCTTTACTCTAGTTAAAGAATTTTCCTGAGGGATGAACCAGAGAGTAGCTGCCATCTATTTGTTCAGTTGAAACATGTGCAGACTGTGCAGTTTGCAGTCAGAAAGAACATGTGCTGCATTCAAATTTAAATAAAGCTTGGCAGTTAACTGTCAGTCATCATCTATCTGGTGCTTTCTCCATGGCAATGCCTCTATCGATCACAGTCCACTTGCCGATCAATCTCGGTGCATTTATCTCATACGGTATAAAAATGCTGTTTTCCTCTACATTGATAATTGCAAATGTCAAGATGAAACGTTTTGACAAAATTTGTCTTTTTTTCAACAATGCTCAAATTCTGTACTACCAAGCAACTGCAAATAGAATAAGTAATCATTATTTATAACATAGTTACAGACAATTATTAAAATAAAAAAGTGTAAAATAATAAAAAGATATACATAATTATGAACATTTCAGCATATAAATAATTACAAAATGTTGCAAAAATCAGGACTCCTTAATGTATAGAAATTACACTTGTGATATACCTGGGAAGAACTCGCAATGCTATCAATTTCAGCTGTGCAATTTCATGTTTTAGGTTTGAAAATCTGCAATATGATCTGCACACTGTAAATATGAACGAGTGGGCAGTCAGATATGATGCAAGAGACAGGCTTGCGCCAAATGGAAACCTGACCTCGAAAATAGATGACCAGAAACTTGATCATAGGAGTAGGTCTTAAATAGCGTCTTAGAGGAGGGGAGGGTGATAGAGAAAGGAAAGGTTTGTGGAGGGAATTCCAGAACTTTGAATACAATGAATTAAAATCAAAGATATATGAAAGGCCAGAACAGAACAGTACAAATATCTTGGAGGATTGTTGTGCAGAGGACATTACAAAGATAAGGAGGATCATGCCATCCAGGGTTTTCAAATCACATGGGAAAGTTTTAAAATTCAGCTTTGCCAGATCAGGAGCCAGGATAGGTCAGTGAGCACAGGATGATTGTGAATGAGACTTAGTTTACGTAGAACGGAAAATTTGGAAGCTGGCCAGAAGTGCATTGGAATCATTAAGTCAAGAGAGAATAGAAGCTTAGATGAGGTTTGCAGCAGCCAATGAACTGAGTAAAGCCGAGTGATGCAGCAAAGATGGAAGTAAGTGGTTTTTGCCATAGAATGAAATGGGTGGTTGGACTCTCATCTTGTAGCCAAATGTGTGAACAGCCTTGTTTAGCCTACATTGCCAAAGACAGGGATAGCAATGAGGCTGCCATATCCTCTTTGAGACACACTGGTGAAGTTGAATTTTGCTTACCTTTTTCCAGCATTTCTCACACTCCACTTGAAAGGATCTTCACCTCTTCTTTTTATGCAGCATTTTCAATTCAGTGACCAGTGATTTTTCTCATTGTTAATACCTATTATGCTATGTTTAAGGCCAGATTTGTACTCTGACTGTTTCCAGTAATGTAGCACCAGGGTTTTTAGAACTCCTTCATTTTTCTTAGTTCTCCTGAACTCACTCAGTATTCCCCACACCCCAGTGCTCTCCTTTTCACCAATTGTTTCCACAACTCAGCTCTGTTCCACCTTAACTTTAATATGTGGTCATGCCTGACAAATCTGGTAGAACACTTTGAGAAGATAATGAGCAAGTCAGGCGGCGGAGATGGTGGTGGTTGCAGTAGACATGGTATATTTGGATTTCTAGAAGGCCTTTGACAAGGTGCCATGCAGGAAGCTGCTAAATAAGCTAAGAGTCCATGGCATTAGGGGCAAGGTACTGGCATGGATAGGGGATTGGCTAACTGGCAGAAAGCAGACAGTAGGGATAAGCAGGCCTTTTTCAGGATGGCATCCAGTGCTAATGGAAAACTGCAGGGGTCAGTGTTGGGACGTCAACTATTCACGTAATACATTAATGAATTAGTGATTTAATGTCACGCATATCTAGGGAGATACAATGAAAAGTGTTCTGCCACCACAATCCAGTGCCATTTTGAGATACAAGAGAATAACAGAGAGTACTTAAGAAAGAACAAAAACAGAAGTTGCTGGAAAAGCTCAGTAGGTCTGGCAGCATCTGTGAAGAGAAATCAGAGTTAACGTTTCAGGTCCAGTGACCCTTTCTGAGAATTGATGTTAGCTAGGAAAATTCAAAAAATGTCTTCTATTACTTATGCAGAGTTCATCTTAACTGGCCGGATCCCAAACACAGCTCCATGACTTCTGCAAGATTTCTGCTCTGGGCCTACTGCATCCAGGAGCCCTTGATCTGGGCCTACCACAGCCAGGAACCCCTGCTCAGGGCACTAACACTACCGTAGTTAACAATCCGCTGCCAGTGAAAGAGTCCATGCTTTGGGCCTATGAAGCCAGGAGTTCCCAATCCACCATCACTGCAGCCTCCCCACAATGCTAGGCAGATGAAGAAAAGAAAAAAGAAAAAGAAGAGAGAAGACAAAAAAGAGAAAGAGAAAAAGAATTCACCCAGCCTGGAGTGGACAGGCTTGTCCCGAACAATACCTGCTAAGCCAGTGCCGCCATCTTGTGAGAGGAAATGATTTAGACAAAAGAACTGAAGGCATTGTTGCTTAATTTGCAGATGACAGAAAGATAGGTGGAGTGGCAGGTAGTATTGAGGATGTAGGGACGCTGCAGAGGGATTTAGACTAGGAGAGTGGGCAAAGAAGTGACAGATGTAATACAATGTAGGAAAGTATGTGGTTACGCACTTTAGTAGAAAGAAAGGCACAGACTATTTTCTAAATGGGGAAAGGCTTTGGAAATCTGAAGCACAAAGGAACCTGGGAATCCTTGGTCACAATTCTCTCAAGGTTAACATACAGGTTCAGTTGGTTGTTCGGAAGGCAAATGCAATGTTAGCGTTCGTTTCAAGAAGGTGACAATGCAAGAGCAGAAATATACTTCTGAGACTGTATACGACTTTGATCAGAATATGTTTGGAATATTGTGAGTAGTTTGGACCCTGTAGGTTAGGAAGGATGTGCTGGAGTTGAAGGAGGTCCAGGGAAGGTTAACCAGAACGATCTGGGGATGAAGGGCTTGTCATACACGGAGTAGTTGAGGACTTTGGATGTGCAGTTGATGGAGTTTAGAAGGATGAGGGGCGATCTGTTTGAAACTTGCAGAATACTACATTATCTGGATAGAGTGGACATGGATAAGGTGTCTCCACTTGTAGAAGAGATTAGGATTCAAGGGCACAGCCTCACATGAAGGGATGACCCTTTCGATCTGAGATGAGGTAGAATTTCTTCAGCCAGGGTGTGGTGACTCTGTGGAACTCATTGCCGCAGAAGGCTATGGAGGCCAAATCATTGAGTATATTTAAGACTCAGATGGTTCTTGATTGGTAAGGGGATCAAGGGATACTGGGAGAAAGCATGAGAATGGGGTTGAGAAACAGTTCAGTCAAGATCAAATGATGGAGCAGACTCGATGGGCCAAACGGCCTGATTTTTCTCTTTCGTCTTATGGCCTCCTTGAGTACCTTAGACTATACCACTCTTCTAACATGCCAACTGACCCTGTATGTAGCTTAACATTCCAGCCAATGCTTCCAGCGAGGCATGATCCATACTTCCAAACCAGCCCTAAATTTTGCCTCCATCCCCTTGTGAGTGAAATTTAAAAGAGAAGACTTCTAGGTAATAAAAAGTAATGTTATCATGCTAATTGGTGGGTAATTGTTTGTGACGCTGCTTTGAAAATCACTTCTATCCACTTTCAAACAGATTAATCAGGGACAGGGGTCAATGTAATTTGGTATGGATCAAGAACAGTACTAGTTGCAAGTTGGTGAATTTCAAAATACAGTAGTCATCTAATAGGCACCAGATGATTAATAATGCCAAGCAAATACATACTAAAATTATAGTGAGATTCAAAATGCATTGCTGAAGCTGAAAATTCTGAGAATATCTCAAAATGTTCTGCAACTAAGAACACTGTAAACAAAGGAAACTTAAAAAAAAGTCAGAATTCACGGATAGCTTTATTTACTCAACATTTTTTCACATTTGCCTTCATTGAGAAAGATCAGGCAGATTGTCTGAGTTAGAATTCAGATTGCCAGGAACAGCAGAAGAGACAGCAGATAGTATGCAAATCGAAAAAAAGGGTTACATTCATCTACAAGTTGCTATCAAACTAGTAGCAAGACAAAGAGCACTCACCATTATTTATGTGCAGTGACACTGTGACTTCTGGTGATATTAGATGCCAAATTTACAGCAGAAATCAAAAATGTGCTTTCAGGTGTGTCCCATTCTGCCATTAACTGTGAAAATGGCATGTTGCTGCCTCCACTGTCCCCCTCCCCCAACTTGAGTGACATAAGTTCTTCATTGGTAAATACAATGTTAAATAGCCACAGAGAGTTACATCACATCATTTTAAGCCAAACAACCATCTTATTGATATGTTAAGTGTTAGCTTCTACCAATCACCTCCTCAAAAATCCTCTCGAAATGGAAATTAACATTTAAAAAAAATTGACATTCAGTCCTGTATCTTTTAATCATTGTTCCAAATTTGAAAACAAATGTTTTTGTGTCTCATTCTCTCTTCTCTGCCTCTGCATTCAATCTGTCTCTCCCTTGCTTTATTTTTGTTTCTCTTTCTGACTTGACATTGAATTTACCATTTTAAATTGCACATATCCTGGTCAGCCCTTAAGGTGCTGATTTATTCTTACAAGGTCAAGATCATCCAGTATTCAGAGAGTTGAAGATGTTGTATTGATTTAAGAGGATACAACTTGTCAGAATTTTCCATCTTGCACTCACACAGTCATAGAATCATAGAGATATACAACACGGAAACAGACCATTCAGTCCAACTAGTCCATGCTGACCAGATATCCTATATAAATCGAGTCCCATTTGCCAGCATTTGGCCCATATCCCTCTAAACCCTGTCTATTCATATACCCATCCAAATGCCTTTTAAATGTTGTAATTGTACCAGTCTCCACCTAGTAGCTCATTCCATACACACACCACCCTCTGTGTGAAAAAGTTGTCCCTGAGGTCCCTTTTATATCTTTCCCCTCTCACCTTAAACCTGCACCCTCTAGTTTTGGACTCCCCCACCCCAGGAAAAAGACCTGGGCTATTTACCCTATCCATGTCCCTCATGATTTTCTCAAAAGGACAATTTGCAAGAAAACCAATATAAAGGGAAAATAACATGTATACTTTATGAGAAGAGAGTGCTGATTGGCTGGCAAGTGGATTCTGATTGATAGAGCTATTGTCATGGTGAATACATCCATTAGTGCTGATTGGTGGTTAACTTCCAGGCATCATTTTAAATGTAAAACCAGTTGACTCTGGTTGGTCGGTTAACTATCATGAGAAATGAACCAGTGAATGGTGGCCACCTATTTTTTTGAGGTGAAACAGGCATAATGCATGTACATGCTCTTTATATTTGCTAAGAATGGTGCCCTTTTGAAATAATTGCACAGAGGCCAGTTCCCCTCACTAAGTCACCCTTTATTTACTAGTGCATAGTACACAGGCTGTGGCCATCCAGCTCAGAGTCAGTCTTCAACTGAGGAGCTTCTAATCTCCTGCCTATATTGTTCAGCCAAGGCTTCCTGATTGACCTGGGTTAGCATCTCTAATCAAGGACCTCACAGTCAACGAGGTCTACCCAATCACTACAACTTTACATTAGTAAATGTAGCTTCCAGTACACATATGTGTGACTCAGCCTGAGAGTCTTAAACAAAAACAGAAATTGCTGGAAAATCTCAGCAGATCTGGCAGTATCTGTGGAGAGAAATCAGAGTTAGCGTTTTGGGTCCAATAACCCTGTTCTGAAGAAGGGTCACTCGACCCAAAACGTTAACTCTGATTTGTCTCCACACATGCTGCCAGAACTGCTGAGATTTTCCAGCAATTTCCGCTTTTGTTTCAAATTTCCAGCATCCACAGTTCTTTGGGCTTTCTGACAGTCTTAAATTGGTTGCCAGCATATTTCTTCGTACCCTCAGGATTATCTGGCGAGTGCTGTGCAATTGTAGAATCACATCTAATGTTATGTGCTGTGTTCGAAGTTTTGCAAGCATGGGATGGTTGGGTACAATCTGTACCTTTCTAGATCTGAACAGGCAAAGGAATTGCTGTTTGATGCAATCTGTCAGTCTTTGGGGTATATGGCCTACATAACTGTCATCACATTGGCACTGAAATTCATGTAAAAGCCAAATACTGCAGATGCTGCAAATTTGCAATAAAAATAGAAAATGTTGGAGAAAAACTCAGCAGGTCTGGCAGCATTCTTTGGAGAGAGAAACTTTTAAGATTTTGAGCCCAATAGGACTTTTCCTCAGAATGGAAGGAGTGTCACATCAGACTCGAAACGTTAACTTTTATTGGCGAATAGGCTAGCAACATCACATGAACACATGGGCATTTAATTCCTATCGATATGCAAGCTTCTGTATCGTCTTCTCAAATATGAAGGAATCCTTAACTATGTTAGTGGAAACTGGTTGAAGAAATTCACGCATCTGTTTTGAATACTCAAGTTCTGTGCTACCAAACAACTATTAGGATGGAAAACCTTAGAAATTATTTTGAGGAATTGATTAGTCTCCACAATGTCTATCAGTGGTTGGCATAAAGAATCATTGGCTAAGAAATTAACTTTATATTGATTTAAAAAGTAAAATAAAAGGATGTTAAACATTTAAGGCTGAAAACAAGTTTATGACCTTCGTACACCAGGGTTGATGTTAGGCTAATTAGAAAATATTGCAAGAAATGAAGAAAAATCCAACCACGTTCAGTAACCAGACTAATAGACTGAAATGCAATTCACTGCAGACATACATAAAGTAATTAGTGTGGAGGCAAGTGACCTGAAGAGGAAGCATGTGTTGAATGGATCATTTGATAGTTTTCTGTTCAGGAAAATATCATTACGCCATAATCGATAAATTTATGCAACTCTCTGAATGTGCTGCAGTGGCAGTATTTACAATAGCCAACAGATGGAGTACAAAGCTGAATTGTTGTATAAGTTTTGGCTAGTCCACATCTGAATGACGGTGGAATTCTAATCACTTAATCACATGAAGATCATATAAAGCATACAAAAGTGAACAATGCAGATGATCACAGATATCTGAAATTTAAGACAGGAAATTTAGAAAGTTGGTTTGTTCTTGTACAAAAAGAATGAAATTTTGTGATGGTTGGTTGGAAGGCAAGTCATGAGGTTGAAACAAGGATTCTACAGAGGGATTTAGAGACATTAAGTGAGTGGGAAAAAACTTGGCAGATGGAATATAATGGGGGAAAATGCGAAATTATGCACTTTGGTGGGAAGAATAGAACAGTTTTTTTAGTTTGATTTATTGTTGACATATGCATCTAAGTACAATGAAAAGTTTTGTTCTGCATGCAGTACAGGCAGATCATACTGTACAAAGATGATAGGGTGATTGAACAGAGCGAGCAATACAAGTTAGTGCTGCAAAGAAGGTGCACAAAAAGCAAGATCAACACTGGATTTGAAATTCAAGAGGTGCATTCAGAAGTCTAATAATAGCAGGGAAGAAGCTGTTCTTGAACCTATTGGTACGTGTCTTTAAGCTTTTGTACCTTCTTCCTCACTGAAGAGGTTGGAAAAGATTACAACTGGTATGGTAGGGGTCTTTGATAATGTTGGCTGCCTTTCCACAGCACCAAGAAGTGTAGATGGAGTCAATGGTTGGAAGGTTGGCTTGCGTGATGGTCTGGGCTGTGCTCACAACTTTCTGTAGTTTCTTATGGTCCTGGGCAGAGTAGTTGTTGTACCAAGCCATGATCCATCTGGATAGAGTGCTTTCTATGGTGCATCTGCAAAAGTTGGTGAGCGTCCTTATGGACATGCCAAATTTCCTTAGCCTCCTGAGGAAGAAGAGGTGTTGTTGTGCCTTGTCGCATCAACGTGGGAGGTCCAGGACAGAATTTTGAGCGTCACTCCGAGGAACTTGACTGTCTCAATCATCTCCACCTCAGGAGAGTGGAGTGATGAGTGGAGAATGGAGAAAGAGTGCAGAAAGCTACAGCATAGAGGGATTTAGGTGTCCAAGTACACAAATCTCAAAAAGCTAGCAACAGCATTCAGTGGGTAATAGAAAAGGCAAATGGACTGTTTATCTTTATTTAAAAGGGAATGGAGTATTAAAATAAGGAGCTCTGAGTAATATTATACAAAGCACTCATAAGACCACAGCTGGAATTCTGGGAATAGTATCAGTCCCATTATCTAAGGAAAGGTCTCCTGGAACTGAAGATAGTCCAGAGATGGTTCATTAAGTTGCTCGTACTATGGAGGCATTTTCTTATGTAGAGAGGTTGAGTAGATTAAGTCTATACTCATTCGACTTTAGAAGACTAAGAGGTGGTCTTATTGAAACATTTAAGTTTCTTAAGGAGCTTGACAGGATAGACGCAGAGAAGTTATTTCCCTCGTGGGAGAATCTAGGACCAGAGGGCATAATCTCCAAGTAAGGGATCACCCATTGAAATGGAGAGAAATATTTTTGTCTCAGAGGACAGTGAATCTGTCGATTCACTATCAGAAGGCTGTAGATACTGGGTCATTAAACATATTGAAGGCTGAGATCAAGATGTCTTTTTTAATCTATGAGGAAATCAAGAATTATGGGGATAAGACAGAAAAGTGGAGTTGAGGGTTATCAGATGAGCCATAATGTCATTGAATGGCACAGCATACTCAATACACTGAATAGCTGACTTGTTTTTCTCCATCTCATTATCTTATGGTCTTAAACGAGGAATTAACAATGATTGAATTGGGGGAAATCTACTGGTGTCAAGAGTTCAAAAGATGAAATGCAAATTACTCTTAAGTGGCGGAAGTTTAGGCAATATTTATCTGAAAGGTAATAGAGATGTTGAATGAGTTACCAGGGATGGCCTGTAAAACAAAGAATCAAAATTAGTTTAATAAGATACAATTTTTGAGGAAGAAAATATTGAAGTTTATTCTAAGACTATTGGTGGTTCTTTGGAATTAAGGATGAATCCTGTCAGACAAGGTGAGTCATCAGATGAGTCGCAAGTTTGGACCCTCAAGTTTTTTCACAGTGGGAACACTTTGTTGCCAGTGCAATTGGAGATGACAGTGTCAGGTTATCTTATTCCTTCTTCCTTTGCTGCCACCTGTCAACCTCACAACTGAGTTCTTGAGTCTTGAAGTAGCTTGTGCCGAAATGAATCAGGAGGAGCCACGTTGAGTGTGTGATAGCTTTCTCCTCCCAGTCAGTGGTCAATGACTCCATGCTTTAGAGTGGTCTTGAGTGTGTCCTCACATTTTTATCTTTGGCTACCTTTTTAGCATTGTCCAACAGAGAGCTGGGAGAAGAGATGAAATCCAGGGAGGTCGTTTCCAGGCAACGCAGACGTAATAACCCATCCATCGAAGTTGTTTCTGCAAAAGCAGTGATTCAATACTGGTCAATGAGGCTTCAAAGAGAATGCTTGCATTGATCTAGCGATCCTCCCATTTGATCTCCAGGATTCAACATTGACACCTGTAAAGCCCAACCACAGCTAAACCCCAGAGCCTCTCCCAGCCCAGTCTAGACCCAGCCAACAACAAGCCCATAGACACACTCACCTCAGCCCCCTCCCTTCTAAGTTGCTCCTGTAATCATGGGGCTGATTCCCTCTGGTGCTTGCTGCTGATAGTTTCACCTGGATCTCTGATCAGAGCAGCAACTTCTCACAGATTTTGCCTCCCTCACTCACGGGGCTGTCCTTTCTCTGATTGGTCCTGTCCCATTGCATTTTAACTGCTGTCATATTCACTCTGCAGAGCAGGAACAAGCTTTTCAATCCAGCTGCTCCATGTAGTATTTATATTCTGCAGGGTTACCCTTTTACTGCTCATTCCCTCTGTGGTTCTTTTGCTGCAGTTTAACACCCAACATTCTGTTCCTGCAGCTGTAATCTGTGACAAAGGCTTGTATGTTGTAATGAGCCTACATTTGAGTGAAGTGTATCGTATTGGTACTTCCCTAGGCCATCAAAACTATTGTGCACTTAGAAAGATAATAGGAGAACAACATCGAGAATATCTTTGAAAATCTGCTCAAGCAGTACCGTCCTTTCCTTAGGTTAAAGAGGTCACTCCAGAGGTTAACTTGGATTTGGTAAAGTAAGGGAAGAATCAATCATAACTAATTAGAATGATTAGATGTGGTAGATTCTTGTACCCAGAACAATGCATTCTGAGGTTGATCTTCAATTTGTTCTGCATTACCTCAGCCTGGATTGGAGTGGGAAGACAAGTATTAGGAGCTCTACTGGGCTAACAAGGAGACAATTAATCAGGGATCTTGCTTTTGATTGTCACTTAATGACCCCTGTATATATATGTGGAGTTTGAGGACTGAAGGCCTGTGTTGATTTCATTGTCCCCAATGTTTGAGGTCATTATGAAAAATAAACATGCAGGCAAAGTCCGTGAAGGGAGCTAGCACTTATGAACCTGCAGGCCTGTGGGGAAGGGAAAGAGAGAAAATATGCAAACAGCGAAACCAAAGAAAAATAAAAAATGTTGACCCAATGACAGTATTGGAATACTCTGACCCAGGGAAAAATACTCACCTTTTCAGAATTTAAATTAATGGATACAAATGGGAAAAAAATGCAGATATTAGAACAACTCTACTAAAGTGCTTCATATAGTTAGAAATGATAAACCCATTTTGTTTCAGAATTGAAATCCTACTTAGAAAATAATAATTTAATGTAAAGGTAGGGGAGGGCCTATAAGCCAGTAGAGGTTATCTTTACTGAATGGTGACTTCAATTCTATTCTGTAACACGTAATTGTTAAATAATATATATTTTTAATTGGAGTGTGAAACAAAATCATCTTGGGACATTTTTTCCCCATAATTAATTGGAATGAAATCCATCATCTTTACTTATGTCTAGTAATCAGAAAATGATTTTCTCGATTTGTAATAAAAACCTCTTAATATGGTATGAAGAAACAGTTTGACAGGGAAGCAAAATTTAAAATATTAAACATTATTAAATTGCAAGGGTAGAAATGAGCTTTGGCACTGATCCATGCAGTGTTGAGGACTCAAGTGGAGTATGATTTGTCAAACCTCTGTTGTTATCAGTATAATAAAACTGTACTGGTCCACAGAGACCAGCAGTAGATAAACTGATCTACACAGACTGCAGCAGGCATATTGAACCATACCGACAGGCAGACTGATCCACAACAGTTGATAAAGAGGCTGAGTAAAACACTCTAACAAGGAGATTGTTCCACACGGATCTGCAGCTGTTAAACAGGCTGAAACACACAGACTGGCAGCAGATCAGAAGGTAACAGGTCCAATGGGGATTTCAGCTTTAGGTGACTGGGGTAGTTTGCTCTCCATAGGGGACAATTGTGGTGGTAGTTAGTACTGCACCAGGATTTCAATTCAATGGTCACCCGGGAGTTAGAGCAGCTGTTAATTCCTCCAACTTTTCCTGAGTCAGTCACAACTCTCTGAAGTCTTAGAGTCTCATTCCTGGTCTACTGAATTGGGACTTCTATATGGTGTTGAGGTTGGTTGGCTCGCCGAGCTGGTTTGTTGTTCCACAGACGTTTTATTACCATGCTTGGTACCCTCCTCAGTGCAGCCTCTGATGAAGCGTCGGTGTGTTTTCCCGCCTGGCTTTTAAACTCAGGGATCCGTTGCGATGGATTGCCTCACTTCCGGGTTTCCTCCGTAGTGGAA
>NC_063337.1:36604004-36643486 GCF_021869965.1 Rhincodon typus | reverse complement strand
TTCCACTACGGAGGAAACCCGGAAGTGAGGCAATCCATCGCAACGGACCCCAGAGTTTAAAAGCCAGGCGGGAAAACACACCGACGCTTCATCAGAGGCTGCACTTAGGATGTTACCAAGCACGGTAACAAAACGTCTGCGGAACAACAAACCAGCTCAGCGAGCCAACCAACCTCAACACCCACAACCCGAGCTACAAATCTACTCCAAAACCTTAGACTTCTATATGGTCTTTGTGATGCTGTATTGACTAACTTCCCATTACAAGGTCTGAACCATTACTGCAACCTGTTGATTAGTTTGGACTTTCTCGTTTGCCATCAGTGACTGAATTACTGGTGAAAACAACTTGATCACTTCCTCAATGTTGTTATCAGAATATTTCTTCTTGTTTATCATAATATTCATGATGGTCATTGTGGATTCATCTTTGGAAGATGAGGTCAGTTATTCTACTTAAACTTGTCCCATTCTAGTCATCTCCACATCTACTGTGTTGCTTGAATTTTTCCTAGTCAGTTGTTCACTGAGCTATGTTGCAATCTGACTCAATTCAGTCATAGATGTTAGAAATATCTCGAATAGGGTATTATATTCAATTGCTGCCTTTTTGTTTGCTTTCAGAACTGAGTTCTGTAGAAAGGTCACTGGACCCGAAATGTTAACTCTGATTTCTCGCCACAGATGCTATGTTTGACGCTGGGTAGCCAACAAATGTTGAAAGTCAAACTACAATTTTCACCTGCTGAGATTTTCCTGCAATTTCTATTTTTGTTTCTAATTTCCAGCATCTACAGTTCTTTCACTTTTTTACCAGGTTTGGAGGGACTGTCTTATGAGGAGAGATTTAGTAGACTGGGCCTGTACTTGTTGGAATATAGAAGAATAAGAGGTGACCTTATGGAAGTGTACAAGATTCTTAGAGGATTTGACAGAGTAAATGCAGGAAGGTTGTATGCCCTTGTAGGTGAGTCTATGACCAAAGAGCATAATCTCAGAATAAGGGATCACACCTTTAAGACAGCGTTGAGGAGGAATTTCTTCTTTCAGAGAGTTGTGAATCTGTGGAATTCTTTACCGTAGAAGGCTGTCACATCTGGGTTGTTAAGTGTATCCAACATTGAGACAGACAGATTTTTGATCAGTGAGGGAATCAAATATTATGGTGAAAAGTCAGGGAAGTGAAGTTGTGGAATAGGCTGAATGGCCTATTTCTACTCCTATGTCTCGTGGTCTTATTTCATTCTCCTGTTTCTCCACATAACTAAGAACCATGTCCTCAAGACCATTATAGTAGCGTTCTTTTGCACCATTTCTAAGACCTAAAGTGTGGTGCTCAGAGCTGTCAAAATGCTCCATCCAAGGCCTATCCAATGGTTTATAATGGTTTAGCACAATTTTCTTCCTTTTCACTTTATGCGTCTACTTATAAAGCCAGTTTACCAAGTATTTTCAGCAACTTATCCTATCATTTTCAAAGATTTATGTACAAACTCTCCCAGGCCTCTGTGTTCCAACATCCCCCATACCCTGTAAATTATGTTTTAATGTTGGTTCTCTTAATTCTCCCCACCAAAATGAACTACTTCACACTTCTTGGATGGCATGGTGGCTCAGTGGTTAGCATTGCTACCTCACAGTGCGAGGGACAGGGGTTCAATTTCACCCTCAGGCAGCTGCTTGTGTGGAGTTTCCACATTCTCCCTGTGTGTCTGCATGGGTTTCCTACCACAGTCGAAAGATGTGATTGGCCATGCTAAATTGCCCATCGCATCTGAGAATGCACAGGCGAGGTAGGTTTGCCATGGAAAATGTAGGGTTACAGGGACGGGGTGGGTCTAGATGAGATACTCTTTGGAGGGTCAGTGTGACTGATCCAGATCTGGACCTTGGTGCTTTACTAAAACTTTTTAAAAAATCAGTTGATGCTAGGTTAATGACCTTTTTATCCCTTTCCCCTTTTTAAACAGATGTATAATCATTGCAATCTTTTCATCTTCTAACACTGCTGTCAAGTGTCAGGAGAATTGGAAGATTGTAGCCAGAACCAATGTCCTTTTCCACTTACTTACCTCAATGTCCTAAAGTACATTGCATCTGGACTGGGTGACTCTTCTTAGTTGAGTGTTGCTAAGTTTTTAAGTATCTCTTTATTTTTCTCCAGATCAGGATCTCCAGTTCCATCATCCTCTGTGCCAAACCAGACCAAGCATTGATTTACCTTTCAGTCAATTTTGGTCTGAAAGAAGCCAATATTTCCCACGACCTGCCTGTGTTCAGATTTGCTGATTTACTGCAATGTAAAACATATCTAATAACATAATGAGTTGGTTTGCACTAGTCATGTGGATACTCTAATTTGACTCATAGGTAGAAGGCTTCACAAGTGAAGTTATCCTCAGTGAAATTATGCTATTCTTTGTAAAACCTATCTCTCCTCAAAAATGTTGATGCTTTTGGTTTAGTTGTTACTGTGTTATTATCCCACCAACACTCCTTCCCCATCCAATGTCCTAATCACCCTTCCAAAACAAAATGCATTTAACATGAAATTGTAATTCTGATATGAACAAAGAATAGAACCTAATGCATTGAATACAGATTTGTTTGAGTGGCCCAAGACTATCTGTATCATATCCCATCTTTTCACATGTGTAATAACTCAGGCAGCCCAACTGGAAAGGAACATCATTTATTGTTGAACAACAACATAGAGCCAATACTTGTGACATAGATAAGACAGTCTTCGACCAGGACTGACAGTTTTACAGACCCATCCCTGTATCTGGTTTATTTTTTTTTAAAAATCCACAAGTGCATTTACACACAATGAACAGTTTTCCCACCACCAAATCACCATTGGGTTTGTTTTATAAAGGGCTTGGGTGATGAATTCCAGCTGGGCAGGCCATTGCCTGTGAAGAATATAGAACCTAGAACAGTACAATGCAGTATAGGCTCTTCTGCCTACGATGTTGTGCTGACCTATTATCCTACTCTAAGATCAAACTGCCCTGCATACCCTGCATTTTACTATCATCCATGTGCCTATCCAAGAGTCGCTTGAATGTCCCTAATGTATCTGACTCCACTACCACCGCCAGCAGCACAGTCCACACACCCACCACACTCTGTGTGAAGAACCTACCTCTGACATCTCCCCTATACCTTCCTCCAATCACCTTAAAATTATGCCCCCTCATATCATTTCCACCCTGGGAACAAATCTCTGGCTATCCACTCTATCTATGCCTCTGATCACCTTGTACAGCTCCATCAAGTCACCTCTCATCCTTCTTCGCTCCAATGAGAAAAGCCCTCGCTTCCTCAACCTTTCTTCATGTGACCTGCCCTCCAGTCCAGGTAGAATCCTGGTAGATCTCCTCTGCACCCTCTCTAAAGCTTCCACATCCTTCCTGTAATGAGGCGACCAGAACTGAACACAATATTCCAAGTGTGGCCTAACCAGGATTTTATAGAGCTGCAGCATAATCTCACGGCTCTTAAACTCAATTCCCCTGCCAATGAAAGCCAACACACCATACACCTTCTTAACAAACCTATCAACTTGGGTGGCAACTTTGTGGGATCTATGGACTTGGACCCCAAGATCCCTCTGTTCCTCCACACTGCCAAGAATCTTGCCATTAAGCCTGTATTCTGCATTCAAATTTGACTTTCCAAAATGATTCACTTCACACTTTTTCAGGTTGAATTCCATCTGCCACTTCTTTGCCCACCTCTGCATCCTGTCAATATCCTGTTGCAACCTACAACAGCCCTCCACACTGTCCACAACTCCACCAACCTTTGTGTCATCGGCAAAATTACTAACCCATCCTTCCACTTGTAAATTAACACAGCAGAGCTTGACTGGGAATCAAACCTGGGCTGTAGCGCTGAGAGGCTGAATCCTAGCCACTAGACCACCAGGGAAAGCGACAAATGCTATGTTATGAAGGGAACCCATATTCAATGAGGTCCAGAGGGCGATTAATTAGTAATTCCCCATGGCCTTAAAGGGGTTATCACACTCCTCCCCCATCTGAGTCCAAGAGACTCACCCCTTCTCCTACAATAACGGGGTGTCCTGTGTTGTTTTGTCCATGGCCCCATTTCTGTTCCATTTACTGGTCTGATCAAGGTGTATTTAATAATTAGGTGAATGTCTCTTCCATGAAGACCATTGAAGAGTTATTGCAGGAGGATTCGTCCTCCATGGCCTGTCAGTTGAAACAGTCGCCTCTGTTGAGGGTTCCCCAGAGTTGGTCATTGTGTTTTCTCTTTAGTTTGTGATCTTCTCCCAGTTTTGACCATATACAATACCAGATCTGATTTTTTTTAAAAAGCGCTCCCAGAAAACCTTGAGAACCATTGTCAAATTTCCTCACTTGGACCGTGTCTCCCCCAATAATTGTTGAGAGTTAGGAAAAGCTTTGACTCCATTATATTCCTTGGAGTTGGAGTCACTTTTTATGGATTTCTCCTTCTCTATTGAGAGGGTATAATCCATTCTTGTCAACTCTGTGCACAAGGTACATTACTTCATTTACCTGGAACACAATTTTTTTTTTCCCTTTTTAGCCTGATGCTGGGCCTCAGAAAAATACAGGAAAGCCTCCCCCAAACTCTCCTTTGCAGTTGCTCATGCAATTAAAATATATTGCAGATAGACTGCCACTTTGGGCACCCCTTGGAAGGTGTTCACCATTACCATTTGAAAGATGGCATCAGCCAAATATACCCTAAAAGGCAAGTGAGTGTAATGATACAGTGCTTTCTGAGTATTTAGAGTCACATATTTCCTGGATGACCCCTCAACCTCCAGTTGTAGCTCATATTCAATTTAG
Organism: Rhincodon typus; assembly: GCF_021869965.1. NCBI lineage: Eukaryota > Metazoa > Chordata > Chondrichthyes > Orectolobiformes > Rhincodontidae > Rhincodon > Rhincodon typus. The sequence continues at coordinate 36,638,636 of NC_063337.1, read as the reverse complement.
AAAAGATATGACCGCAGCCAGCTTTTCTACAAGTCTTCAATGCATGGTCTAGGGTATCTATCTGCATGGGAAACTCTGTTGTCTGTCAACTCATAATCCTCACAGAGATGGACCGAGTTGCCAGGTTCCTCTAGACATTCCAATTCAGCCTCTGCTCTGGTTCATAGGGCACTGGTCTTGCCTTGAAGTTTTTAGGTCAAGCCTCTGGGTGTACATAGATCTTGCCCCCGGCGCCTTTTTATCTTCCCAAGGCCCTCTTCAAAAGCTCCAGGATACTTCCCAATGACTTCATATAGATCTCTAGTACCCATTTTAAAAATCTGTTGCCAATCCAGGAAGATTTTCTGTAGCCAGCCCCTTCCCAAAAGAATGAGACCAGGTCTTTGTATCACCACTAGGGGGAGTGAGACAGTCTGCTGTCCCTGTGTAACTGGGGTTACTGTGGTCCCAATAATAGATGAGGACTGTTCAATGTAAGCGGCCAGTCTAGCCTTGGTGTCTTGCAGGCTTACAGCAAGATGCCCCTATGGGGTTTTCTAAAGGTTTGCTCCCCAGCAATATACAGCGGTACCTACATCTACCTACATGTCGAGGGGGTGGCCTGAGTGGTTATCTTAATTGGAGCCACTTTGGAGCAGTGATACAATTTAGTTGTATCAATTCCTCATCCTCAGCTTGGTTTATTTGCAAAGCTCTGACTTGAAGTGGCTTCACTCTTTGGTCTGGGCAGTATGCATTTCACGTATTTTGCTCACCTTGTCTCAGATGAACTCTATGACCTCAAGTGTGGCATGGACATTCCTGATCCACACTGTATTGTGGAGAAATGTCCCATCCAGTTCTGGAATGTTGCAACTTCTGATTCCAATCACCATTCCTTAGCAACCAACAGGAGTCATGAGTATTATCCATTGGGGACTTGGGACTGCAGTTTAAGGGTAGCCCAAGGCTGAGGATGGTATCGTGTATTGAAGCTTGAAGCCCCTGAGCCTCTCTTTTCCATATTTCTACAGGAAAGGGCCAGTTCTATTGCTTTCTCAAGGTCCAGATGTGGTTCAGTCAATAGCATCCTTTGAGTCGCAAATTATTAATTCCACAAACTAAGCGATCGCTTAACATTTCCCAAATTGCTGACCTGTACTCATAGTGTTCTGCCAACATCTGAAGTCTCATCACGAATTCAGTAACTGGTTCTGCAGGAAGTCTGTCTGCCATGTTAAACCCCTAACATTGCAGTATAACAAATGGTTTGGGGTCATGGTGATCATCGCTCAGTTTATCAAAGGATTTTGACTTGGGCTGTTGGATAGGTTAAACTTTTATGATGCTTAAAGTCAGGCGTCACAAGTGGTTAGGAGAATGACTTTTTAACAGTGATCTTTGTAGATCCAATTTACCTGAAAAAAGTGAGGTTGTTGACTTGCTCACCGAGCTGGTTTGTTTTTGTTTAGATGTTTCATCACCATGCTAGGTGACATCATCAGTGGAATCTCCAATGAAGCAATGTTATTCTACTCCACTTGGAATTTAACGAACCGGACAGTAAAAATTCCAAGCAGAGTAGAACAACATGGCTTCGTTGGAGAATCCACTGATGATGTCACCTAGCATGGCATCGAAACATCTGAACAAAAACAAGCCAGCTCAGCAAGCAAGTCAACAACCTCATCCACAACCTGAGCTACAGATCTTTGCCAATACTTTAAGCCTGAAAAAAGTATCTCCTTCTTTCAGCGTACTGGGGCCAATCCTCCACGCCCACATCATAATGTACTAGTTTCCCAATATTTTTCATAAATCCCCGTCACAGTATTACTGGGTTTGTTGAAAGGCAAAACTATCCAAAACTTGTCTTTGCTCTCCTCACCAATGCAATAACTTAGGAAGTCCAACTGGAAAGAGGCATCGTTTATTGTAGAACATCAAAATAGAGCCAATACTCATGGCGTACATTGGCTAGTCCCAGTCCAGGACAGATGGTTCTGCAGACCCATCCACGTTGGTTAGAAAAATAGGAAAAGTGAAAAAAAAGCAGCATTCATGGGTCTGCTTTTTTTTTGATTTTCCTATATTTTTAACCAACCTGGTCAGTGATGTTATTACACACCTCTGGAACAGGTAGGATGTGAACCCGAGTCTCCTGGCTCAATGGTAGGGACAGTACCACTGCACTATAAAAGCCCTTGAGTTCCTTTCATATACATATACAGTGAGACGAAAATAGAAACACTGCTGTGAAGAGACTTTATTCTACCTTCCACCAGGAAATCACCTCTGTGGCCAATTGTGTATCAACAAGAAAAGCCTGTTAAGGGCAATGCTGACATCAAAACAGTGAGGGGGTAGGGAGAGAAGGAGGGGACTAAATCAAACTGGAGTTATATAGGGAAATAAAGCACTGTATCCCTGCAGTGCCCACGTCTCCTAGTCAGTTTATTTGGGTCACTTTATAAAGGGCTCAGGTGATGAGTTCCAAATGGGTAGGCCATTGCCTGTTACCCCAAGGACGCTCATACTTAACAAGCTCCTTTAGGAAATTAATTAGTGATTCCCCATGGGCCCTAAAGAGGTTATCATGACATATCTCCAACATGACATTGTCCTGAGCTAAAGAGAAAATGAACATTGTCAGGCATCTGAAATCCAAAGCCACTATGCTCTATGCTTTGTAGCAAAGCTGCAGCACTATTGAGGGGAAAGGGCAGTTTGCCCTGGTGCTGGGACAAAACCTGTTCCTGTTCTCATGTGAAGTATTTTTTCAAATAGAATTTGTACTACTGGGTTGCAGGGGTATCAAGAGTTTAAAGGATACCATTGTGCATATTTTGTTTACAAAACTTTGGATAAAATCCAACAGCCGCTTTCCAAGTATTTATTATAATCCGGTCCAGAGGTTTGAAAACCTCCCACTAATCAGTTTTGGAAATAGTAGTAAATATTTTGAATGCAAGCAAAGAAGAGGAATCTGGGCAGGGAATTTATAAAAGGCAAGGGTGCTTGGTACACACACAATTAGTTTGAACCATGACAGACCTAAATTTATAACCTGCAGCTGTTGGATGTCTGATACGAGTCTCAGGACTAAACAGCAGTGTGAAACACAGGAACCCAGGGAGACTTCCACAGAAAAACAAGCCCAGCGCAAGAAACTAGGGTAGGAAACAGTTCAACTTGGTAGTTAACCCTGACCTTTATTATATCTGTTACTGTATTTTTAATAAAATGTTATTGTTTGTATGTTACCTTTTCTTTAAAAGGAGATGGAATTTTTGTTTCCAGCAAGACTCTATTCAGACTCTTCTTTTTTTGACAGGTTTCCAGTATGATAAGTGGAGGTGATTGTTGCTTATTATGAGATACAGATAAGTTTTAGTGAAGTTATTTCACATGATAGATAATAAAACCATGCAAGATGTTGCAGTTAATTGATGCCTAGAGACGTCAGCTCTAAAGCACTCGGAATTAATCAAGCTGTGTCCTTGTTTATGTATTGAGTTATTAGATCTAGCAGTCATGGGTAATATATTTCACCTTGCTCCTGTTCATGCCACAATTTGCAATGCATACAAATGTTGAAAAAGCTATCATAAAATATGCTTAAAGTTAATGTTCATATGTGATGTCAGTGATAACTTCTGATGTAATTTGCAGAGTTTTCCAGTTTCCAAAAATGCATTTTCTGCTTTTTGCATTTGTTTTCAAGGGGAGATTACAAATGAATACTTTGACAAACTTAGATGATAAATATAGACTGTCAAGTTTATATAAATTTTCCTGAAGCAATCTGTTAATCTAATCGTGTGGCAAAAGTATCTGAGGCAGGGTGTGGCTCAAAAAGTTCCTTTCTACAATTAGAACACAGGCTTCACATTAGAATCTGATAGCAGAGAGGAACGTAATTTACAAATGATGTCATGGGTCAAATTTCAGAGATTGGACAACTTAGACATTTAAACCTTTTAAAACCTGGAATGTCTGCACCCCATCACTCTTCATTATTGCAGCATACCACTCAGCAAATCTTGTCTTTTATAACTAATTTATTTCTGGTTTCTTTTACCTAAGTACATATGAGAAAATGTTTCAATGACGTGATTGTTTCTAAATTGCTCTGGCCTGAACTCTTGTTAAATCATCTGTGTGAAGCCAGGGTCATGAAGTCTGTAACATTCACAAGCAAAGCCAGACTGGATCTCAGTCTTGCGAAGAAAAATATATTCAATATCAAATCTTAAAATCAGAACTTGTCAGCATTGTGTATCATCAAAGTTTTGCAGAGCAAGATTGCGATATTTGTAAAGGAGCAAACAAAGATTCAAAGAGAGTGTGGGCTGATGTTATGAAGCAAACTCAGCAGCCGCTTTATGGCATCAGTGTAGAGGTCAGAATGTGACTCCTGACACACCATGTGAGTACATTTCTCTATTAATTCTTTGCCAGGCTTAAAATACCCTTGGACCAGAGCACTGTAAGCACCATGTGTGAATTCCAATGTGAGTCAATAAACAGCTAGAGGAGCTAGTTTGAGCACCAATGCATACTGTCTTTTAATTTAGATAAACTCAGATGTGAGCTCCCAAGTTCTAAATCATCTTTTTCAGCCCCTGTTTCCTGACTTGACTATTGCATTTAATAGAACTGTCAGTCTGATAACTCAGATCACTAGGCACTTTCAGAATAGATTTAAATGAATTCTTATCATTTAATGAATATATATTTTGAAACTTCAAATTTAAACCTTATGTTTGCTAAACAATTTTAAAAATGTGAAGCACTACTTGGAGCGAATTTTCCGCTGGATGATAATTCAACTGTTTATTTATTGTTCTTAAAAAGCATTACCAGAATACTCCATTGCTTCATTCCATTAAGCTTCTCATTCCTCAACAATTTCAGCTCCTTTCTAAGATCCTGCAAACTGCCCTATTCTTGATCACTCCTTAATATATGGTATCTTATTATTGCCTCTTTTATTTCTTGGAGCACTGGCTACTATTGAATAAGGTAATGGTTCAGAAGAAGTGAATGCTCGTTATGTTGGCTCCAGTCTTTCTGCTGATGTCACACACAGCCAGTGGGTGGGGACAGGAGTTCTACATTAGTTTTTGAAAGCAGTAGATGCATCTCTACTAGCTTCCTAAAATCCTAGTACCCGTGCCTGACCAAATGTTGTTGTACTCATTGCCATCACGCAAGAAACCTTCTTGCTTTCTAAGGACGGTATCTCTTCAGTAAATACTACGCAGTGCTACATCCTACCATTAATCCCTCAATAAGCCCAAGACAAAACAAAGAAAAAGGTGGACTATTGGAACTCCCTAAAACAATCCTGAGCCAGTACCATCTACTGCTAGAGATGGCAAAGCACATGTACCAGAAGTGGTCACAGGGGAAAATATCTCACTTATAACTTCAGAAGCGTGAAGTCTGTTCTTTCCTTAAAAATAACCCCATGACCATTTCATTTTATACTCCACTTCTATCCTTTTCTTCTCTGATTTTTCTTATGTCTGTGCCTCCTTGCTCCATTTTTATCTCACTCATTGCTGTACCTTGAACTCTTTCAGTTTAGCTTTCAATCCAGTAGAGTTCCAAGCAAAACCTGATCAAATCTCAACTTCTGTATTTTTAAAAAATGATGATTCCTTCTGGTCCTCCTCCACCTGCATAGCTTTCAGAATTGTTGCCCATGGAATCCTCTCAAGCTTCTTCACTGTATTCAACTCAGTGGGATTACAATCTCCTGCTTGTTTGAAAGGAGCCCAAAAGAATATGCAATAGCACTTTGGCCATACATTGTAAGGTTGCTTCTCATGTATCCCTAAGATTAATTCACGCATCTCTCATGTTTTAGGTCTATATGATGATCCTCAGTAGCAACGGAAATGAATTTGTTCAAATATTCTCCTGAATATTTTTCAAAATGCTGGAAAAGTGATGTAAATATTTATCTGAGGCATCTGCAATTCTTGCACTGAAGGTGTGGCAGATGAACAGGAGAAGCATAAGTTCATTCCCTTTAACCATATCTACATATGGAAAAGCCTTCCACATAACACTGCAGCTTTAATTGTACATCACAACTCTTGACTATTACTGCCCTTATGAATTCTTGCTGTCGATGAACCAGAACTTTCTTCAGCTTAAAATTGAAAGATACGGATTTGGCTTCTTTCAGACATTCCATGCTCTTCTTCCCTGCTGTTCTCAGATCAACGTGAATATCAAACCCCCTGTCTCCACAGGTCAGGCCTCAATTCTATATTTATTGTACAATTTTAACTGGAAAGTGCTTCACAGCAACCCTGATGTTTTAGGAAGATTATTAGTGCCCTCCAGATATATCCGTTTGCACAAGCGACCACCTGCAGTTTGCTCCAAACATAAACGACAAACTGAAGACACTTTTTTAATAATATGGCCTGAAATTCCTGGGTAAGTGGCATTTCTGGTTGCTCTCCAAGATCCTGGGGGCAGGATCTATGATCAGGAAGAGCACATTGTACTTAGAGATTTCTACAGCCTCTTTCTCTCTGCCTGAAAGTGAAACACTTGAAAATCATTTCTCTAGGTGGACACATCCTGGGCTTGAAACAGAAAGAGTTTTCAGCTGAATGTCTTCAGTTTCAAGGGACCTGTTACCCATTTGAAAGAAAATCCTTTTAAAAGTTGATTATTTCTCTCTCAGGGCCTTCCTGGGTCTTTTCTGGGATATTGGCATTACTTGTGTTAACTCTTAGCTGGTATGAGTTCCGTTAAGAGTACATGGAAAGTCTAAAGGGTGGATTCCCAAAGCAAACCTAGAAACATTCTCAGATTCACTGTCTAGATAGTGAAAGGGGAATGCAAGATATGCTGTTGGTATTCCCTGTTGACTAGATTTTAATGGTCCTGTCTAAAAGTGACCGAGTCCTGAAACAATTGGAGTCCAACCCTCCCCCACACCAGAACTTGTGTTCCACTCTGCTCTCTGAGCCTGGGATTTTAGATCCTTGCTCTCTGAGAAAGCAGATCTAGTCACAGCCCTTGAAAAATGGCAGCGTCAGAGGTGGATGCTGTCTCTGTTGCAGGGGTACATTACTGAATGAACAATCAGTACCAATGCTCATCATGTTTCATGAGCTCTCTGTAAAATTACACATTATAAGGTAGATTTGCTGCTACCATTCTGTTTCGGGGTAATGGTTGACAGGGCCAGTTTGGTGAAGTGTTGTAGAGGGAAAACAAAAAGAAGAGATTCTAGACTTAACAAGATGTAGTTTATTGAATGATAAATATTGAATGAGGCACAAGTTATATTGATTGTTAGAGACAGTATGAGGCAGACCTGGATGGTAGGTCTGTCCCCATGTCCATATGACATCATTGGAGTAGATTACACTTAACTTTCAAATCTTTACACCTTTAAACCACAGGCATAATAGCATCTTTAGCGTCTGAAAGGCATTCAACTGAACAAAATAAACAGCAACTGAGACTGGTAAGTCACCCCCTTTAAAGCAATCACTCTCCATCAAATGACCAATGGCTATAGCTGTGGCCTGCTGTCAGTGGTGTCTTAGGTTGGGATTTGAATGCAGGAGATTGTGAATTTAGTCAAAAAGAGAAGGGAAGCATATGTAAGATTTAGAAAACAAAAATCGGACAGGACCCATGAGAAATATAAGAAAGTAGGAAAGAACTTGAGCAGGAAATTAGGCAAGCAAGGAGGGGCCATGAAATGTCCTTGGCGAGTCAGGTTATGGAGAATCCCAAGGCGTTTTATACATATGTTAAAAACAAGAGGATAACTAGGGAGAGGAAAGGACCACTCCAGGATAAAAGGGGGAACTTGTGCTTGAAGGCAGAGGATATAGGCAAAATTCTAAATGCATACTTTGTATCAGTATTCACCCAGGAGAAGGATATGGAGGGTAGTGAGATTAGTGTAGGACATGCTAATATAGTAGGGCATTTTGAGGCCAAGAAAGACATGTTGTTGGGTTACTTGAAGAGCATTAAGGTGGATAACTCCTCAGGATCCAATGAGATCTACCCCAGGTTATTGAGAGAGGCAAGAGAAGAGATTACTGGGGCATTGACCAGGATCTTTGTATTCTCTCTAGCCACTAGAGAAATCCCTGAGGACTGATGAGTAGATAATGTTTTTCCTTAGTTCAAGAAGAGAAATAGAAATTACAGACTGGTTGGGACGTTATTGAAAAGGATTCTTAGGGATAGATTAATGTGTATTTGGAAAAACATGGCCTAATTAGGGACAGTAAGCATGACTTGATTGATTTTTTTGAGGAGGTAATGAGGGTGATTGTTGGACCTTGTTTACATGGCTTTTAGGAGGGCTTTCAACAAAGTCCATCAGGGTAGGCTCATCGAGAAGATTAAGATGCATGGTGACTTGGCCATTTGGATTTAGAATTGACCTTCCCATAGAAGACAGACGATAGTGATGGAAGAGTGCTTTTCTGGCTGGAGGTCCATGACTAGCGGTATTATGCAGGGATCCATACTAGGACCTCTGCAGTTTGTGATTTATATAAATGACGAGGATGAAAATGTAAATGGCATATTAGTAAGTTTGCAGATGACACAAAGATCGGGGAGTTGTGCATAGTCAAAGGATACAGCGGGATATAGATCAGTTCCACATATGGGCAGGGAAATGGCAAATGGAATTTAATCCAGGCAAGTGTGAGGTGTTGCACTTTGGGAGATCAAATGTTAAAGGAAAGTGTACAGTTGATGGCTGGACTATAACCTGAACTGATGTGCAGAGGGATCTTGTGATCATAGCTCCCTGAAAGTGGACTTGCAAGTAGATAGGGTGGTAAAGAAGGCAGATAGCGTACTTGCCTTTATTGGTGGGGGAATTGAGTACAAGAGTCAGGAAGTGAGGTTGCAGCTTTGTAAAAGTTTAGTTAGGCTGCTGTTAGAGTATTGTGTTCAATTTTGGTCGCTAAATCACAGGAAGGATGAGAAGGGTTTGGAGAGGGTGCAGAAGAGGTTTACTTATATGCTGCCTGGATTAGAGGGTATGAGCTATAAGGAGAGGCTGGAAAAACTCGGATTGTTTTCTCTGGAGCAGCGGAGACTGTGGGGAGACTTGATAAAAGTATATAAAATTATGAGATGCGTAGGTAGGGTTGACAGTCAGAATCTTTTTCCTAGAATTGAAATGTCTAAAACAAGGGGGCATGCATTTAAGGTAAGAAGGGAAAAGTTCACATGCGATGTGGGGGGCAATTTTTTACACAGAAAGTGGCAGGTGCCTGGAACAGGCTGCCAGGAATGGTGATGGAGGCAAATATGATAGGGGCATTTAATGAGCTTTTAGATAAGCACATGAATATGCAAGGAATGGAGGGACACAGACCAAGGGCAGGCAAAAGGGATTAATTTAACTTGGTGTCATGTGTTCAGCATAACATTGTGGGCCAAAGGGCCTGTTCCTCTGCTGTACTGTCCTGTGTTCCATGTTCTATCTTTTGTTGGCTTTCAGAATTTTACGAATCCCTTGGTTTACCACTAATGATTACCACATAGTGTGCATTTTTCTTTCAATTAAATACTATCCTTAACTTCCTTGGTACATTATAATTGTTTTATCCCTTCTTCCTTGAATCCTTCTTCCTCATTGGAATTTGCTGTGAGTCATGAACTATTTTCTTGCCATTGTTTTTAAACTGATATTTCTGCTAAAATCATTTTCTAATCCACTTCGGCTAACTCAGCCCTCATCCCTTTGTAATTACTCTCATTTAAGTTTAGTACAGTTTTGTTTTCCTGCCCCAAATTTGTCACCCTCAAACTGTGTGCTAAATTCTACAAGGTTATGGTCACTAATCCATAGTGGAACTCTTACCTTGAGATAATTTATTAAACCTGCCTCCTCGCACATTACCAGATCAAAAATAGCCTGATCCTTGGTTGGATTCGCAATATATTGTTCCAGGACATTCTCTCGAATACATTCTATGAATTCTTCCTCATGGCTACCTATGCCAGCTTGATTTTCCCAATGTACATGAAGATTAAAGTCAGCCGTGATTAGCGTTTTGCCATTTATACATGCCCCATTATCTTCTGATTTATTCTCTGTCCTACAGAACTACTCCACCAATCACTTCTTTCTCTTCCCAATTCCATTTTATTCTTTTGAGACAAGAACAAAATAATTATTTTAATGTAAATAACTGGAAGGATCCTGGAGGGTATCAGATAGTCCTGGACTTATTATTTTTCACTTCTTTATAATCGTTCAGGATTCTTGTATCAGGTCAGCCTATGCCTTTATGTACATGTTATAGCTGCAGGATAACTGCAGATATAAAAATTAGACTGAAAAACTCTGAAAGAAAGGAAAAGGATTCACTCAAAGCTTGAGCCTATCTTCCTTTTTCAGATAAAAACCAAAAGAACTGCGGATGCTGTAAATCAGGAACAAAAACAAAATTGCTGGAAAAGCTCAGCAGGTCTGGCAGCATCTGTGAAGGAGAAAACAGAGTTAACATCTTGGGTCCGATGACCCTTCCTCAGGACTTCCTCAGTTCTGAGGAAAGGTCACCGGACCAGAAACGTTAACTCTGTTTTCTCCTTCACAGATGCTGCCAGACCTGCTGAGCTTTTCCAGCAACTTTGTTTTTGTTCCTTTTTCAGATGCTGCTCTGTTCTTCAAAAGCAATATAATTTATTTTCACTTCACCAAAAAAAAACACTGTTCCATTTCAAGGATCTGTTCTGACCAAACAAATTCATAAGTAGATAAATAAATCAGTGCAGCACTTTCCAGCCTCCTGCCATATATGGTCCTGTAAGAAGGTTGGGATGATGTGGTTACACTGCAATTGTGTGATGGCAAAGCCCAAAAAGTACATCACTTTGATGCTGACCCTTTTGGTCATTACTTTACATGTGTTGCAAAAGCTTATGAAAAACACACCTTAAAAACTTGAGACTGATTTGTGCTAAGTTTTGCAGTTGGGCTGTTCTCACTCTCACTGAGGGCATTCCTAATATATTATTGATATTTCTGAATCAGTGCCTTGCTCATGACATGGTGTGAATAATGTATTGTGAGATTATATTTTTCCCACCATGCCATTAATGATTTATAACATTCTGACGTTTCACTAAATGAGTAAAGTATGAAACTAGGAGCTTTAGGATCTAGTATCTGAACATACTGCAACACAAGAAAGAGCAGGGCCATTCATCCTGCAGAATACGAGTTGTGTTTATATAGCAACTTATCACTTCAAAGCATCTCAAAAGTGCTTCACACAATGAATTGCTTTTGTAGTGCATCAACTACAGTTGACAAATATGGGAACAGTTCTGTGCTGACAAAGCACAACATACAACACAAAAATAAACTTACTTCTAATGTGTTCTTGCTGATTGTTTGGGGAATGAACCTTAGCTGGAAGGCCAGGAAACTCTGTATTCTTCTTGAACTAATGCCATGGGATCTTTAATGTCCATCCAGATGTTCGGAAACCATTTTAGCACGGCTTCCTCTTTAAATGCCACAGCAAGACCATGCAGCAAGATCCAATACAGCAATGCATACAATGAGATTTACATCCTGGAGAACTGAAAGACTGACATAATGAAAACAACATACAATTTGAATAAGCAGAGGAAATTGTGACAGAAAACATGCAGGAAGATATTAATGCCTGTTCAACAGAAGATGTCACCTTTTGTACCTACATTTAAAAAGAGAGATGATGGTAGAGCATCAAGGATTGGGGCAGGTGTAAAGAATTATCAGATGATGCACTACAAATCGACAATGATGGGCAATTTAACAGCATGCAGTGTGCCATTGGGTATGGCAATTCCGTGAACATCTGTGAACAAAACCCAATGACAGGAGCAAGTGCCCCTGTTGCATCATAAGTGCCAGATTGTTGAAGGCTGTCTCTCCAGTTCTTGACAAGCAAAGTATTACCAATTTCTGTGGCACCATCCTTTCATTTTTCTTATAGATCAGTGCCCAGAACTACTGTACTGGCAGGAATGTGCTAAGGTGATGAGACTGTCCCTTTGGATGGCAGCATGTGTACCTCCCCCTTAGCTAGATTTCCCTCGCAGAAAATGTGCTGGAGGTCTTTATCAGAACTTGTCTGCAATAAACTGAGGGCTGCCTCAGTCCCAAAAGGTTTACATAGACACCCAGCAATTCCTCATGCATTCATTCAACTGGTGCCTTCAGTGTAAGGCTCCTTCAACTGCTGTGCAAAACTGCAAATCATCTGAAAAACAACAGATGTTGGAATGACACAGGAGGTCAGTCAGGGAAAAGAGGTTAGTAGTTTCTGGATGCAGTTCTCTGAGCTGCATTTTACAGGGGTGGTGATGGGGGCTCATATCCCCCTGTAGAGAATTTGGTTGCAAACAGACTAACTGTTTAAAAAAAGCACCTCCCCGCATCAATAACTCAAGGGGATGTGGGGCAAGAGGGTGTGGTCAGCCCTAGTGAATATAATTGAATGTGTCTGGGGTTATCAGTTGGAAAGGAATTATTGGGAGGGTGGGGTGGGAGAGTGGGAGAAAGGGTTTAGAGGCTGAGTGGGTAGATGGAGCCACAAAGGTGGGAGAGATAACATGTTCGTGAGGGTGCTCCTGTTGGGAGCTTCTATTTCACCATGTTTCTTCCCCAGTTTTCACCCAAGACAGTGAAAGTATGGGATGGTGTCCTTCATTCCACCTTCCCCAGCCACATGTTATAATGTACCATTTCCCATGAGCTTCTCCATTTCCGTTCTCATGAGGCCTAAGGGTGGGCAGCCTGGCTGATATCTTCCCCATTCACCGTACACAGGGATTGCTCAGGGTGGGCAGAGAGGCAGTGGGTTAGCCACCCACATCCCCTAAACTCCTGCAAGCAAATGCCAACAGGGAGGGCATAAAATATCAACCTTGTATGTTCAATGGGGAGAACCACAGAACTGAGCCGGTCTTGTCTTTTACAAGTGCCGTTGTATCTGCTGTAGACAAGTCTAGATTTTTCAGTTTTTATTTCACATGCAGTTTCAAAAAAAACAGCAAAGACAGACAGCGTTGTGGGTTTAAATGCATCTGCAACCCAGCCAATGCAATGCCAATTTTGTCAAATTTGAGAAAGTAAGCTTCACATGAATAAGTAAAGGCAGGAGTAAAGAAAACCAACATTAATCGTCATCCTATAGTGTTGGCTGAAGGCTCACTTAAACTACATTTCTAAGTAGCTAACATGCAGAATATCACATCCTCATTCTCAATATTCAGTTACAATTACGTTGTTGTATAAAATGTGTTATTTAGTTATACAGCAATGGCACATTGTTTATACCGTTGTTTTGGACTTTTCACTGAAGCTTGGCGTCCCTATAACTTACTTTGATTTTAGAAACTGAGAATGTGCAGATGAGTTGAGTCACCTCCAATTCTGATTTGGGGGTAGAAAGCCCATAAATCTCAAATAGACATTCATGCTGTTAAAGTCATTAAAACTCTTAAGATATAAAATATTGTCTTTTGGTACTATTTGGGAAAAATATAATCATTCTATAATGTCCTGAATGATATTCAAAATGCAAATATTACCCAAAGTTAATACTGGGCAGTTTCAATATGGAGATGAGAGAATTTGGAAGTTCTGGCAGCTTGAGATTACACAGAGCAGAATAATTTTATCTGTTGCTGCTGTATTGCCACTCTTAGCAAATTCCTGTAATGGAAAGAGCTAGAAATTAATAAGAAATTGACCTTTAAATGCAATTTCATTTTCCTATTTTGGATAAGAACCAGTGAACTGTGAGTTTGTTTGAAAAAAGCATGCACAATCATTGGACCCAGGTTAATCCATGAATGTTTATCATGCACAGTACTTAAAAATCAATTTGACTTCCTGACTCTGGCTGTTACAATCAGGCAAAGTGTGCACAGAATGTCACATGCACTTGCACTGCATTGTTCACGAGGTAAGTACCATTCATTCCATTTACACCTGTTGAGATTTACAAATAGCCATAACAGAATAGTTTATGAATGTATCTTTTTTTTTCAAGAGGCAACGATTGAATTTAAGCAGCAGAAGGGAATGATCATTACAACAGTTTTCCAAAATGTGTCTCTAATTTTCATTTGGATTATTAAGAGAAATGGGAAACACACATCAACAACATGTCACTCATAAACACTAAAATGATAGTGAGGATAATACTCATTTAGGTGCTATTTGTAATTTTGAATATAAGAGACCAATGCAGAATTTATCAGAATACGCAAACCACAGGGTAGAACTGTTCGTATTTCCAAGTGCAAAAAGTGTTATTTGGAGGAAACATAAAAATATAGACAGGAATGCAATTGTAAGATCTAGATAACAGCATTAAACAAAGGAGAGAAATTCATATGCTTTGTTAGTCAAGTGAACTTTAAGTTTGGATTCTGCTACCTTCCGAGTGAGACACTGGGAGACCTACTTGCAGGCATTCAATAAAATGACAAACAGTATTCACACAATGAACGATTTTAATGCATTACAGGTAGTTTGCTTGTATATATACTTTGGCACATTTGTTTCTGCATATAACATCGCATAAAATTGCAGTGAATTCAGGGAACATTATGAGTCATATGAAGTGAAATGAAAAATCCATTCTTCATAAACAGGTATGCAATTTTGTTATACCTAAGATGTAACTGAAATCTCCCAACCTTTCAGACGGTGAGTTACAAAGAAATTTCATGCTCCAAATAACAACTTTCAAGAAATGGGGCTTATCCATATACCTGCAGATCCTTAAAATATTTTAAGTAAGAAAAATGATTGCTGAACACACTGGCTAAAATTTCATCTTCCTCTGATTCTTGCATAGGTCCTGGTTTTGGCCCACTGACGATCTCCAGTGACACCACCAGAGATCATAGAGAAATATCCCACCAGGGAAAGCTCTGTTCTGGTCAAGAATTCTGACAATGTGTGTATCTGAGAATTTGGACTGAGTTGATGGAATTTTCCCTGAAAGTAATGTCATGACTTAATTGAGCAGCCAATGATAGTCACGCTCCACTGTTGGACAAGCTATCAGAAAATGTATACTCATGTAAAATCCTAATGCAACCACCAAAATGACCAATTTACCTGACTTGCTGATACTTGGGGCAAAAAATAGTTCACATTAGGTTTCTCCAGTAACAGTCAAAAGTAATATTGTTGTAACACATTTAACTAACAAGATCAGTGAAAAGGAAAGATTTCTAATCTGCTATTATGTGAACTAAACTGTACCTATTTAAAACTCCAAATACATGCATGTACAATCACAATTAAGACAGACAAAAGACAAACCATTCAATGTGTATACTATGGTTGGAAAAAGAATATAGGCAGGGTAAACAAAATTCCAAAGATTAAAAATCCAAACCACAAATTGTAAAATTATTTTCTCACTTTCATTTTGATTTTAGCAATGATGGATACTGTTTTCTGTCAAGTGATGGGCGTTCTCAATTTGATAGTTGATCAGGATGATTCTTATTTAAGAATTCTTACAAGCATTCGTGTTTTTTTTCTGTCTTTTTCTCACTTGGAGAGAGAGAGGAAGAGATAGATGCTCTCTATTTTCAGACTTTGGATGTTTCTGTAAACTGATGCATCTGGCACATACAGCATTTAACATTCTGCAGCTGAACCAGTCAGAAGGCTGTTGTCGGGATGAATTTCCTTAACTCAAAAGATTCTCAGTGCCATTCAGCCTTGAATGTCCCTCTCATTGCTTCAAAAAGCAAGATTGCATCACACTACTCAACAGAAATGCAGCAATTGATTATTTTTAAGTTGCAACATTTTCCTGGTTTATCAGAAATAGTAGCCCAATTTTCGTTTTAGTTTATAGTCTTACAGTAGATGCAAGTGTTTCTTTTGTAAGTGGACAACTCTGTATCTGTAAAATTCTCTTTTCTTCTAGAGTTTGGGTCAAGTTCTACAGCTGGCCTGCCAAGGTTGCCCCCCACCTACACCCCCTCCCCCACTTTAACCTCTGTATTCAGCAGGGACCTCACTGCCTGACTATGCTCCCATCTCTACTATAAACTGTAAGGTGTGGGTATAGGCTTCATCATTAATGTTAAACATGTTACTTAGAACATAAGAACATAAGAACTAGGAGCAGGAGTAGGCCGTCTGGCCCTTCGAGCCTGCTCCGCCGTTCATTAAGATCATGGCTGATCTTTTCGTGGACTCAGATCCACTTACCCACGTTCTCACCGTAACCCTTAATTCCTTTATTGTTCAAAAAAAAATCTACCTTTTCTTTAAAAACGTTTACTGAAGTAGCGTCAACTACTTCACTGGTCAAGGAATTCCATAGATTAACAACCCTCTGGGTGAAGAAATTCCTTCTCAATTCAGTAATTGGCTATAAAGCCCACATTTAAGATTTGGTGTACATTGTAGAAATTGCTCAATATTAGTTACTGGATGCATGAAAATTTACCCTATTGGCTTGCAGGTAATCCAAGCTAAGCAAGGAATCACATTTGAGCTTTAGCCTATTTCATAGAATTACAGCACAGTGGAGGTTATTTGGCCCATCATGTCTATGCCAGCTCTCCTCAAGAGTAATGGCCAGGCTAATTTAAGTCCTTCCTAAGTCCACTCACAGAACATTACAAACTCTTTTGCCAAACTCTGGTCATAATTGCTTAGACTTTTTATGTCCCATTGTTGTTTTGAAAATGGGATGCATCTCCAAACCAAATACAGTTACATGTTGAAAATTGTTTTGCGTGACTGCTGAATATCGACAGTCATATTGTTTCTTGAAGTTCAATTCCCCCAAATAGTTATTAACATGAGACAAGCCCAGGGAGCCAAAGGAAGACTCAACCCTCTTGTCAATCATTGATTCAAGTCTATATTATTCAAAAGAGGCATGCCAGAGGCAAATAGACAGAATATTGATTTGTTGCCACTAGGTGTCAATGGCAGCAGTAAATAAATATTGATTGATCTTCGTCTAATTGCTTGTGCACAAGGAGAGTTGGAAAGTTTGAACAAAAGCCCATATGATGTGAACATCAGCAATTTAGTAGCCAGCACATTAGTATTTCACTTCTTTAAGTGAATGTGTGTGTCAAAAATTATCTCTGTATTAACTTTTTATTTTGACTAACTTCAGTTTGAGCTTAATCAATTTGAGCAAATCTCCGGTTTGGCATGACTGTAAACTAACTCTTTTTTAGCAGCCACTGGTCCCTATTTGATGAAGCATTTCTAACTGATGGGCATATACTTTAGGGTCTCAGCATGGTCAACTGTCACATATGTCGAAGTTAAAAAATAAAGTTTTGGTTCAGAATTTATTATGGGTTGCATGGAGATTAACAGTAGGCATTATAGCTGTATCATTTTGGGTTGTAGACGAGCGATTTACAATGTGGAAAACAATTGCATTATCAACACAACACCATACCTTTCTTTAATGTGTTAAAATTAGAAAAATCCCCTGATAGCTCTTAGAAGGATGAGAAAAGAAATAATAAGGGCAAGCTAAGTGAAAAGATATTACCTATTGTGAGCAAAAGCTTTTTCTGTAGTTAGTAGCAGTCAGGTACAAAATCCAGATTGCTGTGAGGTGCAGATTCTTTGGTACCTAGGTTTAAAGTACAAACTCTGATGAAGGGCAATGCAGCCTGTGTTTCTGACAATATTTCCCTTTGTTCACAAGGGTTTTGATTTGACCAGTACGAGACCTTCACATGAAGATAACAAATACAAATTATCTTGGAACAGACTGGAGCAATGCCTTGTGTTATCAGTCCAATACTAACTGTGATACCTCTTTGCATTAAATACAATTCACAGACTTGATCTTATCTTCATTGGGTACTTGTTACAATGAGTTCTGTTTGGGTTCAGCATTTCCGAAAAAAAAATCAAGGCAGTGAGAGTCAGGATTCAAATTCACTGTTTTGCCTGGGAAGCTAAGTTCTTCCTAAAGGATGAATCATCATGATGCAATTATAGTTCTGAAACTATAGTTATACCTTCAGTTATTCAATGTTATTTGCATTGTTCAATTGAAAAGAATGCATTAATACCGCAATCCCACCCATGTCTGTCACTGAATAGGAGTTTACTGCTGATTCAGGTGAGAATTAATTACAGTCACTATAATTAACATATAAATATGGTGTCGCTGTAATTAGCAGACATGATTTATCAATAATGTATTAAAAAGCTTTCATTTTTCCTTCCATACTTACTGCCAGTTCCCAGAATGCAGTAACACTTTTGGTGTACTGGTTGAAAGTAACACTTGCATTGTTTAAGCAGATGCTTAACATCAGTGTGCAGCTGCCCTCACTATTGATAGCTGTGCAGTAAGTCTGGCTGCCATTTTGTCCGTTAATTTATTTTATCATCTACTTTATATATTGTGATTTATTTTCACTGCCTTCTGTGTTTGCCAAAGAGAAGCAATAATAGTAGCGCTCAGAAGTGAAAACACTGGTCAAAGTGGAGCACTGTTCTGATGCATACAAAACAAGATGGCCCAGTATGCAGTCACTTGCAAGTTTTACTGTTGTTTTCCTTCTGTGCGGCCAATCCTCACCTTGTCCTTTGCTCTTAACTGTATTGGCTTGGCTAGATTAGGGTCCTGGGCCACTGTCACCCTTTTGTTCTCCCTGCTTCTCTCCTGGTCACTAGCTATAGACAATGGAACCTACATTTAGCCTGACTAACAGCCTTCTTAGTACTATACAGCTCTGTTTCCAGACTTTACTTACCATGCTGTCTCCCATCTGAACCTATACCCTTTCTGTGTGACCCTGTTTCCTTATGGGATTCACCATCTTCCTGAGTTTGGTCTCACTCACCAGGCCTTGAGTCCCACTAACCTCCATGCTGGACTCAAAATTTGTGTTTCCTTTATCCCCTCCTGCAAGACCTGGTCTCCCCTCTAGTCCTGGGCAGCAGCTTTGGGCCTGTTTCCAGGCATTCAGACTCACACACGTCCTTCTTTTACCTCAGGACCTATTAGATTTCCATTGCCCCTGTCCTGCTGCCTTACCTCACCCTACTTCCTCCTTCCTCCCCTCTCAGCTCTGATCCCAAACAAGTATCAACACAAGGCAGCAAGTAGCTGGTGGTTACGCAGAAAAATTGATATAGGGTTTGAGTGAAGATTTGCAGCTCGAGTGCTGGTTGTACATGTTGGTGTGTCTGCTGAGCTGGGAAGTTCAATAGCAGACATTTCGTCCCCTTACTAGGTGACATCCTCAGTGCTGTGGAGCCTCCTGTGAAATGCTGTTGCCTTGTGCCAGTTTGAATTTATATGGTCTGGTTTTTGCTGCTTCCAGTCGATGCCAGTTCGGGCTGTGCATTGTAATGGTCGGTATATCAGATGTAATTCAATCTGCAGACTGCATCAACAAACACATTGAGTTAGACCCGATATACTGACCATTACAACACACAGCTGGAACCAGCATCTACCGGAAGCAGCAAAAACTAGACCATTTAAATTCGAACCGGCACAAGAAAACAGCGCTTCACAGGAGGCTCCACAGCACTGAGGATGTCACCTAGTAAGGTGACGAAATGTCTGCTATCAAACCTCCCAGCACGGCAAACACACCAACATCTAAAATTGACACAGATTGCATTCCCATCCTTTGTCAATTTGTTAACACACTGGCATCTGGCTGTTCATTAATTTTTCTTACACTGTTAACAATCGGTTCGCACTAAACAACTGCACCTCCCAGTCGCGAACCATTTCAACTCCCCCTCCCATTCCTCAGACGACATGTCCATCCTGGACCTCCTGCAGTGCCACAACGCTGCTACCCGAAGGTTGCAGGAACAGCACCTCATATTCCGCTTGGGAACCCTGCAGCCCAATGGTATCAATGTGGACTTCACAAGCTTCAAAATCTCTCCTCCCCCTACCGCATCCCAAAACCAGCCCAGCTTGTCCCCGCCTCCCTAACCTGTCCTTCCTCCCACCTATCCCCTCCTCCCATCTCAAGCCCCACCCCCGTCTCCTACCCACTAACCTCATCCCGCTCCCTCCACCTGTCCGTCCTCCCTGGACTGACCTATCCCTTCCCTAACTCCCCACCTACACTCACCTGTACTGGCTCCATCCCCGCCTCTTTGACCTGTCTGTCTCCTCTCTACCTATCTTCTCCTCTATCCATCTTCTATCCACCTCCCTCTCTCTCCCTATTTATTTCAGAATCCCCTTCCCCTCCCCCATTTCTGAAGAAGGGTCTAGGCCCGAAATATCAGCCTTCCTGCTCCTCTGATGCTGCTTGGTCTGCCGTGTTCATCCAGCTCTACACCTTATTATCTCAGATTCTCCAGCATCCGCAGTTCCTGCTATCTCTGAAACAATATCAGGCTAATATCTTTTATGCGACCCCATTGAAATTACTGACAATGCATGGTATATCAGTGTGAGGACAGTAAGGGGCTGAGCTGAGATCCTTCTTTGTTCTATCACCTTCTAGCTTTCACATGGGAAGTGGCCATAGGAACATTGTTAGTATTCCAGCATCAGCCAGCCCCTAATCACAGCTCAGGAGATGTAAGAGAAATAAAATTTCCTCCCATGAAATAAGAAAGATTTCATAGCCATGTGGGTGTATTTATCTTTTTTTTTCTTTTTGCAAAATACTCTTACAGTATGACATTCTTGCCCTTATGAGCCTGAACCTGTAAAAGAACTCTTGTAATTCTCTGGTGACAGTATAATTTCTAATATATAATTCACATTTAAATTGTCTTTTAAATAATACATGAAGCAAGTATACTGCACATAATAAAATGTGTCAAATACAAGAGACATGTAAAAATGAATTTGATTCATTCGGCTATAAAGAAATATTATCATGTCTATCTGTTTAATCATTTCCATGTAGAATATATCTAATGGTTATTTTATACAATATTTCACTGTGTAGGTTATAACAGTTGAATTAATAAGTGCAGTCTTTTGTTTGCTGAGTTTTTTTTATCTGTTCTAAGTTGTTTTGTCATCTTTTCCTATGGTGATGGCATGGAATGCAGTCTTTTATTGAACAATGCTGGATTACAGTCCAGTGAACATTCAATGCAAATACACATCTATATTTAATTAAATCAACCGCAAATACCAGAAATCAGAAACAGAAACAGCAAATGATGGGCCAAACGGCCTCCTTATGCATGGCAATACTTCTGTGATTCTGTCAACATCAGAATTGTGCAGCAGGCAATTCTGGATCGGAAAATACTAAGTAACATTTGCAAAGTAACTTTCTGTGGGATTGATCTTTGCAGATTTTGCCTCTGTGGAGTAACTGACGATGAAAGATTGCTATCACTTAAATAGCCATTCCTCCCTAACCCATTTATGTAACATTTTATAAATACACACACGAGGCTTCTGACAGTTTTTTTTTCAAGCATCAGCAAAAGTGTGCAAACGGTAATCCATTTAAATCCAGCTGGATTTTCCTTTCTGTAGCCCAGTAGCACACTTATTTCCATTTGAAGTGGTTACAGTCCCAGTGAGGAGAGACAGTGAGAATATTTTTATGCAATACGGTCATTCTGTAGATACAAACTTAACATCAGGGTAAATGACTCCCAGACACAATCTCATGTGCTCGATTTTCCTTGAAGGGCATTGATCGTTAAATTACAAACAAATTTAACAAAGCCCTGATTTTAATGCAGCATAGAAATAGCATGTAGAGGACAATGATGATTCCAGTATTGATGTTCAGGCATTGAATGGACTGCTATTTCAACTGTGTGAGTATGCTTTGGCCTGCCCTTTTGACAAGACAAGTTTTGGTTGAGATGCCCAAGACCTACTGAAAGCGGGGAGTGACGGCCAGGACAAAACAGTTTTACCCCAAAATGTGATACCACCATGAATCATGCTGACTTTAGGTGGCAAAATCAGTGGCAGTGGCATCACTCCCAGACCCTGACTTCCACATGTACATAATTGAAACCAAGCTCTATCTTTGACTCTGTCACCATCCCCAAATTATCCAATTGTTCACCCAACATTCAATATTGCATGTTCAGGAATTTCTCCCAGCTAGCTAGATATTAGGAAGGCCAAAACCAATATCTTCAGCCTCCACCGTGAAACTCATCCCCCAGCCATTGAATTCCCTGACAACTGCCTGAGGCTGAATTGGAATATTCACAACCTGGGTGACATTTCAGACCTGATGATGCATTTTCAAGCACATATCTATTCTATCATCAAGACTTTCTGTTTTCACCTACATAATGCATAACTCTGCCCTGCCTCAGCTCATAAACTGCCAAAAACACATCCAGGCCATTGTTGCTTCTTATCTTAACTATTCCAAGGCTCGCCCAGTTGGCATCTCATCTACCATCATTCATAAACATGAGTTTATGAAAATACAGCTGATATGGACAAAGCTAACAAAATTGATGTTGAGTGACTGCTCTCAACAGAGCCCTGAAATGGAATCCCACTTGACATCAATGTCTGGGCTTTACTGCAAAATGTAAAATCTTGCCCCTTGTGCCAGGATATCCCTGCAGGTCAGCTTCGTTTCATGAGGTCCAGAATAATGATGTGCCTCCAACCTTTTATTAGAATGGAGAGTGTAGAAAGCATAATGCACAAGAAAATGTTAAAGGGGAAAGACAAATCAGTTGAAGTTATTTAAAAACCTTGTATGTAAATGTACACAGTATTCAGAATAAAGTCGATGAGTTGATGGCACAAGTAGAGACAAATAGGTACGACCTGGTAGGGATTACTGAAACATGGTTACAGGAAGATCAGGGCTGGGAGTTAAATGTCCAAGGGTACTCCATATTTCGAAAGGATAGACAAGAACGAGCAGGAGGTGGAGTTGTTTTATTGGTTAAGGATGATATCAAGGCTGTATCAAGAAATGATATTAACGCTAGAGACCAAAATGTTGAATCAGTCCTGGATGGAAATAAAAAGTAAAAGAAGAAAAACCCTTTGCAGGAGTAATTTACAGAGTCCTGAACAGTACTTCCAAACTAGGGCATAGTATAAACTATGAAATAATGAGGATGTGTGAGAAGGGCATAATTGTAATTATGGGTAATTTGAACACGCACATTGACTGGATTAATGTACTAGGCAAAGGTAGCCTCAAGGAAAAGCTCATCGAGTGTATGAGGGATTGTTCCTTAGATCCAACCAGAGAACTGGCTAAAAACCAAAAGAATTGCAGATGCTTCAAATCAGGAACAAAACCAGAAGTTGCTGGAAAAGCTCAGCAGGTCTGGCAGCATCTGTGAAGAAAAAAATCAGAGTTAACGTTTTGCGTCCGGTATTCCTCTGAGGAAGGGTCACCAGACCCGAAAGGCTAAGTCTGATTTTTCTTCACAGATGCTGCCAGACCTGCTGAGCTTTCTCAGAGAACTGGCTAATTTAGATTTGGTATTATGTAACAATGAAGGATTGATAAATGGTGTTGCAGTTAAGGATCCTCTTGGAAGGAGTAATCACAACATGCTTGAGTTTCAAATTCAGATTGAAAGAATAAAGGCAGAGTCACATATGAGAGTTTTAGCATTAGGCAAAGATAATTATACAGGCCTGAGGAAGGGGTTGGCCTTAGTGACTGGGCAAAAATATTAAAGGACACAAACAGTTGAAGAACAGTGGCAAGTGTTTAGGGAGAAACTAAATACCTCTCAAAGTGTATTCCTGACAGGATGAAGAATTGTAAAAAGGTGAAAAATCATCCATGGCTTAACAAGGAAGTCAAGGATTACATAAAGGCAGAACTAGGGCATATTATACTGCAAAACGTAGTGGCATTCTGGAGGATTGGGAGCACTTTAAATGTCAGCAAAGGGTTACCAAAAACAAAATCAAAAGAGTTAAGGTGAACTATGAAAGGAAACTATCAGAAAACTTAAGCACTAATATCAAAACCTTCTATATGTATATAAAAAGAAAGAGAATAATGAAAGTAAATGTTAACCTTTTAGAGAACAAAAATGGTGCTTTAATAATGGGAAACTCAGAAATGGCAGAGGCACAAAACCAATATTTTGTCTCTGTTTTCACAGTGGAAGATAATTTCTTCCCAAAAACTACTGTTAGTACAGAGGAACTTGGTGAAATTGCTACAACTAGGCAGAAGGTATTAAGTAAGCCCATGGATTAAAGGCAGACAAGTCCCAGGGCCTGATGGCCTACACCCTGGGGTATTAACAGAGGTGGCAGCAGAGATAGTGGATATATTTGTTATATATTCCAAAGTTCCCTGGATTCTGGAAGGGTACCAGTGGATTGGAAACATGCTAATGCATCACCCTTATTCAAAAAAGGAAATAGGCAAAAGGTGGGAAACTATAGACCAGTTAGTTTGACTGCGGTAGTGGGGAGGTTGCTGGAGTCAATCACAAAGGAGGAGATTACTGAACACTTGGAACAATAAAAATCAGTTCACCAGTGCCATCACAGTTTCATAAAGGGCAAATCGTGTTTAACAAAATTGCTAGAGTTCTTTGAGGATGTAACCAGCAAGGTGGATAATGGGGATCCAGTCAATGTAGTATATCTAGACATCCACAAGGCATTTGACAAGGTGTTGCATAAAAGCCTGATCCTGAAGATTAGATGCATGGTTTAAGGGTAGAATATTGGCTTGGATAGAGGATTGGCTGACTGATAGATAGTAGAGTGTCAGGATAAATGGGTTCTTCTCTGAATGGCATGTTCTAACTAGTTGGGTGCTGCAAGGTTCAGTTCTTGGACCTCAACTATTTATAATCTGTACAAATGATCTGCAAGCAGGGACAAAGTGTAACGCAGAGATAATGAAATAGATGGGAAGGTAGGCTGTGATGAGGTCATATAGAGTTTACAGATGGATATTGATAGGCTCGGAGAATGGGCCAGAATCTGGCAGATGGAGCTTAATGTGGGTAAGTGTGAGTTTGTCTATTTTGGCAGGAAAAACAAAAGGACAAGTTATTATTTAAATAGGAACCAGGTTCAAAGTGCATCAGTGCAGAGGGATCTTGTACACGAATTGTCGAAAATGGGTATATGAGTGCAGCATTATAATAAGAAAGGCAAATGGAATCCTGGCATTTATTGCAAAAGGACTGGATTATAACTGTAAAGAAGTGTTGTTAAAATTATATAAGGCATGGTGAGACCACGTCTGGAGTAGTGTGGACTGTTTTGGTCTCCTTATGTGAGGAAGGATGTAGTGGCACTGGAGGCAGTTCAGAGGAGGTTCACCAGATTGATTTTGTTGACCATGGATTGGTTGAATACCTTGTCCTTGTACTCACTGTAGTTCAGAAGAATGAAGGGAGGGGGCTGGGATCTGATTGAGGTATATAAAATTCTAAAGGGGATTGATAAGGGGTCATGGAACAGATGTTCCCCCTTGTGGGGCAATCTTAAACAAGAAGGCATAGATATAGAGTGAGAGGAGGTAGGTTCAAAACTGAGATGAGGAAAAACTACTTCTCTCAGAGGGTTGTGAATCTGTGGAACTCACTGTCCCAGAGTGTATTGGAGGCAAAATCAATCAACAGATTCAAGAAAGAAATAGATATCTTTCTGATGAAAAGCAGGATAAAGGACTATAGACAGAAGGCAGGAAAATGGAGTTAAGACCAGCATATGATCATCCATGATCATGTTAAATGGCGGAGCAGACTCAAAGGGGTGAATTGCCTGCTCCTGCTCCTAATTCCTTATGTTCCTATGAATTCTGCCTTTATACTGATGTAGTCCAAGACACAATTTTTGACAAGCCTGAAGCTTACATCTTTGCATGTATCTTCCAGCCAGATGTCCATTTCATGCTTCGATTTTAGTAGGAAATTAATTTCTCAGTAGTACTATCACAAATAATCCTGAGTAATTTACCTTGTTTCAAAAGCATTGGGTAGAGGACGGTCCCATTACATTGCTGAAAAGAGCTACCTCGACAAACTGAAATAGCACATCTTAATTCATTATGTAGAATTAGCCTAATGTTGTAATTAGCAACAACTTACTCAAAGACATTGTTCAGTGCAACAATCTAGCACCACGATCACTTACTAAAGAAAGTGACTATATTCCACTTGAATTGTTTGCATCAAATTCCACAGCACTGATTTAACAACATCTTTCATTGCTGTGTTGCTGTTTCTGTCAAACAAAACCACAGTGATTTCGGTCCAGAGTTTACAAACTAGCTGAGTAAATTATTTGCAGTCAGTTTTGGTCAAGTCTTCAGACACAATTGGCTGACCCCCAAGAGATGGCAGAGAGGTTGGATGGGAAGGGCCAGGGGTAGGGTGGACAGAGCGAAGTCCCTTATTCATGTTTTCTGTACCATCACTGATTTTGTTACATTTATGTGCATTGGAACTTCAACCAGAGTATCTTACTGATTGCAAATCAAGATACTACAGATGCTGAAATCTGAAATAAAAACAGAAATTGCTGGAAATACTCATCAACTGGAGAGAGAAACAGTCAATTTTGCAACTCAATGACCTTTCAAAAAGAAATCAATTGCTTCAAAAGAAAACTGAAGCAGAGACATAACCCAAATCCTGAACTAAAGATCAAGCGAGTTGATTGGCATGTTGAATGAAAAACCAGAAAATATCCATATTATTGAACCAAGATATTATGCTCGATGGAAGTCACCATAGCAACAAATGCAACAAAACATACATACCAGTACACAATTAAAAATCAGTCTCACTACACAATCATTGCAACTGAAGGCAAATCTGGGTTACTGTTTGATCGGGAGGAACGTGACAGAGCTAATAACATAAGTGCATTGAAAAACCCACAAGGAGAATCTATTACAGTTCTCCGATCTCACACCATGGCATGAAATGTTTATCAGTTGGTCAATAAATGAAGGAGGTGCTTTCCTGTCATTCAGGGTATGTGAATGGTGCTGACGAAGCTATCATTTTGCACATTATTAGTTGCCTTAAGAAGTGGGGACATTTATGAACAGCAACAAGGGGTTTAATCCAACTGAATGGCTTGTCCTGTCACATCAGAGAGCTGTTTGCTGAAATGCACTTTGGTGTGAGACTGCAGTCGTGATCAGGTTTCCACCAGCGAACTGTTTAGAATTTTTGAATACCTGACAGTTTCATGATTACTTTTCCTGAAACTTATTTATTTATATTTTTATGTTTAAACTAAATTTAAATTGTCAATCTTCTATTTTGAGAATTTAATTTAAATTCTTTGGATTAACAGTCTTGATCCCCGATTACCAACTGAGTAATAAATATTACACTATCACATCCACAAACATCCACTCCCTCCATCACTTATGGTCAATAGCAGCAGTGTGCACCTTTTACAATATGCACCAAAGAAATTCGCCAAAACTATTTAGATAGCATCTTCCAAACCCATGACTGCTTCCTTCCAGAAGGATAAGGGCAGCAGATACATGGGAACACCATCACCTGCAAAGTCCCTTCCAAGCCACTCACCATCCTTACCGGTCAACATCCTCGAACTCGCTCCCTAAGGACATTGTGGGTCTACTTACGGCACACAATTCAAACAGGCATGTCAACACCAGCTTCTCAAGTGCAACTGGGATGGGCAATAAATGTTGACCACGTCCCATGCATAAATTTAAAAAATTGTTCAAATTCACATCCTCTATCACTGTAAATTAAGTATTCCTTTCAGACCCACTCACAAGCTGGTACTTTTTAGCATCTAAATACAATGGCTGGGTAGGCTCAATCATCATCAGCAGTTGCATAAATGAACTTTCTTCCATTATAAGGTTAGAAATGAGGATCTCTGCTGATGTTTGCATGTTGTTCATTCTCATGCAGATCTCTCAGATACTGAAGCAGTTCATACCAAATGCAGCAAGACCTGGACAACATCCAGTCTTAGGCTGATAAATGGCAAGTGACACTTGTATCACCCAAGCCCAAAGAAATGGCCAGCAACAGCAAGAGAGAATCTAACTATCTCCCCTTTACATTGAATGATATTGTTGAATCCCCCACTATCAACATCTAACAGTTAGCATTGATCAGAATCTGACCTGGACTATCCATATAAATACTGTGGCTACAACAGCAGATCAGAATCTAGCAATCTTGCAGTGTCTAATTCACATCCATGACTCCCCAAAGACTATCGACCATCTATAATGTTTGAGTCACAGAATGAGAGAGATCTACAGCACAGATAAAGGCCCTTTAGCCTATTCTATCTGTGCTTGTCAAAAACAATCACCTAATATTCTAATCCCAATGAGTTCCAGATTCCCACCACCCCCGGGTGAAAAAATTTTTCCTGTATCTCCTTTAAACCTTCTGCCAATTACCTTAACTCTATGCCCCTCTTGTCACTGAACCCCTGTATCAAGGGGAACTATTTCTTCCTGTCTACCTATCTATGCCCCTTATAATTTTATACATTTTAAGCATGTCCCTTTCTCAATCTCCTCTGCTCTAAGGAAAATGATCCCAGTCTGTCCGATCGGTCAATCAAGATTGTGATGAAATGTTCTCCACTTGCCTGCATGAGTGTAGCGCCAACACTAAAGAAGCTTGAAACCATCCAGGACAAAGCAGCCTATTTGATTGGCACAACATCTGACACATTAAACAAACAATCTACCATCCATGCACAGACTACATCATTCACAAGCTGCACAGCAACAACTTAGCAAGGCTTCCTTGACAGCACCTCTCAAACTCATAACCTCTACCATCTTGAAGGATAAGTACAGTATATACATGACTATGTCATCCTTTACAACTACATCATCCTGGCTTAGAATGGTAGACATTCCCTTACTGTCACCAGTTCAGAATCTTGCAACCTCTGGGCAGCACCGTGAGTGTATGTACAGCCCTAGGACTGCAGCAGTTCAAAAAGGCAGCTTACCACCACCTTAGGAGATAGCAAGAACTCCAGGTGCTGGAGTCAGAGACAACACAGTGTGGAGCCGGAAGAACACAGCAGGTCAGGCAGCTTCAGAGGAGCAGGAAAGTTGACATTTCGGATCAGGACCCTTCTTCAGAACTGATGAAGGGTCCCGACTTGAACGTCAACTTTCCTGCTCCTCTGAAGCTGCCTGACATGCTGTGTTCCTCCGGCTCCACACTGTATTGTCTCTTACAACCACGTTAGCCTGAAGGGGAAGAAATGCTTCAGTAGCCTGGGATGCCCATTATTTTTAAAAATTGGCTTAGATAAAATTCAACTTTGGTGGGGTCTCAAAACAGCCAGTAGTAGATCAGCTGGGTGCTGTGGATTCTACCCAATTTCCAATTCACATATGCCCCTACCAAAGGAGGAGCAATTTGACCTGGACAGAAAAACACAAAGAACTGTGGGTGCTGGAAATCAGCAACAAAATCAGAAATTGCTGGAAAAACTCAGCATCTGTGGAGTGAAAGCAGAGTTAACATTTCAGGTCCAATGACCCTTCTCCAGAACACAAGACCGAGACATTATGAAATTTCTACCATTGCTATTCAGCTCAGCAGAAAAAGGGATCTAATGCAAAACTCTCCCTGACATATCCCTGCAATGTGTGCCTCCCAATGCACTTGTGTGATCCTGAAATATATTATACTACATTACAAGCGCACATAATTATAGTGTAAGTACATCCTCCAGTTATTTCATGTGACAATATCAAGTCAGTTTCACAAAAGTGCATTCTTAACAGAAACAGACTGAATCTCATGAAGAATCCACTTACAAATTCCCAATAACACCATCACCACTACCACCATTTTCTCAAGGGCAATGCAGGGTGAACAATAAATGTTCGCCCAGCCAGTGACACCCACATCCCATAAATGAATTTTTAAACAATACAATCGTTGTGGGTGAAGTTCCCAACTGAAGCATAATTTTCTAAAATCTTGATATACCGCAACCACAGGAAATGTTAAAACAAGGCTATATTTGCCTTTCACCTGAATATAAAAGATCCCTTGATGTTGTTTTGAGGGAGAGCAGGGAAGCTCTCTTCTGTGTTGTGCCAAATATATATTCCTTAACCAATATTAAAAACCAAATTATCTCATCATTATCTCTTTGCTGTTTATTGAACCTTGCAGTTATTGAACTGCATCCAGTGTTTCTTCACTTCCTATGCTGCATTGGTAATGACTGTTCCAAAGGAACTTTATTGAATAATTATAAAATATTTGTGATCATCCTGAAGGCATGAAAAATCCAATATTTAAATGTAAGTCTGTCTTTTATGCTTTTGATTCTATCAGTGATTCAAAAAGCTGGAGATTGCAAGGTAATTTTCTGAGTCTGCTGATGGTAGAAGTGAGGTTCTTCAATGCTAATACACTGTTGAAAAATTACATTCACATTGCATGGTTATAATTTATTACAAAAAAATGAAAAGAAGCCAGAAAAACTTAGGAGATCAGGCAGAATCTGTGACTAGAGAAACAGAGTCATCCTTTCAGGTCAATGACCTCTCATCAGAACTTCTGCTGAGATTTTCCAACATTTTTTGTTCTTATTTCAGATTTCCAGATTCCACAGTTGTTTGCCTTTGTCATAATTTGTTGCATGGTTTGTGAGAGCTCATGAATTCCTTTAGAAAGGTAAACCGAACAGAATATGTAAAACTGGAGCACATGTCTGAAGAAGGGGAGGTTAAGAAAAATGTGCTTCATTTATCTAGGCAGCCTTAAATAGAAATGTGTTTGGTCCCTGTATACATTATAACTGCCAAGTATGAATTCTTGTTGAGGAACGATAGCCTATGCCTTTAACCTGAGAACTTGGCATGGAGAACATTAAGCAGCCCTTAAACTAATTATTAATAATGTTAGGACCTTTTGCACTGATCAATACCATTGCAAACGAAATTAAAATTGCAATCAGTATTTGTCAATCCTACAACATTGATCAGTTTTCAATGCATAATGGGGATGCCAGCACTCTAGATGAAATAAACCATGACTACAGATCTCTGTTTGCTTTAAATATGTCAATGAATGAACTTATTGTCCCAATGATATGACAGTGTAATCCTTACAGTGCTTAACACTTCACAAGCTGACAAATAACCTTAGGGATGAATGTAAAGGCAACGTTTACAATCTGGTTTCTGGACTAAAAGGGATACCAGGATTCAAGGAACAGAAATATATAGTTAATCTTAGAGTGGAAATCTTCAACAGACACTTTGGGGCTGAATGTTACACGGCACTGTAGCCCATACGTTCCCTTTAAAAATGTCAGGGCGGATGTCCACCCCATTATCTGCCCCATAGTAATTTAATGCTGGGGTTAGCCAGCAGCTGTGACCACTGCTGATACTACTGGAAGCCTCATCATGCCAAGAGGCTCAGGAAAATTCTGGGATCATTGTTCTCTGTGAACAATGGAACATAAGAAATAGGAGCAGGAACAGGCCATTCAGCCCTTCAAGTTCTGATGAGCCATGGATGTCTCATAGGCTATCCAAGTCCAGCAATTTGCCCTCGTTCACAATAACACTTCATAAAGTACACACATTCACAAAGAAAAACATGATCCTTGTACTTACGACTCTGGTGGGGTTGAAATCACAAGGCTAACATCTTTGTTGAGTGTTAGGAGAGTAATATCGATGTCACCATGAATGAACAGAATGCTTGTTACCCTTATTGAGTTTCAATGGTATCCACACAATCCTGTAAGGTCAAACTTTGATTTGTATTCAGCAGAAAGAATACAACATTTTAAAAGAGCCAATGTTGTCAGTTGTATGAGCAGATTTGATTTATTCCAATACAACTGTTACAAACAGTTAACAGCAAAATAAATTGTTCTTTATTTTAAAGTAGGAATTGGGAAGATAGATTTCCAAATAAAAATTAACTGAAATTACAGTCTTGTTTTCATAATTAAGTGATACTGATTACAACAATTTATTTTTTATTAACATCTTAATTTGTAAAGGAAAACTGTTTTAATTATTTCAATAATAGGAGATCTCTATAGATCCCAGTAAATTACTACCCAGAAGAAAATTTGAGAAGATTGAATGACAGATAATTTGCATCTGAGTAACAAGATCAAATCTAATTTCACTATTTTAAAATTTATTCATTAACATGAATGATGGCAATATGTAAGTGAGGAAGTTCATCTGGGAGAGACATGGAAAACAAAATCAAGAAACAAAGCAGGAAATGCACATGGGTTACAGCTTGTTCAGTAAACCAGAAGCAGCCCAATAAAAAGCTAGGTTTCAGTTTTTCATTTAGGAATAGTGAATAAATTACAGGAACATTGAAAAATCAAAAATACATCCTTTTTGAAGAGGTGAATATGAAATTAGAAATAAGCATATTTTCTTTGTAAATCTACTGACCGTGCTTATTTTGGTAAAGTATTAGAAATTTGCATTTTACACTTAGAACATGGATTGAATAGCTGAGCAGAAGTGCTTGCATGTTGAAGGTAATGTTTAAATACAAGTATTTTGTTTCCTGAATCAACTCCCAGCCCACGACACCAGGAGTCAAATTACACCCTTTGCGTTCTTCTACGGTAGGTAACACCTGCAATCAAGCTAGTGAATAAAACATGACCAGATTTTATTAATCAGACATTCACATCTCAATGTGATGCCACTGGGATCAGCTGGCACAGAATCATTGAGAGGCACACAATATCTGGCAAAGGAATGCATCTCCTCTCTCTGAGTGGATGTTGGGCTGAAGCTACCAGGAAGGAGGGAACAGAGCACTGCCTAGGCTGTTTGACACACCTGGCATCACTTCATAGCTCTTCCTTTTCTTCCAATCATGTCAGCCTGAAGGACCTACATCAGCAAACTTTCTCGTGCAAGAAGTGGAAGCTTGCAGCAAAAATAAGTACCTGCCACAGGGACTCATGAATTACTAAGCACCAGCCAAAAAAGAAACAGAATAAGAACACAACAATTGAATTTAAAAGTCTTGGAACACATATCTTCAAAACCTACAGAGACTTTAATGACTCTCCCACCTCCCATCCTTCTCATCAAATGTCATTGGACATGCTGAGTCGGCAAAAACCTGGCATGGCATAATTCTCATTCTGCAAATGTTAATGCAGTGTCAGTTGGCTATTAGAGACTTTGTTTGCACAGATATTCAATGGAATCTCGTTATGAATTTTGAAATTCCAAAACATACTAATGAATTCAGCTTAGTAGGGATTGTTGCCTTTTGTATCTACCAAAGTTTAACTGGGAATTTAGTGGAAGTTCTATAAACCTGAATATTACATCAAATTTCCTGATCTACACTACTACCAAGGAGGGGACAGGAGGAAAGCCAGAGGCTCCTTGTATCTTTGACTTCCACAGAATGGTTGGCAGATGTGGGTCTAGTCAGAGCCCAGAGCTACCCAGGGATTTTAAAACATTTTTACATGGCTCTCTCATTAAGGATTTAGCTGTTATTGTGTGTCTGGGGTGGTATGGCATACTTGGCCCCTCCTCATTCCATCAGCCAATAGGAATTTTATCTTGGAGTTAAATTAGAGAAACTCTTCCTGACAGTGAAAATGCAGAGGTTCCTGATAGACTCAACCCTAACGTAACAGACAGGTTGTGGAGCCAAACATTTTCAGGATGTATAATACTGCTGCTTTCCATGAGAAACCTATGAATGCAGCATGTCTGGAAAAAAATGCATCAATAATATTCGGAGAAGAAAGATTCCATTCCCGACGTATAGCACACAAAGACAGCAAACTTTTTTTATTAACCGGCACCTATGAGACCAGGAGTGAGCCGGTTGAGCGAATATTCCGGATCATCAAGAGATGTATGCGCAGGTGTAAATCCCAAGTGAAGCTTCAACTCATCAACATCCCCCCCAAAAACCTATGTAAAAAACATCAACATACCTTCTAAAATAAATGTTAAAACACACCATAACTAATAGAAACGTAATGCAGGGAGTATGCGCATCACTGTGCATACTTTATTTACAGAATAAATACACGGATAGTCGCGGATAGTAGGAACTGCAGATGCTGGAGAATCCGAGACAACAAGGTGCAGGGCTGGATGAACACAGCAGGCCAAGCAGCATCATAGGAGCAGAGAGGCTGACGTTTCGGGCCGAGACCCTTCATCAGAAAAGGGGGAGGGGAAGGGGGTTCTGAAATAAATAGGGAGAGAGTGGGAGGCGGATAGAAGATGGATAGAGGAGAGGATAGGTGGAGAGGAAACAAACAGGTCGAAGAGGCGGGGATGGAGCCAGTAAAGGTGAGTATAGGTGGGGAGTTAGGAAGGGGATAGGTCAGTCCAGGGAGGACGGACAGGTCAAGGGGGTGGGATGAGGTTGGTCGGTAGGACATGGAGGTGCGGCTTGAGGTGGGAGGAGGGGATAGGTGGGAGGAAGAACAGATTAGGGAGGCAGGGACGAGCTGGACTGGTTTTGGGATGCGGTAGGGGGAGGGGAGATTTTGAAACTTGTGAAATCCACATTGATACCATTGGGCTGCAGGGTTCCCAAGCGGAATATGAGTTGCTGTTCCTGCAACCTTCGGGTGGCATCGTTGTGGCACTGCAGGAGGCCCAGGATGGACATGTCGTCTGAGGAATGGGAGGGGGAGTTGAAAT
>NC_063337.1:36487371-36599004 GCF_021869965.1 Rhincodon typus | reverse complement strand
GTTAACTCTGATTTTTCCTTCATTGATGCTGCCAGACCTGCTGAGCTTTTCCAGCAACTTTGTTTTTGTTCCAAAAAAACCCTATTTTCCAACTGTGTAAATCATTGCTTCCTTCTAAAGATTTTTTTTCCCCTGTTTCAGTCCTGATGAGTGCAAGACAAAAAGCTTCAACTTTTATAACATTTCAACAAACCAAGTATTTTATGCTTAACTCATCAATATCTTTGAAGTTAATTGCTGGAGC
Organism: Rhincodon typus; assembly: GCF_021869965.1. Taxonomy (NCBI): domain Eukaryota; kingdom Metazoa; phylum Chordata; class Chondrichthyes; order Orectolobiformes; family Rhincodontidae; genus Rhincodon; species Rhincodon typus. The sequence continues at coordinate 36,598,760 of NC_063337.1, read as the reverse complement.
TTTGCATAGCCACAGCAATGTCCCGCTTTTTGGCAAGTAAAATAATTGGCTAGTCATTTAATGTAGTCTTTTTACTCATTGTAAATTTTGGGAGGCTTGTGGTAAAATTGCTGAATGTTGCGATTCATACTCAACCTTGACCATAACTATGTATTTCAAAAAAAAAATCACTTCCCTTTCATTGCATATTTATTCAAGAATGGCGTTGCTTTGTTGAGAATATTTTGCTGATACATTCACACTTTGCTGTTAACAAACCCTGAAATAATTGTTTAAAGGTTTACATTTTACACTACAGCACTCTCTTCTCTTGTCAATCCCAATTTGCAATTGGCTTCTCTTTAAAATCCTTCACAGCAATATGAGCTTTCCATGACTAGTTTGCTGAAATGGGATCAGGGTGTATCCTTTTAAAATTATGAAACAAGCATGAACTAATGTAATTCTTGCCTGATTCATTCAAATTTTACTGGGGAAATTGAATGAAAATCTACATAACTAGCATTGAGAAAAAATTAGTTAACTGCTGTATAGGTGCAAAGCATCTATGGCATGTTTATCCTAAGGATAAAGCTTTCACTTCAGAGGTATCAGAAATTAACGTTCAACAATCTGTGAAGTTCGTTGCAAATTATTCAAGAACAACTTTTGTTATGTCTGGTAAGAATATCTGTAAATACATTCCTACAATTAAGCTAGAACACACCATGAGGTTACTGCCTGTTCTTACTATCCTTATACTTAGAGCTCATATTTTGTTTCACAGGAAAGTGCTCATCTATGGACGTTTTTGAAATATCTATATATTAGCAGTGGTCTAGTTGTACATTTGCAACCATAAGTCAACATCTTTCCCCAGCTTAGCATAATCAAGCACAGAAGCAAAAAGAAAACTGATAAGAAATGAAACAAAGGTCTGTGTTGATTCAGTAGCATGAGATTTTTATTAATGCAGTGTCACAGTACAGGCAGCATTGCATTTGAGTCATGTTTGATAAGCCCAGTAATTGTGTTTACCTCAGGAGACTAATCTCTCATTCCTTTATGAACAATATTGATGCATTCTCACAACAAGATGCTCTTCCATTAATGAATAGTGAACACTTTTGCATTATTCAATGTTATTCTTTTTAAATCTGGCCATGAGTCATACTTTAGCAGAAATAAGCCATTTTCCCATAATGAAAATCTGTCAGTGACCTGGTCATTTCAGAGAATTAAGATATATTTATTTTGAATAACCACTTTATTTTCACCAACAGAAAAGTTCATGCCAACAGAGAAATCACTGCTTGTGCCATAGGACCACGAGATGGCTGAAATACATTTCCATTTCTAATTATTGCCTTTAGTGTGCTGAATGATTACATTACTGCAGGGAGATTTCAGTGTAACAATGAAAGGGAGAAAGAATTTATTTCGTCATACTGTAAATGAAGAAATGATTAGTGTACACATGCACAAGGTTGGTTTAGCACTGTTGGCTTACAAAAGCAGTGTGATGCTAACAGAATGGGTTCAATCCCCACACTGGCTGAGGTTATCATAAAGAATTCTCCTTCTTGATCTTTCTCCTCACCTGAGGTGTGGTGACCCTCAGGTTAAATAATGACCAGTCTCTCTTGAATGAACAAGAGACACCCTATGGTCTGGTAAGACTATGGTGACTTGATTTGACACATCTGTGTTTCTATTTCATCCAATATATTGAAATTGCACAGAAAGTTAATTTAATAGAAACTGAAGAAAGTAAAATGTCACAATTTTCAAAAGCTATGAAAGGATAACCGGTATTTAGAGTGAAAGAAAGCAGTTCTGAATGTGATTTCCAATTTTAAACAGGAGCAATTTGGTGAAAAGTTGATATTTGGTTAGTGGTCTGGGTTTGTTACTCAATATGACTTTTAAGGCTGAAGTTTTAACAACATGGTGTAAATATGATACTAGCTGTCAATTTCTCTTCAAGGTTATCAGGAAAGTGCATATTACATACTATAGTAAGCAATGTGGGACTATTTTTTGAAACTACTTACGATTGAAATCTGTAAAAGGTCTGCAAAGGTGCAGGTGTGACCTCAGCAATTGCAAAGGCATTGCACCGCTGCTGCCCTCTAGTATTGATGCCAACACAGCAGGCATGAGTAGAGGACAGCTCCTGATTATAGGACAAGGTAACCAAATTTAAACTGGAATATAAAATGGGATGCACTCTAAAAATGCAGGAGGACGCTATTAAGATGTTGGAACGATCAAAAAGGCAGCGCCTGGAAATCAATGTCAACAAAAGTGAGATCATATATTGTGGCTGAAAAAAAATCATACAGAGGGGAGAGTTAGTTGATATGAATGAGCTAAGGGATTTGGGGATTCAAGTTCATAAAGTATTAAAAATAACACCTCAAATGGATAAGGCTATAAAGAAAGCTAATGGAATATTGGGTTTTATGGCATGACATATAAAACATAAAAGGTCGGATGAAATGATGAAGTCACATAAATCCTTGATTACACCCTATTTGGAGTAGTGTCAGCAGTTTTGGGTTTCACACTATAAGGATCATGTTGAAGAAATTGAGAGGGACCAGTGCAGATTCACTAGGATTGTTTGAGAAAATACCAATAAGAAAGAATTGCAAAGTTTGTGTTGTTTTCATTAGAACTAATTAAGAACTAATGAAGTGAAGGTGTAATTTAAGAGAAGTGTTTGAAAATGAAGGAATGGGAGAGTACAAATAGTAAAAAAAAAATTGTCTCTAGTGTTGAGGGATCTGGAATGAGAGAGCACAGATATAAGATTGAATTGAAGGCAGGGAACAAGAAAAAACATTTACACAGAGGCTTCTGAAGCAGTGGAATAAGCATCTTCGAATTAATAAATGAAACAAAGACTGTGTCATCATTTACGAATGGGTTAGATGTATAGCCAAAGACAGTAAAGGATATGGGAACAAATCAGATGCAAAAGATAGGCCTAATTCTGATAAAGAGGAGAAAACCAACCATGTGTGGATTTTTTTAGACAAATCTTGGATTCACTTACAGTACAATTCTACACTTTGGAGCACAGCAGCACCTCTTATTGGCATTTTTCTGCAAGGACACTTAACACACAGGGACAGGCACCTGCCTTACAGATTGGACCAGGGTGCATCTCAGGGATCCTCTCTTTCTCTCCAAGTGGTCACTCACATTGCACCTACTTGGATACTCACAACATCACTGCTTTTGCCTGCCTCACCTTACCTTGCCTTTTAGCATAGACACAAAGCCAAGCACATCTTGGTTTGGTTTTCAGTAGTCACTAGTCCAAGGGATGGACAGGTCACTAGTTGACAGTAGTACACCTGCCCTCTGCGCCAACAACTGCTATGGCCAGCAAACTGCATGGGATTCAGCCAAATGGCCAGGTCTCAAAGCCAGAGTGTGGTGTTTAGCTACATCAAGGGAAACAACATTCAGTCTGAGACTTCCTACACAGTAAACTAAGGACAGACTGCAGTATCAGTCTGGGGACTTGGGCATGGTCAGGCGTTCCCTTAGCACGGTTAGGGTCAGGACCCTTTCCTCATTAGAGATGAGGAATTGAATGCCAGGTACCCTACCACACGTTGTTGGTCTTCCTGTCTTATTATGGGCCATTTTCTCCTGGACTGAGAGAAAGGAAGGGATTGAGTGAGATGTTAGTGGGTTGCATAGCTGTAAATGCTGATACAGGGAAGGCGGTGATATGATCTGGGTGAGTGAGAACACTTGGAAACAGTTGGAAACCATTTCTTAGTCTGCCCAATTGTGTTTCTGTCTCTCTGGGCTCCATATCCACCTATCATTTACTCCTACCCACTCCCCCACTCTACCTTCAGCATATATACCAACATTTTCCCAGCTACAATCAGTTCTGAAGAATGGTCACCTGACTCTAAGCATTAACTCTACTTTCTCTCCACAGATGCTGCCAGACCTGCTGAGATTTTCCAGCAATTTCCTTTTTTGTTTCATATCATCCAATCAATTGCTTATGACCTGTTATAATGAAAATAAACATGCAGAAAAGTTATATTGCTTTACATGCCGAATCAACTTCGACATATGATCTTAGCTATACACAACCTGAGTCTTGTGATTTTTCTGATTTCTGCACAATTTTAAAAGTGAAAGATCGTGTAGATGTTTTGAAGGTTTGCAGAAATTGATCCCTAAAGAGGATCGTGACCCTTAATAGAAACTGAGATCTCCTTTAAAACTGTGTTCTCTGAGCAGCCCATGTTCAGTATTTGCTGTTTAACTTGAGACCTCATTTAATTGTACAGTAGTAACTAGTAAACAATGGTATACAAAACATTTCTTCAACCCACACTCTATTCTGTTATGAATGCAGTGTTTTGAAAAATGAATTTTTGTTCTTGGAAGGAATAAAAACCTTCCTTCAAATGGAGATAGCAAGGGGACAATGATTATCCAACAATATGAGTAACTTCCCCATGAATATGGGCCAAAGGATTCAGATCATTTATTGACACAATGCAAGCTACCAGCCCCTAGAATACGTGTATATCAACAAGTGTTGCAGGTCAGAGGCCAGTCCTTGTTGAATCCAGATGAATAAGAAGGAAAGGAAGACCCATGGAAGAGATCACCAACACTTTGACTAGAGAGCTGGAAGCTGCCTTCTCAACATTAACAAGAACAATACATGTCCTCTGGTTTCAATAAACCATGCTGAATTGTGACATCTATCTACTTTGTTTGTCTAATTAACCAATATAACTGTTGATTCTTAACAAACTCAATAAACTATTGGCAAATTGCTATAAATTGTTGACTGCTTATACTAGATAGCTGCAATCACAAACCTCTGCCAAAATCAACACTCTGCTGGTGATTCCTCAATGATTGCCTATCTGACCTTAGAATCATAACATCACAGAATTGTAGAATGGTTACAGTGCAGACGGATGCCATTTAGCCTGTGATATTGATACTGGCTGTCTATAAGAGCAATTTACCTAACGTGCTCTTTTTCCCATAGCCCAGCAAGTTAAAAGTCAAACGCATATTGAGTGCTGAAGTCTCATTTAACAGGGCATTAGTAAACCAGATGGGTTATTCTGACAATCAGTGATGTTTCATAGCCACCATTGCTGAGACAAGCTTTCAATTCCAAATTTATTAATTAAATTCAAATTCGACCAGCTGTCATGTGATTTTGAACCCATGTCCTCAGTGCATTCGTCTGGGATCGCTAATCCAGTAATGTTTCCTACCTCCCCCTTGAACCTATATTTTTGACAGGTTTATCACTGCTACCTTGCTGTTGGAAGCCATGCTTTTTTTTTAAACCACTCCACCAACTTCCCTGCTACCTTCAATGATGAATACATATATACCTCCTGGTCCCTATGGTCTTTTAACATTGTACGCATTCCTTTTATCTTAACTGTCTCCATTCCTCATTAATCAATTCACAATTTTCTGCAATACATTTTATCTTCTGCTTGTCCACCTATTCCACCAACATGTCAAAATCCCTTTGAGCTTCAATACGATCTTTCCCACAATTTGCAATGCTTCTAAGTTTTATGCCATCCACAGTTTTTTGAATGGTCCCCTGTGCATACAATTAATATATGTTAAGAAGAGGAAGAATCCATTTATTGACACCTGGGGAACCCCATAATAAAACTTCTTCCGGGCTACAACCCAAATGTTCACCACTACATTTTGTTTCTTGTCACACAGCCAATTTCACATACTTGTTGTTGCTGTCACTTTTAATCCATTAACAAGAAGTTTTCTTGCTTGTCTCGTGTGGCAATTTGTCAAATGCCTTTTGGAGTTTCATGTGTAACACATTAACTGTATTAACTTCATCAGCCCACTCCATTTGTTGAAAAAACTCAAGTTATTGAAACACAATTTGTCTTTAAAAGATTTGTGCTTGTTTTCTTTAATTAACCCACAGTTGTCCAAGTGAATATTCATTTTGTCTCAAAATATCATTTGTGAAAGCTTTTTCACCACCAAAGTTAAACTGGCTGGTCATTGCTGGGTTTATCCTTGTACATTTCTTTTTAAACTAGGGTGTAATACTTGCAATTCTTGGGTGCTTAAGCACTGTATCTAAGGAGGATTAGAAAACTATGATCAGTGAAATCTGGAGCAACAACAGAAAACGTGTGATGCTCTGCCAACATTTTTAGAGATACTGTACACAGCTGTAATAGTGTTAGGGACGTCAATCTCAAACATGAGTAACCTGATGTTTCAGACCTTCATGCTGATGGAAAGCTTGGCTGTCTGTTTGAAGTATCAGAAGTTGAAAGCAACTGAGTGTCTATGTTGAGCCTCACCAGTAGATTGCATGCTTAGTTAGTCAACCTAAGCACTTTTAACGAAAGCCTTACCTTGGCAGTTCAGTGCAAGGTATTCTCAACTCTTTGACAGAAGGGGAGTACAGGGGTTTCATGAGAGTGAAGATTGAAAAAGGATACGTCAAATTGGGCACACTGTTAGATGTGTTTCCATACTGATTCTTCTCCACCTCCTCAATCAGAGATCTGCATGCTGTCTCCTGCCTGGCAACTGAGCTCTGCCCTTGAATGGGTGAAGGCGTTGGTACATCCCACATTGGCACCAACTCTCAGAGGATATCAGCCAAAAAGCATCTGCTCAGTTAGAGCAGGGATATAAGCAGCATATTTCTACTTATGCTGAGGGAATCACCAAGCGAAAGTAATAGAAAAGGAAGAGGGAGGATTGTAGCTGTATATGGTTAGTCACCTGGTTGTCTAGCACTGTTAGATTGAAACATTTCCATTAAATATTTTTGAGTCATAAACTTTATTTGTCCCATCTTTTCCATTTGTTCCTGTTATCTTCCAGGTGGCCTTCTGCCCTGTGAAGAATGGTGGGTTAAGAATTAAAGGCATGCAATGTATGCCTATGAAAGGAATGGGTTGGTGCTCGGCCATGTCCAGACAGCTAATCTTCTCCTGTACACTGTGTTGAGGTTATCACCTCCTGTGTTCCGGAATTCGGTGTATTTCCCTCAGTCATACAGAGTGGTTGAGGAGTACATTTACTGTTGTTTGTATTACTCCTGTTCCTCCTGTTCATCACCAGGGATCACTGCATTGCAATACAGGATGCTACTTTCCCGTAATTGGCTGATTGCAGTGACTATAATGACAAGAAAGGTGATAACTGGATATCAGCACTCATCAATATGTCTAGCATCAAATTCCTATTCTTTAGTTTGATGGGAAATTGTATGTGTTGCATTTCTATGTGCTTTTAAATGCTGGGCTGCCATCATACGCATCAAACCAGGCAACTGTTTTGTCACCTGGCATTTATTAACATGATATTCTGTTAACTTCTGAAAAATGAATATTAGAGAGAAGGGAAAGTAAAAGATACAAGACCAAGGAATGTTTCGAGAAACACAGTATTCTCAGAATTAACTGAAATGGCTTAAGCTTGGATGCTATTTTTATTTTGTGCTGAGACAAAGCTATCAGTTGATCAATGCTTCACTTTAGAGTTCTGATGGCCTATATGAAGATCCCACATCAGTTTCATTTGGCCTCCTTCAACAGGGTGGTTCTAAAGGTTCGTGGTGTATAGCTGTTGGTCTTCTCTTGTATTATGTACCCTCTGTAATGTGCTTGGATACAGGGGATGCCTGAGGCAAGTTATGTTCTGATACTTCTTTCCATGTCTCCAGCACGCTATTTGCAATGTGTCTCTGTGAAGACCTGTCTGCAGGTGATTAGGTATGTACTGCACCGAGTCTACACCTGAAAGTGTGTGCAGATCAATTACTCTTCCAAGAATGTGTAATGCAGCTCCAAAGCAAAGCGCAGTGTGAAGTTCAGTGTGACTGGAATAAATTTACAGAATGAGAACAGTAGACAGTGAAGGTCTGACTTGTCTTCAGATTGGAGGACGATTGAGTACTCAAGAGAAGATTGTGAGACTAGGACCTGAGAACATGGCTCGTCTGTATTGGGAGCCTCAGCTGACTTGGAAAAATGGTGAAGATGGGATGGTGTTGAGCGTCATCTGGGTAGGCTTGGAGTCCAATTAGACTCAGGCCAGTGTTAGCACCCTGTGGACTTCATTCTTTCTGTGAGGGACGGTAAAAATTGAGGAAGTTGGAAGTGAACTTGTTGAAAGAAAGCAAAATTGTGTGCCTCCTTTAGATGAGTGAAGTTTGTAGGCTCAGAATTCAGTGCAGTACAAAATCTAGCATGTCAAATCTGCAGCAACAAGAGAGGTGCATGCTGTTCTTTGGATTGGGATCTTAAAATGAGGCTGTACCTGCCCATTCAAGTGAACGTCAAAATTCCACAGCCCTTTTTGAAGAACAGCAGTCATTTATCACTTAACACCTTGAATATGGATAATCTGATCACTTAAATAAAAGTCATTTCTGAGACCTTACTATGTGCAAATTGGCTGCCAGTTTTCTTACTTTTGAAAATGATGATAATTCAAAAGTATTGGCTGATAATCTTTTTGAGATGTTTTAAGGTCATTGTTCCAACCGATGGGAGAATCTTGATAAAGGTCATTTTATGTTGTCTTCCTTTAATTAATTTTGATTTGAATACACAATTTCTGAAGAGACAGCTCGGCTGACTTACTGTCCTGAAAGTAGTGCTAACCATATGAACAACCTATTGAACAAATATGCAAAAATGTATCGCTTGAGACTTTTATACTCAAGTAGATTTTTCCTATGCATCTAGTACTGACACAAATTGATCTCCAATCCTGAAGGAGGGTTGACATAGGCCTGTGAAATATAGATTGCAGACATTGCCTGTAATAAACAGTTTTAATGCATCATTTGATATCCCATTAGTTTCAATTGAGTTGCCATAGTGAGGAAAGAGGGAGGAGGTGTAACAATATAAATGGTTGTTTGTTCTATTGCATCCAATAAATGCCTGAAATGAGCAGTCTAGTTTCCCAGGCTACAGAGCCACTAGTGACCATCTTATGATCTGGGAGTGGGGCCCACATCCAAACTTAGCATTGCACAGCCAGTTTGTACTTGAGAGAAGAGAATTGAGAATTGAGAGAAATTGATCCCCAGGCCTTATCAGTACATTTGGCACCAGTGCTGAATATGACTCCTAAAGTCCAAATTGAGGGAATTGGAGCAAGCAACAAGGTGAGTGCTATAGCAGGGCATTGATTGTGACTTATTTGGCCCTTGTGGTATAAGAATACAAAAGCATTAATGTCTGAAAGGATGCGAGTAATCCCATTGACTATGATGATGTCAGAGAGCACAGAAGAAGGAGTGCTTGCATGGACTTCAGTAGAGTCAGACAAGTTACTATGAGGTTGAATGTAGTTTGTAAGTGTGCAGTAAATTAATTTCTACTGAAGTACAAAGACTTTGCAATCCTGAAAAGACTCCATCCCAACACTCACCAAAGCCCTGGATCATCTAAAAAGGTATTCTGGGAGTTTAACCTGGCAAATGAGACTGCTCATTTCAGGCATTTATTGCAAGCATTAGAACATACAACCATTTATATTGTTATACCTCCCCACTCTTTCCTTTTTGGTCAACTCAATTGAAACCAATGGGATATCAAATGATGCACAGACTGGTGTAGGTGTTCCCACTACTAAACAATGTTTCAGGAACATTTCTCTCCAAAAAATATCAGCTGTAATCAAAATCAATTTTCATTCCATATTTAATCCAATGTCTCAGTTGATCATTTTACTGAACACTGAGAAACGCACACCCTAAAGATTCCTTATAGTGATCTACCTTAGCTTCACTCTGCTCACGGAAAGCAAAGGCTACACAATATTTCTGGACTAAGGAAAGGGCAAGTAAATTATTTAGGAATCCTCCTCTTGTTTGCTATCAAGTGACTCCTGTGGGGGAATGCTTGTGTATTGATCTTCAATGAAACAGGATCAGTTTCAGCTGCAATGTCCTCTCATGATTCTGTAGCGTGGCAGCACTTACTGTACAAAAATCCACTTAGCTGAAGTGGATGCTGATGGTCACCCAGGTGAAGCTCTACCCCCATGTAAACTATTGCACAGAAGAGGAGGGTGGGAATGGGGGAGAAGGGCTGGACAAGTTGATTATCATTTCAGCACTTGAATGTGTATCTGATAGTTGTGGAATTTCATGCTGCTTTAGCTTTCATTGATTTTCATGGCTGTAATGACAGAAAGACCCTGGCTCTGTTATGACCATTTTTGGATGAGAAATGTTACCATAGGCTCTGTGTACTTTGGAAACTCTGCTTTCTTTCTGGCCAGGCAGTTATATGATGTATCACTGCTTCTAAAGCAGCCAATCATTTATTTAAAGCATGTCATGGATTCATTCCAAGTCACCCATATTACATTCTACAGATTTCCCCTCCAGCACATTTCAACATGTTCAGTATTCTTCCCTAAATTAATGTCATTTAGACTTCCGTCTCTTCATAAGTAAAATTTAAAAAATAATTTTTTATGATGGAACATAAAAGTAGTTTTAATTCTGCTATCACAGACCTAATGGCTCGTATTTTAATAGCTTAATTTATTCTGACACCATGTATTCATTATTCAAACTAAAAATAAAAACTTTCCACACATAGTTATCCTTCATAGGGTAACTTGTTATCATCTGAATATCCTTCATTGTATACCTAGACTTGAATTTTCCTGTGGAGGTACAACTTGAAAGTTGCAACTCGAAATATGCCCATTTCCATGCTATTCTGTCCAATTACACTCAAATTTCCTGCTAACTTCATTTAGCTTACATGCAAACACAAAAGTTAGTGTAAATCCACCAGAAACAACTGGGGCCCAAGCAAAGTGCTGAATTCAGAACATTTATTCATTTTTTTTAGTACGAAAATTAAAAGAATTAGTCTAAATAACCAGCATTCGTGCACTTCAAGCATAGCATTTTGTGAAACTTGCAACCAGGGAGGTTTGGAGTTTTTAACGAGACATATAATAATTTTAGCATAATGCATTGCAAGATAGAGCAAATTCTGTTCAGGGATCAGCGATAATTTTGATTAAACAATTGAAAAATGACAAAAAAATATAGAAAATTAGTTTTGTTTCCTCCTGCGTCTATAGCTCTGAGTTTAATTTTACATCCATTTTGAACCAGTGTAACTTTGTTTTTATTACTCTTCAGTCTGAGAGTGGAACCATTATAACAAGGTAAATTTAATGACTGATGAATGATTGTAAAATGACCAAACAGATTTGAATGTATTGTAAATGTATGTGTAAAATTCATACATGTTTTCGATGATCCTTTAGGCATTTGTTTTATGTTCCAGTTGCTGGGATTCCCGGGTATAAATACACAGTAAGTTCCATGCCCAGATTCCTATTCAATTTACAGAACTGCATAAAAGTTATAAAGAGAATGTTGTGGTTCTGTTTATTTCAGCTAATAAAAAGTAGATCACAGAGCAATACAGGGGCAATTAAAATTATTTAGCACATTATCCTTTGAACGTTAATAAGTTGAACAAAAGCAGTTTCATTTGCCTGATTGATCTCAATTTCACTTGTATTTTAGAATGGCTGTAAGTGGAGTGGTGATAATTAATGGAAAATTTACTTGTTGAGACCTTTCTTTCAGTTCAGCTGTGTGCATGAGATGTAGGGAAGCCCATTGCTTTCCGTAAGATTATTAAAATTAAGTTTCTAGTAGAGGAGAGTAAGTGGAAAGCACGTCTGTTTGTCTAACATGAGGTGCATATTCTGAACACTCCCCATCCTCCTTCGTGAAACACCATAAGTATATGAATCAGTAGGTCAATAATACAGATTAGCAAGATTAAGGAAAACTGAAGGATGGGCAATGTGCTGCTGAAATTTACCCCTCTAAAGCCATGCAGTTTATTAGCAGATTTACCCACTGCTTGTTGCTGGTAGTCCTTTTAGGAATACTGAATTAGTAACTTGAAGCAAATTGAAAATTCCCTGCTCCAGTGGAAGTTCTAACTTTTCAGATGTCTCCAGTCTACAATGCACGTGGATAAATTAGTCCAAAAACCTACAGTACTGGGCCCATCTAGATCAGTTATTCATTCACTGGGTCGGCTGAGGAGGACTAGTTCAGTATGTTGACCAATGATGTCATACAAAAATCAGTCATTTCCACAAGTGGAAAATAGAGAGGACTTGCACTTACATAATGCTTTTAATATAACAGGAAAAATAAAACCCAAGGTATGTGTGCATGATCAAACAAAATTGGATGCTGAGCCAAAGAAGGAGACACTAAGTGTGGTGACCAAAAGCCTGTTCAAGGAAGTGGTTTTAAGGAGCATGTTAAAAGAAAAGAGGATTGGTGAGAAGCAGCAAGGCAAAGTGGGGGACCAATGATGGAATGAAGTCCAGTGTTGGGGGAGCGTATAAAAGAGCAAAGACATTGCTTGCTGAGTTTCTGTTTCCTGTGCTGGAATTCAGATTGGGATTTGTCATTTAAAGGAAGGGCAAAGATTAGCACAGCAAGTGCTTACTGTCAGTGGCAGATTTAAGGGGCATACAGCTGCATCCTTATTAACCTGACCTTGGCTAGCAACTTGAAAGGTCATTACTCATGGATTTTTTTATGCAACTTTATTAATATTTCTTCAGGTGAAGTCATCTTACGTACCACACAGCAACTGAAAATCACATTAATTGCACATCAAACTACAATAAATCATTTACTCTCTGCAAAGCCTAAGTCATTCAAGAACATAGGTTGATTGTGTTTAAACTATTTGAGAAACCATTAGCTTAGGAATAGTTCTACATTTAAATATGTTAAAAAGGACCATAAAGATTTTGTTCTAGCTACAGTTTCTATTTGTATATTTTTTCACTTCTATTTCAGAGGTTTATTCAAAGCCTCTGAATAATTTATGTGCTTTCTCCTGCTGCTTTGGGCAGCTAAATCAACTTTTGAAACCTTCAGTTCAACTTACCTTCTTTTTTATTCTTTATCTCTCACTCACTCTCTCGGTCATATAGAATCTTTTGCTTAACAATTCAGCTGCGCAACACACTTATAGCACTATAGGTGCCGTCTTGGGTCTAAAATGGCTTCCACATCACGTGCACAGTTCTGGTGTTGACAATACCAGAAGCCATTTTGGATAAGTCATATCAATTTGAGGGTATCTGGAGAGTATCTAGAGGGTAGCTAGAGCCCTAGAGCATACAAATAATAATATCAGCGTATAACAACAATTTCCATTGTTAGCGTTAGGGTTCTGGTGAACTCTTACAGTTGCTGATGTCTACAGGGAATAAGGTGTCCCATAGTGATGGCCTTAGGAGCATTGGAATACGAATATGTTATCCTCCTTCTATGGTCACAATATCTTGTCTGAGATAAGGAGACCAAAACTGCACGCAATCCTCTGGTGTGGTCTAATCAAGCTTCTATACAACTGAAATAAGACCTCATTACTCTTGTACAAAACTCCCCATTCAATAAAGGCTAACAATCCATTAGCCTCCTTAATAATCTGCTGCACCTGCATGTTAACCTTCAATGACTTGTCATGTTGCTTCCTTTGTATATCTACATTTTCCAAACTATCACCATTTAAGAAATACTCTGCACATCTGCTTCTCCAACCAATGTGGGCAACATCATATTTTTCCACATTATCTACCATCTACTATGTTGTCGCTTATTCATTATGATTTTCCAAATCCTCCTGAAGCCTCTTTATGTCTTCATCACAGTGCACATTCCCACTTAGCTTTGTATCATCCACAAATTTGGGAACATTATATTTTCTCCCCACCTGTTTTACTTTAAGTAGATGGAGGCTAACTGGAGATCTGAAAGAAATTTTCAAAGTCATGAGAGGGCTATACAGAGAGGGCAAAACTGTCCCTGCTTATAAGTGAATCAAGATCCAGAGGGCACTGAATAAAATGTTTTGGAAAAGAAGCAAATGCAAGGTGAGGAAAAAGCTTTTTTTCACACAGTATGTGGTTAGGGTCTGGAATACACTGCTTGGAAGTGTGTTGGAGGCAGGTTCAACTGATACATTCAATAGGGCATTGGCTGGTTGTTCAAATAGAAACATGCAGGTATATGGGGAAAAGACGGGAGACTGGCCTTTGGTCAGAATGTTCAGATAAATAGCGCAGCCAAAATTAGCTGATTGGCCCTCTTCTGGACCATAATGTTTCTGTGTCCCCAGTTTTAGACTATCTCCCAAGAGGAAACATCTTCTCAGTATACACCTGGTCCAATTCCATCAGGATTTTATACGATTCAATACAATTATGGAAACATAGGAATATGGAAACTAGGAGCAAGAGTAAACGATTTGGCCCTTCAAGCTGAATGCTCCACCATTTAATCTGGTCATGGATGATCCCCTACCTCAATGCCATATTCTCCTTTTCTTTCCATACCCCATGATGCCTTTAAAGTGAAAAAAAAAACTATCTCTTTTTTGAACATATTCAGTGACTTAACCTTCATACTCTTCAGTGGCTGGCAATTCCCATACGTTCTGTTCTCTTTGAGTGAAGAAGTGCTTCCTCATCTCAATCCTAAATAGTTTACCCCATATACCAAGGCTGTGATCCCCGGTTCCAGACTCCCTATCCAGGGAAACATCTTGCATCGACTCTGTCCAGTTGTCTGATCCTCTCTCATACTTCTAAATTCCAAAGTGCATGGGCCAAACCTGCTCAAACTTTCCTCATAGGATAATCTCTTCATACCAAGAATCTGTTGAGAAAATCTTTTCAGAACTGTTTCCAAGGCAATTATATTCTCTCTTTAGAAAGGAGATCAAATAGTGCACAGTACTCCAACTGCAGTCTTATTGTCACACTGTGAAGCTGTAGCAACACTTTCCCCTGTTTATACTCAATTCCCCTTAAGTGTAAATAGAAGTGCAGTGACTGGAACAAGGTTGACCAGGTGGATCTCATTGATTATGAGTTCCCTGATTGGAGTTTTTAACCTGGTTCAATCAGGGAGTCCTGGCTGACAGATATAAACAGGAGTCTCAGCCTCATTCTAGCGATTGGCTCTGAGCTAGCTGGTCCGAGTCCATGCAGTGTTCACATGTTAAAAAAGGGCGACTTGGAGACAGGATATCAACCTCTGTAGAGTTATTTCAATAACGTATCTGCCAAAAGCCAACCTAACTACTCTCCCAGAAAGTGGAAAAAAGAGATCTGCAAAAATGGAAAAATAAAGAGATACTGGAACTAATTTTATGCTCCGTAGCATTGGCAGGAAATTTATTCAGTAGAAACATAATTGTTTAAGGCGGTCCTTCATGTCCCAATCTGAACAAACACAAGCTGAAACAACCTACGAAACTTTAGGAATCTGACCTTCACAAGTTTTCAAAATTACTTTTCACCATATTCCCAGTGTACACCTGATCATTTCAAATCTGAAATTCAATTGAACAGTGCTTCCTGTTCAGTGGGATTAGTTACTGCAGCAAAGCCTGTACGCATACAGAATTTTGAAATAGATATAAATTGTTCTGGATTGTACAAGTTAGTAACATTTTCAGACCAAATTCACCTGCTAAGAATTCACTTTGAGATAACACAGTATGTTTA
Organism: Rhincodon typus; assembly: GCF_021869965.1. Classification (NCBI taxonomy): domain Eukaryota; kingdom Metazoa; phylum Chordata; class Chondrichthyes; order Orectolobiformes; family Rhincodontidae; genus Rhincodon; species Rhincodon typus. The sequence goes on along the minus strand of NC_063337.1, from coordinate 36,583,157 downwards.
GCAAATCTAACTGCTCTTGTATAAACTTCTTGCAGGATATAGTGATTCATTTGATTTAATTGTTTATTGAATGGACTGAGCTGCAAAAATTTGTAAATGGAAAGTTTTTTGTTCAGTATCCATAGAAGTGTAGATCCAAAGTCAATTTGTTCACTTAATATTGCTTGGCAAACTCACAGTACAAGTATGACAACATAGTGCCATTATGGATATATCCCAATGGGTGAAAGACATTTATTCAGATCTTGCTGGACAAATAATGGTGGGTTCACCGCACTCACATCATTATGAAGGCAACAAACAGTTGTACATTTAGCAGGTGAAGAGATGTGCCTTTACTTCTGAATCTCAAGAACGTACAGATCAAGTTACTTACACAGAAATAGCATCTCACCCATAACGTCCCCATTATATTCTCAGAGCTTGCTGGTCTGGCACATTAGTTGTTCATTAATTGTTCACTGCAGAGAGTTAGGATTCATAATTGTTAATGTGCTACATATCAATCTCCCTGGCATGAAAAGGGACATTCAAACTTGTGACCCTCATTTCTACAACCACAATTTTTAAAAGGTTATTCTTTCATGGGATGTGGGTGTCACTAGTAAGGCCAGCATTTGTTGCCCATCCTTAATTGCCCTCAACTAAGTGGCTTGTTAGGCTATTTCAGAGGGCAGTTAAGAGTCAATCACACTTCTCTGGGTCTGGAGTTACAAGTAATCCGAAAGAGCTTTCTGATTCGTAACAAATGCATAAACAAGAAAAAATGTTCCTCATGTCGCCTCTGGTTTGTCAGTCAATTTCTGTAAAAGCATGTCCTTAAATTATTGAACCTATATTCGAGCTGGAAACAGGGTCTGAGTTACATGGGTTATGGTGAGGTTTCTGGTGGATTTGAGCAAGGAATCCAACAGGGTCCATCTCTTTTATGCCTTTGACAAGCAGTGTAACAGTTTCTCACCAGGCAGCAGTGACTTACCTTTATTTATTTTCTAATCTAACTTGTTTGGAGATGGCATATAATGGGACTTGAACTCAAACCTCCTGGACTGGAGGTAGGGTCAGTCCCACTGCCCCACACAAACCTTCAGCAGTGTCTTACCAATTAAGGGGGATTATTGCTTGTTAAAAGTCTTGTCAACTTGCCTCATTAATATTCAGATTCCCATCTTACGAAATATTCTAATCAAGCTAGATTTCAAGAAACCTCACCATGGAAACCAGAGCCTCCATGTTGCATGTGGACATGATTCAAGGACTCCAACCATATGCATCCTTCCCCTGAGGATGTTCATATCCAGCATCAGCAAAACCCTCTCAGACTTGCATTGCGTGGTGCCCTGGGGCTGCTACAGGGATTCTGTCCACACACAGATGGACACCCAGCTGAAGGATTGGACCAGGCTGCATCTCAGGGCTGCTCACTACCTGTATGCTTATACCATACATAGTTTGCCTTGACATGCTCTACTAAGTAACGCAGTCACATAACCAAGCAGTATGCTTTGATGATAAGGCGGCCTCCATCAAGGGGGTGAATGTCTTCTTGTACAGCAGTGTGCCGCATCGATCTCACACGGCTCCATGTGCCAGCAGCTTATACAGCAAACACACTGCATGTGTAACAAAGAAGCAGCTGTGCCTCAAAGTGTTAGGGGATTAGGCCTCACCTAAATCCATGGAGGTACCTGTCAGTCCAGGCGTCCTCGCACAGTAAATATACCAGTCCAGGAGGTGGGCCATCATCTGCTATCTGAAGTCCGTCCAGTGGCTCCATAGCAGCCAGTCAGGCAATTGAGGGGGGCGGGGTGTGCAGATATATAGCTAATGCAGTTGGGGAGATTAGTGATCTCGACGCTTCAAGATCACTCAAGGGGATGGGCCATTGTCAGTCTGTAGGGTCTGTCCACAGAAACTAGGAGGAAAAGAGGCTAGGGGGCTCTGTCGGAGAAACAATGGGGCTGCCGCTGTGAGCAGGAGACCTGGAAAGGTTGGCTTGTTCTTAGGGATTGGCGGCTGCAGACTGCTGGGAAAGGGGGATGAAATAACTGCATAGAGGCCGGTGTCCTGTCACCAAGTCACCCTTTATTCACTTGAGCACAGTACACTGGCTGTCCCCTGAACTAAGGAGATTCTAAATCCCGGTTATATAGTTCTTTTATTTTTTTTTAACCAGGTGTACAAATAACTTTATTAACATACCACCACCAGGAAAAATACCCATGTGCCCAAAGAATCAGTATCAAGCAGAGTCCCTAGGGGCAACGCCTATGTGAAAGAAAAAGTAAGGGGGAGGGTAGGGATCAAATTAAAATAGAGTTTATGGGGGAAATAAAGCACTCCACACCCTGCAGCGTCCACCTCTCCCAAAAGGCATTGAGAGCGCCTGTGCGCACCACATGTTCCTTCTCCAGCGATGCACAGGCGCAAATGTAGCCATGGAAAAGCGGCCGACAGTTGGCCATAATGACCCACTCCACGGCCTGCTGCCTGGACCTATTAATGGTTATCACCCGGTTACATTGGTCAGCTGGGGCTTCCTGATTGCCCAGGTTAACAACCCCAATCGAGGATCTCTTGGTCAACAAGATCCACCTGGTTCCAGTCACTACAGGGGATGACAGCACTGAACTGAGGCAACAGTATCTGCCAGGGGAGTACACAGGAAAGCATGGGTGGGAAGCAGTTATGCAGGAGGGGCATTCGACAATAGTCAGGAACATCGTAGCTTCAAGGTGGAGCAGTGTATGATCCAACTTGACATGGTCACCTCATGTACATGAAACTTGGGGGAAGGTGAGCAACACTCAGGTAGACAGGTTGGGTGAGTTTGAAGCCTTTGGGGTTAACAGGATGGGATAATAGGAAGGGAATTTGGATATCTGGGCCTCACTGACTGGTAGAGAAAGAAGCTGAAAGCCACTGGTTAAGTAGTGCTGACTGTCAACTTTCATTTTGCTAGAAATCGAAAGTGTGCAATGGGGAAGAAAATGGCTGCGACTACACCCAAAGTGGGTGGAATGAGTGTCTCAACCTTTGTGGGAGGGGGCTGCAGATTGGGCCATTGTGATCCCTCTAAAGGGCAAGAACAATACTTACAGACCTATACATTTTACAGGGCACATATCAAGCAATCACAGGCCCAAAGTTGAACATTCTAAATTGGCCCACAGCCGGAGAAATCTGACTGAAAATTGGCCAAACTAAATTAAGCACCAGCCAGCAGCTATCGGCTACAGAGAACAATGGAAATAGAAATGAAAGAGGTTACAAAGATTCAAGGGGAGTCAGTTAAAACCAACCGAGGGTTGTTTATTGGAGAAGTTTCAATCAGATGTTCTGGCAACCTGAATGTCTGAGTATGTGCACTTCACATCTCCCAGCATGGCAGCAGTAAAGGGTGTTGACGTGACCCCTATTGGATGACTTGAACCCAGTTCATGACCCCATTGGGAAAGGCCACAGGATATTCTGGAAGGTCAGGTGCAAGGGGGGCGATAAGAGCTCACACCCAAATATGACCTCCTCAGTGAAAACCCGCAGCAAAGACTCGATTTAGACCCGGTCCTGAGTTCTAACCACCCAGTCAGAGAGAGAGAGAGACAGAAGATCTGCCCTGGCCTGTGAGACCCACCTTTGTGGAAGAGAACTAGCCCCATATCAGAAAGCCTGTGAAAATTTTGATCCCACTGACAGCACTCACATAGAACACTGGGTGACAAGGAGGATAGCTTGGGCTATCATCTAACCCCACCTACCCCCAGCTAGATACACTCTCCGATGTGTGACAGAGCCGCGCCCCTTCCCATGAGGCACTGTGAGACAACCCTTGGTAGCCAGCGAGGTAGAAGGCAGCCCCATTGAGTTTTTATGGGACAGCAGGGTTCCAGAATGACATTTGACACATCCCAAGATTTTCATAACTCATGGCATCTCTCTGGGAAAATATTTCTGAACAGGATTCACTGGAAATCCCCAGTAGGGGGTGGGGACAGAACCTATAGAATTTAGACTGGGAGACATTGTCTGCCATCACCCAGCAGATTTAGTTAACCTCCATATGGATGCCAAGCACATTTTAGGCTTGGATGTTATGAGGAAGTATAATTTAGCTTTGACCCAGCCAACTGTCATATTTGGTAATGCCCGAAGTCAATCAGGCCCCAGCATATATTGTGACAGGCACATACACACAGAGAATTTGTATCATGGGGGAGTTGTGGGATAGCCCGACCCAGCAGCACAGACAATTCTAATGGAGTATAAGAGTGCATTTACCAGTCACAAACACAAGTGCAGTCATATAGAGGGTGAAGTGGTGATAGACAGACCAGACACAAAGCCACAAATACTGTACATTTTCCCCAGGCAAGCGGAGGGGTTGATGGCCAATGTCATTAGCAGCTTGCAAAAGCAGGGACTCCTATGCCTATAGTGTCTACCAATGAATCGTTAATATGGCCGGTTCAGAAACTGAACTGCTTTTGGTGGCTCACCATAGATTACAGGGAAGTAAATAAAACCTCACCAATACATGACACCAACAGTAGCAACTAGCCCCAGAGCCATGATGAGGCAGACCCCATAGGCAAAATATTTCACCGTATTGAACATTCATAATGGATTTTGGTCCACGCTCCTCCACTGACACTGCCAGTATAAATTCATTTTCATATTTCAGGGCCAGCAATGCACAGGGACCTGCAAGACAATTCTCCAACAATATTTCATCAGATGCTCTCTAAAGGGCTGGAGAGGTTTTCTGGACTGGATTGCTTGGTGCAATATGTAGACAATCTCCTCCTGCAGGCAGTGACAAGGACCAAACATTTGATCCTGTTAAAGGAACTGTTAATCCTCCACACCACCCTAGGACTAAAAGTTAACCCCAAGAAGACACAGATCATGAGGTTCAAGGTCTCATATAATGGAAGTCTGATAACTCAGGGCAAACACGAAATAGAAGGGGAAAGCATTTGCCCCACCCTATTGAGGAGTTGATTGCGTTCCTTTCTAGGCACAGTGGGACACTGTCAGAAGTACATCGATAGTTTTACCATGAAAGCTGCCCCTCTCTACAGCTTCCTTAAAAGGAATGGCTCATGGGAGTGGACTGTACAGCACACAGACACTGTTGCTGAATTAGACCAGGCCCTAGCACAGGCCTTCATATTGCAGGTACCTGACCCAGAACTTCCCCTCACCTTGGAGGTTGTAGGCACAGATACCACACTGACAGCCGTCTTCCCCAAGAGCGACGCAATAAATTTGGACAAGTAGCCTCTCCCTCCTGGACTCTTTCACCAGACTAGCAGAGTTCCTTTACACGTGAGAAGCATTTGCTAGTCATGTTCTAGGCAGCACAAGATTTTGCCAGTATTATCAGCCTGAACCCTCAACCAATCTGCCATTCAACTTTTGCAGGACAGCAGTTTTAAAGGCAGTACGATCAGCCAAAACAGCATAGCATGCTGGACCCTAATGTTACAGGGTATATATATTGCCATCAAACATTCCAAAGTGCTTACCTTCCTAGTCAACAATTTGAGCTGTGGAGGACAACCACATGAGTGTCACATAGCAGCAACAAACGCTGCTCGCAGACGACACTCTCAGACTGCGTGTATTTCCCCCACCAGCCAACATACACTCAGACAGTATCTATTTCCCCCCACCAGCAGATATATACCCTGACACCTGCAACAGTTTAACTGACTTACTGGCCACTGTGAGAAGCCAGAGAATTTGTCTCAGCAGATGGGAAACCATTACCCTCTGATTGGTATTCACCAATCTGCCCAAAGTCACAAATATGGCACCATTATTGTTAGACTCCACCACAATACTTCCACAACTGGGAAAATAAGGGCAAAGGAATTGGCTAAACAGAGTGTCTATGAAAGTGAACCATGGCAACCTCCTCATTCCAGAATAAATGGACATGATTGCTGTGAGACAATCCAAGGTCAAAGAACTGATACAGGCTTAGACAAGCGATATCAAGTTAAAACAAGTACATAGGGAACAAAACCCATTTCATGTTAGCAAGTGGGAGGACAAGTTCAGCTCTAAGGACGGACTTGTTCTCAAAGATGGACAGTATGTAGTACTGGTACAGGACTGAAACCAAATGATTTATTGATGCCATATTGTCCAGGGTCTTCAAGGGACAGAAGCCATGACTGATAGAATTTAGGGGTGGCGTTGGTGGACAGAAATGGGAAAATGCATTATGTTGTATCAGAGAGTTGTATCATCCGTATCTAGAACAATCCAGATACGTATGCCAATAAAGGTAAATTAAGGCACACTAGGACCGTGGACTGACCTTCAAATAGATTACATCAGGCAACTACCACCCTGTAAAGGGGGAGATAAGTATATCGTGGTCATGGTGGACATTTTTAGCAAATGGGAAGAGGCGTTTCCCACTCGAATGAGCATCGTTGATGCAACAAACATCTTAATTCAGCATGCTTTCACTAGATGGGGTCCTCTCTGCGGTATAGATTCAAATCAGGGAACCCATTTCACAGCACAGGTAATGCAGGCAGTGATGAATATATTTGGCATCAGCCAGAGGTTCCACATCACCTACCATCCTTACTCCAGCAGGATTATAGAGACGATGAATCACACCTTTAAAGAAATGCTGCAAAAGGTCATCCGGCAAAACAACTTGACATGGAATGCGGTTTTACGTTCGTCCTCATGCTCATAAGGAACTCCTGCTCAGCTGGATTCACCACCACATACTAACGCCCTGTTAGAGGTATCAAAGCCTCAATAGTCTTTACACAGCCAGAGATCAAAACTTCTGCCACAAGCAAACTGTAAAAACTCTATTAGAAAATGTACAGGCTGCACACAAATCAGCGGTAACAGAATGGCAATGGAAAAGGTGGAACAAGGTGTACTTTGATGGGAAGGTGAACCTGGTAGAGTGTGAGGTAGGGTAGTGGGTGATGTTACACATTTCTAAGTCCAGAAACCACCTGCCCCCAGATATCCAGGATCCCACTCGGTGGGGGTCGAGGCCAGCCTGTCCACGTATCGAAGTTTGCTAGTTATAGAAAAAATTTGGAGGTACCACATTAATCAGTTAAAGGCCCAAAGAACAGCTGCCAACTCCATGTTCTCCTAGCGAACTGGGTGAAGTGGACCCTAACCCGAGTCCTGCTCCAGATCCCTGACCAGTCGTTGATCCAGATCCAATTCAAATTCCCAATCCTGATCTAGGACCACTCCTGGTTACTGATGTAGGCCAGGATCTTGGACCTTCCCTGAACACTGCCCCACCTGATGCCTCTGCCTTGGGAAGTGGACCACAGCTGATGCCAACAATTCCAGCCAGAAGAGGCAGACCTCAGAACACAACAACCCTGAAGTGAAAGGGGTGGTTAGAGACAGTCCACCCAAGAAAGTGCCCTATGCAGTGCTCTAGCCCAGAGACAGAGACAACCCCTTTACAAAGGCAGTCATTCTGAAGCTCCCACTGAGATCTGGTGGAAGCACATATGCCCGACAGCCAGAGCCCTCCCACCTAGGAAGCTTATTGATGTGCATAAGGAAGATAGTTGGTGTATTGGTTATTCTAGTCTATGTACGATGGGAAACCCAGATACTTAGGGAGTTTGGCTATCTGTCTGAGACTAGATATGTGTCAGCACAAGACTGTGGTCTGACCCTATGACACTTTAAGGGATCAAGAGGGACTGTGGTCAAGCAACCACTGGCCAAAATTGGACATTCTATATTGACCTACAGCCAGAGAAATCAAGCCTGACAGAAAATTGGGCAAACTAAAACAAACAACAGCCAGCAGCTGTTGGCTACAGGAAATTGTGGAAACTGAGATCAAAGAGTTACAAAAGTTCAAGGGGAACCACTTACAACTAGCCTGAGAGTTGTGTACTGGAGAAATGCAGATCAGAGGTTCTGCCATCTTGACTGTTTGAGGACAGTTCCCAGCATGTCAACAGTGAAGGGTCAGCCCCATTGGATGATTTGGACCCAGCTCATGATCCCATTGGTCTAAGGCCACAGAACATTCTGGAAGGTCAGGAACAAGGGGGTGCGATTAAGAACACACACATGAACGCCAGCCCCTCATTGAAGACTCACAGTGAAGTCTCAACCTGGCCTAGCAGCCAAGCTCTGACCACCTGGAGAGTGAGATAGCGAGACAGAGAGAGAGAGAGTGAAGATCCACCCTGACTTGCAAGACTCACCTGCTTGCAAGAGAGCCACCAAGTGGGATAAATGGAAGCTTCTTCTCTAGTTTGTGCAGATCAGAATGTCTAGGTGCTTGATAGAAAATTATTGTGCCATCTTTCCCTTCTCTGACACAATCAGATTGTGACTGTTAATGAACAGGGGCAGCTTTGGAATGGCAGTACTTGTATACCGTACCATTTTAAAGATGGCATGGGCACCGGGGATTCAGTCTTTCAGTGGGTATCTGCTTAGTAGTGAGTTGTACATGGAATAGTGCATGGTCAGATGGGACTGGAATCAGATGTGATAGATGCCATAGGGGTGGGGTGGGTAGTTAATGAGTTTAGTAAAATACAGCGAGAAAACACATTTTGCCTCATAGTGAAAATCCATCCAAACAGATTAGTCAAACAGACATAAGATTATACCCTTCTTATTTTTTGAACATATCTATCAAATCTCCCCTTAATCTACAATAACAAGGTGTAGAGCTGGATGAACACAGAAGGCCAAGCAGCATCAGAGGAACACTCAGACCCGAAACGCCAGCTTTCCTGCTCCTCTGATGCTGCGTGGCCTGCTGTGTTCATCCAGCTCTACACCTTGTTATCTCAGATTCCTACTATCTTCCCTTAATCTTCTCTACTTTAAGATGAATAATCAAAATTTCTTTATTTTAAATAATTGTAGTCCCACAGTTTCGTGCTTCTAACAAATTTCTTTTTTGATAGCCTTCATGAAGATTGCTGCCCAGAATTAGTTTGATGGAACTTGGCCATTAGTTTATAAATATTTAACATAGCTTCCTTGCTTTTGCATTCTGCATTTGTATTATAAAGATAAGGATTCAAGCCTTCTCAACTCCCATAAAAGACATGTGTACATTAACCCTAGGACTCACTGTTCCTATAACCCCTGTAAGATCAGACTCCTCAGTTTTCCTGGCAAATGGATCCATTCACCCATCTCTATCTTAGGTTGCATCTGCCATGAGTCCACACATTTCGCCAGTTTGTCCATGTCCTCCAAAAGGCCCCTATTATCCTGCTCACTGTTCACTACATTTATGAGTTTCATGCCATCCAGAAACTTTGAAATTAAACACTGCATAGTTGAGTCTGGGGCATTAATATTTCAATCATCCCAATACTAACCTCTGGGAAACATCACAGTACAATTTGCCCCCAGTCTGAAACTCAAGATTCATCACTACTCTCTACTTTCTGCCCCTTAGGCAATTTTGTATCCATACCACTGTCTCTTCACTCCCATGGCTTCAACTTTGCTCACAAGTCTATTGTGTGGTACTTTATAAAAATGCCTTTTGAAAACCCATACATACACATCAACTACCCTATCCTCATATTTCATTTATATACCCTACTGCAGCAATATTTGGCTCATTAATGCATTTGTTTTATTGCTGGTGTCTGTGTTTTATTTGTTCAATAGTATGCACTATAAATCCTAGATTGTTCAAATCTCCTCCAGTTGAATCATATTTGTCTCATCTTAAATCTAAAACAAATGCTTGATGTTTTATTCAGAATTTATTGAGGACATTCTAGGCCCATAACTGTAATGTCTTTTGACAATTATCGATCGTCACAACACTTTTTTTTGATTAAACCAAATTTGACAGAACATTAGTGAGTCCATTATAAATCTCCTTCTGGATAGAAGAACATACTGACAACTATTTCTTAATAACATTTATGTCAGACTATGAAACTTGATTGTGATATTAATGATGTTTTTGGGAGATGGGAACTTATGCCCTGATAATTGATGCTATGATAACATTGAATAAATAATGCATGGGTTTGCTAAACAAGTGACACGTTGGGTTTTGACAAGTTGTGTGATATTATCATGAGCTAATGCAGTAATCTCAAATCAGTTGAGTTTTGTATTGGCTATGGCATAACTTAAATGACTTTGAAGCGACTAACTGTTTTTAAAAAATGAGCTAATTTTACTATCAGTTCTTCTTACCATGTAGTAAATAAAGCAGATCACAGGAGGAAGAGCTCACTCAGCATGCTTGGCCTGACAATGATGCAGAGCCAGCAGTATAGCTTAGCATTGCCAAGTCCTGTTTCAAACTGCCACCCACTAGAGAGCAATGGTATTAGTATCATTATCATGAGGCAATACATTCATATTACAAAATGCTGGTGTTCCAATATTACTATATCTCCAAGATGACCTCATTGGATTTGAAATTATCTTCTTTACTTTTCTCTGTGTGAACTCAGGCAGCATAATATCATTTTGAAGACTGGTTAACTAAAATTATACATTTCACTTAAAATAGGGTTAGTCAGATCTGGTCTGGGGTGTTGATAGTAAGTTTTGCATACCACTGTCAATGAACATCAACAAACATTATTAAGTATAACTAGATACAAGAGATGGTAAGAGCGAATGTCTCTCGAACCCTAAAGGCTTAGGTCCCAGCTCCCATATCCCAACAGTATTACCCTCGGGTTCTCAAGTTCAGTCCAATGACGTTACCACTATGCAAACTCCTCCCCCTAAGCATCTCCTGTGTGTTGCACTTAGCCTGTATCAATCCATTCACTTAGATTTCCCTTATTTTTACCAAGGATTTATTAATCTGTAATGGGCGTTGCTATGCAACTAACAGCAACTGAGACTTCAGGATGTTGGTCTCCTTTTGTTCCTGTAATGCTCTGGTATCCCTTGCAGGAAAGAGTTTCTTTTTCTATTTGTCATTGCTGCTGTAGTTGTTATTGTTTTTCTTTATGCCATTGGTATACAATGAAATAAAGAAACGAATTTACTTCTTCGGTCAACAATAAGGTGATTCTCCTCAAAAGAAAAATATAGACTTCATGATCAAAGCCACATGTGTCAAAGAGTATAGAATGATCCAGAACCACTGTCCCCACCAAGTCATCAGCATTAGGAGGAACTTAATTCTCTCTCACACCTTCCTCAAAGTGCAAACTAGGGTCTAGAAAGTCCACTGTAGCTGGTCACTGTCATCATTGATTTTTTATCCTCGTGCGTATGTACAGGCTCTCTTCTGAGATAAATGACTGACCTGTGTTATCTTCCTGTGGTCCTAGAGATTCAGTTTATATAATAAAGGCTGATTTATGGCACACTAAATCAACTTCAATGTCTCTATAACTGTTAGTGAAGAAGATTCAAAGCAATCTCACCCAAAGTGTAATATCTGAAAGAATGGATACACCATCCCCTTTAAGCTAGACTTTTGCCATTAACTATGATATAGGCATAACAGAATTTGTCTTGTGGGTCTAGTAATCAGAGGAGTTGAAATCCTGCAATGGATCTTTATCATTCACAAATAATTCACCCATTTCTCAGTATCTTCTAATGCTTGGAAAATTAGACTCTGTTGTGATCTGTATTGAATTTTTTTAACTGCCAGATCCGGATCTAAAATGGTCTCTTATTTGGATCTCCTGACTTCTGTGCTATAGAGTGGTCAAAGCTCCAGTCAGTGGTGTCCCTTACTGACATTCACCTTATCCTGTTGCTTCTCATGCTTTATGCTGGCAGACTTTGAGTGCTGTTTTCTATCCTATCTCTGTGAAAACCTCTGATCTGCAATAATATTTTCACACACCGTCGATATTAGATTTTCCAGCTTGCTGCATCCCCATTGCAGGCCTTCCCTATGCTTTGTCAGCTTGTGCAGCCACTCACTCTGTGGTCCAATCCCTAAGTTGGCCTTTCTCCCCTTTACTTTGGCTGGATTGCTGGCCTGGTCTTATCCTTCACTTATTTCAACGTACTGTCATAGAACTTCACTTCCAGCACTCGCCTGCTGCTTGTCTCTGATTTTATGGGTTTGGTCACTGCTTGCCACCATGCACTAAAATCAGGTCAGGATTCTTGATGGAAGGTAGACCACTCAATGAATAGTGAAGATCAACAACATTTATTGAATGTAACCAAATGTGTGAGCTGATAAGTCAGCATTGCTCTGGAACCCAACAGATTCAGATCCCAGTACTTTGTAATCTGGCATTGTGATGGGAAGGCTCCTGATGCACATGCTCAGTGGTGATTATTAAAGTAAAAGTGTAGTTAACCCTTTACTCCACAAAAGGCTCTGACTCAGTACATGATACAACAACAAAACAACATTGAAGGAAGAGAAAGCAAGAACTGCAGATGCTGGAGTCAGAGACAACACAGTGTGGAGCTGGAGGAACACAGCAGGTCAGGCAGCATCAGAGGAGCGGGAGAGTTGATGTTTTGTGTCGGGACCCATTTGTTCTGAAGCTAAACCTTGAGACCTTGTCCATGTATTTTGGAAAACTGCTGCCACTTGATATGCCTCTACAGGCTGCTTGCCTGAAGAAACAAATTTACTTGAGCCTTGTTGTGAATTGTTGTTCCCAAATGTTAGGAAGAATCATGTTATATTCCACAGATTGTGGAGCTGCCATTGATTATATTTCTCTGCTCTCACCATGCACTGTGGAATGCTACACTGTTACTTTGTTACACAGACTCTCATGCTGTAGTGAGTGATGCATGCTCCGGATGTATGTGTATGCTTACCCATGTTAATATAGTTCCTTAAATTCTTTTGGAATCATATAACAATATGACACCTTTTTAAAAATGTATTATTTCCCAAATATTAGCTTTTTTAATGATTAAAAGAAAATGAACAATTGTCTTGTATAATTAAACATAACAACCTCAGATTTCGCTATAGCTTGTTTTCTTTTTTCAAAAGCATTATATATAATATCTCTTGGGCGTTAAAATATTGTGCTCTTTCAGAGTTAAAGTAGCAGGTTGCAGTCAGTAATGTCCCTGAAAACAATTCTTCTCAATCTCTCTGTTACGGTTTTGCGGCTTATGTTTCTCCCCCAACCACTCTATGTACCTGTCTTCCACCAGGGATTTGACTTTCTGCTGTGTATGCTCTGCTTGGTTTATTATCTTTCATTTTTCCTCTTATAAATGCTCCAGTATTCCTCACTTTATATTGATGTCAAGTAAATCGTTGTTTGACTGTGAACTTGTGTTAAGAACAACTGCTTCCCTGCTCTTATCAGTATTCTCAATGGACCTCTCAAATTTTTTATTTAAATGTTGATCTTGCTCTTTATGCACCCTCTCTGCAGCTGTAACAGTGCATTCTTTGCTCTGTTCTATTACCTGAGTGCACTTTATATGGTATGATCTGCCTGTACTGAACATAAAACAAAACTTTTCTATGTACCCAGGTACATGTGACAATAATAAATCAAACCAAATCAAAGAATGTGCAGTTCACTCATTTCTTTCTGAGCTGTCCTTTCCTTTTTCACGTTTTCGTTTGAAGTAAGTGCCATTGAAGTTTGGATCTGAAAGTGAGGATCTCCCTCTTGTATACATCCTCTGCTAAAAGTACATCTGCTTTTCAACTTGCCACATTACATCCTGCTCAGCATCAGTTGTTGCAGGTCTGGAACTTTATTGACCAGTTCTAAATTTTTTTCTTGGAGTGCTGCAAGTTTCTAGAAAAATCTCCTTCCTTAACTGCCCTGTTTAGTGCTCTGACCTTTTCAAGTAAAATCTCATTGTAGCTTTCAAAATTGACCTTGAAAATTTCATTTGAACTTACATATTAACTCTCACAACAATGGAATTTACCCAGTCTGTTTGCCCTGTGGCTCTGACAAATCTCATTTCTCTTCTTCTGCCTCTTGGAGCTTTCTTTCTAGCTTTTTAGTTCTTAGTACTTTAGGTGGGGATGAATTGGTAGTTTTTTCTCTGGGTCAATAGTAATGTGATGATCAAAATCTACAAATTAAGTAACTGTCTTATCAAAACACAAAATGGATACATTGGACCAGATCTTTCTTGCTTTTCAATGGGTGTCCTATCTTCAATCCTTAGTGATGCCTCCTTCATCCCATGATTTTCTGAGAAAAGCTGCAAGTGTTTTGCATGCACTCAACCACAGGATGGAGGGACCATCTGTTTCAGTGACATAGAACATGTTGTAGAGGCATGGAGTTGTACAGCACAGAAACAGACCCTTCAGCCCAACTCATCCACGCCAACCAGATATCCTAAATTAATCTAGTTCCATTTGCCAGTATTTGGCCCATATCCCTCTAAACCCTTCCTATTCCTATACCCGTCTGGATGCCTTTTAAATGTTGTAATTGTACATGCTCCACTACTTCCTCTGGAAGATCATTCCATACACGCACCACCCTCTGTGTGAAAAAGTTGACCCTTAGGTCGCTTTTAAATCTTTCCCCTCTCATCTTAAACCTATGCTCACTTGTTTTGGGCTCCCCCACCCTAGGAAAAAGATCTTGACTATTCACCCTATCCATGCCCCTCATGATTCCATAAAACTCTCTAATGTCGCCTCTCAGCTTCCAACACTTCAGGGAAAATAACCTATTCAGCCTCACCTGATATCTCAAACCCTCCAACCCCTAGCTAGCAGTGTTTCCTTTAGGTGTGTCCCTCTGATTCAGATCATTTGGAGCTGTCAAATCTCTGCTCCACCAAATGTTGCCAGCATGAGACATCTTAGTTTCAGAGCACTGCTGATGGGTAACCTATTCCCTTTGCATTTTCACGAAAGATCCTCTGGTTTTGTCATGACTGAGTGAGATGGGTTTGATTGGCTCCCCTCTCCTCATTTGATAGCAACAAGTTTTTCATGGTTTGGAAAGGATTTACTTGCCAAATAACTGTTTACATACTGTGATCGTAGATGAACCAATTGGACAGGGTTTCTGGAGTTTAAGAGGTTAGTTTTATTATGTTTAAACCAACATATGGAAAATAATAAAATATGCAATAATAAAATAATAAAATTTCGCACAGTCTTAAACTTCAAGTCCACACATATACAAACATTACAGATAAAAGAATGGGCAAGGATGGCCAAGTTAGAGTCTGTTAAAAGAAGGTTAAAAAGTATTGGTACATAGTTTGATACTTGATTGGCTTCAGTCTGAATCCAGTGGTGTTATCCTTTCACCCTCAATACGGATTAACATTGCAGACAGATGAATTTGTTCTTCTAGGGATACAGCTTCCATAAAATTTCTGTCTGCTTCAGATGGAGAGAAAGACTCAAACAACAGAAGACAAAGTCCAAAAGCTTGTGAGTTGGCAGAGACAAAGGAAAAAATATAGAGGAAAGATCTTTGTCATTACTATAGATTGCTTCCTGATGAGACGAGAGGTGGGAGCCCTTCATACTGCTTGGGGGGGTCAATGTCTTTTGTAGGTGCTTTGCAGACATAGTGGCTTCGATCTAATGGGGTTAGAATTAGTGACCATCTTGACTAAGAGTTCAAATTATTTTATCTCCAGTTGTGAAAAGCCTTTTCTAAAGGCTCAGTTCATGCTTTCAGCTGGTTGGTTAAACCTCATTGTTTAGCAGAAAGTTCATCTTCATGACACTATCAAAACTGAAATTGCTGGAGAGAATCAGCAGGTCAGGCAACATTATGTCTACACTGTACTGATCCTGTCCTTTCTAATTAAAGCTGTTTGCTGCATCAGGGAGCCACAAATGAGTTGATCTAGGAACCTTTCATCTGTGCCCTTAAATTTCCGTTTTCAGGCTGAAGTTTTCAATTTTTTTAAATGAAATTGCCTACAGGCTCACCTGATCTGTGCCTCAGGCTATAAAATTTGTTTCCATCGAAACAAGGAGGTGATTTTGGCCAGAGATATGCACTGACCTTTACAAAAGTTCTGTCTGTGTTTTTGCCATCATCCTGACTCAGCTCGCAATGATGAGTAAACTTAATCCTTTCTATCCTGCCTACAAATGGTCAGAGCTGACCCTTTCCTCTTCATTAGTTCCTTTTTGAAAACTACTGAACATTGATCTGCATTTCTTTTTAAATTTCTCAAGTCAATCAATAACATCACTGGCTTCCCAATTCATTCTGAACAATTTCATTTTTACACGATTCATTCTCTCCCTCTCTCTGGCACTAATGACAATTGAATCTATTTCTCAAAAATCATCTCAGCTGTGTGAGCTCTGATTGCTGAGCAAGGAATTCTTGAAAGAAAATTGGGGCAGATTTTCTGTTGCTCAAAGTCATTATTCCAATGTTGATGAAAGTTGCTGATGGAATCCCTATGGTAGCTCACTCCAAATGAATTGGCTGTAGGTCAGGCTGCATTTGGAACATTGTGAGCCGTTTTGGGCCCCATTACTAAGGAAGGATGTGCTGGTCTTAGAGGAGTCCAGAGGAGGTTTACAAACCCCAGGGATGAAGGGTTTGTCACATGAGGTGCCATTGAAGACTCTGGGTCTGTACTGCATGAGTTTAGAAGGATGAGGTGGGGATTTCATTGAAATTTGCAGAATACTCTTAGGCCTTGATAAAGTGGACATGGAGAAGATGTTTCCACTAGTACAGAAGCATAGGGCCCGACGGAGCAGAAACAGGGTGAAGAGACAACTCTTTAGAACTGAGATGAGGAGGAATTTCTTTAGCTACAGGGTGGTTAATCTGTGGAGCTCATGACCACAGTGGTAGTGGAGGCAATGTCATTGAATGTATTTAAGACAGAGATAGCTTCTGGATTCGTAGGGGGATCAAAGGTTACAGAGAGAAGGCAGGAGAAAAGGGATTCACAAACATATCAGCCATGATTGAATGGTGAAGCAGACTTGATGGGCTGAATGGCCTAATTCTGTTCTTGTGTCTTATGATCTTATGGTCCAATTACCCAGGAAATCGAATTTACGTGTCGGCAATTCCTCTACACTTCTTACTCTCTGAAAGTCTCCATAAAAATCAAAGATTCCTGAGGGTTCTGATGAAATTAAGTAAAATAGTTAATCAGGAAAAGTTAGATTATTAATTACATAATCCAACTCCTGACTAATTATTAAACTGACACATCTTTTTCACACACCTCACACCTGAGTGGTTTCTCACCATTTCCTGTCTGCTAGTTCTTCGAAGATCGAAGCTGTGAGTCAAAGCCTTGTTAGAAACAACGCGTCTGAAGGGTTTCCTTTCTTTGTCAATTCTCTGGTGACCTTGGATGGTAAAAGATGAAAACTTGATCACAAACGTCCCACTTGAAAATGTATTCCCCCAAGTGAATTTTTTGATGGAGCAGGAGTTTTGCTGACTGTGAGAATGATTTGTCAAACACCTTCCCTATCTCAGTGTATTGGTGTATGCGAAGGGTCGGTGAGTTTGAGAATGTTTTGTTACAAATCTCACATTTGCATGGCTTCTCCCCCGTGTGAATGCGTTGGTGTTACAAAGTGTTAAGGCCTGTGTGAAGGCTCCATCATACACCTCACAGTTGAAGGGTTTTTTGCCTGTGTGGATCATCTGATGCCTCAAGAGATCAGAGAATTGGGTGAAAGCCTTCTCACATACTTCACATCAAAATGGTTTCTCACCTGTGCAAATGCATTGCTGTTAGTGGAGAGCCCATGATCATGAGAATGATTTGTCACACACTTTGCATATGAATGGTTTCTCACCTGTAGGAACACATTTGTGACATGCAGGGACTCATGAGTCAGAGAATGATTTGTCACACACCTCACATCTGAAAGGCTTGTGCACTGTGTGAATGCGTTTGTGTTCGTGGAGGTATGATGCGTCAGAGAAAGATTTGTTGCACACCTTGCATGTGAACGGGCCAGTATTTCACCAGGGCTGATGATTCTAAACAACTCTTGTTACACACCTCACACTTGAACAGCTCCTGCTCTGTGTGAATGCCTCAGTGTTTTCCAAGGGCTGCTGACTGTCTAAAGGTTTTATGACACACCTCAAACTTTACTAATTTCTGTTCCATGTGGCTGTGCTTATCGAGGTTGAATAGCAGATGGACCTTGTCTGTTTTTAGATCCTATGAGCATGTGCAGGCCTCCTTGGATATCTCACACTGAACAGCCTGCCACCTGGAAGAATGAATTTGTGGTTCATGTGACTTGAAGGATTGAAGCTCTCACAACAGTCGAAGCCACTCACACTTCCCAGTCTCACTCCTGATAGAAGGCTCTATATCATTGACCAGTTTCAGATCTTATGAGACATCAAAACTCCCCAACTCTATTTTCCAGTTGATGGTTTCACTGCCCAACCTTCTCTGTGTTGAGTAATGCTGCAAAGGGGTTAGTGTCTCCCTACAGTTGTGTAGTTATTCTCTGGGTGATGGTCAGGATCTCTCTGTGGTGTAGTACAGTGCAATTATTCTGTAAAACAGGAAAAGGGAGCACGATTTCTTCTAAATGCCTTTTCTCCTTTGCTTATTCCTTGGTTGGCGTGACTGCCAGTTTACTGTTCTTTACCGGGACCAGAAACAATTCTATTCCCCCACCCCTCACTTTACTGTTTCCAACAGGGGCACTGGACAGTGTCCAGGAACAAACAACATAACAATTTTCTTTCCTCCTCTCAGCCTCCAGTCTTCGCCGGTGGGCAGTGTGTAAAATAAATTATCAGTACACCAATTCATTCCAAGTTCACGTTGGGTTGGCCACAACCAGTTTTACCCTAATGTTATGTGTTTGACATTAAAAATACTCCAAGGGAATTGCCAGGGAAATTGAAAATTCCGATGGGTGATCCCATACATCCAGAACCATCTCAAAATGTCCCTTAAAGGCAGAGAATTCAGAGGGTTCAATTTTGTGTCTTCCGACTTACCTCAGCTGAGCTTAATAGTTACTTAGGCAATGTTACAGGATGAGAAACCTACCCTAACCTCCGGCAAACTATTAAACTGAAAACCTGGCTCAACACTCACCCTTCCCTATCCCAAACACCACCTCCTTGACACCTCATGGATCTGACAGACACTGACTCAATACCGCCACCACCACCCCACAATCTCCAAATCTGACCCGACATCTCCTCCCCACCTAATTCAATCCCGCTGGAATGGAAACAAACTCTGCATTGCTTCCAACTTCATTGCCTCCTCCAAGGAGCCAACTCACTCTCTCTCTCTCTGTCTCAGTTGTGTCACTTTGACAGGCCAACTTTCCCTCAGAGGAATTGTAGAAATTAAGTCCACCATTCCCAGGAGGCTAAAGTATTTAAGGTTAAAGGGGAAACATTAGCAAACTGGGGCTTAAACCTGGATGCCAGTTATTCTGAAGAAGGGTATTACCCAAAACGTTGACTGCTCCTTTCCTCCAGATGGTGCCTGGCCTGCTGTGTTCTTCCAGCCTCCTGTTTGTCTACATCCAATTATACCCATTAATTTAAAGGAGAGAACACATCCTCACCAAGTTTCCACTCCCACACCAAGATTCTGCGATTGAAAAAACTTCCCTTGTCAGGAAGGCTGATGCATGTATAAAAATCACGACCCAGCTGCTGGCTTTTTGTAGGCAGGAGCCTTGTCGAATATAACCTGTGGCCTTATCACTACCCTGGTGATAGCCCCCAAAGTGCCTCCTGTTTTACAGAGGAGTTGGATGGCCCACTCACTCACAAACTATTGAAGTCATTAACTTGAATGGCCTAACCCCATCTGACCAGGAGTGGGCTACACTTGGCAGGTAGCTTGTAAGCTTTTCCTGTGAAAACCAGTACCAGGTAAGGAGCAATCTCTTGTGAGGGGCTCCCCTGTGCCCATTGCAAGCATTCCCTACCAAGTCATACTCCCAGTTTAACCCTCTGCTTTCTAGAGGAAAAGATCACATTGGCCAGTGGCTTGTTCTTTAAGGCAAAAGATGAAGAGTGGGATTTTGTGGAGTCTATTGCTTTGATGTTCTAGCACATTTGGAAAAGTCCTTTAGTTCTCTGTAAAATGTTGGAGACAGTTTGACCAGGAAATAGAATCTTGAAATGTTCTTTCAATCAGTCTTTCGAAAGAACAAGTAGGTTTTACCATAAACTGATGCAGAGCACTTTCTTTCCAGGAATGGGAGAAATCAGCTGGGCAGCTTATTAGCAGTAAACTTTCTTCCAACTCAACCGGTTTTGAGCAAGCTTCTCTCCAACTGAACCAAATGAAACAAGAATCTCTCAAAGCCTTTCAGAGCCCCAGGACGGTCACAGAAAAGCAAATGGTTATCATCAGTCATGTGATTTCCAGGAAACTTTGTTAAAAAAAACTTCAATGTCCACAGTGTAATTCTAATAACTCCTTTTAAAAAAACACAGGGCTTGAAATAAACTCCTTTTTTTCCACAAGCCTTCAAAACCTTTGTTCTCCAAACGATATTAAATTTGAAGTATCTTTGTAACACACAGATAGAAAGTTTATCCATTCATGATCACATTTGTGTGTGTGTGGAGGGGGGAAGGGGCTGCAGGGAGCTTGGTTTGTGAATATTTCGCTGTCATATTTCCAACATTACAATTGTGACCTCATTTTATTCATTGGCTGTAAATCACTTTGGGATATCAGGCAGTCATGAAAGGCTGTGTGGGACTTTTGTTTCTTTACAAGGAGGTTACAGAGACAGAGTGGTGGAGGGATTTGAAACGACACAGCATTCAGATCCTCAGCACACATAGAACTGACCATTCACAGTCCACATGATAATAATTAGCTCCCAAACACACACACACACACACACACACACACACCTCAACAATAGGAAATCAGTCAGAATTGTCAGACACTTTGCACCTCCCAGATAATTATACCTCACATTCTCATATTCAGAAATGCCCTAACCAGTTCAGGAGTCACCTCCTGTTGGGCTTCAGCTCCGACTTCTGAGGGTTAACATCCATCTGTTTAGTTCCTCTCCTGGGATGTCCCTGTCCATTGACCTTTCCCAGAATGTGCTGGTCTATTAACCACTCCTGGAACTTCCAAGTTCATTTCCCTTCCCCAGATTCTCTCCTAGACTGTCCCAATTTAGAACTTGTTTGAGAGTGATATTGTTTGGTGTTCAGTACAGTAGGAATTTTGTGGCCATCCTCTCTCTGGGGATTACTACCGTCTATCCCCAGGTGTAGATAGCACCTGAAACAATTCCCCAACATTCTACTTGCTAACCTCAGAGAGACACAGGTGCCAATAAAGCAAACCTCCTCCTCAGTGTCTGGTGCACATTGTGATCAATTGCAGAAGGAAGGGATGAACTTTATCCCTAATCAAATTACCATCAGCTCACTCACCATCGCTGAATATGGATGTGATGTCTGAGTCCCTGACAATGAAAGCATTGTGGGTTGATCCAGTTGCAGTGGTGTTCTCAGACAGCCATTAACACTACATGAACAATAGGAATTGCTTTCGGTTCAGGTAGCTCAGTGAGTCTGCTTGGGTGACCTTCAATACCACAAGGGTGCTATCTATCACTCCCAGCATCTTCAGGAAGCAGCATTCCATAAAAAACCCAGAGAGTTCTGCTGCTGTTCTCTGAGTGCTGTCTTAAATTTAATTATGTAATGTACTCTGCAGAGTAATTTACTCTCATCTCATCATCTCCTATAATTTCTTTGTCTCAATTACCCCTCCTCTTTATTCACTTTCTAATTCTTCCACTTTCATTCTCATCTCTCCCACTTCTGTTTTTCTTTTCTGATCTCTTTCCCTCTTTCTTTCTCATGTTCCCTCCTTTCTCTCTGCCATCCCTTTCTCTGCTCCATCTTATAAAGATGAGAAGGAGATAGAGAACATGTGCTGTTGTAAACTCTATCATAAATTAACAAAAAAATGAAGCAGAAACTCTGTGTATTACTGAAGTAATCCAATGTCTGGCCATCCGTAAACCAGAGCTGTCAGAAAACTGGATGTTTTTAGTATACCAATAAATTGGAGAAGGCTCATCTGTTTTGCAAGCATCCAACAAGGAGGGCAGTGAACACATATTCAGAGACAGATACCCACTTGCCATTTTGGCCTAGACTTCAAAAGAAGCCACCCAGGACTGTGCCACAAACAGGAATTAACGCCTGTGCATGTGCCAACAGAGGGCAGTGCACAGACATTCAGAGGCAGACATCCACAAGCCTGATTGGCCTAAACCTCAAAAGAAGCCTCCTGTGGCTGTGCCAGAAATAGGAATGAATGTCTCTGCACTTGCCAATTAAAGGCCTCATGCCCATATTGTGTTGTATTTTTACAACTGGTTTGCCCTGAATGCAGCCGCTATCACACAGCTTAAGCAACAGTCTTTAAACAGGTCATTGTCAGCCTCCACCAGAAAAGGAAAAATACTTGTCTGAACACAAAGCCAGGAGATGAAGGTGTCAATTAGATATATAGGCCGCTGTTGGCTACTAGTCAACCCTGTTTCTGATTGTTACTTTCTCGTCTTTCCTGGTCTTTGAACTGCACCTGCGGGCCACCCCTGTCTTTTAACACCTACCAAGAGTCAAAGTGACCCAGAATTGATCATCACTGAGCCTCCCTGGGTATAGCCAGCAGGATTGTATTGTTTGTAGGTGCCATAACCAAAATCCAGGAAAATCCAAAACCTGACATAGCCTCATGTTTGAGGAAGCAGATTTTAGATTGTAGAACTGTAATAATTATATATATCTTTTTAATTTCTCCTGCTTATGTGACACAACTTAAGCTATATTTTGTAGATGAGCTTGTACTTTTCTGAAATAATTGCTGCCCCAGCTGGGACACTGGTGTCAGGAATATAGCTGACCGTTGATGCCTGAACACTCCAAAGCATAATTTGAAGAGGCACCGCAAACATGCTCAATGCACAGAAACCTGTCACTCTCATTATTCCCATAGTAATTTCTGTGATAGATACCAACTTCTGCATGATGTTTAATAAATCAGTATTGAAGACTGTGAAAGTTCAATTTATACTTGACGTGACTTATATTTAAAACTCCCAATATAGTCAATTTCAGCTTGTTTAGAATGATAAAGCCTACACAAGCTAGTGTAAACCTTTGGCTACAGCTTACGCACTTGTAACCATGTTATCAAGGAGTTTTACTGAAGCAAATAATGGAAAAAAATTGGCGTGTGACCAATTGAAGTAGTTTTATTTAGAGATGGTACATTGTATTCTGATTGGTTTCATGGTCAATGCAGTGTGTGAACATCTACAGGATAATTTCTTCTCTCATTTTACAACATGTGTTTGGCTCAATAGAAGGAGGGGGAGAGTGGGTTCAACAGAGAGCCTGAGGAATTATGCGTGTGACCCCAGCAACAACATTAATCCAAGTTCATGAAGTAATCCATCTGGAGTTGAATTAGAATCCACAACCCACAAAGTTCTTCCTGGAGTCTGAGGACAGCGTGTCTCATTCTCACTGCAGGAATTGAGCACAAAATATCCTGACTGCCACTCCAGAATAGTACTAAGGCATGGAAGAGATTACAGAGATAGTGAGAGGCAAAACCAGAGAGGGAATTGAGAACAAGCTGTTCATCCCAGATGACAGCAGGGACTTTAACACCTTTCACAGTTTCAGCAACCCAGACATAAAGACAACACTGGGATTGTTGCTGAGCAAAGAGACCTAAGGGTGCAGGTGCATAGTTCCTTGAAAGTGGAGTCCCAGGAAGCCTGGGTGGTGAAGAAGGCATTTAGCACACTTGCCATCATTCGTTGGTGCATTGAGTACAGGAGTTGGGATGTCATGTTGTGGCTGTACAGGACATTAGTGAGGACACTTTTAGAATACTGCATACAATTCTGGTTGACTTGCTATAGGAATGATGTTGTTAAGCTTGAGAGAGTGCAGAAAAGGTTTAAAACTTAGAATCCCTACAGTGCAGGAGCAGGCCTTTTGGCCCATTGAGTCTGCACTGACCCTCTGAAGAGCATCCCATGCACAGCCACTCCCGATCCCCGTAACCACATAGCCAACCCACCGCATGTACATTTCCCTGGACACTATGGGCAATTTAGCTTGGTGAATTCACCTAACCTGCACATCTTTGGACTGTGGGAGAAAACCCACGCAAGGATGTTTCCAGGATTTGGAAGGTTAGAGATATCAGGAAAGGCTGAATAAGCTTGGGCTATTTTCCTCAGCCTATCAGAGGCTGAGGGGGGCACGTTGTAAAGGTTTATTAAATCATGAGGGGCATGAATAGGGTGAACAGCCAAGGTCTTTTCTCCAGGGTAGGGGAAGCCAAGACTAGAGGGCACAGGCTTAAAGTGAAAGTGGAAAGATTTAAAAGAGAACTGAGGGGCACCCTTTTCACGTAGAGGGAGGTATGTGTATGGAACGAGCTGCCTGAGGAAGTAGTGGAGATGGGTCCAATTACAACATTTAAAAGGCACCTTGATTGGTCCATGAATAGGAAGGTTTAAAGGGATATGAGAGAAATGCTGGCAAATGGGACTTGATAAGTCTAGGATACCTAGTTTGCATGGACGAGTGGGACCAAAGGGTCTGTTTCCGTGCTGTATGACTCTATGACTCTATGACCCCATACTTACCTCACACACCCTCAATAACATGTCTCCCAGACCGTTTACACATCCCAGACTGTGATCTGACACTCCCAGGACCCAACACACCCCAATGACATGACACCACCACCGGGATCCCAGCTCCAAACCACATTCCCCCCACCCCCACCCCTACCCCTACCCTACCCTACCCCCCACAACCCTGCCCTATCACCCACCCCCACCCCCCGCCCTAACCCCCATCCCCCACCCTGCCTCCCACCCCCGCCCTACCCCCCACTGAGCCAACCCCTGAGCTCACTGCCACTATCGGACCAGACCACTTCACCATTGGACTGACTTCAGACCCTATACAACTCACCACTGCTGCTGACCCCAATAACATACCCCTCCACACCACCTCCTCTATTGGATCAAACCCAACACCCTTGCTGTTGAACCTAACCACATATTCCCCTCCACTGACTGGACTGGACCTTACCCAAGCCCCACCTCCCCCTGTCCAGTCTGATATTGCACCCGAAAACCCCAGATCTGAAACCCACCTTTCCTATCCCCTAATTCCACCAGCCCAGTCTGATCTACTATAAGCATTTACCAGTCCATCTTACCATCCCACACCGTATTCAGATAGCACATTATACCCATTCCTACTGGCACTCTATCCTCTACCCATTTGGCATCATACCACCTGGCTCCCTCCCCACCTCCAGCTGGCACCCTATTTACCTGGCACACTACTTACCTGGCATCCTGCCAACACACCCATCTGGCACCCTGCCAAAGTACCTAACATTATACTTATCTTATAGAAACGTTTGATCAACCTATTCAGAAGGTTGGAGGATTGTTATGACACATCCCAGCAGCAGGTGCCACCTGAAATTGGCCTTCTGGCCCAGAGGTAGAGACACTATCACTGTGTCACAAAGGTCCCAACATTATACCCTTACCCTTTGACAGCAGCTGTCAAAGTGGCTGTAGGAACGTTTAAATTTTAAAGTACAGCAGCTGCTGGCTGTAAAAAGGGGCTGCAGTCTGCCTCCTTCTGATAGTTATAGGCTCCGAAAGAACTGTCGGAAAAGAAGCAAGGCTCCATATTTCTGAGGAAGACCCGAGCAGAATCTCCTCCCAGGAACGCACAGCTTTCTGCTTTGGGAAAAGAAAAGAAGGGCCGAAGTGGAA
This sequence comes from Rhincodon typus, assembly GCF_021869965.1. Taxonomy (NCBI): domain Eukaryota; kingdom Metazoa; phylum Chordata; class Chondrichthyes; order Orectolobiformes; family Rhincodontidae; genus Rhincodon; species Rhincodon typus. The sequence goes on along the minus strand of NC_063337.1, from coordinate 36,557,422 downwards.
ATCTGTGTGAGATTGCCACATCTCCGAAAATCTGGCCTATCTGTGACAATGGAAACCAGTTTGCCAGCAGGGAATTTAAAGAAGTTGCTGGAAATTTTGGGTTCAATATCGTCACCTCATCACCACAATACTGTTGGGGACACCACCGCCAAGTTCCCCTCCAAGTTATGGACCATTTGGACTGGTCATTGTCACCTTCTCTAGGGCAATTAGGGAAAGGCAATAAATGATGGACGAGCCACTGACACCCATGTATTACTAATGAACAAAAACATTTCTGAATACAGACAACCTTCCAGTCACCAAAATTTGAATTGCTGTAACGCATTGTGTAATGACAAAGAGCATCATTTCTGTTTACGGTTTATTCCGAGCAGCCAGAGTCCATGTTTTATTACATATAAGTCAGCCATTTTAAACTCTGCATCATGCTGTAAAAATTCTACTGGAAAATGTAGCCTGTGTTTCCTAGCTGCAAAACATCTTTTGAAACCTTTAGAACAAGCATTTGGACAGAGAGAAAACCAGCACAAATTCTCTGTCTTACTGAGTGATTTAAAGTACTGCATCTTTACTTTGAGAAGCCTTTGAGTCAAAGGTATTACAGCATAGAGAGCTGGTCAGAACCATCCAGAGTAGTGTGCAGTTCCAGCCATTAGGCATCAAAAGGGATGGAAACTGTGCTTGAGTATGTTAGAAAAAAGTAAGAAAGTTGATTCAAGTTACAGGAATGTTAATATTTAAGAAAAAGTTGAGAAAAAATAATTTTCTTTGAAAAGCCCAGAGATGCAGTCTGGTCCAGTCCATAAGCTGGGTGCATGTCCCTGAGCACACAATGTCCTTAGTGCAGCATGACAATGGTAGCTGCTGGTATAGTCTTAGCATTGAAGTGCAGAGGCATCCTGTTTGTAAATCAGAGATGTGCCATGAGGGTTCTTAGAGGCAAGCAAGTAGCAGATGACAATATCCATGGATGTGGGATGTACACGGCTGGTACCCATGGAATCTATCCTGAGATGTTGGTGACTGGTTTCTGTCATGGAGGTCATTTGGAGCATGTTGAATTCACCAGGTGCTCTCTCTGGTTTCCTTGTTGAGTTGTCCCAATGTCGAGCTTGTTTGTCAAGTTCAGTAAATTGGAAGGAGCCCTTCAATCTAACTCATCCATGCCAATCAAGACATACTAAATTAATCTTGTCCCATTTGCCAGCATTTGGCCCATATCCCTCTAAAACCTTCCTATTCATGTACCCATCCAGATGCCTTTTAAATGTTGTAATTGTACCAGCCTCTACCACTTCCTCTGGCAGCTCATTCCATACATGCACCACCCTCTCCTTGAAAAAGTTGCCTCTTAGGTCCCTTTTAAATCTTTCCCCTCTCACCTTAAACCTGTGCCTTCTAGTTTTGGACTCCCCCATCCTGGGGAAAAGACCTTGTCTATTTACCCTATCCATGCCCCTCATGATTTTATTAACCTCTATAAGGTCACCCCCCAGGCTTCGACGCTCCAGGAAAAATAGCCCCAGCCTATTCAACCTGTCCCTATAGCTCAAGCCCTCCAACCCTGGCAACATCCTTGTGAACCTTCTCTGAAACTCTTTCAAGTTTCACAACATCCTTCCTATAGCAGGGAGACCAGACCCATCAATTGGTGACTTGTTGATACCCAGTGAGAATCTCACCATGCTGTTTGTGAAAGGTAGAAGAGATGGCGCAAGTTGCTCCTGACATTGAGATGGGCCTCACTGCATTTGTCGCCTGACTCTGCCAGTGAGTTCATTGCCTGCTTAATGCAAAAGCTTCTTACTTGGTAAGGACACAGTCATTGAGATAGCAGTGAAATAGGCTGAAAGGCACCCTTCTGTGCTACATAATTTGTATGGTTCCATGTGGCACACGGCAGCAATAATAAGGTTGGTGTAAGAACCTCAATTACAAAATTGAATGACATGATTGAGTATAAACTGATGAAAAGTTAATATAGTTACCTGAATTTCCACACTCCACAATTACATTTAACCCTTTTTATTAAAGATTCCAACACAGTGGGCTAAAGAATGTTAGTTAATTGTGTTATTGTTCAACCGACTGGATCCTGCATGGCCTTGACATCTGAGGTTACACATTCAGAGTTAAGGCAGGAGGTATGGATTGAAAACTCAGTAGTGCCTGTTACTTGGCCTCAGGTAACCTTTTACATTTTATTCTCCAGGTTTCCCACCAACAGCCAGCGCAGAATACAACAAATCGACCTGTGTTTATACAGTGACTTTAATATAGTAAAATGTCTCCAGGTTTCTTTACAGCAATGCAATCAGTTTGCAGAGATCTCAGCCTATTTGTGGAAATTGCCATTGAATCAGAGACAAAATACGATTGTTGGAGCAAAGCCTGAGATGTAAATTTAGGTGGAAATTTCACAGGCGTTCTCCCAATCACTATGTATCAACAAAAGAAGTGAGAAATCAGTGGGTTTCTGCAAATCCTTTGTGAAATTACAGTGTATGATTTGGGTAGATCTTTCATGGCAATTCAATCCTTATATCATTAAAGCAAAAATGTTTGTTGTAGCTGGGGTATTGTGAACGAATTACTGAGACCACAGGATTCAATTGGAAGCAATCAAGAAACGCATGCTTAGACATATGTGTCAAAGCTCAAGGCTGAATTTTACTAGCCCTAATGGATAGGCTTGGAGTTGGAAGTAGGGTTGGAAAGTAGTGACGGTAGGGAAGGAGTGAATGCCAATTTGTTCCTGATACTGTGGAATTTTTTTAGCAAAAGTGATACACTTCAGAGTGAAAAACAGAAAGGAAGAGTATTATTTAAATGGTGACATATTGGGAAATACAGATGCATAAAGGGATCTGGGTGTCCTTGAATACCAGCTGTTGAAAGTAGACAGGCAATTGCAGCAAGCAATTAGGTATGATAATGGTATGTTGGCCTTTGTTGCAAGACGATTTGGGTTCAGAAGTGGAGATGTCTTGTTGCAGTTAAACAGAGTCTTGGTGAGCTTACACCAAACTGCATGCAATACAGTTTTAGATTCCCTACCTTAGAAAGGATAGACTTGAATTGAGGGAGTACAGTGGCAGTTCGCTAGGCTGACACCAGGGATGGCAGCATTGTCCTATGAGGAAGGATTGTTTTGATAGGGCCTGAATTCACTAGAGTTTGGAAGGATGAGAGGGAACCTGATTGAAACATATAAAATACTATCAGGGCTGCACAGACTAGACGCAAGAAGGATTGGAGATGGAAGGTGGGTTGGAAAGTTGTGAGGGTAGGGAAGGAGTGAATGCCAATTTGTTCCTGATACTATGGAATTTTTCTGGCATAAGCACTAAAGGTAAATCAAGCCTCTTAAATGCATAATTAAGGACCTCTTCCTATCACTGCTGACATTTTACCAATGACTAGAGGGTCCCCCAACCATGGGGGAATCTAGAACTAAAGTACACAGTCTCAGGATAAAGGGTAGACCAGTTAGGACTGAGATGAGGAACAATTTGCTTCACTCAAAGGGTAATGAATATGTGGAATTCTCTACTATGGAAAACTGTGGTAAGTCAGTGAATATGTTCAAGGAAGTGATAAGTAGATTTTAAAGACATTAAGGGGTATGGGGAGAAAGTAGGAATATGGCATTGAGATAGAGGATCAGCCATGATCATATTGAATAGTGAAGGGCCAAGTGGCCTATTCCTGCTCCCAGTTTCTATGTTTCTAAATATCCCCATCCAATCTTCGCCCAGGCTCCCGATAGCCCTGATTATATTTGCCAGGCAAGTCAACGTTGACCTTTGCCAGTTGCATGTGGCAGTGGCCATGGTTTCTGGTGGCATTGCTGAGATTGGTTGGTCTCAGATCATCCACAGCTCCTGAAGACAGTCTCCCATCATTTAAAGAGATGGGAGGCCCCAACAAGAGGCACTTAATTGCCCAACCATTACAAAATGAGTCTAGGTAACACCTAACAGTGAAGGAGGTGCTTTTCATCGTGGCGTCGGACACCCTGCTATGTGAAGTGTTGTACAAAAGTAAAACATATGCTTGATGTCGTGCACTCCCATGTCACTGCTTCCTCATTGTACATTTAAGAGTATTGTATAATTAAGCATAAAATAACCATTCAGTAGAAAAGCAATTACCTGTGTAGGTATTAGTATGTTCATATAAAGTATTCCAGACAAAATCGATTTTTGTAACATCTTCAAATGTGTTATTCACTTTTTAAAAGCCGTGGAAAAGGTTTTGTTTAACATTTGCATTTTTTCAAGATTAAGTAAAATAAAATCTCCACTTTATTATCAGATAGATGACTTTTGGGAACACATGAAGATAAGAAATCACGATATATATGAAATTGAATAAAGCAGGGTTTTATTAAGTACCTAATGTGTACATTACGTTGTTGCTGCAGGCTCATGTAATTAAAGTGAGCATTTATTCTAATAGCTGTGGTAGCAGAGTACAGGGCTTTCAAATCTATGGCTTTATGAGCTTCACCCTAGGTAGAAGATACCTCCGTTTGGAAAGTTGTATTCACTTTTGTCCAGGAATCTAAAATAGTGAAAAAGTACGAGGAAGGAAAATATGATTGGATCCAACTACCCTGCCCTACAGAAAGGATCTTCTATGATCCCCAAGTTTCCATATAGATAAACCTTGCGTAAAACTCACCCATTTGTTCTTAGTGCCCATGTACTGAGATAGGTTATATTTCTTATAAAGTTATATTGAATTCTGTGTAAAAACACTCTCACTAGACAATTGCAAGAATTATACAGCTCGTATATGTCTGACAAGACTGTGAAGCTGTGTTGCCTAAAAATAGTGAAAACTTCAATGTAAAGTTGCACTGGGTACTAGATTTCTAAAAAAAAGTGTAGAAATTTATAGCTTGTTTAAAACTTGGATAATTCTACTTTTTGTACAACTAACTTTGATTGTAGAGTGTGTGAAATGTTACTAGCAAGATTACTGTAATAGTGCATTCCATACAGAGTAATACAATTATTCCCAGGTAGCTCCAATTAGTTTACATTATTTTTCTATGGGAAGAGTAATTCACAGATGTATATTAAATAGACTCTGACCTAAAACTGACCTTAATGAATTTTGAATGCAAGACAAATAATGGATTTCATTCTATTCCAAAGCTGCAATTTCTTTTATTTTATACTTACTAAGGACTTAATTGCAAAAAACAATCTATAAATTATCTTTGAATGAAAATGCAGTGCTGCAGAATGTAATTAGACAATAAAAAAGATTTTTCATAGTTAGAGCTGAAGCTGTGATTAAATAAGGCTATAAATGAATTTTATGATACAAGTTATTAAAGTAGTTTTGAATGACTGAAGCAAGAGTGTCAACAGTATAATGGAAACATTGCAGACAATAAAAATATATATTGATTGCTTTCACTTAAGCTCAACTGGAAGACATTTCCCTGTATGATACTTGTTTCTCAACATTTTTCTTGAAGATATGCTGGTGAAAATTGCCATTAGTTTCACTTAAAGAGTTTCTGAATTTTTTTTCAACATAAAACAATGTTACAGAGTTTTAGCAAAAACACAGTTCCAGCTGTTATATATAGCACTGTAATGTCATGTGAGTTAAAAAGAGAATGGAAGTAATGTTGCAGATCGTCTGTTTTATTCAAACTTGAATAACAATGTCAGTACAAGAAAAGCTTGAAACAGTGAGAAAACCCATTAATCGTGAGCAAAACATTTAAGATGATACAGTTGCTGAGGGGGTCAGATGTTCAAATGTTGAGTCAGCTTATTGAATACATTTTAGTGAGCTTCATTTAGGCATTTAGAAGTACAGAACTTGAGGTTTGCTGAAAAGAAAACACACATTTTGTCAAAGCTTTCCATCTTGCACTCATCAGGAACATCGCAAGGCCAGAATTAAAGCAGTGAGGTGGCTTTTTAGAAGCCTGAGCTGACAGACTCTAATGAAAGAAGTAAGTAACGAGACTATTAAGGCTATCGTAAGGGTGGGAGATCCATAACTGAAACTTCAGTAAAGAAGGGCACAATTTACTAAGGCTGCAGACACTGGGATTCATTTATTGAAGCAGTTAAAGAGAACAGTAGTCGTTATTAGAATTGTCGAGCATTGGAGATTATTAGCAGCACCATAGACAGAATGAATTTTCCAGGGAAGGCCTTTTTACAAGAGCAGGATTCAGCCTGAAGCTGCAGATAGAGGGGATTTATTCAGTAAAGCCATTAAAGAGGTTGGGAATAGTTTCTTAGGCCGTAAAAATGTGGGAATTCTCTTTCCTACCAACAAGAAGTGGAAATCCTCTACTTTGACAGCAAAAGCATGGGTAAACCCACCAAGTAAAGAAGCAGCTTTACTATAAAACAGAACAGAAAAAATCCTTTAAAGCAAGGGAATAAGCAACACTAACATACTGCAGAGCTAAAAAAAATTAAAATGAGAATAAAGTAGGATTTATATATTGCAGACTGAAAGCCTTTAAACCAAAGGGAATAAAGTAGCATTGTTAAATTGCTGAACTAAAACTCTTTAAAGGAAGGAGAATAAAACAGCATTAATAACATAGAGTATTAGAAGCTTTTGAAGTTTGGAGAAGAACAAATAATCACATTAGGATGAAATGGCAGCAGAAATAATATTGCCAGGAAGGCATTTTAATTTTTTTTTAATTTTCTAAAAGCAGAACAAGGCCTACTTTTATGCCTTGGCAGGTTATAACATCAACAACAAAAATTTGCATTGAATAGAACAGTGCATTTACTTGTTCAGTTTCTGATTTCACGTCTAGTTTGGAAACAATCTCGTATCTTAAAAAAAACTGTTCTCTCCAAGATGTCTAATGCACTGTTTGATATGGCCCATCTTTGAAATTAAATGTTAAGTCCATAAGGTATAGAAGCAGAATTAGGTCATTCAGCAAATTAATTCTGCTCTGCCAATCTATTATGGTTGATATGTTTCTCAACTCCATTTCCCTGCCTTCTCCCCATACCAATCAGGAATCTATCTATCCCTGTCTTAAATACACTCAAAGACTCAGCCTCCATAGCCCTCTGAAGCAATGACCTACATCAATTAACCATCCTCTGGCTGAACAAATTCCTCCTCAAATTTTGTTGTACTCCCTCCATAACTAGAAAATCCTTCCTCAGGTAAGTTGACCAAAATTGTGTGCAATACTTCAGGTGTGATCTCACCTAGACCCCGCACAATTAAGCAACATATCCCTGCTCCTGCATTGGAATCTTCTCATTATAAAGGCCAATATACCATTTGCTGCCTTCACCACCTGTTGTAGCTGCGTGCTTTCTTTCAGTTACTGGTGAAGAAGGACTTCAAGATCTTGTTGCACCTACCCCTTTGCCAATCTATTACCATTCAGATAATAATCTGCCTTCTTGTTGTTGCTACCAAATTGGATAACCTCACATTTATCTACATAATACTCCCATGTATTTGTCAGCTCACTCAACTCGTCCAAGTCATAGTGAAGCATTTCTGTATCCCCCTCACAGGTCACTCTCCCAGCCAGCTTTGTGTCATCTGCATACCTGGAAATAGTACATTTAGTTCTCTCATTTAAACCATTAATATATATCTATTTGTATTGTGAACAGCTGAGGTCCAAGCACTGATCCCTGCAGTACCCCATTGGCTACTGGCTGCCAGTTAGAAAATGACGATTTGATTCCTACTTTTAGTTTCCCATCTGCCAACCTGTTCTCTATCCATGTTAGGTAGGTTTAGAGTGAGTAAGTGCCATGACAACAAGCAAACATCCTGGAGATTCAATCTGCTCCACTCAATGAACTGGGCAGATATCACTTATTACACAGCATTACAATGATAGTTACCGGTGTAGCCTGAGGTACAGCGTTGAAGTGCAGAAGTATCCCGACTGTGGATCATAGATGTGCCTGGAGGGTTGTTAAGGACTGGCACAGCTGGATGTCAATTTCTGTGGATGTAAGGTGGAGTGTGCCCTGAGATGTTAGTGTCCAATATCTAACATGAGGGTCATCCAGAGCAAGTGGTGAGCTGAATCCACCAGGTTCTATCTCTTGTTTTCTTTCCTGACATTCAGGTCTGTAAGTGAGTTTGCTAAACGGGAGGCTGAATATAATGAGGTGAGTTGAACTGTTAACAAATCAATTAACCAGCAGTGATCATTATCATTTAGCAGCTCACAACTGCTTTGTGAGAATTTTGCTATATGCAAGGCATAAAGAATAGAGCAAGATGATCTTGACACTTCTTGCCAGAATCTGTCACTCACTTCACCATAGCCCATGTCATTCAGACCCCTTCATGATTCCACCCTATGATTCATAGAATCCCTACAGTGTGGAAACAGGCCACTCGGTCCATCAAGGCCACACCAACCCTCCAAAGAGAATGATACCTGACCCACCTACCCTATTCCCATAACTCTGCATTTCCCATGGTTAATCCATCCAGCCTACACATCTCTGGACACTATGGGCAATTTAGCATGGCCAATCCACCTAGCCTGCACATTTTCGGACTGTGGGAGGAAACCCATGGGAGAATGTGCAGTCACCCGAGGCTGGAATCGAGCCTGGGTCCCTGATGCTATGACAACAGATGAATAATACTTCGTAACAATCACCAGACAGGAATGTTCCCTCCCTGTGGGGGAACACTTCAGTAATCAAGGCTATCCAGCCTCCAATCTTCAGGTAAGAGTCCTCTAAGGCAGCCTTCAAGATACACAACAACACAGAATCACTGAGCAGAAACTGATAGCCAAGTTCTGTACCCATAAGACGGCCTCAACTGTGATCTTGAGTTCATGTTGCGTTACATGTAACCCCATCATACTGTTCTGTATCTGTAAAATCTTCATTACTGTCCTGTTTTGACACCATCACCTTGATAAATTGCTATGATCTCTCTCCTTAATTAGTTTGTACAGTTTTGAATTATTTATTACTTTGGTTAGACCGTCAGCACATGACTCTTCTAGCTATTATGTAATTCCAGCCATTTGGTTTGTCTCCAGCGCCACCTTATTTTATTTTTGTAATTATCTCTCTGCCTCATTTATTTGGATTATAGGTCACTCCTTCACTTGTTATTCAGGTGTTGACAGTTTACTCACACTGTCTGACAGCCTTGAACACCTGCAGAGACCTATTATTCAACCTGTTGAAACTCCACTCACACCATTTGTATGATGTTTTGATGTCTCTGCACATTGATCTCTCTGCCTATAAATTTTATGCCTATGTGCTTGTCTCTCACTTCAGCTGATGAAGGGGCAAAGCTCCAAAAGCTAGGGATTTCAAATAAACCTGTTGGACTATAACCTGCTGACATCTGATTTCTGATCTTGTCCACCCCAGTCCAACACCAGCACCTCCACATCATGAATCATATTGATACTGAAAGCGGGGCTTGACAGAGAAGTCACCAGGAGATTATTTCCCCTGGCTGACGAATCTAGAACTCAGAAGCACAGACACAGGAGAAAGGGCTGATTCTTTCGTTCTTAGATGAGGAGCAATATCTTAGACGGTTGTATATCCCCCAAAGTTAAGTATATTCAAGACCTCTCAGCAAATTGAGGAATATGGGAAGTGGTGGAAAGTGAAGGTAGGTTAGAAAATCAACCATGATTATATTGAATGACAGGACAGGGAGCAAATGGTCCACCTCTGCTCTTATTCTGAAATCTGAATGTAGCCCATCCCAACTGTACTTGAGTACTTTACCTTCGATAGTGGTGTGACCAATGGCAAGAAGAGTGAGAAAATATGGTGGTTAAAAAGAAATTGAATCTTAACAGCAACAATAAAAGTTTTGATTTTCTCGTTAAGGTTTCAACGACAAGTTCTTAATTTCATAATAAATGCTGATTACCTTAGTGACCTTACTGACTGACCTTCCTCCTCACTCTCAACCACCCAGCCAATCTTTGTGTCATCTGCAAACCTACTTATCATTCTACCCACATTCTCAATTACATCATTTATTAAGGAGGAACTTCACCCAGAGGGCTGTGAATCTATGGAACTGCCTGCCCAGTGAAGCAGTTGAGGCTACCTCATCGAATGTTTTTAAGGCAGAGATAGATAGATTTTTGAACAGTAAAGGAATTAAGGTGGGTAAGTGGAGCTGAGTCCACAAAAGAATCAGCCATAATTTTATTGAATGGCTGCTCAATGGGACAGATGGCTTACTCCTGCTCTTATTTCTTATGTTCTTGTGAATATTACAAACTATAAGGAATCCAGCATTGATCCCTGTGGGTACACCACTACACTTTGGGCTCCAGTCACACAAACAGTCTTCTATTAGCACCAGGAGAGAAGATAATGTGTGAGTATACACTGTCAGCCAAGACAGAATGTCCATCATAAACTCCTTGAAAATGAAACAGCCAAATAATAGGAAAATCCAACCCTCTTTATCCAACGTGCCCAGATACCTGATGTTTTGAGCACCTGTATAATCTCCTTTCACCTGTGCTTCTCTAAGAAGAACAATTCTCTCTTGTTCAAAGTATCCATTTCAACTGAAGTCTTTTAATTCTGTATTCATCCAGTTAAATGGGGAAAATTCCTCCAAGACTGTTGACGAGATACTGGAAGGAAACTGCCCACAAAAGTCAAACAATCTAGGTGGCAGGACTTGCCTCACTCAGGATTGACAGAAGCGATATTTAATGGATATAGTATTCAGAACTTATTCTATGAATCGTTAGAAAAGTTATGTATGATGATAGATTTTGTCAAAAGATATAGGCAGCTCTGAAGTGATGTTGAACCTTCACTCACAATTCATTCCCAAATGCCTTTTATTTCCATCTCAAATATATTCCTAAAGGTCACCATCATTTTTAAGAGGGCTCTTCAAATCATTCCAAACACTTATTTCATTTCTCCGGTCTAGATATTCCTGGATACTTAATCTCCTTGGGAAATGTATGTGTAGAAATATCAATATTTTTTTCAGGGAAAATATTTTTTATCCTAAGCTGGCCACTGAACAAACTGCAGAGTATAGAGCATATTGAAATCAAAGTCCAGCTGAACTGTTGACTTTAGGTCACCTTAGGGGTTTGGATGCATGTTCTCAGGTATGTGACTGATGAAAATTTTGAAACAATAATCTTAGTTTGCACGAGAACAGAATGAAAGCAGGAACTTTTGAAATATCAGGCCTATTAAAACAAAACTCGATATTCATTCAGCAGGGGTAACAAGAGAAATGCATCAGAACTAAAGTCCTTTTTTACATAATGGAAATATGTATTTAATCGCCCTCATCTGTTGCAATAGATTGTAATGTCACTGTAGCAAATTGGCTCATATATTTTGTGATTGTGAATGCTCTATGAGACCCGTTGTGATGTATACTACAGATTAACAGATTTAGGTGGAGAGTGAACGGAGTCAGTTCAGCTAAACTCAATACCTCAGAACTATTCCTGGCTCAGATATTTATTCATATTTTCTGCTCATTCAGGATTCTTCAGCAGCAGCCAACCAGAAGCTGTCAAGTTTTTAAAAATATTGCCTTTTTATAAAGTTGAGATAAGTAGCAGTGTTTTCCTGCCTTCATATAAGTTACAAAGGATCACCTTTTCTCTTCTGAGTCAGAGCAGTTCACAGGCTCTAAGGCATGTATGACACAACATTGTACAGATGGGCTGCTACTAGAGGTGTGATCGTGTTGCCAACTTCTCCCAGTCAATCGGGTAAGATCCAGGGACCAATTCCAGTAGATCCTTTGGCTTCTTATGTTAAATGCACACTGCCTCTCCAACAGCAGTTCTGGGGCTGAAAATAGCCTTAGATTCACTTTTACTTCATAAAATGCAATGTTTTGATAAAAATGATACAAACCGATAAAATATGAATTTCAACATATTTTCCTGGGCTTTGGATGCAAGAAATGTTTGATAGCCCAGGTATCTAACAGACTCTGTTACTCTCTTCAGCCACAGTCTGAAGCTGAATGTTTTGTAAATGTGATGTCCTGTTTGACCTTGACATGAGCTTCCAACACTGCAACTCCTCTAATACAAGCATTGCCCATTTCAATTTCTGAGGCATGTGACATGCTATTGCTTTAAAAGGTGTATTTTGTCCTGGTATTTCTTATGAAGAAAGGTTGCAACAGAGGTAACGAGCAGTCTGCTCAAAGCCAATAGAGTCTACAGCTTGTGCAGCCTTCAGGCTCTTTTCTTAAAGTTGGAACAATAGAAGCAGCCTGAATGGGTGGGGTCAGGCTCCCACAGAACCAGGATTTTTAAGCTTTAGCTTTCTGCAATTGCTGCGGTCTTGAAGCTGGGTGTGAAAGCTATTATTCCTGTCCCTGTTACAGTTAAAAGCTGGGGTTATCTTCCCGCTGTTAGAATTGCTTATGAGACAATATATTTTACCGAATTTGCCTTTGTTAAGAGTGTGTTTATGGGATGTTACTAAATTGGAACATTATTAGTTAATATATATACATTATTTTGTTAAACATTTTAATAGAGTTACAGTTAAGCCAATTCTTTTATATTTTATTTTGTCTGTATTTTAATTATAGTGTATGTATAAAGTGTATTTTGTTTCGAGTCTGGTAGTTTGACCAATTGAATTGTATTCGGAAAAAAAAAGCCTTACACTTACCTTTAAAATAAGAAAAAGTTAGAGTCTAGACTTCTTTATTAATATATCTGGAGGGGGTTTGATCTGGTCCATAACAGGCCTTGTCATCCTTGCTCTTACAGATCTCATGTAACCATACGAGCCTACTACGTTGTATATCTGTAACCTTGCACTCATCCAACACTCTGTTTCCCATACCTGAACTTGCTCAAGACCCCATTCACTCATTGGCTATGTGCTCACTGCCTTGCATTGGTTCAAAGCACAGGAACAAATCTATTTTAAAATCCACATCTTTGTTTTGAACTATTTCATAGTGTTGTCCTTCCCTCCCTTCCTCTGTGACCTCTGCAATCAATATTCCCTTTAAGTTGCAGGAACGCACAGCTGTGTAGCAACCAGGAATGTGCTGTGTGGGGGGTGAAAAAGGCTGCATGTTAGTAATGTTCCCTTTGGGATGCTCGTATGCCAGGAGCCAGGCAAGCTTAAAAGGGACTTAGCAGTCGAACAAGACAAAAATTGAAGTGAACATTGATTGTAATCCTCCAGATGTCTGTGTTCTTGCAATTCTGGCTTCTAGCATATCCCAGATTCTCTTTGATCTACTTTTGAAGATCAAGCTTTCAGTTGTACAGGCCATTAGCTCTGGATATTCCTCCCCAACCCTGTCCACTGCTCTACTTCTCTCTCTTCTTATTTTGCTGTCTCTCCTGTATTAAAAATAAATCCTCCAACTCCTTGTTGAGAAAGATTTAGGTCAGCTGTCCTAATATTCCCTTCTTTTATTCATTCATAGTATATGGGCATCACCGGCAGGGCCAACATTTATTACCCATCATCAGTTGCCCTGCAGAAAGTGATGTTAAGCTATATTATTCAACCATGGCGGTCTTTGGGATGTGGATCACCCACAGTCTTGTACCAGTGGAGTTCCACTGACAGTGAAGGAATAGTAACATGTTCCAAGTCAGGAGAGGAACTTCAGTTGGTGATGTTTCCATGCATCTGCAGTCCTTGTCCTTCTAGGTGGTAGAGATCACAGGTTTGGAAAGTGTTATCAAATGAGCGTGGGTGAGTTAATGCAATATATTGTTTAGATGGTACACACTGAAGCTACTTTGTGTTGGTGGTGAAGGGAATGAAATCTGACGGTTGTGGCTGCCCTATCGATCAAATAGACAGATTTGTGCTGGATAGTGTTTGTTGTACAAGTACTAGTTCTGAAAGGGTTAATGCTGGAGAATGTATGAAGCTCCATCCAATCTGATGACATCATACGGATTTGGGTGAAAAAGGCAGAACAGTTTTGGATCTTTACAGTAAAGATCTAGATCCCAGGACTCTTCAAACTCTTAGTAATCATCTCCAGCTTACCAATATGACATTTACCTGATTGCTGGTGTGCAATAAATTACATTTGTTTACGACAAGAGTCTCTTCTCATTAAGATTCATGAGTTGTTTTCCTCGAGCACATCAGTAGGCCCATAAACCAGACAATGAAAAGGATGGTGACCACAAATTACCCCAATCACAATGTGGGAGTAGTTAGCATTGCAACAATATTAAGGATCTTGAGTGTTGTTGGAGTGGTACTTGTCCAGACAAATGGAGAGCTTTTCATCATATTCCTGATTATGCCTTCGAGATGGTGAACAGGCATCAAGGAGACAGGAGTTCCTCATCACAGAATTCCTAGTGTCTGACTTGATCTCCTTGTCTCCAAATATTTATAGGGCCAATAGTGACCCTCAGAATGTTGATGGTGGTGGATTCAGCAATCATAATGCCATTCAACGTTAACAGGTACTGGTTAGATTTTCAGAGATAGCAAGAACTGCAGAGGCTGGAGTCAGAGATAACAAAGTGTGGAGCTAGAGAAACGCAGTAGGCCAGGCAGCATCAGAGGAGCAGGAAACTTGATGTTTCGGGTCAGGACCCTTCTTCAGAAATGTGGCGGGGGGAAGGGAGCTCAGAAATAAATAGAGAGGGCAGGGGTGGCGCTGGAGAAAGTAGCTGGAACGTTGTTAGCTGAGTGCATGTAGGGGGTGGTGGGGATTGGTCAGTGAGGTCGGAGGGGCAGATAGGTGGGAGAGAGGATGGACAGGTCAAGGAGGCGGGGACGAGAGGGTGCGTTGGACATGGATTGAGGCTGGGGATAGGGAGATATTAAAGCTAGTGAATTCCATGTTTAGGCCATCAGGACATAGGCTCCCAAGGTGGAATATGAGGTGCTGCTCCTCCAGTTTGCAGGTGGCATCATTGTGACACTGGAGGAAGCCCAGGATGAACATGTCACCCAGGGAGTGGGAGGGGGAGTTGAAATGGTTCGCAAACGGAAGGTGTTGTCGTCTGTCGCGAACAGAGTGCAGGTGCTCGACAAAACCATCTCCGAGCCTCTGCTTGGTCTCACCACTAGCTCCACCATTTCCGGCACCTTTCCCTGCAGCCACAGGAAGTGCTACACCTGCCCCTACACCTCCCCCCTCACCTCCATCCCAGGCACAAAACAAACCTTCCACATCAGACATGGGTTCACCTGCACATCCGTCAACTTGATCTACCGTATCTGCTGCACTCGATGTGGCTTCCTGTACATCAGTGAGACCAAGCGGAGGCTCGGAGACCATTTTGTCGAGCATCTGTGCTCTGTTCGTGACAGACGACAACACCTTCCGTTTGCGAACCATTTCAACTCCCCCTCCCACTCCCTGGACGACATGTCGATCCTGGGCCTCCTCCAGTGTCACAATGATGCCACATGGAAACCGGAGGAGCAGCACCTCATATTCTGCCTTGGGAGACTACAGCCCAATAGTCTAAACATGGATTTCACCAGCTTTAAAACCTCCCCACCCCCGGCCTCATCCCATGTCCGACCCTCCCTCTCATCCCCGACTCCTTGACCTGACACAACCTTTCCATCTTCTCTCCCACCTATCCGCCCTACCCATCCCACTGACCAATCCCCACCACTGCCTACCTGCATTCACCTATCACCATCCCACCTACCTTCCCCAGCCCCACCCCTCCTCTCTCTATTTATTTCTGAGCTGCCTTCCCCCTCCCCCATTTCTGAAGAAGGGTCCCAACCTGAAACGTCAACTTTCCTGTTCCTCTGATGTTGCCTGGCCTGCTGTGTTCATCCACCTCCACACAATGTTATCTAATGGTTTGACTCTGTTTTGTTTGAGATGGTTGGCTGATATTTGTGTGGTGTGTGCATTACTATTGTAGCTTGGTGTCAAATTCTGTTTGATCAACCCTTCTGTGAATCATTTTAGGTTGATTCTTTACATTGAAGATAATGTGTAATTTCATATCCTTCCTGAAGTGTGGAGCCCAAAAATGCACGCCAATTCAGGGGTCATCACAGCTTCTTGCTTGGTACACTTTTGTGGGATTTTCATGGTAAAGGCAGTAATTGGGGGGTGAGGGGTGATCTGTTGTTTTGCTGGGAAATAGCAGTTTACTGGTACCGTGGCGGATGTGGGTCAGGGTTTTGCTCACCTGTAGTGGCTGGCAGGTGTAGATGGATGGTGTGAACAATGACGTTTGCATTTGAAACATATAAATAGTGGACTTTTCACATTTTGGTGATGGAAACCTGGGATGGAGAACGGCTTGAGAATTTTATATTTTTCTGCTTTAAAGGGATAGCCCCAGTTTACTCCACAAAGTCTCTTCAGCTGCCATTTATGTGGCAAATCCATTAAGTGGCATTTTCTAAATTACCTTTTGTAAGTCTACATGTAAGACATCAATGTCATTAGCCTCATCAACAATCTCCATCAAAAATTTCAATCAGCTTAGTTAAATAAGATTTACATTCAACAAATTTGTGGTGTTCTCCACTAATAATCCTAAGTTGTAAAGGTGACAATTTAGTTTTGTTCTGAATTATCACCCCTAAAGGCTTTTCCATCACCAAATTTAAAAGGACTGTTCTGTAGATGTTGGAAACTCAACATGTGATGAACAGTAGAATGTTTCTCATGTCATTTTAGAAGAGAAAGATGTTAATTTTATTTAATTAGAAAGGTGCATATTCCTGGTTTTTCTATCCCATACTAGACTTAGCACTGTAGAAAATGTGCAGTATTAAGTATCTGTAGTGAAGGCAGAAAGATGTTACTATATCTGTAAAGACCGATAACTTTAAAAAAGAAATTCAAACTTGCAGTTAATAACTGAGAATGGCACAAACCTTCATATTTTACAATGTCTTATTCTAGCAAAAAAAGTCACGACTGACTGGGCATATGACATATCTTGGAACCACAGTACAGATCTTCCCCTTTGTCTTTTGGCACAACTGAAAACATATTTCACAGTTATAACTTACTGTGTCCTTTAAGTAAATATTCATTCCTCCTGGAATCAGTCCAAAGTGATTCATAGCTCCTGAGGCTTAATTTCTGTTCTTTTCCTTTCTCAGCCTAGGAACTTCAGATCTCAGAATTGTCTTTCACAGTGAATTGTTTTACCTCCACAGATTCTCCCTCTGACACAAATTAGGTGAATCTACCAGCCTCATTTTATCTCCTTATGTGCATGGTCTTTTCCATGCCAGCATGAACTCTCATCCTGGATGGTGTATCATTGTGCCTCTGTCTGCTCTCCCTCTCCCAGAACATGGCAGACTGAGTTTGTGGGTTTTCAGGGATATCTTAGATCCTCCCCAACTCAAATCCCTTCTCTATGGTAATGAGAATTGTATGGGTCTTGTATCCAAGTAGATAATGCTCATTTTCTATTCTTGAAACTGCCTACTATCTTTTAACTTTTAAATAAATGAAGATTTTAAAGCACACTTGTTTACAACCAACATTTTGAACACATTTCTGGTACTTTAGAGACTTACTGTAGCCATGGTTAGTACACAGGCAGCCACCATTGTCTCCAAACATAATCAAGGAAGTGTCACAGCACAGCAGGAAGTCACTCAGCTTATCATGCCTGCACCGGCCCATTAAATGAGCATAATTAACAACTGCCAATTTCTTGCATTCTCCCCATACCCATGCTTATTATTTTTCATCCAAATAAACATTCAATGCCCTCTTAAATGTCTCGATTGAACCTGCCTCCACCACATTTCCAGGCTGTGCATAGTCACTGAATGAAAAGCTTTCTCCTCACTTCACCCTTGCTTCATCATGGTGAATCTACTGTGCTCCCTCTTTGATGCAGTCACATCCTTCCTATAGTGTGGTGCACACAGTATTCCAGCTGTGATATGACCATAAGACATAGGAGCATAAAATAGGCCATTCAGCCCATCAAGTCTGCTCCACCATTCAATCATGGCTGATACGTTTCTGAACCCCATTCACCCGCTTACTCTCCATAACCCTTGATCCCCTTGACAATCAAGAACCTATCTATCTCCATCTTAAATCTACTCAATGGCCTGGCCTCCACAGCCTTCTGTGGCAGTGAATTCCATAGATTCACCACTTTTGGCTGAAAAAGTTTCCACTTATCTCCGTTCTAAAAGGTCTTCCCTTTACTCTAAGGCTGTGCCCTCGGGTCCTAGTCTCTCCTACCAATGGAAACATCTTCCCAACATCCACTCTGTGCAGTATTCTGTAAGTTTCAATTAGATCCTCCCTCATCCTTCTAAACTCCATTGAGTATAGACCCAGAGTCCTCAGATGTTCCTCATACGTTAAGCTTTTCATTTCTCAGACCATTCTCGTGAATATCCTCTGAACCCGCTCCAAGGCCAGTACATCCTTCCTCAGATATGGGGCCAAACTGATCTCCAAGGAGAATATAATCACTTGTCAAAAGATAGGAGTGCACTCTCAAAGATGCTATGAGCAGCAACCTTTCATCAAGGCAGGGCAGCAGCTATTCAGGTTCACTTTTATTAAAGCTTTCTGCCATCTCATTGCCTCCCATGAATTCCAAAGCTTCAAAACCCTGGCCACAGGATGCTGAGGTCCTGATGTTAAACGCAGGTGAGGACTATATATTTACCTGACAGCTCCAAGGGATTTCCCTGTTTCCCAAGAATGGGTCTGCGTTCAATACAAAAATGGCAGTATCATGTCAGAAACTCGATCAATGCCACTCTTCAGAATTTTAACCCACCTACACTGTCAATTCTTCCCCACCCCAACACCTTCTACTTGAATCTGCCATTAGCCAAGGTCACCAAGTTCTTGATTGCAGTTGATTTTCTTTTGTTGAAGTTTGGAGTTGCAGCATCTGCCATTAAATGTCCATTCCTTTAAATTTCCTAATGACAGTAAGAATTATACACATGGCTGAACATATGCATCATTGTTAATTTGATTCAATTATGAGTCCATTTCACACTTTTACCAATACTGAAAAGAGAAAAGTTCTACAATTACCAATTATTCCCCAAAGAAGCATTAACATACAATAGTACTCTAGAAATATGTAAAATTATACAATACATCCCTGTTTTAGAAACTATGAAAGGCATCAGCTGTATACTAAATTAGCACTGTCATACATTACTCCAAAATAATGTTGAATCAAGTTGATAATTTGATCTAGTTTATCAGGAGCCAAATTTGAATCAAGGCTTCTGGGTTCAGATTAGGATATTTTATATCAGTTGTGATTACCCAATTAAATCTAATATGTTAATTAGCAGTGTTGTTTTAAATGTACTTTGCAGCTAATTAATTGAAATAAATACTGACACCCTAAATTGGAATCAAAATCATTGTGAGCGTGAGAAAGACAAACCACAAATTTTCAACTACTGCCACAGAGGTTCAAGAATGAATTCAGCATATCAGCAATTCAGGCAGGAAGATTTGTAAGCACTGTAAACTTTTTTAGTCAAGAAAACTGGAGGAAGACCATTTCCTAAAGATGATATATGACAATGAGTTAAATAACACAGATGCAATTTAAATATAAGTTTGATAAATGCATGGGATCGAAAGGAATAGCAGGATATGCTGACAATTTTTGATGAAGAGAATGGAAGGAGGCTTCTACCTAAAGTCTGTGATTAATGATTGTGCTGAATGGCCTGCTTTCAAGCTATAGGGTCGTTATAATTATATATCTATTTGAAGTCTGCATTTATAGAAATCGCTGGTATACAAGTAAAACAGAACATATAGAAGATCTTCAATAGGAAATTAAGAATATATTAATTAGCATTCCTTATCTGACCTTTCTGTTCATTTTGATTCTCCTTATATACTTAGGTAAATGTTTCTAGTGGAACATATTCTCCCCAAGATCACTTTTACAATTAAATGCCATTCCATATTTTTAATTGAGCTGGATGTTATTACTATTATTTATCTACTGGCAGTCTGTTGTTAGATCAAGTTAAGTGGCTGGAGGGGTGTAGTCATTCTCGATTTATGAAATAGCTGTATTGAGAGCAATGTTGCTGCTGATCAAAGTCAATATTGTACCTGAATGTATGTAAATTGAGTGAATATTAATGACTGCAATTTCCAATTTTCTGCTTGAAAAATTTAAAGATGATCTTATCATTCTAAACAATACAGCGGGTTGATCAGCAATTCAGTGCAAGGTTCAGATGAAGAATTATGCTTGAAATGTTAATACTTCTGGTCTACAGAGCTTAATGGATGCACTGCTGATTTCCAGCATTTTCTATTGCATTGCTTAGGATTTTCAGCATTCTTTAGTTAATTTTCATCTCCTCACAAATGGAAATTTTGAACTTGCTGTCATGCGGGATTGTTTAACGAATTGCAAAGATTCAAAGAAGGATGCGTTAGATAAACACATGATGGAGAAATAAATAGAAGAATATGTTGATGAGGTGAGATTAAACAAGGTGGAGGAGCTCCATTTGGAGCATAAATAGCTGCATAGACTGATTGGAGCAAATAACCTGTTTCTGTACTGAATTTTTGAAGTAATTCTGAGTAAACCTCGAACAAGGGTGCAAGACATACCTTCAAATACTCCTCAAAATTGCACAGCATTCTGAAAACCACCTGGCTTTCACTGTTGCTGAATCAAAATCCTGGAACTCCCCAACAACACTGTGGGTGTAATGGTTTGGGAAGGCAGCTTAGCTCCATTAGCTAAGAGATGTGCAATCAATGCTGCCCAGTGACTTTCTCATGCCAAGAATAAATAACAGTAAATGATCCATTGACCAAAAATTGTTTTTCATTTAATAAGAATCATTGCATTGTTAAATTATTTGTGCTCTTTGCAATCATGTTTTGTTTTATTGATTGAAAGAGAGAATAAGAGGAATGCAAAAAATATTTTCTAGGAGCGTGTTAATGCAGTTTTAAGCTGCGTGCAGCATCAGCATAAGATTATCCACATAGATGGTGCACAAATACAAATTCATTAATATCCAGTGAAGAGTATTTTGTAATCTGGAAATGACAAATGGTAAAGGAGCACTTACAAGTACATCAAACAAGATACTAACTTTTCTATAATGCTAATAGTTCTAAAAACTTTTGGGTTTGAACCAGTAAGGTGTTAGAATTCAGGTACAATCAGAGAAAAATGCTTTGGTTTGTCTTGATGCACAGTAATCTCAGAATAAACATTGTTCCTATTCAACCACTCCAATCAAATATAAAGGTACTCTGTGTTCAATTTTAATACAAACTAGTTGGCAGGTCGGTTTCAGTTTCTGAGGCAAAGGGCTTCATTTAAATTCCCGTCCCTCTATTGGTGAGTTTGCAAATGGGGACCCATAAAATGCCTTGGGGACTGTACCTGCTGTGTTGGCTCTTGCCCCCTTTTAGCAATGGGGAATGGGTCTCAGGTAGCCTACCTGCCCATGTGCCAATTGAGCCCTTAAGTGACCAATTGCCCCCATTTAAAGGGCTTGTCCTGTTGGCTATGATTTAAGCAGCAGTGAGAGAGATCCCCTCTGTGTTCCTCTTCCCCACATCCTATCCACCTTGGCACCTCCATTCCCCAATACCCCTTGCTGATACCTGTCAGTCTGCTGTGCCCCGTGCCCTCTAGTGAGACCACCACCACTTCTCTCACACTTCAGGCCCAGCACCGCATCATTAAGGATTGGATGCAATCCCAGAAGTGGCTACCACTCCATCAGATTGGCTGGCAAGCCCCAAAACAGTTATGGAAGCCCCTCATTAAAACATTTAACAGCCCATGAAGCATTAAAAGTCTGCAAAGCGAGTTACCAGAGTGGAATGGCCTCAGTGCCAACCTTTTTAACTGGAAGTTGTTGGAGACTCTAGAACTGTGTTATATCTACCCCATGGATCCCAATGTTAACCACAACCAGTGTTTGATAATTGAGTAACAGTGCAAGTGAGCAACTCAGTCGTTACTTCTCAAATGAGGTTTTAATCTTTGCATAATTTAAATTTTTGAGTGAATTTTGTGACTATGCCAGTTGGGAATTAAGTATGAAATTGTCAAAAGAGGCTGTCACCAGGATTTTAGCTCCTCCTGATGGCACAAAGCAAGTGAAACAAAAAGCTCCACCATTTTGGCCCCTCCAGGACGTTGTTGTCCCTTCTGTTCAACTCTTCTGTTTTTTTTGAACTCAGCAGCCGGAAGTTCCAGTGACATCATCAGAATGTGAAATGGATGTGTGGCTATGGACAAGTTTGCAATACCCCTGCTGTTCAGCCAATAAAATATAGGAAACCTTAACTCTGGCATCTATAGGGTGAATAAGTAACCGGAGTAAATTAAAGTGCTTGATTTTTTGCTGGGCAAGTAGGATTATAATTGGCCCTGTCAATTTAAACATTTTTTGTCTCAGTCAAATTTTGAAAAGTATGATTCAACCTGTCATTTTTCAATCACATATCCCAGATGAAGCAAACCTGAATGTATATATTGACTACAAAGAACCTGCACATTTTTGATTAACACCTTGTATTTGATGTGCATTATATTGCTCTTTATTGCAGTTGGTTGAACTTATTATCTTCTATGTTTAGAGCAAGGATTGTAATTCTTCCAATTACTGTAAATTATGACGAGGCAGTTTTTTTTTCTATTTACTTATCTATCTGTACGTATGTCTACAGTTTAACAAGAGTGAAATGAATGGTTAATTCTACTCCCTTTCAAAACCCAGAAGGATCAAGTGACTGCCTATGGTATACCCAGTAAAGGAAATTGTAGTAAGTGCTGATCTTGCTAACAGCACTCACGTTCCATGAAAAAAACAATAGCAGTGTTTCTGTTTGATCCCTGGATGAGCTACAAAATACCCAGATAGTTTGCACACTCCAGGTCACAGAAAGCAAAGACCTATCTTGGTGAAATATTGATAAAATCTAAGAAAAATACATAAAATGAAAACCCAAAAACATGATCAGAAGTATATTCAATTATAATCAACAATCAAAAACATGTCATACAAGTAGAATTGCCATAAAATATTTATCTTACACAGTTTAATAATTCTATCATTGTTTCATATAAATCTAGATTTGATTTTTTCACGGAATCAATTTTAACTACAACATATTCCAGCAACATTACTCTGTTCCCCCTTCCCACTCACCCTCTGCCTGGCTTGGCAGAATTGTGGTTTTTGAAAGGCAGTCTGTGACTCTATTGACTCATCCAAGGTTTTATTGTTACAACACAACTAAATTTTATCTTCACTAACTTTGAAGTTGCCCAAGGCTGCCACTATAGGCAGGCAGAGGCCTATTTAAATTTTAAGAAGACATTCATTATCAGTGTATAAAATGTGATTTTTTACAATGATCTGAGGTGGAGGGGAAAGACTTTTTCAGCATCACATTCATCGGGGACACTTGGCTAGATACAGCTGAGCTGTAGTCTAGGTAATGGTAAGTATTTGTTCTTAGTCTTTGAGATTCTTTGATGGCTTTGACCTCCGTGGATCAGAAGGAGTAAACAACACCAAATAAGTTTTTCTTTGACCTAAATTTCACCCTCGCTGCGAGCCTGCTGCAACGTTCTGCCAAGGTGTTGATCTTGCATATAGAATGCCAGCATCCCACAATTCATTAGACACAAAGACTACCTAACCAGCACCAATCTCTTTGGGCTGAATGCTCCCATATTTTGGCAAAGTGTCATTTATGGCAAGTTTCACGGAGGGTTTCTCTCGATGAGGCTGAGTGAGTTTTCTCAGTGATAATCCCAAACTTATATCATTAAGTAGAACATAGAACATAGAACATTACAGCGCAGTACAGGCCCTTCGGCCCTCGATGTTGCCCCGACCTGTGAAACCAATCTGAAGCCCATCTAACCTACACTATTCCATTATTATCCATATGTTTATCCAATGACCATTTAAATGCCCTTAAAGTTGGCAAGTCTACTACTGTTGCAGGCAGGGCATTCCACGCGCTTACTACTCTCTGAGTAAAGAACCTACCTCTGACATCTGTCCTATATCTATCACCCCTCAATTTAAAGCTATGTCCCCTCATGCTAGCCGTCACCATCCGAGGAAAAAGGCTCTTGCTGTCCACCCTATCTAATCCTCTGATCATCTTGTATGTTTCTATTAAGTCACCTCTTAACCTTCTTCTCTCTAACGAAAACAGCCTCAAGTCCCTCAGCCTTTTCTCATAAGACCTTTCCTCCATACCAGGCAACATCCTGGTAAATCTCCTCTGCACCCTTTCCAATGCTTCCACATCCTATCTATAATGCGGCGACCAGAACTGTACGCAATACTCCAAGTGCGGCCGCACCAGAGTTTTGTACAGCTGCAACATGACCTCATGGCTCCGAAACTCAATCCCTCTACCAATAAAACCTAACACACTGTATGCCTTCTTAACAACCCCATCAACCTGGGTGGCAACTTTCAGGGATTGATGCACATGGACAACGAGATCTCTCTGCTCATCCACACTACCAAGAATCTTACCATTAGCCCAGTACTCTGTATTCCTGTTACTCCTTCCAAAGTGAGTCACCTCACACTTTTCTGCATTAAACTCCATTTGCCACCTCTCAGCCCAGCTCTGCAGCTTATCTATGTCCCTATGTAACCTGCAACATCCTTCTGCACTATCCACAGCTCCACCGACTTTAGTGTCATCCGCAAATTTACTAACCCATCCTTCTACGCCCTCATCCAGGTCATTTATAAAAATGACAAACAGCAGTGGCCCCAAAACAGATCTTTGCGGTAGGTACGATGCAACCCTCATACCCAATGCTGGTCCGATTCTCCCACGCACTTTAGATTGAAGAACTTGCCAGCGCCTGAATATCCCAGGATAGACCGTCGTGCTTGGTGCCTGCACCATCATTACAAGGCAACTGTGCACTGAGATAAGTGCTGGCACCATGGTGTTCCCTTTTACAGTGGCACAGAGGCACAGTAGCTATAAACCAGCCTCTCTCACAGCACACAGGCAGTATGGCTGACACTTCATTGCACATACAACTGTCCATCCCCACCGGAATCGCTGGTTAAATACCAGGCCACTCCCCTCACCGATAATTAGGCACATCCCATCTTATACATTCTGTAAGTTACTCATA
Source organism: Rhincodon typus (assembly GCF_021869965.1). Taxonomy (NCBI): domain Eukaryota; kingdom Metazoa; phylum Chordata; class Chondrichthyes; order Orectolobiformes; family Rhincodontidae; genus Rhincodon; species Rhincodon typus. Next base: position 36,532,293 of record NC_063337.1, on the reverse strand, counting down.
CTCTTTTCCCAATGTCCACCATAGCCCAGCATCTTATTATTGTTCACTGTGGGACCATCACATACAGGGAGCCTTTGAATGATGCAAGAAATACACTTTTATTGACAAACTCCGAAAGCAAACTGAATAGGGACAAACAGAAGCTGCATTTCTCTCCTGTAATACAAATGAACTGTTTGCCTGTTGGGCACCAGGTATTTTACAGCCACTGAGTGATCACTGCTCCCTGTTCTCATCAACTGGAATTGGGTGTTGATTAACTTCTGTCTGGTTAGCAGTGCTCTGACTTGCTCAAGGTGAGGTTCCACCTGCTGTATATCCTCATCCTCTTCTTCAGAAGATTCATCTCAGCTTCCCAATTCCTCGTGATTCATCACATTCCTCTTTTTCCCGCTCCAGTTGTGCAGGGCACAGCATGCCAGGATGTGCATACTGTCTGGGGATTACTGAAGGGACCCACCGAGACTGGTCCAAGCAGTGGAACACCATCTTCCTGAGACTGCTCTCTGCTCTGGGATGGCCCTGGTTGATTTATCTACACTCCATCTTAGTCAGGGGTTGTGTAATGGAGCTGTTAACCATGGTCACAGACAGTAACCCCAGTCCCCACATAACCAGCCTTGCACGGCTTTTGAAACGTTAAATGTCGCAGGAACATGAGAGTTCTTCGGGATGTAGCAGTCGTGGCAGCTCTGAGGGCACAGGCCTCCAGGAAGTGATACAGGTGATCACAGATCACTTACACATTGACAGAATGAAAGCCTTTCCTATTGATGAGCTGAGCTGCATTGTGATATAACCCTCTTTACACAACGTGTTCCCAGTTGATGGTGCTTTGTACCAGGTGGAGGTGAAACCAGCTCTGTTACTGAGACCTAGTGCCTGGCCTACAGTACTGAATTCATCACGGGGCAGGGGGGAACAGTATGATCAAACACAATGACCATTGTTCACACCGTGATGTATTTTTTGGTGGATGATTGAGAGATCCCACACAGGACCCCCCTCCCCACGGCTCCTTCACACAGATGTTTATTGCAGCTGTCGCCTTGACAACTACTGGGATAGGATGGCCACTTACTGCTTCAGGGCCAGGTCCGTATCCAGCAACTTGTAAAGTTCGGACACAGTGTCCTGGGACATCTTCAGCCTGTGGAGACACAACATCTCATTCATCTGCAGGAAATGGCATCGTGGACGACAGAATCTGACCCTCCTCTGACTTCAGTGCATCCTGATGCAGAGCTGGGCTGAGAAGTGGCAGATGGAGTTTAACCCTGAAAAGTGTGAGGTGATTCATTTTGGAAGGAAAAACTTGAAAGCAGAATACAGGGTTAACGGAAAGATTCTTGGCAGTGTGGAGGAGCAGAGGGATCTCAGGGTTCATGTCCATTGTTCCCTGAAAGCTGCCACCCAGGTGGATAGAGTTGTTAAGAAGGCGTATGGTGTGTTAGCTTTCATTAATAGAGGGATTGAGTTCAAGACCCATGAAGTTATGCTCCAGCTATACAACTGCCTGGTTCGGCCACATCTGGAGTATTGTGTCCAGTTCTGGTCACCTCATTACAGGAAAGATGTGGAAGCGTTGGAAAAGATGCAGAGGAGATTTACCAGGATGTTGCCTGGAATGGAGGGAAGGTCTTACGAGGAAAGGTTGAGAGAGCTAGGGCTTTTCTCTTTAGAACGACGAAGGATGAGACGTGACTTGATAGAGGTGTACAAAATGATCAGAGGTATAGATAGAGTGGACAGCCAGAGACTTTTTCCTCGGTGGAGGTAGCTATTATGAGGGGACATAGTTTTAAAGTGTGTGGAGGTAGATATCGGGGAGACATCAGAGGTATGTTCTTTACTCAGAGAGTGGTAGGGGCATGGAATGCATTGCCGGAGAGGATAGTGGAGTCGGCCTCATTAGGGTCATTTAAGCGGCTATTAGATAGGCATATGGATGATATTATAAGGTAGGGGCAGAGGTTAGATACACCTTAGGATTAGGGTAAAAGTTTGGCACAACATCGTGGGCCAAAGGGCCTGTACTGTGCTGTACTGTTCTCTGTTCTATCCTGAGGGGCCTTTCAGCTGTGACCTCTCATGTGGTGGGGGCTGTTCGACAGCTGCTGGTTGCTGCTGGCCCAGGATTTGTTCGCACATCTGTATCTCCTCCACTTCCCTGCATCTTTGCTGCATGGCAGCTACAGCGCCAATAACCCCTGCAGTGCTGGGTCCATTGGTCACACCACTAATGAACCTGTGTCAAGAGCAAGAGGAACAGAACAGCTTCCTAACAATCAGAGCCCAACACTCACATCCCTTACTAATGATGGATTAATATGCACCTCCACAGGGTGAGACATGTTACATTCCAACAATGAGGACCATGGAAGGATTCATCTTCGACACAGGACCTTAGTTCAAAGACAACACCGCACTATTCATGTTGAAAAGAGCTGGTATGAGCACTGAATCCTTCTCCTCCAGCCCATTTCACCCATGAAAGGCACCTTTGCGCGTACCCAGGGGAGGTGATAGCCCAGTGGTATTACCACTGGGCCCAGATAATGTTCTGAGGACCTGGGTTCAAATCCCACCAACGCAGATCATGGAATTTGAATTCAATAAAGATCTGGAATTAGGAATCTAACGATGACCATGAAACCATTGACAATTGTCAGGAAAAGCCCATCTGGTTCACTCAAGCCTTTTCAGGAAGGAAACTATCATTCTTACCTGGTCTTGCCCACATGTGACTCCAGACCCACAGCAATGTGGTTGACTCTTAACTTCTCCTAATGGACAATTAGAGATGGGCAATAAATGCTGACCAGTCATGCCCTCATCCCACTTTTAATGGGGTGGCATGGTGGCCTAGTGGTTAGCACTGCTGCTTCACAGCACCAGGGACCTGGGTTCAATTCCATCCTCGGCGACTGTCTGTGTGGAGTTTGTACATTCTCCCCGTGTCTGCATGGGTTTCCTCCGGGTGCTCCGGTTTCCTCCCATAGTCCAAAGGTGTGCAGGATAGGTGGATTGGCCATTGGAAATTGCCCATAGTGTTCAAGGATGTGTAGATTAAGTGGGTTATAGGGGGATGGGTCTGGGTGGAATGCTCTGAGGGTCAGTGTGGACTTGTTGGGCCAAAGGGCCTATTTCCACACTGTAGGGATTCTATGACTCTATGAAAAGACTTGCTTGATACTTACAGTTCAGGCAAACATGGAATCAGTTCCAGACCCCTGAGCACTCAGGAGGTTTTGCATTAACCGTGTGCATTGTGGGCCCCAGATGCCTTTTTTAAGGTTGCCTCCGATCATGCTACCTCTTAGTGATGTCTCTCTGTCTTTTGCAATGACTTGGTTGACATTGCGTATTCCTCGCATTTCCCCCCCCTGCATACCTGTACACTGCATGTCTTTCACCTGCACCATGTGTGATTCTAACTGATGTAAACCTGCACTCTGCAGGTTCATGATGGATGCAATTACCCCTGGAAGGACTTCATGTCACACAGAAATGGAATCTGTGTTTTTGACCATCAAACTGTCTTTGACTTCCCACATAGCTGCAGCCGTCAAGAAGGCACAACAATGCCTCTTCTTCCTCAGGTGGCTTAGGAAATTCGGCATATCCATAAGGACCCTCACCAACCTTTACAGTTGTATCATAGAAAACATACCAACTGGTTGCATAACAGCTTGGTATGACAACTGCTCTGCCCAGAGCAATAAGAAACTACAGAATGGTATGTGTACAGCCCAGACCATTACTGAAGCTGACTTCCCATCTATGGATTCCATTTACAATTCTTATTGTCGCGGAAAGGCTGCCAACATCATCAAACATCCTGGCAATGACATCCTACAACCTCTTCCATCGGGCAGAAGATACAGAAGCTTGAACACACACCAATAGGTTCAAGAACAGCTTCTTCCCTGCCATTATTAGACTGATGAATGGACCTCTCTAACTTCAAATAATGTTGATCCTGTTAATGTTGATCCTGCTTCCCTCACTTCCTGTGCGGTGTAGCCTGTATGTTTCACTCTGTCTGCTTAAACACCCTATGATCTGTATGTCCTTGCCATGATCTGCCTGTACTGTTCACAAACAAAGCTTTTCACTGTACTTAGGCACATGTGATGTCAATAAACAAATCAAATCAAATCAAACTGACACCAACTGTGAGCATGGTTGCAGCCATTTTCCAAACACAGGTCTCGTCTAGCTATTGTAGGAGGCAAGGCAGTTGAAGCTGGACACTGTGAGTCATAGACTTGCCCTGGTAATGATGTTCTCCCTTCCCCTCGCCACCCCCCTTACCCTCCATGTTCCTTTCTACCTGGCACTTCCTAGACAGCCTGTCTCATCTGAAACCCCACATGTTTTCTTTCATACCCTTGAGCTCTGTAACTGCAGTTCAATGACACCCATCATTGTACTGCACGGTCCTCCATCGAAGCCGTTCTGATGATAATAATCAGTTCACCTTCTGCAGTAATCGATGACCTACTAGCTCCCAACTCCTTATATATCGAGTTTCCTTCCTTCAACATCCATATTCCCTCAGCAGCCAACATCATCAATCCTCTCTTCCTCCCACCCCCTACAGTGTCCCTTCATAACCCCCAAAAATGCAAATTCTACTGATACCCAGGACTATCTATGGCCCACTAGACAACTGCACTGAGACAGACCCCTGACTATGGTGACCCTAAATGAATAACTGAACATGCCTAAGTGCCTGCATTGAACATGGATACTGTTCTTGACTGACCCCTTTGACTCAACAGAGAACTACTCCCTTTGACTCCTAGACGTGGCAATTTGGTTGAAACAGTGTGTTTACCATTCAACACAGTGTGGAGCTGGAGGGACACAGCAGGTCAGGCAGCATCAGAGGAACAGGAAAGTCAACTTTCCTGCTCCTCTGATGCTGCTCGACCTGCTGTGTTCCTTCAGCTCCACACTGTGTTGACTCTAGCTCCAGCATCTGCAGTTCTTGGAATCTTCAAGTGTTTGCCATTCAGGCAGCTTGCACATAATATTGGTGTGAGACTGACACCTCACTCTGCCTGTGTCCACACCAAACAGCAAGGCAAGCCTTCAGGCTGTACCAGGGATGCCAAGATGCAAGAACGCAAGGCAAATCAAGGTAAGACAGTGATGTAAGTGAGGGAGTGTGCACACAGAGAACAAGTGAGAAGCCCTGAGATATAGCCTGGTTTAATCTGTGAGCTGGGTGCCTGTTCCTCAGCACAACATTGTTCTTGCAATGATAGTTGCTGATACACTCTCTGAATTGTAGCTTTACATTGCATGTTCTTCCTGATAATGGATTGGGAGCCATAACGTTGTGAAGAAATGGACATATGTTGGATAACATCAGTGCCATGGGATGTAGTTGCAGTTCATGGATATGCCCTAAGATATTGTTGCAGCGTATCCAGAATGGAGGCCTGGAAGAGCAAGTGTGAGCTGGAGTCACTAGGTACGCGTTCAGTCTTGCCAGGAATTCTCAGTCTATACTTAATAGGGACCTGTATATTAATGAGGCAAGATTCAGTGTTAAGGAGGATGATAATGAGCAATAATTCCCACCAGTTTTGCCACTTTCTAGTGAGAATCCTGTCTCAACGCTGCAATTCTTTAAGCAAATGCGAATTGCTGCCCCCAATACTGAGAGTGTTCTCGCTGGATTTCTCACGATTCTCCCAGATTCCTTGCCATAAATCAGTGCATCCTTAATTTCGTATGTGACAGGATGGAGTGGATGCAGCTTTGAGGTTCTGTAGCTCCATGGTGAGTTAAATAGAAATGCAAGGGGAACAGAAAGAATATTACAATATGAATGGTACAATCCTTACAACAAACTTGCTGTAAATACTTTATAATCATTTTGTGGTGTATTCTGGGTTTGTAATTGACAACAGTGTGTTAGTACATGAAAGATTAAGAGAACAGAGGAAAAACAACAATTTTCACTGCTCACCTGGAGATGTGAGATGATGCTGTCTAAATGACTCCACAAATGTTGAAACAATTATCTGCAGAGTAATTTTCTCAAGTTGGATTCAGGGCTTCATGTAGTTATTCCTCTAGTTGCTCTTCCTTCTTCCATGGACATTTGTTTCCTGCACTGTATGGTACAACCCCATTGAAGAGCACAGTTGTTCATCACATTGTTACTCTGCCCCCTTCATCATGCAGTAGTGAGAGATTGTTCGGAGTGACGATGAGGGTTGCAGCCATATTCAAGGCTCACTTACATTCGTAAACCTACACAATGTGTTAAATACCTTCACATCTGTTCTAATACCCTTTGTAACATATCAAGCAAGGGCAATTTGCTTTGTCACTTCATACTGTGAACCAGATTACTGAAGGTTGTGTCCTTTGAACTGAATTCAACCCTTTTCATTTCCCTGCCACTAAGCCGTCAGGACTTTCAATGTTAAAATTCAGACCTTACTGCTTCTTGATCCTTTGCATGGTTGTCAACCACCTCTTACAAAGCAGTTCACATCATTTATCCTGCTGCAAACTTGAACTGCTGAAGTTGTTTTTGGCACAGGCGCTTCTAACCTGCTGTTGCATCAGACTTCCTGGTCCCACAGCCAAAATGCTTGAAATACATGTATCTATGCACTGGGAGAGATAAACAGTTGCTTAAATAAGCAAACCTCATAAACTCTTGTGGGGTTCATTTCTGTCCTTGGTGTGAGATACGTTTGCCCATTTCTACATAGACAGCCATTATCTTGCCATGGATGGCAGTATATACCAGCCTTGCCAATCACCTTACCGTTACTAAATTACTTTTGTAAAAAGTAAAACATTTAACAGTTTCCATTATTCTACATTATTTTTAATGAACTTGTTCATGGTTCTTTGGTAATATTAAATGTCTTCATTATTTGATTCCATTTATTTTAAATGAGCTGCTAGCTGCTACAGATACAGTTGGCGCCATTAGTATGGATCAAACCCTTGGTCTTTAGAAATGAAATCTTCATCCTGCAGCCCCATTCCAGTCACTTATGGAATACTCATTGAGAGTTGTTTTAAATGAATCAGATCTGAGGACTTTATAAGTACCATTCAAACTTCAGTTCTGAGGAAAGGTCACCGGATCCGAAATGTTAACTCTGATTTCTCCCCACAGATGCTGCCAGACCTGCTGAGCTTTTCCAGCAATTCCTGCTTTTGTTTCTGATTTTCAGCATCTGCAGTTCTTTCAGTTTCCATTCAAACTTCAGTTTGGGTCTGCAGAGAAGTATAAGGCCCTGTATAAAATGAAGAAGGCTCATTTGTCATAAACAATATGTTGTTTCTCAGTTAACTGTAAAATAACCACAGGGGTTGAAGACAGTTTTTAAAATCAGTTCCAAATAAACATTTTTATTATCTGATTACCTGTATCGGGCTTTAAGCTAGAATGTATCATATTTATGTAAGGAACTGAAACGCTGATCTGTTACCCTCAAGTTACTGGGGAACATATTGTTGCAGGATCTCAGTGTCAAATTATTTGATGATATTGCACATGATTTTGGAGCCATGGAAAGAATTGACATTTCTGTGGTCAGAAAGCCTGAGCCAGGTAAGTGTGGGAGGTTATCTGTGCATAGGAATGAAGACAAGGTGAAGCTCAGCAGATTTCTATCCCTCCCCACCAAACCCCCCACGCACCCCACCCCCCTCCCCGTCTCCCAATGTTGTGGAGTAAGCTGGTCGTATATTAAGAACAGCAGTGTGAATGAGGTTCCAAGAGCAAGTTGCTCCTTCAGAAGGTGAGAAAAAATGAATGATGAATTTCTTTTAGAGCTGAGCAATGCAAACAAACACAAAATTGCATTAAACACCAGGGATATGTATTACAATGCTGCTATTTTGAGGTCAACTGCTGTCAACTCACCCTTGCCCTAACCTCCATAACTTGTGACACACCTTGAGATATTTTAACATGTGAAAAGCATTATATACAAATGGAAGTTTTTGTTGATATCTCTTGTCGTAAGGAAGATATGGTAATAGTGCACTCCACTTGACAAAAGAAAGGCTAAACTTATGATTGGCTGCAGTTTAAATACTATAAACATGCATGCAGTGAATATTTTATTGTATATAGGCCCACAATGCAGAGGAATGCTGCGTACTGGTTGTAATTGCATTGGAGACAGTTTAGAGAAGGTTTGCTAGATTAATTCCAGAGTTTAAAGGCTTGTTTTGTGGGGAGAGTATGAGTAGTCTGAGCCTATATGTGCCCAAGTTTGGGAGGATGATAGGAGATCTAATTGAAGTATATAAGATGCTAAAAGGGGTTGACAAAGCAGGTATAGAATGGATGTTTCCCCTTGTCGGGCAATCTAGAACGAGACACCATAGTATTAGGCTAAGGGCTGGCAGATTTAAAACAGAGGAGGAATTAGTTATCTCAAAGAGTCATGAATCTGTAGAATTCACTACCCCACAGTGTGGTGGATACTGGCACACTGAAAAAATTTCAGGAGGAGATGGACAGATTTTTGATTGGTAATGGGCTGAAAGTTTCTCGGGAGCAGGCAGGAAAGTGGAGTTGAGACCGAGATGAAATCAGCCATGATTGTATTAAGTAGTAGAACAAGCTCAAGGGGCTGAAGTGCCTCCTCCTGTTCTTAGTTCTAATGTTCTTAAGGGGGCAGAAACAATAAAGGTCCCGGATTACTCCATTTCTTGCTAGCCCTAAGAACTTGTACATGTTATTGTTCCAGTCTCAAATCTTCACTTGAATGGTATTGACAGATTTTACTTTTTTAAAAAATAGAATAGTCTGTCATCAAAATATCAAAGTAAAGGCATTTTTCTCAAATAATGCACATCACGGAAAGTGCTGTGCAATTCATAACATTACACCAGTTTGGAAATGAAATCATAAAAATATCTAACGCAGTTCCAGACTTGCTTGGGGCAGTCTATCCCTAATGCTGACTCGGTACCCATAGAGTAAATTTGTGTGCATAGATATTTGACATCCATTTGCATGTAAACACAGTCATTCATTTCTTATGGCATTGAAGTTGCACTGTGGGATACAAAACTGCGATTGCTTAATGCAGCTGTCTGAAATTCCTCTCCCTGCTGTTTGAGCAAAGGTTTAAAATAAATGTTTAATGTCTGCTGTAAAATAATGGAGAATGGAATTTTGAATGAGACATTAAGCTAGCCTATTTCAAAACTCATGCAATGAGGTGGAAAACTGTTGATTTACAGAGTCTGGACTGAAGCTTTTGTATTCAACCCTTTTTGAATAATTCTCAGCCAGTATTTTCGGTTAGAAATTCTAAGCTTTACAATTGGAAGAATTCTGTCAGTTTTATTTGCATATGTTTAACCAAACACTGCAACCCTCTGTCACTGTTCTAGTGAGACTTTCCAACATTTACGGTATAACTAAATAGATTTCTCATCACCTATTGTTAATCCAGCAGACTGATCATTCTACTGCTATCATCAGAAACATTCAGTTCGAAGGAGCTTACCAAAAGAATGGTGCAATTTTATCACAAAATCGAAATCTATCTGTGGAGTTGGATTAATAATTTTGCTTCTTGACAACCTAGTCACACTATTGCCAAAAAAGCAAAGTGAACATCTTTTTAATAGCAGATACAAGACTAAAATTTTTTGAATGAAAACCACATAATACTCACGTTGTGTGCTTTCCCCACAACAGGGTATTTATATCTGGTATAGTGATGCTTATACTAAGTCTCATTAACATAAGAACTAAACATGGTCAACTGTGATATTGAAGAATCCAAAAGAACATTTATTACATCTCACTGTTATATATAAGCATAAGATTCACAGGCTCGTAAGTGCCTATGCTTACATTAGTTTATTTAGTTACAAAGCTGATCGTGTTTCCATCGATGTATCATGCTTCAAGTGGCCCAATATAAAATGGTATCTGAGACCCACAGATCACTCACTGCGATATGATGTTGGTGTCATAAACATGTTTCTTAAAGATATATTGACATGCAAATAGTGAGAAATAATGCAAATTTATTTAAAAATGCTGTACCAATGGCATCTGTCAGATGAGACAGCTATATTTTTGATCGTGGAGGGCTATCATTAGCTAATGATGTTCTTGCAAGGGATGTCCTTGATGTCCTTAGCCGAGTTGAGCGAATGGACACATACATAGGTGGTGAAGTATAATGTGGATAGATGTGAGATTATCCACTTTGGTGGTAAAAACAAGAAGGCAGATTATTCTCCGAATGGCAGTATATTGGAAAGCAGAGGAATAATGAGACCTGGGTGTCCTTGTACACCATTCGCTGAAAGTAAGCATGCAGGTGCAGCAGGTGGTGAAGGCAGCAAATGGTATGTTAGCTTTGATAGCGAGAGAATTCGAGTGCAGGATGAGGGGTCTCTTGTACAGAGGTGAGACCACACCTGGAGTATTGTGTGTAGTTTTAGTCTCCTTATCTGAGGAACAATGTTCTGGCTGTGGAGAGAGTACAACAAAGACTTACCAGAATGATTTCAAGGATAGGAGGACTGACATACGAAGAAAGATTAGATGATTAGGACCATATTCACTGAAGTTATGAATAATTGGTTGTTGGCTGGAGACATCTCATAGAAAACTATAAATACCAGAGTTAGATGCAGGAAGAATGTTTCCAATGAATGGGGAGTCTAGAAGCAGGGGTCACAATATAAGGATATAGAGTCATCCAGTTAGGATTGAGATGAGGAGAAATCGCTTCACCCAGAGAGTGGTGAACCTGGGAAAACAGCGAACGTTTTCAAGAAGGAGTTGAATATATTTCTGAGTGTTAATGGGATCAAAGGGTATGGGGAGGAAGTGGGAACAACATACTGATTTGAATGATCAACCGTGATCATATTGAAAAACAGAGCACCATCAAAGTTCTGTATGTACTACACTTGCTCCAATTTTCAATGTATCTAAAGTTATCATTGTACCTTAAATTCTTTATACTGTTATGTTTTATAAAGTAGACCAAATAGACAAACATTTTAAAAATGAAATTATCAGATCATTTTTAAATTAGGAGAATGCCTAAAATGTGTAGTCTTCTCACCATGAATTAGATAATTGCTATCAAGGTGGACAGTTCAATTTGGGAAATTTCCTGACTCACTGATATGCCTTGGTAAAAACTTTCAAATTTTCTCAAGTGTTAAATGTCTTAGAAAACAAAAGGAGTTTTTTTTTAAGAACCTACATCAATGTGAACTAGTGTTTTAATAGGCTCAGTAAATGGTGAATTAAACTGTGAAGTCAGAATTCTCCGCTAAGATAATTGAAACTCAGCCAAACATTCGTAAAGACAATATACTAACTCTTAGGGAAATGTCAAAAAAGGATATTATTGAAAAGTTTGAACTTTTATTTGATAAGATCCAATATTTGCTTTCCTGAGCTGTAGCAGATGACCTAACAATCAAAGCTGTGAAGGCTCACTGCACTGGAACCATTGACTCTGCTTTCTCTCCACAGATGATGCCAGGCCTGCTGAGTTTCTCCAGCAGTTTCTGTTAAGCAGTTAAGCATTGGTTTTGGTCCATTATTGAATAAATCTTCAAAGTCCTCAATGTAGTACCACTAATGGCCACGATTCCAGAACTGCCAACCTACAATTGTCTAGCAATTGTATGAGATAAGAATTATTTCTGGAATAGATTGAAATTCTCAACCATAATCATTAAAAGACTATAACTTTAAAATTAAAATGGACTCACACCTGATATGCACATTGAGGTGCAGTGAGCTCACCCTCCATGTGTGGTCCAGTCCATGGTGGGAGAATTGGATGTGAACAAAGCACAGTCACAAAATATCAGCTTTCTGAAGATTTTAAACTTAGCACAATTGATTTGCAAACTCCCTGCTCCTCAGGCACAGCAGGGCCAGCTCCGGCTGAATGATGCTTGCTAGAGACAAAAACTATTTTCAGAGGTAGCCTTTGTTAGAATATGGTCATTGTGCTGCCACCTTTATATGGGCAATGACAGCTAACACTCTGAATGAGTGGACAGGAAATGCACAGGCTGCAATTTGAAAAGGAGGAGGCTTAGGCCAGTTCTGGAGCATGACAGTGGGAATCTGTGTTTCTCTTAGTGCCAAAAGTTCTCCAAATATGGAGGTCATTCTTGTTTACTCCAGTGGGTTCTAGTGTCTAACTTTGTGACAATGGTCTGTTCCTAATATCATTAGACCTTAAGAAATGGGGGCAGGAGAGTAGTCATTCAGTCCATAAAGCTTGGTCCACCATTCAAAAAATCATGGCAGATCGGTTGGTGACCTTAACTCCACTTTACAGTCTGTCCCCATAACAATCATCTTCTAAATGAGAAAGGCTGGCAGAACAAAGAAATACAAAAGAAAGAACATTGAACCGAGAGACAGAGAAATGACAACCATTTAAACATTCTAAATTTGAACTGTAAGAACTCTCTAAGAACATACTACATGCAGGAATTTGCCTCAGTGGTTTAAATTGTTCTCTGTCTGAGACAAGGCAGCTGTTTGACTTTATAGTAATAATGTTGCATTTCAAAAGATTCCTAATAATCTTATGGCTGACCCCTAACTTTCTGCAACAAGCTTACAGTATTGATCAAATGCAAATGTAGCAAGTTCTTAAAAATAACAAAGAGGATAAATCAGGGTGCCATTTGTGTGAGGTCAACAGTGGACTGGCATCAACTGACTGCTAAATTATGGAAGTTTGTAACTCATAGGTTATCTCTTCATCCCTTGAACCTGTTTGCTATTTTCCCTATTAGCGTGTCTCATGGGCTCAGTGTGTCATGTCCCAAAAGTCCAGTATTCTCTAGAAGATAATATTGTTATAAAATTATGAGAAGCCAGAATATTAATCCAATCAGAGACCAAAACCTTCCCAGACCCTTAACAACATTAGCCATGGCAAGAAATTCGGCAGAATCCCGTGAGGTGTCAAGAAAGGCCTTTCACAATGTCGAGACCCTCAAGTTGTATTTTTCAACCAAGTCCCAGATGTTGAGACGAGATTATTACTGGTGAGTAGCAAAAGGCCTTTTAACCTTTGCTCATTATCACTTTCATTCTACCTTCATTAATATGCAGCCTCTTATTCTCGCACCCACCAGATAAAAACGAGATGCTGAGAATTCTTGACAGGAAAGTGTGACCAGGTACCTGGCAACTGCAATTCGCCTTTTGTTTCTCCGGACCTTCATCTTGGACTCCCTGCACCAACATCTCAGGGTACCCTCCATGAGCAGCGGCCAAATGTACTCCATGTTCCTGGAAATTGGCATCTGACATGTACCAGCCTCACCATGTCACTTACAGTTTGCTCCTGGACTTCAATGCTGCACTTTGGTGCTCATGAGCAACTTTCATTGCAAATCTGGTGCAAGGATACTTTGAGCTCACGAACAGAGCCCAGCTCAATGACTGAATAAGGGAGCACTTTAGCTCATTCTCATAGTGACCACTTACTTTGAGCCTAACTGGATGTTCACAACTTGCCTTGGCTTGCCTTACCCTTCATGCTTTGCCCCCTTAGCCAGGAACTTAAAGAGTCACAGTAGAGATAATAGGAACTGCTGATGCTGGAGAATCTGAGATAACAAGGTGTAGAGCTGGATGAACACAGCAGGCCAAGCAGCATCAGAGGAGCAGGAAAGCTGATGTTTCGGGTCTAGACCCTTCTTCAGAAATGAGTCTGACGAAGGGTCTAGGCCCGAAACGTCAGCCTTCCTGCTCCTCTGCTGCTCCTTGGCCTGCTGTGTTCATCCAGCTCTACACCTTGTTATCTAAGAGTCACAGTACTTCTGTCTTGCCTTGCTATTCAACACAGACACAAAGCCAGGCAGCTTGTCATGCTTTTTTTGTCATCAGTCATCAGTCAAGGGAGTGGATATGTTGCTGTATGGCATGGTTCTATCTCAATGTCACACCTAAAACATGTCGCCACAGCCTTCACAGCAAACATGTTACATGCGCATCAACTAAGTGCCATGTCTCAAGGTCTAAGGGGTGTGGTTCTCAGTCAACTCCAATGAAGCTACAGTCAGTCAGAAGATTCCCATACAGTCACCAAGGGCTTTATCTGCCATCAGTCTGGAGCATAGGCACAGTCAGTCAGCCAGTTCAGGTTCTCACAGTAAGGATCCTCCCCTTGAATAGAATGAGGTGTTGAATGTTGGTAACCCCAGCCACTGTCTTGGCTCTCTCTTCCATAATATGCTTAATTTTCTCCTGGAATGAGAAAAGGAAGAGTGAGATCAAATTGGTTGGTTCAGCTGTTAGAGCTAGTGCAGTTGGGGAAAAGTGATAAGATGTTCCAAGTGAGTGAGTAGGAGGCACAGAGGCCATTCAGGGGGGATGGAGTGGGTGACATTGACTGAGAGAAGATTTTGAATGTAACAATAAGATTAGACCACAAGATGATAAACGTTTGCAAATTTACAAGGAGATCTCAGTTATGTGTAAGAACAATAGGGTGGTAACGGTAAGGGATTTTAACTTTCCAAACGTAAACTGGGACTGCCATAGAGCTAAGAGCTTGGATGGAGAGGAATTTGTTAAGTGCGTATAATGCAAAGTTGACTGGAGTATTTGTGGATTGGGAGGTAGGACATTAGAATTTGGTATTTGTGAAATAATAGTGTTTGTAAAGTGCTATGGGGGGGAAGCATTGTGTGGTCCCTTTAAAAGATTGTGCTTTTTCTATGTTTGGAGATGTCTGTGAGCATCTTGAAAGTTTTCAAGTACAGACAGCACCCGAATTGCAACATTTGTATTGAAAGGCCATGCTGTTAGCAGGCCAGGCTGCATTTTCACCAAGACAACTGGTATTTGAATTTAGCCAATCAATTTGAACCTGGCACTTAGATACCAAAAACCAATCAAATTTGAATCTGTTGGTTATGACAACCTAGGGCCAACCCAATTGTAAGAAATTGATATGTCAGCAGGGGTATAAAAGAAGGGGGCAGTTGAAAAATCAGCAGAGCTATCTGCCATCTACTAGAGATAACAGCTCTCCATTCTTAGAGAAAGCAACATCTAATCACAATAGATATACGGCACTCCTACCCAAGATTCCTCACAGAAAAATTGACAGAGAAAGCATTCCTGATAGAAGAATAGATGGAGAAGACACAGAACGTTCCGGAAGATGGAACCTGCTGTAATTTTGAGAGACTGAATTCTATTGTTTTGTTATATAAGTGGGACTTTGTATTTATTGGAACAACATACCATTCAAATCTTGCATTATTTGGAAATAGTTAGTAGTTAGAAGGGATTTTTTTCTGTTTGTTAATAGTTTAGTTAATTTGTTCACAGTTAGAGTTAGCTAAATAAATTCTTACCTGTTGATTATAAAATGAGTGTCAGAGATTTATTTGATTTAACCACTAGAAGTTGCTGAAAGACAGGTTATATCACTTTTCGCATTTCTTTAACAGATTATAGGGTGAGGTGCACTTCTTTGGGTGTTTCAGCTTTGGTTCTCACAGGGGATCAACCTCCACTTTGTAACAGTACACAAGAAACTTTTCTGATTCAGTATGTGGATGTACTTATGACAGCAGGAGCAAAACTTGATCTACTTTTGGGAAATAAGGCAGGGCAGGTGACCAAGATGTCAGTGGGAGAGCACTTCGGGGCCAGTGATCATAATTGTATTAGTTTTAAAACAGCAATGGAAAAGGGCAGACCGGATCTAATAGTTAAAGTTCTAAATTGGAAGAAGGCCAATTTTGACAGTATTAGGCAAGAACTTTCAAAAGTTGATTGGAGACGGATGTTCGCAGGTAAAGGGGCAGCTGGAAAGTAGAAAGCCTTCAAAAAATGAGATAACAAGAGCCTAGAGACAGTATGTTCCTGTTAGGGTAAAGGGCAAGGCTAGTAAGTGTAGGAAATGCTGGATGACTAGAGAAATTGAGGTTTTGGTCAAAGAAGGAAGCATATTGTCAGATCTACACAGCAGGGATCGAGTGAATTCCTAGAAGAGTATAAAGGCAGTAGAAGTATACTTAAGAGGGAAATCTGGAGGGCAAAAAGGGGACATGAGATAGCTTTGGCAAAAAGCATTAAGGAGAATCCAAAGGGATTCTACAAATACATTAAGCACAAAAGTGTAAACATTGGAGAGAATAGGGCCCTTAGAGATCAGCAAGTCTATGTGTGGAACCGTAGGAGATGGGGAGATCTAAATGAATATTTTGCATCAGTGTTTACTATGGAGAAGGATATGGAAGCTAGAGAACTTGGGGAGAGAAGTAGCGACATCTCAAAAAATATCCATTTTACAGAGGAGAAAGTGCTGGACGTCTTTAAATGTATAAAGGTGGATAAATCCCCAAGACCTAAACTTTGTGGGGAGCTAGAGAAGTGATTGCTGGGCATCTTGCTGAGATATTTGTATCATTGATAGCCACAGGTGAGCTGCCGGAAGACTGAAGGTTGGCTAATGTGGTGCCACTATTTAAGAAAAGTGGTAAGGAAAAGCCAGGGAACTATAGACCGGTGAGCCTGACATCAGTGGTGGGCATGTTTTTGGAGGGAATCCTGAGGGACAGAATTTACAAGTATTTGGAAAGGCAAGGACTGACTAGAGATAGTCAACATGGCTTTGTGCCTGGGCAATCATGTCTCACCAAATTGGTTGAGCTTTATGAAAAAGTGATGAAGAGAACTGAAGAAGGCAGAGGGGTGGACATGATCTACATGGACTTCAGTAAGGTGTTAGACATGGTTCCACATGGTATACTAGTTAGCAAGGTTAGATCAAGTGGAATACAGGGAGAATGAACTATTTAAGTACAGAACTGGATCAAAGATAGGAAACAGAGGGTGGTGGTGAAGGGTTGCTTTTCAGACTGGAGGCCTGTGACCAGCGGTGTGCCACAAGGATCGGTGCTGGCTCCACTGCTTTTTAACTTTATATAAATGATTTGTATGTGAATATCAGAGGTAAGGTTAGTAAGTTTGCAGACGACTTCATCAAAATTGGAGATGTAGTGGACAGTGAAGAAGGTTACCTCAGAGTACAACGGGACCTTAATCAGATGGGCCAATGGGCGGTGGAGTGGCAGACGGAGTTTAACTTAGATAAATGTGTGATGCTGCATTTTATCCCCACTCTCTACTTTCTGCCAGTCAGCTGAACTTCTAACCATACCAATTCATTATCCCAAACACCATGAGCATTTACATTATTGAGTAGCCTCCTTGTCAAACACCTTGTCAAAGCCCTTCTGGAAATCCAAACAGATCACATCCTCTGGCTTTCCTTTGTCTAACTTGCTTGTTATCTCCTCAAAGAATTCTAACAGATAGCCGTGATGACTCGGCACTATTTTCCCATGCACTTCCAATTACTGCACAATCTCATCCTTAATAATAATCTTTTACTGTCTTTTTAGTTGTCCACTGCTGGTTTTTAAAGGCTTCCCAATCCTTTAGTTTCTCATTGATCTTCACAGCATTGTATGCTTTTTCTTTTACTTAAATGCTGTCCCTGACTTCGCTCATCAGCCATGGTTGACTCATCCTTCCCTTAGTAATTTTCTTCTTCCTTGGAATGAGTTTCTTCTCTGTGCCTCCCAAATTACTCCCAGAAACTCATGTCATTCCTGCTGCATTGTCTTCCCTGTTTAGGGTCCCCTTCCAATCAACTCTGGCCCAGCCCCTCCCACATGTGTTTGTTGATACCTTTACTTGATTATAACACTATTATTACTGATTCCAGCTTCTCCATCTCAAACCGTAGGGTGAATTCTATCATAACATGGTCACTGCCCCCTCGTGACTTTAAGCTCCCTAACCAAGTCTGTCCCTCTACACATCACCAAATCCAGAATTGCTTGTTCATTCGTGGGCTCTATCACAAGTTGCTCCAAAAAGTTGTATGTGAATATCATTGACGTTCCACAAATTCCTTTTCTTGGGATCTGCCTCCAACCTGATTTTCCACCTATATATTGAAGTTCCCCATGATAATTGTTATAGTACCTTTCTTACATACCCATTCTATCGCCTGATTTATTTTCTGCCCCATATCCTGCTCACTGCTTGGATGCCTGTACACAACTCTCATCAGGATCTTTTATCCTTTGTGGTTCCTCAACCCAACACACATAGATTCTATGCCTTCTGACTCTGCATCACTTCTTGCTATCGATTTAACTTCAGTTCTTACTGGCAAACTTCTGCCCATCTGCCTGTCCTTTCGATAGTATGTCTATCCTTGGATATTTAGCTGCCCACCCTGATCACCTTGCAGCCACATCTCTGTGATACCCACAACATCATACACAATGTTTGTACAGCATGAGTCTTGTTGGGAAGTGGCTGTAATAGTAGAGAGACAACGGTAACATTTGCCCTGGTGAAGCAGAGAAAGACATTGATCTTCCTGCAGCATTGCTGTGCATTCCTCCAGATGGTTGAGACTACACTGACCTGGGTGGCAACCTCAAGCTAGACTGGGCCCTGGTGTCATGGCCTCCACTGCTGGCCCTGGGGAAAGAAGGCACCCTTTCACTGCACTGCACTGTTTATCAGAGTCAGACGAGAGGGCTGCCTTAGGGACATGGTTGGTAGTTAATGAGACAGGCTTGGGCAGATTGTACAAGATAACTTCTTAGACCTCGCAAAGAGAAAGGCTCCACGAAACTGACAGAGATAACATTGAGCCAAAACATGGAAAGATTCAGTCCAGAAAGTTTTCATTGATTCATACAGTCAACTTTGGGTGGCATGGTGGCTCAGTGGTTAGCACTGCTGCCTCACAGCACCAGGAACCCAGGTTCAATTCCACCCACAGGTGATTGTCTGTGTGGAGTTTGCATATTCTCCCTGTGTCTGTGTGGGCTTCCTCCACGTGTTCCAGCTTCCTCCCACTGTTCAAAGATGTGCAGGTTAGGTGGATTGGCTGTGGTAAATTGCCTGTAGTATTCAGGGATGTGTAGATTAGGGGGATGGGTCTGGGTGGGATGTTCTGAGGGTCAATGTGGATGTGTTGGGCTGAAGGGCCTGTTTCCACACTGTAGGGATTCTATGAATTCAAAACTCATTTTATCTATTCTGCCAAACAGTTGCAATTTTGTTTTAAAACTATTTAGAAATCCGGATTTTCTGACATACATGCAGCTAAATATCGTGATTCTGCAGAAATGTGGACAAAGAGCTCCATTAACAAATTCCCAGCAGAGTGCCTGAGACAGTATTAATCATGGTTGGCATGGCGATTACACTACTAGTAACTTAGAACCTGAACTTACAATTGGAAAGAAAATCTATATTTCACCCAATTTTATTGAGCCCTTCTATGCAATACATTAACCTAGAAATTATTGTTAGCTATGTAGCAATGTGAGTGGGTTGGACAATTCTTGAGTTTTAATGTCATTTCTCTGTGCACTGCTGTCTGTGGACATTAATTTATAAGCCAATTTAATTTAAGCATTTATTAGCTAATATTACAGTTACTTTCTCACCTATTCAAGTATCTACCATATCTCTACAGCACCCTTTTTCATACTTTTTCCATGCCTTGTTGCCAAACTCGCAATCAACCCTCCTTGCATTGTTTCCTGCACGTACATAAGGGAAGTTGTGACTGATACACAATCTGTCTAGTTTCAGTTTTTTTAAGTCGTTTAGATGAATATTAAGTAAGATCTGCTTTACTCCATATGTGATATTAACATTCTCATTAAAATCGATGTTTAAACTGAACATGGGTACAAGCACAGGAGAAAAATTTTTAAAATAAACTACTGATGATAAGGAGGTTGTTTTAAGTATCACTTATGGCCAAAGTAGGCTGTTTAAATTTTAAAATGAATTACCAGAATCAAACAAGCTTTAAAAAGTACCACAACACAAAAATATTGGACCGAGAGTTAGAACTGATTGGTCAACTAGAAAATCCAGTATGTGTAATCATGAGATATCAATAAAGAGAATGCATTCCTGTTCCTGTGATCAAACTAAACTCCATATAGGCCAAGAGAAAGTCCCGTACAACTTTCAAAGGATTTATTCTTGATTTTATAAGGGATGATGGTGAGATGAATTTTAGCAGCAGCCCAATTAGATCTCAGTGGAGGTGAGGACGTGACCACTGGTTTACTGCCTTAATCTGGTCAAGTTCAGATTTAAATTCTTGGCATCAGGAACACCTTTCCTGGGTCTCCACAGATGACTTGACTGAAATCTGCTACTAAATGAAACAATGCTGTAAAGCAGAACTCCTAGCAATTCGAAGATGTAATTCATGCCTTGCCATTTGAGTATACTATACCATGGACATGAATTCATAATCACAGTTCTCCATTTCTTAATAGAATTCTTAAGTCCATGTGGTGACCCCTGGGGAAGTGCAACCTTTCTCCAAATGAATGGGCAAAAATCAGAGGACAGGTTGAACTCAATAAAACATTTCATCTATTTCCAATGAAAGCATAAATGTGAGCAGAGGGAGCACATTTCTGATTTTGCTACAGCGAATGAACAGAAGAAATATTTTCCCACGGTTTCCACTCATCTCTTAGCAACAAGTTATGAAACAATATAAATGACTTAGGAGAGGTGACCTGTCTGTGCTGTTCATTGGCAATTGATGCTTTGCATACAGGTCAAATCTGAGGAAACAGAAAAAAAAAATTCTCAAAGAAAAGTAGGGGTGGAAATGAGTGATTCAGTTCTATTACAGAATTGTACTGTTTTCACCAATGAACCCTCTTGCTACTCCACTTGGGCTGTGCTTCTCAGATGTTTGTATTGGAGACATGACAACTACATGTTCTTCCCAACCGCAACCTGAGCATAAACCCAATCTGGGGCAAACGTGACAGGTTTATTATCATATCTAAGACTTGGGAAACATCCTGAACGTTGGGTGGTGTCAATAATTGAAGGCAGGCCATCTCTTTTTAAATTAAAATAGGAAGACGATGAGCAGGATCTTATAGTGGTCTGAATGACATGGGCTATAGTGAGATGTGTAGCAGAATTAGATGAAAAGGTCAGGAAGGCCTATCTTGACCTCAGGAGCAACTCATGCCCTCTCTTATATAAGCGGCATGGTGAGGTTCATGTGATGTAAGTGGGTGGCACACAATTATTGTTGGTGCAGTTGGGGAGGTGTCCCAAGCAGGGGTATCAGCAGCACAGGAGGCATGCAGAGTTAATGGTGAGTGACAGCAAGTGAGGGAAGATGTTACAGGCTTAGTGACAGTGATAGAGCGTGAGCCTCAGTGAGAAGTGGATGCAAGAGCAGAGATAGATAGTGCCATTTACACTGGCAAAGTGGAGAAAGCCATTGACCATTTTCCTACAGCACTGTTCTTTTCTCCAGATACTGAGACTGTCCCAGGTGGCAACCTCAGACCACAGTGGCATAGCCTGGTATCATGGCCTCCACTGCTGGTCCTAAGGGAAGAGGTCACCCCAAGTCTTGCCCAAGTGCACACTAGGGTAGGCACAAGGGATGCTGGTGACTTCCGAGATATCTGATGGCATGTTGTTCTGAGAATGATGCGTGGTAAGATAGGGCCAAAGTCAGTCCTAGATGACATAGTATAGGGTGAATAATTAATGTGGCAATTTGGCAAAAGAATCTACAAGGCATCACAGTGGAAAATGCTCCAAAAAACTCAACACAACTAGGGCTTAGTCGCAAAACTGTAAGATTCAGCCGTGTATCTTTCTATTTATCTATATTTTGGACCATGTACTGAAATGGGTAAAAGGCATGTTTTAAAACCAAGAATTGTGGAAGGAATTTTTGCATTTTTCAACAACAACTTAAGCATCAGTCTAACAACAACGCTCTGATTGGCCCCTGAACAGCTTGTGGGTGTGAATGATATGAGCAAAAGCTTACCAATTGCTGAAAGCAACATGCCTTTTTCTCTAAGAAAATACTTAAAGTCGAAAGAAATTCAGTTTATTTTCCCTTTGCAGTTGCTGTAAGTTGTAGCCTTTAATCAGTAACTAAGAGACTTTGTATTTAGTGTACCAATTACCAATGTTGTCTGTAAAGAAGTTGAAGAGAAGTTCAAGAACAGAAAAAAAGGATCATCCCAGTGAATCCTGTGGACTAAGATCATTGAATTGTTTACCCAGTTTTTTTTCTGCTCAATCCATAGTACCAATATTTTTATATCTTTCTGTGTCTGTTTGTATGTTGTCTTGGGGGATTTTCAGAGGGAGTCAGAGTTTCAACTAGCAATGTTATATATATTGATGGATCAGGGTTGTTTATCTGTGGTTAGAATCCATTTGTAAGAAATAGTAATTCTTCTTAAGTACAGAAATCTGGTCCCTGTTTTCAGTTAACCTGAGTCTATCCAACAGGTAAATTGGGGATTTTGCACAGTTTAATAAATTTTTAAAAATGTTTTGATGATTCTGGGAATAATGGGCCTTGATTATCAGTGTGTTACTCCGTTCAGGCATAACAAATGTTCTCCAATGTTGTGACCATATGTTATTGAATAAAAATAAAACTATTCTTCTCATCTTGCTGGATCATAAGCTCTGGAGATGTAAAAGGTGGATAAAGCAACAGATTGAACAATTACCTGAATTATGAACGTAATATGTTTTGAACTGAACTTTAACTTGAAAGCTTGTCCGAATATGAGATTGAATGGAGAGCTAAATTGATACTGCATCATCAGCCAAAATTCATGTTCAACGACAATGCATTCGGATTTGAATGAGCAACCTCCTCAGAAGAGGTGGGTTGTTAATTTCAATATGTTAGTCAATTACTTCCAGCTTCTGAAATTTAACTGTGGGTCCATAAGATTCCCTGGCTTCTGGGAACACATCAGTAAAAGCAAGGTGAGAAAACAGTGGTAATTTAAGAGGCTAAGACAAGACAAGGAAAGGTATCAGTTGGTACTGAAACTTCATAGCTATTCTTTAGCCTGAGTATGTGAGAGATTTTGGTCACAATACTTGTGATGAGGTTTAAATATTGCTACATTTCACATTCTTTAATTTGAATTGGCTTTGGACTTGGTTCTATCAGATCAGCATAGCGGTTTTTTTTTGCTGCTTTACTTTGGACCTCAAATGAGGCCTAAGATAATGAGTTGGAGCACTGGGAGCAGCAATAATCTGTCTTTATGCCTACCATTCCGAAAGAGATAGGACATGAGCATTAATTCCTCTCTGGCTATGGGGCAAGTGCTGGGGGATTGGAGGATGGCTAATGTGGTTTTACTTTTTAACAAGTGTCGTAGAGATGAACCAGGAAATTATAGACTGATGAGCCTCAACATCAGTAGTAGGGAAACTATTGGAGAAAATTCTGAAGCAGTGAAATAATACCCAGTTGGAAATGGATGGGTTAATTAGAGATAGGCAACATGGCTTTGTCAGAGGGAGGCCATATCTAACAAATTTGTCCGAATTTTTTGAAAATGTGATCAAGTGTGTGAATGAGGGGAGTTCAGTCGATGTAGTTTATATGAATTTTAGCAAAGCTTTTGATAAGGTCCCACACGGGATACTGATTGAGAAGGTTAAAGCTCATGGAATTGAGGGAAACTTGGTGAGATGGATCAGAAACTGGCTTAGTAATAGGACACAAAGTGTAGTGTGGAAGGCTGTTCAAGTGACTGGAGGCTGGTGTCCAGCAGTGTACCACAAAGATCAGTACTGGCACCCTTAATTGTTGGTTATACACATAAATGATACAGATGAAACTCTGTTGGGAATGTTAAGCAAATTTGCAGATGACACCAAGATTAGTAAAGTGGTTAATAGTGAAGATGTTCATAGGTTACAGGAAGATGGCAGATTGGTTGGTCAGATGTGCAGACCAGTGGCAAATGATATTCAACCCTGATAAGTGCAAGGTGATGCACTTTGGAAGAAGAAACAAGATGAGGGAGTATTTAATGAATGGCAGGATACTGGATAGTTTAGAGGAACAGAGGGATCTTGGGGTAATTATTCACAGATCCCTGAAGTATCTGAAGACATGAATAGGATGCTTAAGAATCTATGAGCAAGAAGAAACAACTTACATCAAGTAATACAAAAGCAAAATTCTGTGTATGCTGGAAATATGGAATTAAACCAAAAATGTTGGACAAAATCAGTAGGTCAGACAGCATCTGAGAAGAGTAACAAAGTTAACACTTCAGGTCCTCATTTTTCATCAGAACTGAAGAAAGATAAAAATAGACATTTGGCAGTACCAAACTTGAGTATTGTTGACAAAAAGGCACATCTTTTTGAAACATTTTGTCTTGTATCTATTCAGACATTTCACAAGATTATAAGCTCAAGGCGAAAACATTTATGTATTACATGAGAGGTGAGTGTTGATTGGTAGTAAGTGGACTCTGATTGGGAGGAGTATTGAAATGGAGAATGCACCTATTAATGCTGATTGACAATTAACTGCCAGACTTGGCTTGAATTTTAAATCAGGTGGGTTGATATTGACTGGTCCATACATTGCCCTGAGAAATAACAGTAAATGGCTGTCACCCAATCTGTTGAAATGAAACAAGCAGAGTAAACTTACATGTTCATTCTGTTTGCAAAGATCAAGACTCCTTGTATTAATATATATTGTTTCCAAGACACTCAAGTGTGCCACACTGACAGTCCTAAATTGGTTGTCATCTAATTCCTTGCATATTTAGAATTATCCAGCGAATGTTGTCAAATTGCAGAATTACATGTAATGTTAGACATGGGTTGCAAGTTTGGGCTAGTTGGATACAGTCAGTAACTTGCTTGTTGCAAACAGCCGAAGGGACATGCTGTTTGATATGCTCCATCAGTCTTTGGGATGTATGTCCCTGGCATCATACTGGCACTGAAATTCATGTACCATGTTACACATTTGTGTAATAGGCAGAACATCATTTTTAACATGACCACAGTTTCTAATGTGGCTATTGCATGGAAGCAGGTAGCTTCACTCAAATGTTTGAGACAGCTTATCCCTCAATGTAATCTGAGGTAGACATGACACTTTTCAGAACCAAGATTGACAGCCTTAGCGCTTTCCATGGGCTTGCATGATATACAGTGAGAAATGATCTGATCAGAGTAGCCATTTTCCTGAAGGATGGCTTCTAGGTGTCCTATTCCAGCATCAAATTTTCACAATGAACAAAATTGGCCAGAAGGTCCACTATAACTATCAACCTGCATATGTTGGGATATATATGTTGGGATTCCTACGGTTCCATGCACAAAATGATTGGCCCGTTGGCAACCTCGTAAATAAGGCCTGAGCCATTTGTTCACCATGCACTCATGGTTCTGGGAGGAAAGGGGAAGGAGCAGAAGTGCATGAAATAGATTGGACCTGCTGGAGAGCCCTGTTAACTACACTGAGTGGAAATCCTCAGCTGAGGAAAAAGGAATACATAATGAAAGTGCTGATGTGGAAGATTGTCTCATCAGAAATGGAGGAACTGTTGGCGTGGGATACAATTCTTACAGCAAGTAATATGTTTTGTTTAATGTGTGTTGAAACAGAACTTCAATAATTTGATTAATATTCCAACTTATCCCCTTTCCCCACGTTTGAACAATAGCCTCAAATACAGTTGACCAACTACTAGTTGACCTCAGCTTTTATTGACTCCCCCTCCATTGAGAAATCAGACCCTTTTCAGTTAGGCAGGAAGCTGATCAGTGACATCAGGGACGAGCAAAGAGTTAAAATTTCACCGTGTGTGGAAGAACCTTGAATAGGCAGTTAGTGAGTTTAGGGCCAATCCATTGCCCATAGGTTAGTTAAAAAAACATTTTATCTAAAGTCTGAAAACATACTAAAATAGGAGCAGATGTAGGCCATTTGTCCCTTTGATCCTGTGCTGCCATTCAATAAGATCATGTAGATTCCCAATGACCCCTTGCATAATAAGAATCCATCTACTTCTGCCTTATAAATAATCAATTGCCCCACTTTCATAGCCTTCTGAGTTTCAAAGTTGCCCAACTCTTTGAGAGAAAAAAAAGTCTTCCTTATCTTGGTAATAAAAGGGCAGCCCCTAATTTTAAAACAGTAACCCTTATTCTGGTCTTGCCCCCAGAAGAAACATCCTTTCCACATCCACCTTGTCAAGCCCATTCATCAGCTTAGACATTTCAATTAAGTTAGCCCTCAGTCTTCTAAACTCTGGTGGCAACAAACCCAATCTCTCCTATTTACCATTATAAGGCACTGCAGTCATGCAGATGTCAACCTAGTAAACCTCCTTTGAACTATTTACAAATCATTTATATTCTTTCTTAAACAAGGTAATCAAAACTGCGCACATTATTTGAGATATAGTCTCACCAATGTCCTGTAGAACTGAAGCAATAACATCCCTAGTTCTAAAGTCAGTTCCTTTCAGATATCATCCTGTTGGCTGTCTTGATTACATGGTGTACCTGCATATTAACTTCTTGTGACTCATCTGCTAAATCACTCTGCACCTATGTATTCTGCAATCATTCTCATTTAAAAAATATTCTATATTTTCTTCTTTCTGTCGTTGTGAAAGGCTTCACATTTCCACTATTGTACTCAAACTGCTGTCTGCAAACTCCTAATTTCCTCTTCACAAAATAGGTCTGGATATTCCATCAGTTGTTTCTGAAGTGTAGATGGGAGCTGTGCCTGGGGTACCCCATTGAATCCCCAACATCAATGCCCACAACCTGACAATACTCCCAGCACCTGAAACCCTGTCCCCTGCCGCTAGAAATGACTCCACTTCACGGTTCTGGGTCTGTGCCCTGCCATTGGACTCTATTGTTCCCAACCGCCCAACCTCTCCCCCTCCTCCTCCAAAACACACACCCTCTCCCTGCACTGCCCAACACCAGACAAAACCCAACCAGCCCATTCCTGACTTTACTGCCCTCTTCTCCCAGTCTGGACCTAAACCCCTTTTCTTTGCTCTTGTCCTGACATACCTGACACACCACTGGAAAGAGCTTCACTCCATCCTCCTCTCCCTACCCCTGTCCACTTGGCATCCAACTGGCACCCTACTCTCCTATTGGTCTAGCAGCTCACCCTCCCAGAATCCTAATCTCACACTTACCTGACGTACTTTCCTTCTGACAGCTGCTGTCAATGTGGCTATCTGTGATTCTAAGCATTTAATTTTCAGATTTACAGCTTATAGCCTTTCCACCACAATCATTCTGCACTACAATTCTGTCAGAATATGAGTATGGCTCCACATTTCTGAAGGAGCCCCAGTTGGAATTTCCTGCTATAAATAAGAAGCTCTTTTATGGCGTAAGAAAAGAAGTAACAGAGTGAAAATCAATGAGGGATTGCCGTCCTTGAAAAATCCTGCTTATAATGCACCATCATTATTCTAAGTTATGGAAGATGGTTATCGGGAGTTGAAAAGAAACTACACTATAATATATCATAGGTGTCAGCAATGGTCCAGTTGATAGCACTCTTGTCTTTCAGTCAGCAAGTTACTGGTTCAAGTGAAACCTCAGGGCTTGAGCACAGAAGTCTACATTCACCCACCAGTACCATACTGACGGATTGCTTCATTCTGAGGAGTGATGTGTTTTGGACGAGATGTTAAACTGAAGTGGTGTTAGCTTTCTCAGATAAAAACATAAAAACCTCCATGGCACTTTTTCAAAGACGAGTCACATTGATCCTCAGTCAATATCAGGGAATCAGATTATCTGGTTATTAATACATTGTTGTTTATTGAAGATTGTCATGTACAAACCGGCTGGCAGATTTGTACATTGTAATAACGATTGCCTTAAGTAATTCATTGGCTGTGAAGGGTTTTGTGATGTTGTGAAAAGCATTAGATAAAATCCAGTCCTTCTTTAGATCAATATTAAAAGAAAAGTTATGAAGTACTTTATAAAAGAGTAATCACTTTACAATAGAAATGAAAGATTCAACATTTTTTGTCTTCCATCTCTGAAATCTCCAAAATAATTTTCTACATTTTGTTTTGTACTGTTACCAAAGTTTAAGGGGTTTCCACTTTTGTATTTTTGTTCCTTTTCCCGGTCACTCCAGACTGTGAGTTATACATAGAATATAAAAAGATAAAGTTGTTATGTATTTTCCATCATTGAAGGAGCAATATTGCAAATAATATTTTGCCCTCTCAGAACAGATACCATTCAGAAACTAATGTTGAACAGTCCATTTTCTAGGCAGAAGACTCAAGTGGACTGGATTTGCATAAAGCTAAACAGAAAAGCAAGCTCTTGACACTTTAAAAAAATTAATGGATGCAGTTGTCATTTGCATTTATTGTCCATTACCAACTGCCCTTGAGAAGGTGGTGGTGAGCTGCTTTTTTGAACTACCCGAGTTCATGGCGGATATGTACATTCACAATCCTGTTAGGAAGTTGGATTCCAGGATTTTGAAAGAATGATGATATAATTGCAACCAGGATTGATCATGTGGCTTGGAGGGGTACTTGCAGCTCTTGGTGTTCCCATGTATCTGCTGCCCTTCTGGTTGGTAGGGTTTGCAGATTTGGAGGGTTATGTTGAAGGAGCCTTGGTCAGTTGATGCAGTGCATCTTGCAGTTGGTACACTCAGTTGCCAGTGTGCACCAACAGTGGAGGAAATGAATGTTTAAGGTGTTCAGGCACCAATCAAACAGGCTACTTGTTTTCGATGGTTTCCAGAGTATTGTTGGAGATCCACTCATCCAGGCAGGTGGAGAATATTCCATCACACTGCACACTTGTGGCTTGTAGATGGTGGATAGGTTCTGGGGAATGAGGAGGTGAATTATTCACCGCAGGATTCTCAGCCTCTCACCTGTTCTTATTGCCTCAGTATTGGTGTGGCTTATTCAGTTTATTTTTTTGCTTAATGGTAAACCCCAGGATGTTGATTGTGCAGAAACTCAGTGATGGGAACGCCACTGAATGTCAGTGTACGAAGGTTGGATTCTCTCTTGTTGGAGATGGTCATTGCCTGCGTTCATGTAATTCAAAAGTTAATTGCTACTTATGAGCTTGGGCCTTGATATTATCCAGCTCTTGCTATACTTAACCAGAAACCACTTCATTACCTAAGGAGTCACAAATTATGCTGTACATTGAGTAGTTATCAGTAAGCATTCATACTTCTGACGTTATGATGGGCTGGGTGGGGGGGGGTGTGGTGAAGGTCATTGATAGAGCAGCTGAAAATGGTTGGACCTAGGACACTCCTGCAAATATGCCCTGATAATGAGGTGATTGATCTCTAACAACCACAATCAATCTTCCTTTCTTGTAGGTAGTACACCTGATATCTATTGACTCCAGTTTGCTAGCGTTTGTCAATGCCATGTTCAGTCAAATGTTGTCTTGGTGTCAAGGGCAGTCACTTCACCTCATGTCTGGAACTCAGCTTTGTGCTCCAGGGCAAAAGTCTTGTTCTTCAGGCAGCTAAGTTTTAACATTGACAGGTTTGGCACAAATTTTGCTTCCTCTGAAAAAATTGGAAAATAAGGTTTTGAAGATTAAAGAATATCCAGTAGCTTTATATCTGTCTGAGTTACATTGAGAATGACAACGACAACCATGCTGAAACTACAGATGAGTAGCGGGTTTACATCCCGTGCTTTATTGTGCTCGGGGATCAAATCAGAATGTAACTTCTGACTTATGCTGCCTGTTTCAGTGATGCGCACTGAAACTGCTTTATGATGATAAAAGAGTGGTAGTAAATCTGCAGCCTAAATGCTTTAGCCTCCTAACTGATGGTAATTTAGGCTGAATGTGATATAAGAAAGTAGAATAATGTCACCTTGGGCTTTTGGAAACAGCTTTTTTGCAATTGCAAAATGGCTTTATAATGGCTGTTAACATATATTATATTTACATTCCTTTCCTCATTCTCATTAGAAAGGTTGTTGTTTATGATAGTTAGACAAATTTGGCACACCCTCAAGAATGCCTGCTGTTGAGATAGTTTTGACTTTATAATTATCCTTGGCTATTACAGGAGACAGTTAATGGGTTTACGTCTAAATATAAAGTAAAAGGTACAAATAACCTCCAAGAATAGCACATGATAAGCTCATTAAACAATTAAAAATAACACCGAGCAAAGTTTGAAAATATTAGCTGAAGGCAATCTATCCAGTATAAGAGGAGGAAAAAAAGAATTGTGTCAGAGTGACATGATTTCAGTAAAAATAAGCAGTAAACAAGCTAAACCAACCTGATGCGCAACTTTGTCTTACATAACATTTAAAATGTCATTGTGTTTAAATTTATTAGTTACCTTTTATGGTCTCAGAAAGAAGTGTAATATCAATTACGTCCTGACACTAGTGAATTATTGCCATCTCTGCAGGTTGCACTGATTCAAAGTGCACAGGCATCAGGGGCGGGAATTAGAAACATGTTGGCTCACCTGATGATTCAATGTGTTTATTTATACAGTGATTGTTATCGCACATACACAGGAGACAAAGCATGAACATGATAGCAATTCCCCTCAAAAGAGGTTAAACTGTCGCATAGTAATTAGCTGACCCATAGTGATTGGAAATGTCACAGACTTTAGCCATAAGCTCAGCTGCAGGAATATTGGTGCTCTCAGAGAGTTATAATTGGTCTCACTTTATCAGGAGGGGAACATCAGCCCAAGATTCTTGCTTATGATTACCTTTGAGAATTACGGACCGCTTAGCTTATGATCTGTAGGGGGAAAAATGCTAAAGTCTATTGTAAAAGACAGAATAACAGAACATTTGGAAAATATTAACAGAATTAGACAATGTCAGCATGGGTTTGTGAAAGAGAAATCATGAACAAATCTACTGGAGTTTTGTTGAGAATGTGACTAGTGGAGGAGATAATGGAGAACTAGAGGATGTGGAATATTTGGATTTCAAGAAGGCTTTTAAAAAGGTCCCACATAAGAGGTTAGTGGAAAACTTCAAACACACAGGATTGGGGTAATTTCGAGAATTGTGAACTGGTTGACTGACCGGGAATAGAATGGGAATAAGTGGGTCTTTTTTTCTGGATACCACGTGGTGACTATTGGTGTACGACAAAGGTCAGCCCTTGGGCCCCAGCTATTCACATTATATGTAAATGACTTGGATAAGGGAACCAAATGCAATATCGCCAAGATAATAAAATAATGGGTTGAGTCCAGTGACCCTTCTTCAGCACCTTTCTAAGGAAAGGTTATAGGGCTTGAAATGTTAACTCTGTTTTCTCTCCACAGATACTGTCAGACCTGCTGAGTTTCTCCAGAAATTTCTGTTTTTGTTTGGAGCAATACCTCCAAGTTTGTCGATGTGCTGAAAACTAGGGAGATTGTGAGTTGTGAAGAGAACGCAAGGAGGCTTCAGGATATTCTAGATAAGTGTGTGGGCAAACACCAGGCAGATGCAGTGTAACATGGATAAATGTGACATTATACACTTTGGTTTGTAAAACTGAAAGGCAGAGTATTATTTAAATGATACAGGGGAGAATGAGAATTAAAAATGAGTATGAGCCTCTTGATCAATGAAAGTAAATAGCCAGGTGCAGCAAGGAATTAGGAAGGCAAGTGGTATGTTGTCCTTCATTGCAAGAGGATTTGAGTTCAGAAATAGAGATCTCTTACTGCAGTTATACAAGGCTTTGATGAGACCACACCTGGAGTATTATTCACAATTTTGGTCTCCGTACCTAAGAAAAGATATCCATGTCACAGAAGATGTGCAGCAAAGGTTCACCAACAGATACTAGGGATGGCAGGACTGTCATATGAGAAGACATTACTTCGACTGGATCTGTATTCACTTGAATCTAGAAGGTTGAGAGGTGATCTGATTGAAACATATAAAATTCTAACAGGGATGGACAGATGCAGGGACACAGACTCAGGATATAGTGTAGACCATTTAGGTCTGAAATGAGGAAATAATGCTTCTCTTAGAAGGTGGTCAACCTTTAGAATTCACTACCATGGAAGGATGTGAAGCTTGGGTCACTGAGTATATTCAATAAAGAGATAGGCACATTTTTAGATATTAAAAGTATCAAGGGGTATGGAGAAAAAGCAGAAATATTGCTTTGAGGTAGCAGACCAGCCATGATCGTACTAAATGACAAAGCAGGCTGAAAGGGCTGAATGGTCTTATCCTGCTTCTAGTTTGTGAATCAAGTGACACTTTGTACAATTGCATTCTGGGTGAGGATGTATTAGGTTCAGACTTAATTACACAGGGTAAAACAGTACAACTCTATTCACAAATTAAACTTGATGAAAACCACCTGGATACAGAATCGAAGGACAAACCAAAATCCAACCAATCATTACTATCCTCAGTGGAAAAAGGGAGAGCAGAAAATTAGAAAAGGAGAAAGAAAATCTTTATATATTTTATAAGTTATCTCACCAAATCACAGATTCACAAAATTGTTACCATTTGGAATATCTGCAACAGCTCTTTGAAAAAGTTATATGGCTTAATGCCAATTTCTTGCCTTTTCCCTGACCTTGCACATCATTTCTATTCAAATAATCATGTAATGTCCTCTTGAATGCTTTGGTTGAACCTTCTCTCACCACATTTCCAGGCTATGTATTCCAGAACTACTAATGTGGACAAAAGAGATAATTCCAGGTGAGGTAAGAGTGACTGACCTTGGCATCAAGGCTGCATTTGACTGAATGTGACATCAAGGAGCCCTAACAAAGCTAGATTCAGCAGGAATGATGGGGGAAAACTTTCCGCTGGTTGGAGCCATACCTGCCATGAGGAAAAATGGTTGTAGTTGTTGGAAATCAGTCATCTCTGTACCAGGGCATTTTTGCAGGCATTCATCAGGGAGTGTCCTAGGCCCAATCATTTTCGGCTGCTCCATCAATGATCCTCCCTCCATTATAAGGTCAGATGTAACAATGTTCATCAACAATTGCACAATATTCAGTACCGTTTGCAACTCCTTAGATATTGAAGCAGCCTATGCTCAACTGCACAACATTCAGTCTTGGCTGAAAAATGGCAAGCAACATTTGTGCTTACAAGCAAAGAAGGTTACCTCAGAGTACAACAGAACCTTGATCCGATAAGCCAATGAGCCGAGGAGTGGCAGATAGAGTTTAATTCAGATAAATATGAGGTGCTACATTTTGGAAAGGCATATCAGGGCAGGACTTCTACACTTAATGGTGAGGTCCTGGGGAGTGTTGCAGAACAAAGAAACCTTGGAGTGCAGGTTCATAGTTCCTTGAAAGTGGAGTCCCAGGTAGACAGGATAGTGAAGGTGGCATTTGGTATGGTTGTCTTTATTGGTCAGAGCATTGAGTAAAGGAGGTGGGAAATCATGTTGCGGCTGTACACGACATTGGTTAAGCCACTTTTGGAATATTATGTGCAATTCTGGTCTCCCTGCTATAGGAAGGATGTTGTGAAACTTGAAGGCGTTCAGAAAACATTTACAAGGATGTCTCCAGGGTTGGAGATTTTGAGCTATTGGGAGAGGCTGAATAGGTTGGGGCTATTTTCCCTGGAATGGTGAAGGTTGAGGGGTAGCCTTATAGAAATTTATAAGATCATGAGCAGCATGGATGCTGTGAATAGCCAAGGTCTTTTCCCTGGGGTGGGGGAGTCCAAAACTAGAGGGCATAGGTTTAAGGTGAGGGGGGGTAAGATTTTATAGGGACCTAAGGGGCAATTTTTTCATGCAGAGGGTGGCATGTGTATGGAAATGAGCTGTCAGAGGAAGTGGTGAATGCTGATACAATTACAGCATTTAAATGGCATCTGGATGGGTAAATGAATAGGAAGGGTTTAGAGGGATCTGGGGCAAATGTTGGCAAATGGGACTAGATTTATTTAGGATATCTGGTCAGCATGGATGTGTTGAACATGCTGCATATCTCTATGACTCTATGTCTCTATGTGACAAGCAATGACCATCTGTGGGAAGGAGAGAATCTAACGATCGTTGAATCCCCACTGTCGACATCCAGGGAACTACCTTTGACCAAGAACTGAACTGGACTAGACATGTAAATACAGTTGCTACAAGAGCAAGACTGAGTCTGGGAATTCTGTTGTGAGTAACTCATCTGCCTGGTCCATGCATGTCTATCATCTACAGTGCACAAGTCAGTTCTTGGTCAAAGGTAGCCCCTGAATGTTGACAGTGAGGATTCAACGATTGTTAGATTCTCTCCTTGCCACAGATGGTTATTGCTTGTCCCATAGAGACATAGAGTACTGTATACTTACCTGGACAAGTGTAGCTCAAACAGCATTCAAAAAGCAGCCCAACTAATATTTTCAACATTCACTCCCTCCACACTGACACACCGTGGCAGTCAGAGGGGCAACTATGTGCAACATATCCAAGATGAACTTCAATGACTCACCAAGACTCCTCCAACACTTTCTGAGCATTTGACCTTAGTCACTTGAAAGCACAAGCACAGCAGATATATGGGAATGCCACATTTAAAGATTCCCTCCAAGTCACACACCATCCTGACTTGGAACTCCACCGCTGTTCCTTCATTGTCACTGGGTCAAAGACCTAGAACTCCCAAACAGCACTGTGGGTGTCCCTCTACCACAGGACCTATATCATTTCAAGATAATAACTCACCAGCACCTTCTGAGGGCATTTAGGGATGGGCAATTAACATCGGCATGACCTGCAAAGCTCCCATTCTGCGAAAGAATTAAAAATAAAAGGCTATACTTTTCTTCCATGAATTTAGCGGCATATATTTTGGAAGGCATAATTCTGCCGGTTCACAGAAATCTCATTTGTATCAGACGCCTATTAAAAGTACAGAAGCTAGATATAAAGCAACAGAGGTAAAGTGTCTGTTCCTGAGTTGTGCAGATGAGAAAGGAACTACTTGATCCATACTGCAATAACTAACATCAGTGGACACTACAATTAATTACAGGGTGCCTAGATTGGATAAGGAAGTATCTGTCATTGGGAGATCTCATGCACTGTGCAGCCATAACAGTAAATTAATTAAGGAGCAGCTTTGACTCAAAGCATGGATAGCTTTTCAGCCTGTTGCAGCTCAAACATTTGGATGACTGTTTGGATGACATGAGTGGAACGAGGAAGGAAAATACCTACTTTCAAGACCAAGATAATAATGTAACTCCTAGAGATATCACTAAAATGCAACCATATTGTAGAATATTTGAAAGCGGGCCCTTTAATGTTTCTGGATAACATTGTGTCTTTAAATAGAGAATATGTAATGAGGAGCTTTGAGATTTAATCTTTATCCACATTGAACTGGTCATTAATTCGTATCTGTATTCCCAATTCCTTGTGTGCAAGCTGTCTGTATACAGTGCACAACTTTGGCAGTCTGTGGATCTAGTTTTCCCATGTGCATTAGTACAGATTTGTCATTGATTTTGCATCAGATCTTTGCATCTGATTAGCACATCTGTACTAATTACAAGATTTGTGTCATCTTAGTGATACAGACTGTAGTATACTGATTTAACCACTATGGTGTATAATTGGTACTTATACACATATCAAACTATTCTACTGAATCTTCATTTCAAACAGTGTAAGAAGGATTAAAAAGCAAAGAATTTTATAACTATTAGTTACAAATAATTAGATATTAATAGATCTAATACGACATTACTTAAAGAGAGAGGAGTGAATTTTTGAATTGTGCAGTGGTGCATTCTTGTGGTCAACTAAAGGATTTGACAAGAAATTTCTAAGCAATGTGCTCAGAAAATAAAGAAGTGATTTTAGGAAAGTTGGGTACCTCATGATGGACATTTGTGTACTGGAGACATTAGTTTCAACACTTCTAAGATAGATTGGATGAGACTTTGCCAGCAGTACAGAATCTCATAGGGGACATGTTCGGGTGTATGACAGATAAATATGCCTGGCTAACAATACAGTGATTTGTTAAATAAGTTTGTTTTGTTTTTTGTTGCCATTAAATTGATATTGAGCATTCTGTCCTGGAGAATTGAGCATCTTGTATACTTTTGCAACAGTTTTCAGTTTTCTGAGCCTCAATTTCTTGATCTCAAATATGGTTCATGTACAGTTTCATTTAGCAAGACAGGACATACAAATCCCTTTTGGTTGGTTGACCCATGAACTGTGCTGTGTGAATTGGATGAGCCGGGGCCAATTCATGACAGGATACTACCTTCAGATCTGGTGATACTCAAGCAGTGTGTTCACACCCAAGAATCCGTCCTTATAAACAACACAGCTTGTATCCAGAGACAATCTACATTTACCATTTGGTCTTCCCTGCAGCGTAATATTCTTGGTCTCATTGTAATGCGAAAGAATATTTACTGAGCCTACTAAGGTAAGGAAAAACATTAACTTCATTACACATTGTATTGTTGCTTCCAGACTGCAAAACAGCAGAAGATCGTGTGACTTTGCATCACTGTCTATGATCATGTCTCATTCACATATCAGACAATTAAGCATTAGCCCCTTATACTACATGCAGAAACTCAATGATCAACCAATGTCACCCATTGTGGACAGACCTACCAACTACTTCAAGGACTGAGGAGAATCTTCCTACAGCTTTTATACTCACAATTGTATTACATTTCTATTCATCTGGATCCTTTCAGTACATCACAAGGGACATCTGGCATATTAGTCAAGCTTCCATTGTGCTTGTATAAAAGTATGATAGCCAGAGATTTTATGATCGGGGATGCACTGTATGATAGGGTGATGTAAATGGACATGATAATATTTTGAAAAGAAGAATTAAACAATTATATGCAGGCGGTAATACTCATGGATGGAGGAAATCTTATAGACTGGCTTCCATTAGATTGAATAATTGAATGAATTATAACTTCTAATATGGATTATAACAGTTCAAATCTAGGTAAATATTGTGATTACAAAGAACCACCTCCTTCTTACACTGTTGGAAAATAGACAAATATAACAGTAGGAATGCCAACAGACAGGTACCAACACTTGCAGTTGATGGCCAGCAAATCAGTTATAGCTAATCTTCACAGACCTGGATGTATAAACATCACTTTCTTTCACAGAACTTTCAAAAAATAAATTTGATCTTGAATGTGAAAATTCAGGAAAGGCCACATTTACCACCTGTGTCAATTACCTTGAAGGCATTAAAAGCCAACAACAGACTGTGGAACTGGAGTCACCTGCAGGTTAGGCTTGCTACAGGAAGCAGATTCCCATCCCTGAAGATCAATAGTGAGCCAATTGGTGTTTTATGACCATGTAGCCATGTTCAGATTCATTTTTCTTTTTGATGCCAGCCCACAATTACCAGATATATTGAATTCTTTTTTACAAATTATTTTGGTGATATTTGAACTCAAGACCTCTGGTTTGATATTCCAGTAGCACAATTCCTCAGTTACTGTACCCTAAAAAAAAGACTTCATTGTCTTACAAAATATTTACACTTTTTTCACTTATTATAGCAACACATTCACCTCTTCTATCAGCCTGAAAGCTACTACAAAAGCAAACTGACATGACAAGAGATGGATCCATTGCAAATATAGGAGCAGAATTAGGCCATTCAGCTCATTGAATCTACGCAGCCATTCAATTATGGCTGACATGTTTCTCAACCCCAGTCTGCTGCCTTCTCCATGTAACCCTTGATCCCCCTACCAATCAAGAACCTATCCATCTTAATGCACTCAATGACTTGGCTTTCACAGCCATCTACAGCAGATTTCCACAGATTCAGCATCCCCGGTTGAAGAAATTCCTCCTTATCTCAGATCTAAAGGGTAATCCTTCACTGTGAGGCTGTGTCCATAGGTGCTAGTCTCTCTACCAGCAGAAACATCTTCTCCATGTCCACGTTATCCAGGCCTCTAAGTATTTTGTAAGTTTCAAACAGATCAACTCCCCCCCACCCCCCATCCTTCTAAACTCCATTCAGTACAGACTCAGACTCCTCAACCAATCCGCATGTGATAAAACCTCTATCCCTGGGACCGTTCATGTAAACCTCATCAGGACCCCTTCCAGTGCCAGCATATCCTTCCTGAGCTATGCAGCACAAAACTGTTCACAATGTTGCACATGTGGTCTGACCAGAGCTTTATATAGCCTCAGGAGTACATCCCCACTTTTGTATTCTAGTCCTCTCGAAATTAATGTGAACACTACATTTGCCTTTCAAACTGCTGACTGAACCTGTACGTTAACCTTCAGAGAATCCTGCACAAGGACTTATTTTTGAAGCCTTTCCCCATTTAGAAAGTAGCCCACACCTCAATTGTTACCAACAAAGTGCATAACCTCACACTTTCTTGCATTAAATCCCGTCTGCCATTTCTTTGCCCACTGTCCTATCCTGTCCAAGTCCTTCTCCAGTCTGTCCACCTCCTTATCACTACCTGTACCTCCACTTTGTCTCATCTGCAAACTTAGCTACAATGCCCTAAGTTCATTCGTCCAAATTATTAATATATAATGTGAATAGTTGTAGCCCCTCCAGAATCCACTAGTCATGGGCTTCCATGCTGGAAAATACCCCTTTATCCTTATTCTCTGCCTTCTGCCAGCCAGCCAATCCTCTATCCATGCCAATTCCTTGTCCCTAACACCATGGGCTTTTATTTTATTTAGCAGCTTTTTGTGTGGCACGTTATCAAAAGCTTTCTGGAAATCCAAATAGATCACGTCCACTGGCTCTCCTTTGTCTAACAACTTGTTACCTCCTCATAGAATTCTAATGGATTTGTCAGGCATGACCTCCCCTTGATGATGCCGTGCTGACTCAGCCCTGTCTTATCATGCATTTCCAAGTGCTGTGCAATCTCATCCTTATTAATGCACTCTAAAATCTTACCAGTGTCTAAGGTCAGGCAAACCAGACTGTAATTTCCTGTCTTCTGCCTCCCTCCCTTCTTAAAAAGGGGAGTTACACTTGCAGCTTTCCCAGCATCTTCTCTTTTGGTGAAGGCTACTGCACTCACCTGTGCCCCTTGACTCTCTATTTAATCCCACCATTTATAAAAGGAATGAGGTGGAAAAAATGGAATCATAGCCTAATGTCAGTAGCAGGGGAAATGTTAGAGGCAATTATAAAGGATTCAATTATAAAGAATTCGATAACAAGAAACTTGGAAAATATCATTGTGACTAGTCAAAGTCAACATGAATTTATGAAAAGGAAAGTATGTTTGACAAACCGACGGGAGTTTTTCTGAAGATGTAACTACTCAAATAAATGAGGGAGAGCAAGTGGATGTGGTATATTTGGATTTTCAGAAACCTTTCTAAAAGGTCCTACATAAGTATGCAACATGTGATTAAGGGTAATACGGTGGTTTGGATTACAAATTGATTAGCAGACTGAAATAAAGTTTAGGAATTAATACGTTTACTTCACAATGGAAAGTGGTGACAAGTTGGGTACTACACTCATTGGGCTTCAGCTATTCAGAATGAAGATCAACAATTTGAATTAAGAAACCAAGTGTAACATTTCCAAGCTTGCTGGCAATATAAAACTAAGTGGGACTGTGAATGATGAAATCGATGTAATGAGGCTTCAAGATGATATAGGCAACTTGAATGAGTGGGCAAATACGTGGCAGATGCATTAAACGTGGATAAGTGTGATGTTTTCCACTTTGGTAGGAAAAAGCTGAATGGTGAAGTATTTAAATGATGATAGATTGGAGAATTTTGATCACAGACATCTTATTGGACAGAGGAGGCCATTGAGCCCCTCATGCTAACACCAGCTCATTATAAGAGCATTATTGCCTGCTTTTCCCCTATACCCTTGTACATTATTTTTACCTAACTAACCATCCAATGCCCTCTTGAACCTGCCTACACCACTCTTCCAAGTAGTACTATTTGCTGAGTGAAAAAGACTTTCCTCACTTCAGCCTTGTTTCTTTTGCAGGCCACTTGAAATCTATGCCCTCTTGTTCTGTTCCTTTTACAAGCAGGAATAGTTTCTTCCCATCTACTCATAATCCACTCAGATCTTCTCTTAGCTGCTTTCTCTCCAAGGAGAACAGTCCCAATATCTTCAATCTATCCTCATAACTGAAGTACTAAATTGCTCAACAAAGGGACCTGGGTGACTCTTTTACACCAGTCACTGAAGCAAGTACGCAGGTGCAGTATGTGGTTCTGAAGGCAAATGCCAAAGTGGCCTTCATGACAAGAGGATTTGAATACAGGAGCAAGGAAGTCTTGCTGCAGCTGTATGGGACATTGGTGAATGCACCTGGAGTATTGTGTGCTATTTCAGGTTCCTTTACTAAGAAAGGTCATACTTCCATCAATGGAGTGCACCAAAAGTTCAATGGGCTGCTTTCTGTAAGGTCAGGTTTGTTAAATGAGGAGAGATTGAGTCAACCAAGCCTATGTTCGCTGGAGTTTAGAAGAATGAAAAGGAGTCTCATTAGAGTGTATAAAATTCTGTCAGGGTTGAGCAGATCGGAAGCAGGGACGATGTTTCCCATCTATGGGGGCTTGGAAACAAAAGGTCAAGGTCTCCTGATACTTCCATTTAGGACTGAGATGAGGAAAATGTCACCTCTCAGAAGTTGGTGAATTTGTGGAATTCCCTTCCACATAGGCTGTGGACAGAATCTCACTGAATATTTTTAAGGAAGAAATAGATAGATGTCTAAACACTAAAAATAGCAAGACATATGGGAAGGCAGCAGCAGTATGCCATTGAGATAGATAATTAGCCCATGATCATATTGAATGGCAGAGCAGTGTTGATGTCCTGAATCATCCATCACTGCACCCATTTTCTGTGGTTGAGTCACCCAAACACATTGCAGTACACTCACTGACACACTCCCACTCTCTTGCAGGACAAAGTGACTTGTGGCAGCAGTACCTAAGCAGTGGAGGACCACAGGCTATGAGATATCATGACCATGGAGCAGATAGCACTTGTCATTATTGGAGCAGCCACAATTGATTTAACATAAAATAGATGGCAAAAAGCAACCCTGAAACCAGGGTTGAAATGATCAAAGGTGATGGTGTGCTGATACTTAAATCTGTTTCTCACAATCCAGCCCTTGCTCACCTCACACTGTCTTCTGTTTTGACAAGCTGCAAATGGTATAAAAAAGGCATCTCTTGTTTTCCAACCTGCTACTCATCCCCAACCGAACCCTCAAAGCTTTGTCTTCATATTCCCAAGAACTAAAACTGGACCACATAACAGTAATAACAGGAGGATACTCATGTAGAAAAATAACATGACTCACTTGCAGACTTCCAACCACCAGCTCGGGTATTAGCATTGTATCGCATAGGGACACAATCTACACATGCTGACTCACCAGACAGAAATGTCTTGTAGCCAGGACAGGAAACAATGCTCAGGCACAGGCTCTGCTACAGAAGGCTTAGATGAGCACCTGGTTGTGGTAGTCTACAGGAAAGGCTGATGGTTACGTTCATTGAAAGGCTTGGTCCATTGACAAACTCCTCAAGAAGACTGCAGTCAACGTGAAGGCTAGGGGAAGAGTACAATCACAAACGTGGTGCGGGATTTCACACATAGCATGTAGCCCATTCTCTCCAGCTTGAATGTGACAAAGTGGAGAAGAACTGAAGCAGCTTGAAACAAGTGTTACCTAGTTGTTGTGTAAGAGTAGCTTTGTTATTGCCATGATATTATAAATGCTATGAAGAAGGAATAACTGCTGGATGATTTTGTTTTCTTGATGTAATTTGTTTCTATAGTTCAACAAATATGATAAACAGAGCCTGAAAATTAACAATTCACAATGGCAGTGTGATTGTGGTGCAGGCACCATGATTGCAGTCCTGTTAAAGATATAAAATGGACCTGCTGCAGGGGAATTCTAAAGAGCTTAATATTTACGTAGTTTGTATGTAAACTGTAATTATAGAAGGATGAACCAAAGGAAAATGAAATGCATTGT
The DNA here is from genome assembly GCF_021869965.1 of Rhincodon typus. Lineage (NCBI taxonomy): Eukaryota > Metazoa > Chordata > Chondrichthyes > Orectolobiformes > Rhincodontidae > Rhincodon > Rhincodon typus. The sequence goes on along the minus strand of NC_063337.1, from coordinate 36,490,341 downwards.
CATTCATTCTCTGCAAATTAACTTTTGCTTTTTTCACTTTTTATCTTAGCTCTGTAATTATGTTCACAAAGGACTGCTTACAGATTCTTGTAGCTAAAGAAAATTACAGTCATTGAATCTCACAGGTTTGAAAGAAGGATACATAAATACATGTTACAATATGATCGCTCTTCATAGGAATGTATTTTGTATCTACAAATTCCAACACATATTTATTGTTAGACTAAGGTCAGCGGGTGGTAAATTTATGCATGCATGAAGCATTTTATGTGTTACCTTCTACACGTCCATCACTAATATCCTTCCCCAGTGCCAGTTGATATGACAGTATTTGATGTGAAATCATTGAAAGAGAATTTTGGAAATAAAACAATTGATTTAACATAAAATAGATGGCAAAAAGCAATTTGTAAAGAATTAAGAGGCAGTTTTTGCCTTAAGCACATTGAATAAAGCTAGAAAACCTCTTGGGTTTCATTTCTGAAACAATCATGACATGTGAGGCCACACCAGTCTCTGTAGTGTAATAAGTAATATAACTATGACTTAATGTAAACAGCTACAATCAGTAATTGAAAGCTCTGCCTTAAATATTATCAGAATGTGTTGGGAAAAGTGGTTGCCATGTAGGGATCCTGAAAAACAAACTCAAGTGTCTTTGCTTGTGGGCTGCTGAGGTGAGCATTGTCAGGCCCTCAGTGTCTGTTTTGGGAAGCCAGCATCAAGACGTGGGGAGAGTACTGACATCGACTGTCCTTGATGCCAGACCACTACCTCCAAATATCCTCAGCCTGTGATGGTCCTTCCTTTTGAGCTATTATTCATTTTGCCTTGTATCACAGTGACCCTGGACCTTAGTGGGTATAGTATGATCAGCAACTAATAGTTTCTTGGGGGCTCTGCCAGAAGAGCTGCCAGCCTCTGAGTAGTGAGCAGGAACTCCAACCTCTCCACTCACTCTGCGACAGTTCTTGATCCTGATGGAAGCATGACATTGCTCAGTTCAGTTCCTGATTGGCCCTGAATGCAGTAGAATCTCCCAAAAAGAGTCACCGTACCAATTCCATCAGTTCTTGAGCTTATTATGTATATGAGCCAGCAGGGTCGGTTTGGGTCCCTTTCCAGACAGTCCCAGTGAAGTTAGACTGTAACACCAATCTGAGTATTGGATTGATGGCGATTGGGAATAATTACGTTAAGTGGATATGGGATACCTCAATGTAAAGTTCTTTCTCCTAGTCACAATTATCTAGGAGATGTTCTTAAGATGAAACACATAAGAAAAGAAACAACAAAGTATGTGAGTAAATGGTTCAAGAAGCTCAATGGCTGAAGTGAGATTTAAGATGGGACACACCCTATGACAGAAAGCAATGATAAAAAAAAAAGACATCTCTAAGAGTAAATTGACTTGCTTCATGTGATGATAGATTGGTTTGTCTCAATAGTTAACAAAAATACCCCACAATTTAAAAAAGATCAAGGGCACATGTCTTATGATCTAAGGAGAATTCTTACTTATTTCTCTGTCTAAAGACAAAATCAACCCAGAGCCCTACAATCTCTAGCAAATGTGAGTCAAGTTAGCAGGTTCACCCCGAAAACCCCACCTGGCCAGACCTTTAATCAAACCCAAACTATTGGCACCAGTCTGATCCTCACTGACTCTCCAGCAACCACTCTCCTGGAATCCGAGTTGCTGTGGCAACATTTACTCTTATATGCATCTCGTAGTCTGGAGCTATGAATAATGATGGTGGTGGCTCCAATTTGTTTCCATCAGATGGATAACCAATAATTCTTTTCTGTCTGCAACTGGAGTATTGAAGGATTTGCAGATTGTTATGTAAATGTTTGGCACATTATAAGCAAATTCTCTGTGGCCCATCAAGTCCTAGAATGGGATTTGAACCCAGAGTTCCTGGCTTTGAAACAGGGATGCTACCAATCCTTCACAAGATCTTCTCTAATGGCTACAGGAGTAAGAAGATTTACATGAAAGCATGTCAATCAGAGACAAGGTTCTCTGAAGACCAGTATCTCCTCCAGTTTTCAACGTGGTCAGTGGTCAATATTTTTTAACAGCAGAATATTAAATAATTAAATGTTGATTGGTTGGCTTAGAATGAACCGAGTACTTTTGTTTCCACATATGGAAAATTCAGATACTGCAAGCGACTTAAATTGGAGAGATGAACAGAGGTAAGATTTAGTTTCAAGTCTAGTCAAGCTAGGAATACAATGATTCAAAGCTGATTTGGAAATTTCTAAGCTGTTATCTAAGGATTACAAATACTCAGCAAGGAAAGCTGTCAGACCCTAACTCCAAGGCCTCAGAGCAAACATAATTCAACTGCTGTTGCTGTTATATATATTTTTTAACTTATTAAGTCATAGAAAGTGTTGTGTACTGAATTTGCTGCAGCAATTTTCTCTGACTGAGCTAGATTGTTGATTAGCATAAAGAAAACCATGCAGAAGTTAACGCCAGTTTTTAAACAATTTTAAATTGATATCTGTATTGTACTTTAGTGCAGAAGTAATTTTTACAGAATTATCTTTTCTCGCCACAAAGCTAAAAGCATTTTATACAGAACGTACTGAGCATAAATGATTGTCAACATGCAACTACACTGCCACAGTGCTTTTGATTATCTCAAAACACTAAGTAACATAATCATGTCCTACTGTAATCATCAGTTGGCAGCTACACACAGGATAATAGTTTGACCAAGAGGATGTAGCTGTTGTGAAGTGACAAAGCAGACTGTCACCTTCAGAACAGCAATACCCATTGACAGGAATAAACCAATTGAAACATCACTACTAAACTCATTTTTAAAACCAGCTTAGAGACAACAAGGTGTAGAGCTGGATGAACACAGCAGGCCAAGCAGCATCATAGGAGCAAAAAGGCTGACGTTTCGAGCCTAGACCCTTCCCGTCAGCTTTCCTGCTCCTCTGATGCTG
>NC_063337.1:36396185-36486971 GCF_021869965.1 Rhincodon typus | reverse complement strand
CAGCATCAGAGGAGCAGGAAAGCTGACGGGAAGGGTCTAGGCTCGAAACGTCAGCCTTTTTGCTCCTATGATGCTGCTTGGCCTGCTGTGTTCATCCAGCTCTACACCTTGTTATCTCATGTCTTGATTTGCTATTCCTTTTATTTACTGAAAGTATTGAAACGTAGGTGAGCTACTCACTTTCAATTAAAGAATTTTGTTAATTAATAACTGTGCTAATAGTACATTAAAGATTTAATTATTTGGCACTTTTCACAACCACAGGACATGCAGAAGTGCTTTACAGCTCATTATGCATTTTTTAGTGTAGTTATTGTTGTATTCCAAAATGTGACAGTCAATTTGAAGGTATTCTCCTAGAAATAGCCACGTGACAATTTTATTGACTGCGGATAAATATTGGCTGGAGGACCAGGAATAACTTCTCTGCTTTATTCAAAATCATGTCACGGAATAGTTTATATAAACCCGAGGGAAAATGGGACCTCAGTTTGACATCTTATCTGAAAGGCAGTTACAGTGATAATATCTACTATAAGGTCCTTGAAAGGCACTTGTATGTTGGATTGCACACAATTGCATCTCTATGATTTTTACATCAATGACAATGGAGACAATGAACTGAAAAGATCCAATCTTTATCTGATAAAACATCATTATCTTACGTTTCAGCAATCTTGTGAAAGGTTGGAAATTCCACCTCTAGCATCTTGTCACGTTGTCACACATCTGAATGGTCAAATTTATTACCGTGTACGACAGTGTCTATGTTGACCTGGATTATGAGACAACCCCATTTTCAATGCAAAAATATACACTCAGCAAATAAATTCAGCTCCATTTTTCAATTAAAAAATGCATTTTTAGGGATATGCTCGTTTTCAGACTTGGTCTCATCTTTTCGGCTTAGAGTTACATTATCAGGATTATACTTTCCTTTATAAGTTGGCACATGGTATAACGAAAGTGATCTGAGCCATGTTGCCAAGAAGATATATAGGAGCTTAAGACACGCCTATATTGTAAAGACTGCTTATAGCAAATGAAAAACAGAATTGGACTCTCCTGCTCTAACACCTTTGGTTCACATTTTAAACTCAACAAGCAAGTTGGTCCCCATGCAGTCTTGTGGCATCGTGGTACTGTCTTCACTTCTATAGTAGAAGACCTGTGTTCAAGTCCCACCTTATGTGTATGTTGTAGCATTTCTGAGCGGGTTGATTAAAAATAATTATTAAAATAAAACTTTTGGGCTCTTGCGGTGCAGTAGTAGTGTCCCAATCCCTTACTAAGAGACTCAGATTCAAGTCCAACCTGCTCCAGAGGTGTGTAATAATAGGTTAATTAGGAAATATCCAAAAGTTGATTTGCTTTCAATGGAAGTAGCTGTCAACATTTTTAAGGTTGACTTATGTGCTACAATCTATGCATATCCATTTTTTCCACACATAAGTTGGATTTTAACGTGCAGACATGTTGACAAAGAGGGACAGACGGTGCCTTAAAGCACAAGGAAAAAACAAAAATATGTTAATAACATTTTTACATTTCCATGCATTAATATGATTCCTGGATTCCTCAACCAATAAGTATAGCAGGCACAATGATGCTACTCATGACATAATTTCAGCTCCACCATTTGAAACATGCATGGAAAAACAGCTGGCATTGGAGAGTTTGACTGTGTACCTCCAACTGCAGAGTGAGACTTTGAACAGAGTGCTGGAATTTGGGTGAGTAAGGGGGATTTAATCTCTTTCTAAATTCAAATTTTTGCATTTATTTAACAGTTGACGTGTAACTGACATTTACATTTTGATTCTAATTTCATCCAGTCTTAATGAGGAATGTAAAAGTGGAAAGCAGCTGAAGTTATTTCAGTAACAAAACTAGTTTGTTTCTGTAACTGAAACTGAGCTAATTCAGAGCATATACGTAAAAGCAGGGTTCTTGGTGGTACAATGTCAACATCGTTACCTCTGGACCAGGAGGCCTGGGTTAAAATCCCATTTGCACCAGAGGTGTGTAATAACATCTCTGAAAAGGTTAATTAGAACATGGGAACAGGAGTAGGCCATTCAACCTCTCGAACCTGTTCCTTCATTCAATTAGATTGTGATCTGTGGCCTAACTCTATATATCTGTCTTTGGCCCATACCCCTTAATATCTTTTGCTTAACGAAACATTATGTATTGTGGATTTAAAACTAACAGCTGATCCAGCATCCACTGCTTTTTGTGGAAGAGAGTTCCAAACCTTTCCCACCCTTTGTGCATAGAAGTGCTTCCTAACATCTACCTTCAATAGTTTGGCTTTAATTTTTAGACTATGCCTCCTAATTTTTGCTTTGATTATTCATTCATGGGCTGTGGGCATTACTGGCTAGGGAGGCATTTATTGCCCATCCCTAATTGTCCAGAGGGCACTTAAGTGCCAAGAATCCCTAACTAGTTAAAATAGTTTTTTTTAAATTACCCTGTCTTTTCCTGTTAATATCTTGAAGACTTTGATCTGATAACCCTTTAAACTTCTAAATTCTAGAGAAAACAAGTCTAATTTGTATCGTCTCCCCTTGTAACACTACCTCTGAAATCTAAGTATTGTTCTTGTGAACTTACATTGTGGCTCCTTCAAGGCTATCTCATCCGTCCGAAAGGATCTGCTCAGATCTGCTCACAGTGCTCTAAGTAGGGTCCAATGAGGGTTTTGTATAACTGCAACATAACATCTGCATCCTTGTACTCCATTCCTCTTGATGTAAATAAAGGCACCTCAGTACCATTTAACACTGAGTGCAACTTTGAAAAGAATGCCAGTAGTTATGTGAAAGAAATGCTCCTTTATTTTGGTATTTCTAACATTTTCACCCTGTAGGAATTGGTTCTCAGTCTCCTCTGGGGGAAGGAGCCAGATATTATTTGGTGTGTAGCTAGTAAATGATTAAAATATATTCAATTTCTAAGACTTAAAATCGTACAGAACTGGTGGTAAGGTTAACAATAAATGTAAAAAGAAAAATTGAGAAAAAAGAATTAAATAATTAAGTAGTTAATGAAAACCTATCAAAGATGATGAGACAGGTGATTATGTCATAGCTGCAGCATGTGGGATTTGCTGGATGCCGGTGTAATCCAGTATAAACACGTCTGCAATTAACGATTGCTGTTTGAGCAGATTTGCTTGGAGTCACTGAGCTGGAGGCTGAGTCTGCGATACATCCAGAAGTGGAGAAGTTCCCTGATATTTTGCACCAGGAGTTGACTGCACTTGTTAGATTAGGGTCTTCCAATTTGCTCAGTATTCAGGGATAGAGGAATGTGGCTGCACCTGAAACAGTTAATGTGACTCAGAGAACAGGAGTCTCAGTATTTGCAATTGCCAATCGCTTTGAGATTATATCAGTTTATTGGGATGAGCATGGAGGCTGCAGGGTGGGTGAGCTAACTGACTATGGTACCGACTTCAGGAAGCCATCTAAGTCGGGGAGCAAAAAGGAATGTAGCGTACCAAATGATAATATAGCGAGGGGGGATTGACTGTTGTCTGTAGTGAACTGTTGGCAAGAAGGCTGTATTGTTGGCCTGGAGTCAGGGATTTGGACATCTGCTCACAGCTCAAGACTAACTTGCCATGGGAGGGGGAGGATCCGGTAATCTTGGCCTTTGCAGGACAAAGAGAAATAGCTCTGCATAGTGGGTATGAGTGGTTAGGCATTACATTAAGAAGCAGAACCTCAAAGGTAATATTTCTGGATTATTACGTCAGTCACTTGGCATGGGAACAAAATAATATTACAGCAATGGATGTATGGTTCAAAAGACTGGGGAGGTAGAACTGGGATTGGGTACTGGGGAAAGTGGGCCTACACATTTTGGTCCCAACACCTGAACCATGCTGGGCCAAGAGTTTTAGTGAGCTCTGCAACTAGGGAAATAGAAGGGATGCTTTCAGCTAAATAATTGGGATAAGACTTCACATTTGGGAAGATTGGATAAAAGAAGGAGTAGAGGCAAGGCAAGACAGGAAGTTATTAATATGGAAAATATAAACAAACTTTTAACAGGAAGGGAGAGACAAGAGTAAATCAACAGGTGAGGCCAGAGGTAACAAAAATCAATAAAACTGAAAGTTCTGTGTCTGAATACAGATAGCATTCCAACAAAACAGATGAACTGATATTGTACATAGAAGTAAATGATAGCCCTTGAGTTGTGGCTGCAGGATGCCCTAAACCTGAGTATTGAAGGGTACATGACATTTGGATAGGAAGGAAGCCAGGAAAATGTGAACAGGTGGGTCTTTAAATAATGTTGGAATTGACACAATATATAGGAATGGCCTAAGTTCAGGAAACCAAGATATAGAGGTGGCTTGGGTAGAGAAGGAAATGATAGAGGCAAGGTATCATACTTGAAAGCGATTATAAACTCCCAACCATCCCCAACAGCAATCACATGGTAGGACAGAATAGAAACCAAGAAATAATGGGAGCTTGTGGAGGATTTTAATCTGCATATAGCTGGAAAAATCAGCTAGGCAAAAGTAGCCTCAATGAGCAGCTGATAGAATGTTTTTGAAAGAGTTTCTTAAAACAGCACTTTGGGAGCCAAGCAGAAATCAGGCTAAACTACTTCTAGTATTATTCCAACCCATAGAATTAATTAATAAATTCACAGCAAAGACATCCCGAGATAGCAGTAATCAGAATATGACTGAATTTTACATTCAGTTGAGGAAGAGAAAAATGAGTCTAAGACCTGTATTTTAAACATCAATAAGAGCAATTCTGATCAAATGAAACCAGAGCTAACCAAAGTAAACTAGCAACTTCGATTTAAGGATAGTTGAAAGGAATGTAATGGAAGATATTTAAGGAGATATTTGTACATAATACACAAAATAGATACATTTCTACTAGAAAGAAAAAATCCAAGAGGACAAGCCATTGTCTATGGTTGATTAAAATAGTCAAAGATAGCATCAAATTTGAGGTAAAAGTATATAATTCTGCAAATATGGTAAGTCAAAAAATTAGGAAAAATATAAAGAACAACAAAGAATGACTAAGGAATGGAAAACGTAGAGCATGAGAGAAAGCTACCCAGAAATATAAAGCCTGTGAGAGTTTCTATACATAGTTAGCTTAACATTTGTCAGAGGAAGGATGTTAGAACCTATTATTAAATATGTTATAACAGGGTTGTCAGATAAAGTTCCATGTAATCAGGCAGAGACAACATGATTTTGTGAAAGGGAAATCATGCTGAACAAATCAATTGGATTTTTTTTGAAGAAGGAATGTGATTTGGATAAACTGGATGGATAAGTGTACTGTACATAAACTTAAAGAAGAGATTTAGTAAGGTGGCACATCAACGGCTTTTGTAAAAGGTTTACAGTCTAGGTGGTAACATACTGGCATGGATAAAAGATTCACTGACAGGAAACAGAAAGTAGGCATTAGTGAGTTATGTTCTGTTTGGCAAAATGTATTGAGTGGTGTGTCATTGCCTCAACTTTTTACAATGTATAAGGATGAGTTGGATAAAGGGACTGAATCTGTGATGACACAAAGAAAAGTTAGTTGTGAAGCGTTCACCAAGGAATAGAGATAGGTTCTTTGAGAGGTAAAGATTCAGCAAATGGAGTACAATGTGGGGCAATGTGAAATTGGCCGTTTGGCAATAAAAAGTCAAAGACCTTTCATTTCTCACTCACTGTCCTCTAGTTGTTACCCCAAATATTGCTTTATATCCCATTTGCTACATCTGCATTTAGCCTTCACAAACTCAGAAGCTTGACCAACAGCTTCTCAGCTGTTAGCTTAGTCTGACCTTATCTCTGCTGAAGGCCTATATATACTTTGTGTCTCATAGAAGTGTTCAGAAAGACAAGAATAATGATTGATAGTTGAACTAGGGAACACTAGGTAAATGAGTATGCATTATTAGAATGATATGTTTCTGTTTTCTATTCAAGTCACATAAATAATTTTGATGCAGCCACTTTCTTGTGTTGCCTACTCAGTTAATAGTTGGAAAAGCTCAGAACAGGAGGAAGGGTCACCGGACCCGAAACGTTAATTCTGATTTTTTTCTTCGCAGATGCTGCCAGACCTGCTGAGCTTTTCCAGAAACCTCTGTTTTTGTTCCTGATTTACAGCATCCGCAGTTCTTTTGGTTTTCAGTTATTAGTTGACACTCTGTCTATTCAGTTTCATGATGATGAATGGGAAGACTTGCGCAGATGAAAAACAATGAGGGAATGTGATGGGGAATCTTGTTAATTTGTAGGGTTGCTTTGTGTTGGTTGCACTGGGATGGACGTAGCAAAGGCTGTTTTTGCAGATGGTTCATTTTTCCTTGCTGGAAATAAGGTGGGCTTCTCAATGATGACACCATCCAAGGTGGCAAGGTGCACTGTTGGTGATGCATTGTCTGCAATACTCTCCAATTCCTCTTCTCACACTCTCACATGCCTCTTAGTCCTACCAGAGTTTTCTGAAGAGGTTCTGTCTCTGCACCTTATTCCTCCTACAAGTCCAGAGCTCACTGCCATGCAATATTATGCAGTGTACAGCACACCACGGTTCTTCTGAAAGCCTGGCTGGTCCATTCTGAAAAGCATCTCCAGTTCTGTTAAATCACCTGAAATGCATCTCACTATAAAGATGGTTTTGTAATGACATATCTGCTGATCGTCTGTGTAGTTATTGTAATGAGGTCAGCCAGGTGGACCTCAGAGAAAATGAGTTCCCTGACTGGGATTGTTGATCTGGTCCGATTAGAACAGAAGTGTCAGAGATTCTGGTCACTCTGAGAGCTGGCTCAGAGGGAATTGCATCAGTGTCAAGGACTGTCCACCTGTAAATTAAGGGTGACTTGATGATAGAATTTAGGCCTCTGTGGAATTATTTCAATCTGTCTTTCACTTTATGGCTGCAGGACCTCATTCCTTAGATTTAAGAGTGATCTTATCATTCATGTTTTAACTGCCTATCCATGGCCTCCAGGTCAGTGAATCTTCATCCAAGCATATGAGGAGTTAACTTCTTCTGCCTGATATTACTGGACCTGCTGCCTCTGCTGCAGTTGCTCCTCCTGCTGATCATCTTAGTTCTCTTCTGCCTTCCAAAGTGTCACACTGTGTGAGCCACCCATGTTGGTATACATTTAATCCAACTTTAAAGATCTGAAGTGGAGATTAGAATATCAAAGCACAGAGTGTGGGTGATATTTCCAAACTGTGTAAAACTACCTCTGAAGTATGTAAAGTAACCTTCCAGTGCATGTACTATGAACAATACTTTTCACACAAGGAGGTATTGAAACTACTGTTGGTACTGAGTATTTATCCCATTTTCCCTTGCCATGGCTTCTGATTCCTGAATTGCCACTGCATTTCCATTTTGTTTTCACTGTTGATTTCCCAAACGACTGGAAAACATATGGAGCCAAAGTTGAACTGCATTATTATTGCTCTAATTATTTTTAATTGATACCATTGTGCTTCAAGACCTCTGTATTCAAACTGACATTAATCATTTTGAAATTGACAAGCCTCCTCTCCCAAAGCACTCATGCAGCCTTTACCCACTGCAGTGAAATGCAGAAGTCAGCGGGTTCGAGCTAATGCACTCGGATTCTTCCAGGATTTTGCCTTTCACCAACAGCAAACTCACATACTGAATTCATCTGTATGAACAACTTCCCACCCCCAATGCCAAAGTGACTGTCATGTTCTTCAAGTGGATGTAATGGATCTCATGGCAGTACTCGAAGAAACAAAAGTGTCCACAGCAACATTATCTCTGGGCCCAAATCAACAAAATAAGTGAACTTGCCATTGATGTCACTTTAGCTTTTGGATCTTGTCCAGTACGTACTGACGTTGTGCTGCTTATGCAGCCTACTTCTTTAGATATTCCCTTTGGGATTAGGAAATGGGATCTCTTTGATGTCAGGACATTTCAAGATGAAGGAGAGGAGTTTCTCTGGTAAAGTCAGGAATCCAGTCTCTACTCTTTTAAAGCACAAATGGTTTAAAGAACCTTGAGTGGGGCAATGAACAATCAAATTGTCAATGGAAACTAACTAACTAACTGATTACAGAAACTGATCAAACACAAATGAAAATGTCATCTTTGCAGGTGATGCTGCTCTCCAATCCCTGTGGAGTCCACTGAACATGAAAGGCTGATCCTGTGCCAATGGACTGTGTGTGCTCCCTCTCCACAGACATAACCCCAGAAGAGGAGCAGACTATTGGATGCAGTGACCACCTCTACAGTCCACTAACTGGACATCTGACACTTTGGCCAAGCCCAGGAGCAGGTCCATGAGGAGATTCTCCAATCTTCCCAGTCCTTGCTACACAGGATAAGAAAACCAGTCTCTAAGGTTTCCTATGACATCGCTGATTTCAAACAACTCCAATTTGCATAATCAAAAGGTGAACCAGCTGAAACAGTGAAACATTTAGGCATTCTGGGTTCAGGCTAGAACATCAGCATTAAGTGTACTGACCCCTAATATGAGGGGCATTGAAAGGGCATAGATGTGTAGCTTTTCATTTTGTAGCACATCAAAGCAATTCTTGCTCTTAGCTGGTAAACTCCTTGCAGTTGATAAACAAAATTTTTTTTGTTCTAAGGTTTACAATCTTCTGTAAAAGCTCTGCCCTCATGCAACCCAATATTGGACGTTAATGTTGTGTGCTAAATTTTCATCTGGTGTTGTCTTCCACTTGGCTGGTCTTGTTGCTAAGGGAGGTCCAACAGAACAATCAATAACCTGACGATGCCCAGCATTTTTAAATGTATCCAAAGGTTAATTAAAATCAAAAACAAAAACCGAAGCTTGAAGTTGTTTGCACAGTAGCAGCTGTTATATATTTCCCGAATGCCTAATATATCTGTGTTTGAATTGAATATTTGTGGCTTCAGCTCCTGTGTGAAAATTCCCATTGTGGCAACAAGATTTTTTCACTATTAATAATTTCATGCATGAACTTGTTTCTGTGTGATTATTACTTGTTACTTTATGTTCTAAACAAATAATGTGGAGTTTTGGGAAGAGGTGAACCAGTTGTCTTTTTTGGCCTGTTTTTATCAAGCATCCTGACAATCTATGTACTCAGGAGTGTGATCCAAAAAGAGGTTCAATGTGAAAGATGAATGACTATTTATAATGCCTATAGGTTTCATGACACCACTTATTTTTTTTTAACACCAGTTACCTGTCCTGAAGTTAGTGTCTAGTGTTGTAGTATGTTTTCATAGTATGTGCCCCTTTTTAAACATTAATTAGGAGTAGTTGTTAATAAGCTGTGTGGTGTTTACTCTACATCAAGGCCAACTAATCTCATAGACATAAGCACAACACTCCATGTCTTGCTCATCTCCCAAACTTTATTTAAAAAATTTCTGCGCCATCTGGAAGTCAAACTGGAAGCCAGCTTCAGACCTGAAGACTTTCTCATCCATAGCTCAAGCTGCAGTGTAACCTGCTCAGGAGAAACAGTTGAAACAGTTAAAAATAGACAGTTTACTAAGCTGCTTGTAGCTATTACCCCACACCATTCTTTATGGTAATCTGTGAATGGACAAGGTACTCTACTATAGTAGACAGAGACCTTGTGAATTTATGCAAACTAAGGTATCAATAGCACTTCAATTTGTATCTTAACTGGAGCCAGTGTGGGGAAACCGCTGTGACTTTACAGCCAGTTTGAAATAGTTCTGTAACTACTAGAACAAGGTAACCGTTTGAGGTAAGTGGGACACTTCCCTCTCTGACTCCAATAGGCATAAGAGTACTCCTACTGGCCCCAACATGAAAATCACAGCCCCTTCTTCTCCTCTGAATCTGCCAGTCATTCAATGAGCTTCCCCTCTCCTAGAAACCCTTCCCTGTCACTTAAATCTGCAAAACGGGTGGGTGGTTAAGGGATGACCTGTCTTTCCCTGCTGGCAGATGCCCTGCGGGTCCTTGACACACCTTCCAGGTGGGAAATAGATCAACATATTTTCATGAGTCTCGAGGTTTAAAATAGCTCGCTCCTTTCCCAATTTGCCTGAAATAAGCTTCTGGTTAAAACTGACCACATCAACAGAAGACTATAGTTATTAATGCTACACCCATTTCAGCAGATATTGATATGCATTTTGAGTTCAGAAAACTACACTACCACTTCAACACAAGAATTTTATAAATGCAGAACAACTGAATCCCTCCATATACTTAACTTACTTTAGTCACAAATACTGTCAGTATATAAATCAATATACAGAGACCAATTAGTTTAAAATGGATTGGTATATAATTTGTAAATTAGATTAGTTCAGTATTTATTTTTAATGTCAGTTTTAATGCTCAAAGGCAAAAATAAATATCTCTGTGGTTCACATATTATAACTACCTTTGTCCAACTATTCTCTAAATGTTCTTGTTCTTGACTTGTCTTTACTTTGTCTCTGTCATTTTCTTATACCTTCTTCAATGTAATCTCTATCTCAAAAAAATTCTTATGTTGCTGCATTTTTTCTCTTTTCTGCCTCTCTTTATTATTTTCCAAATCCCCCTGTATGTATTTCAAATGCTTGAACTTCCTTTCAGAACATTCCTGTGATGTCCGAATCCATGGTGGTTCAGGAAAACACGAACTATCTCTCTATCCAGCAGATATCTGTTGTGCAAGCAATGTCTCCATTTGCTTCTTCCAAAAAAAGAGCAAGATTGAACCTAGAGGACAGGACCAGAAAATATCATAACATTGAACTTGCTCTTCCTTACATGCACTGTGATTTTCCCAAGAGTGCTGTTTGCAAACCATCTGTATTGAATGAAAATGACATATTTGTGATGGTACTTAACTGCTGGAGCTATGTGAGCCATTGACTTACTCAGCTGCTTTAAAGCTATGGTGGTTGATGGTGAATAGTGGATGGGCAGATCATAAACAGCTCTCAAACACTTCTCAGTTGCTAGAGTGAGAAATTCTGTTATGGCAGTAGTTTAGGGTTAATTAGGGGGAGTAGGAAGACTTATATTAGAATGTTACTCTTGGAGATCAGAAAATCTATAGAACATCTCCTTTGAATATGAATGAGTAGATTAAAGTACGTGACAGGGCACATTAGTTCATGAATGAATGGAGAATATCAAGTTGAATGGTATTGTCTGACTTCATGCTTAAGGTTTGCATAAATGTGAAGATAAAGTGATTATGTTTCATTCTTTTAAAGGCTTTAATGCAATATGACAACAAAAGCGGAAATATGACGGAGATGCAATGGAGAGAATGGGGAGGCAATGGTCCAGTGGTATTATCACTGGACTGTTAATCCAGAGACCCAGATAACGTTATGGGGACCTGAGTTCGAATCCCACCACTGCAGATGGTGGAACTTGAATTCAATAAATATGTGGAATTAAGAATCTAGTGATGACTGTGAACCCATTGTCAGGAAAATCCATCTGGTTCACTAATGCCCTTTAGGGAAGGACACTACCATCGTTATCTGGTCTGGCCTACATGTGACTCCAGACCCACAGCAATGTGGTTGACTCTTAACTGCCCTCTGGACAATTAGGGATGGGCAATAAATGCTGGCCTAGCCAGCGATGCCCTCATCCTGTGAACGAATAAAGAAAAAAATAAATTATTTAGGTTATAAATAGCCTCTAAAATGCTTTGAAAGTATGGCTTTGAGTTGACAGTAAGAATTGATTGGAAATAAAGATCTCAAATTCTGGTCCCCTCCTCCACATTTAATGCTGGTGTCTTTCTCAGTGCTGCAGGCTGACAATCAGCCATTTATTGATAAATAGGGTCTGTGTCTATTTGCACTAGATCACGTGGAAACAGCAGATTCCAGAAAGTTAGTGATTCAAAAGATACAGTTGGAAAGAAATCCACTAAATTTGAGCTTTCCAATTCATTTGACTGATGTAATTAGAGTCTTTATAAATTTATCACACTATTCTATTTTAGCTTTTTATCTTCATTATATAGTAGAGTGGTTTCATAATAAATCCCGGGTGATGTATAATGGTTTTAAAAGGCTTTCGGCATTCTACTTATGTGAACATTGCTGTTTTATTTAATACTGAAATTTGACTGGCTTCATTATTTGCATTGGACAGCATGAGAAACTATACATCAGTTATCAAAAGATACCATCTCCCAAAAGGTTTTCAAATCATAACATCAATATAGGAAGTGACAATAATGGTACAGTTTTTAATTGGACACAGGCCATCATTTCCAACATATCAGAATGTGACAGTGACGTCTAATAAGGACCTGAGAGATTAATTTGGATTATCTGAAAATAGTTAGTTCAAATAATTTCCATGAATTACTATGCATTAATCTGTGTAATTGTGAGCCAAAATATAATTCATGTCACCTTTTCATTTGAATGCTTGTAATTAAAGGTGAAGGAAATATTTCAGCCTTCCCCATTCACCAGAGAAAATCTAAATAAATTTATAGCATTTTCAAGGATGCATTTTACCCATGAGCACTTATGAAATGATGTGTAAGAGACCGGTACTAGATATTTTGATTAATATTGTCAGTACTATCATTGCTCTTATCTCTGAAAAAGAAATCAACTTGTAATTTTTGTTTACCTAATCTTTTTTGGGCTAAATGGAGCATTGAATACCAATGCAAAAATTCTTTCAAACCTAAGAATCATTGAAAGGCCGAAAGCAGAACATCAAAGATGTAACAAGAATTTTTAGGAAAAGAGCATTAACTCTGACAAGTTATCTCTATGATGGGCCTTAACATGACCTGCTCAACTTTTTGCCAATCTGTCAATCTCTCCTCACAGGAACACATCTAATTACCTCTTCAATCAATTTGTGTGGTCTGCTTCAATGGCTGACCCGTTAAGTCATCATTGTGGGAATTACTGTTTTGCAGTAATTATGTTTCAGCGTAGAAATGGTATCAATAAAAATAGTTCAAAGCTGACCACTGCAATTGGGCCATGCGAATGGTCCATTAATTTTCTATCTTTCTAGCAGCAAGAATAACAATCTCTGTGGCTCCTGCACGACCTCCAGAGGGAGAAGCAGTAGATGAAGATGCTCCAAGAAGATGGATGAGAATGACCGGAGCTGTCAGCTGTCAGGAACATAGGTGCAGACTGTGGATGCCCCAGGCCATTACCAGTGAACTGTGTCATCTGCTGCAGCAGGACCTGCAGTCATGATGGCTGCGTGGCTATCCCCTCCTGATTTCCATCAAGGCTACCTGAATCTTCAATAGTCATGTCAGCAGCTCATTACAAAGAGCAAGTGGGGACCTGTGTGCCATCTCCCTTTGCTCAGCCTACAAATTACCCAGGATATCACTGATGACATTTTCTCCAGGAAAGTTTACATCCTTTTCCTGCAACAAAGAGAGTCAAAGACACTGAGAAGTGAGATTCCCCATAGTTTGAATTCACATTGCACTGAGAGACCCAATCATCAAACTGCAGAGTTTGTCAATGGAAACAGCTTCAACTCCATCAATGTTTGACATATCGGTGACCATTGCTGCCAGATTTTAGAGATGTGTGCCACATAGCCTGGGAACACTGGGTTTATTGCCCGTGGAAGTCTCTATAATCACGCCTTTCTGCCAGGTCTTACATTTTCCCCTCATATGGAGTAAGGAGACCTGTGTCCTCCACCCTGAGACACACACACACACACACACACACACACACAATTGGTCTTAGCCCTTACTGCCTGATGCCATGACGCAAGGGGAAGGTTAAGGGGGTTCAAGATGATGGAAGAACCATTAGTAGTGATGCAGGGTTAGGAGAGATAGTAACGTGTCCTCGGTATGCACGTAGGAAGTGCAGAGGGCAGGAGTGTTAGTAGTTTGAGAGAATGAACTGGTGAGAACAAGTACAATGAGGATAAGGAATACAACAGAATATGCTAGAAGTATTCAGCACATTTGGTATCATCTGGGGAATCAAAAATCATGTCAACTTTTCAGGTCAAGGACTTTGCATCAGAACATGTAGACTGCTATTCACATGGAGTCTGTTTCTCAGGTGCATTTAAAACCAGTATGAAACTGCAAGCACATAACTTTTGCCAGAACACAAAAGCAGTTAAATGCCTTAATATGCGCAAAAGCAGCAATTGTTCCGTTGTACTGATCGTTTTGGAAAACCATCACTTCAGGAAG
Organism: Rhincodon typus; assembly: GCF_021869965.1. NCBI lineage: Eukaryota > Metazoa > Chordata > Chondrichthyes > Orectolobiformes > Rhincodontidae > Rhincodon > Rhincodon typus. The sequence goes on along the minus strand of NC_063337.1, from coordinate 36,472,765 downwards.
AGTCCTTACTTTCTCAAATTTCAACCATCAACGAAGACCCTGATATACAGTTTTGAGATGGTTGTTAGAAACGTCATTCCAGCACTATGACCAATTTATTAGAGAGTCTAACTTTACGGTGCAGAGTGTTGCTTTGGGCCCTAGTGGACCAGACACAAATTGCACTCAAAATTCCTTGAATTGTAGTTTTGTTCATGCTTCCATTCAAACTCATTTGCTTATTACCGAATCCCTACAGCATGGAAGTAGGCCTTTCGAGTCCACACCGACCATCTGAAAAGCATCCCACCCAGACCCACCCCATCCCTGTAACACTGTATTTCCCATGGCCAGTCTACCTAGCCTGCACATGTTTGGACTCTCGGAAGAAACCAGAGTACTCGGAGGAAACCCACACAGACACAGGGAGAATGTGCAAGCTCCACACAGACAATCACCTAACAGTGGAATCGAATCCAGGTCCCTGGTGCTGTGAGGCAGCAGTGCTAACCAGAGTCACCGTGTTTATAGCCACAGATATAAATTCTTCCATGAACAAGAGCAGTCAAATAGTATTTCAGAAAATAATATTTATTTTTACATTTTCATTTTAAAAAATTAATTAATGTATTTTAGAGTAGTTACATGATCTATTCTTATTAGTACAGATGAAAATGGGTTGATCACAAAATAAACATTTTTTATCAGTGCCCAATGAGTAGTATGATTTTAAATACATCCCAATTATTTTCAATACCTATCAGATTTATTTGCTGGCTATTTATACAGTTATTTAAATATTTCTCAATTTTTTAAAGCTTCTATGTTAATTTCTTTCCACATCCTCAAAAAGCTCATTTATAAGAACCTTTTTGAAGGGTCAGAAATAGGCTTGATAGTTACCATGTTGATTAATTAGGTCTAGAAGCATAGGCAAATTTGTGGGTGGGGTCAACTTTCAGCGCAATGTTTCTTTAAAACAGCTTAAAGGATCAGTGAAATTTGATTTGTGTTAGACATAACCTGTGCTCAAAATTCTTCGAGCTGAGAGTAGGTTTGATGAACCTGGAATAAATTGTGCTGAACAAACCAGCGCAAACTAGTGGAAACAGCACCCCACCATACTCAAGAAGCTGAGAGGGTGGGAGATCAATGTGGTACTGCAGGAGAACTGGACAAGATAAAGAAAGGATTGGTCCAACATAATCAAATGCACCCACAAGAAGGTGCAAACACTAACAATGGAAACAAGTATTCAAGGAAATGTGTTCTATCCCCAGCCCTCATGAATTAAGCTTATAAAAAACAATATTGCGAGCCAAAAAATACTCCTTTGTTCCAATCCAAAAAGCTAGAATAAGATCTTTCCAAATTTGGTCTGAAACTATTCAACGTAATTCATGTGGTACAAGACTCCAAAGAATAGTTAGCTTGAGTTATGGAATTCTCAAGGATTTGATATTCCACAGTATTTGGATTTTGTTAGACCTTGCAGGATGTTTCCAGTATGAACAAGAAGTTAATGAAAGATTCCACCCCTAATTCAAGCAAGATTTCCAGTAGAAGTTGTGCCAGTGTGAATATACAAGATGTGCAGAACTTTAGAACATCCCTTTCCATTCTCTCAAATAGTTTACTCATTGGCGCATAGGCTTAACAGTGCATTCTGGAGCAGCAAGAAATAGATTCCACCAAGGCCCTGTACATATATTTTCTTTATTTTGAATGAATTCAACTTTGCACTTATTATCTCTATAATATAATGTATTGGCATGTGAAATGTCCAACCTAATACAATGTTTATGCATTAATTTCTATTTGTAGGCCCTAGAATAGGAAGCTAGAAATTCTTGAGTTATCTAGGGTAATGCATAGAGAGACATAACAGCTGAATTTCATAAAATAATAGAATCCATACAGTGTAGAAACAGGTCATTCGGCCCAACACCAATCCTCCAAAGAGCATCCCACCCAGACAAATCCCCCGACCCTATTCCTGTAACCGTGCATTTCCCATGGCTAACCCACTTGGCCTGCACATCCTTTCACACTATAGGCAGTTTAGCATGGCCATCCACCTAACTTGCTCATCTTTGGATTGTGGGAGGAAACCAGACCACCTAGCAGAAACCCCACAGACATGGGGAGAATGTGCAAACTCCACACAGACAGACACCTAAGGGTGGAATTGAACCCAGGTCCCTGCACTGTGATGCAGCAGTGCTAACCACTGAGCCACTGTGCCACCCACATCACACAAGAGGAGAGGTTGAGATGAAGAGTTCTTACAGGTAACCTCTGCCAATGTGGGGATTGAACCCACACTGTTGGCATCACAAACATCACAAGCTTCACAAACCATCCATCCAGCCAACTGAACTAAACCAACTCCACAAATTTCCCTGAACAAAAACCTGTTGCCTTCCCTTTTATGCAGATATTTGTGTTACTTACATGCAATCATGTTGATTGTTTACAGAATATTGACTATCCTTCCACAGATGTGTGAACTTTGAATGATATTTACAAGAAACAGTGCTATAATTTGTTGCAGCTTCACTTTCCTTCAAAATACTTTAGAAACAGAATCCTTTCCCAATCTCATCCAGCGTAGTCTACATCAAGTGCAACTCCCCAACAAGTTTAAGATGCCATTGAAAAGAAAGAAAGAAAGAAAAAAGCAGCAAGAGCCTAACTTAGTCTTCAGCATAGCCTTAGGATACATAGACTTTACCAGTGGTATTCACGAGAGATTTTAGTTGTAAGCTATTGCCTTAGAGACAGAGACAAATCTGGACATGCCAATAATAGTCTTCATTTTCAGATTACTTTTGGAATTAATCATACGATAACAAACATATGCTTTCCTGAAGCTGGACAGTAGAAACATACATTAATGTTCAAGGCATATACGTTATAGTGAATAATGTATAATGTATAGTTGAAGAATTGAATGTTTGATTTAAAACTAGTTCAGCATTGAGCAACCTGTGCAGTGTCTAACTGATCTGAGGTGGTCATCTGGGAAAGAGGTGAGATTGGGATCATAAGAATCCTAAATAGGATCAGGAATACAACATACCCCAAGTCAAACCTGCTGTGCCGTTCACTAGGATCCTGGTTGGCCTTTTATGTTGATTTCACTTTCACATTCTATCTGAAAAAAACCCTTGATTCCTGTTGTGCCCAAACATTTATTGATCTCTGACTTTAATACACTCAATGACAAGGTATCCAAAGCCCTCTGAAATTCCTGGAGATCCCAAAGAAAATCTCTTTAAATGAAGACATTTCTCCTTGTCTTATCCTGAATGGTTGACTTCTTATCCTGAGAGATTGCCCCCAATTAATATAGAGACTCTCCAACTAGAGAAAGCATCCTCAGCAGCTCCCTGCTACAAAAAGCTTTGCTCCAACCACCCGTTGATACTGGATAAATAACAATTGTTTTGGAATGTGGGATAGTGGAGGAGTTTTTGAGTTAGGTATCGAATTGAGTTAGGTAATTTTCAGTGAGGTTGACATGAGATGTCCCATGGATGAAATCTTGAAACACACTTAGTTGAATGTGTGGAAATAGGAGTATTATGCCTTTGAAATCGATTGCAGGAGACCTGTTGAATTTATGAAGATAGACACTGTTGGAAGTATAGGTGCATGGTTCCATTGAAGACAAGGGAGTAGAAGAGGGCAATGTGGTTGAACATATTGAAAGCAACAGGGAAGATGAAGTGAGATGGTCACCTCAAAATCAAGCAGGAAAATGTACCGTTGGTGGTATTGTGTCACGTGGTCTCAATGTAGTGCTAATGGAAAGCAACCAGACTGAAGAGATTTCTAGATTAAAAAGGGAATAGGATGGGAGGCATGCATGGGATCTTCAAGTAATACTGGAGGAGGTGATGGTGCCTCTCTATTCTCTCTGACTTGGATATTTTCAGAAAGGGTTAATTGTAGCAGGTTTAAAAGAGCAGTGAATAATTCAGAGGAGTTAATCATCAAATAAACATGAACAGTTACTGTATTTCATCTTCTGTAAACTTGAGGATATCCGAAGTTCTCTATATCTTGCTTGTCACTGATTCTGTAATTTCCTCTAACCCTATAGCTCTCAGTTATCTGAATTGTTCCAATTAGGCTTTCTTTCTCAGCTCCAATTTTAAACACTCCATCACTGGCCTGTGCCTTCAGCTCCTAAGCTCTGGAATTCACTGCTAAAATCTTTATATCCTCCTTTGAGATACTCCTTCAAACCTACCACTTTAACCAAGTTTTTGGTTACCTGCCCTATTATCTTCTTAAGTGACACAGGATCAAATTTTGTTCAATAGTGCTGTATGAAACACCTTGGAACATTTAAGCACATTAGAGGCACCATGCCTTTCAAATTGTTATTAAGTGTTCACCCACTAATGTTGGCAACAGTAATTTTTCGGGTATTTTTAAGCAAAAGTACAATTTGAGTTACCCAAGGAAATATCAGTGCATTTCTTTGTGCGTAAGTTATTACGCTATGCTATTCCCTCTGGTTTGTGTTCTCACGGACAGGAAAATATCTGACACATTACCACATGCAAAGTCAAAAAATATCCAGCAACTGGTCTCCTTTCTCGTGATAGATCCAGTTCCATATACGTGCAGACAATATTTCATTCTTTGAAAGAATTTTTCCCTGCCAATTTTTCCCAGAGTAGGGGATTCCAAAACTGGAGGGCAAAGATTTAAGGTGAGAGGGGAAAGATTTAAAAGGGACCCAAAGTGCAACTTTTTCATGCAGAAGGTGGTGCATGTATGGAATGAGCTGCCAGAGGAAGTGGTGGAGGCTGGTACAATTATAACTTTTGGATGGGTATATGAATCAGAAGAGTTTACAAGGCAATGGGCCAAATTCTAGCAAATGACATTAGATTAATTTAGGATATCTGGTTGGCTTAAATAAGTTGGTCCAAAAGGTCTGTTACCACGCTGTACATCTCTATGACTCTCAGTTAGCAAATTGTACGAAAAGTAAACTGATCCTGATCACCTGTTATCTGTTCTTAATACTCCACTATCAAATACTGCTCTTATTATGTCAGCATGCATGAACAACTATAAAGGTAGGAGTTGACAAGTGTCCGATAGAGATAGGAGTATATTTGACAATAAAATTCATTTTGAGCTTACTGTTTTTTGTTATAACTGTAATAAAATCCCATAGCTTTGAGCTGGGTCTTTCAAACAGTTCGCCTTTACACACCTAACAGCTCCCTTGGCTACGTCTGAAATCTTTCTCGGGTTAGCTGGCACATTCCTCCCTATCCCCAGTATTTCAAACTCACTCCTTTGCCAGCATTTTCTTTTAAAATGAGCAGGCCAAACTAAGATTTTTCCTGACTCCTGCTATCTGCTTGGAAGATGACAATCCACCCATTGTTCCCGCAACAACATAAGCAGAGTGTGAGTTGCAGATTTCTGCACTCAGTCTCAGCTGAAGGAATAGCCTAGGGAACCTACAACAGGCGGGGAAAGATAAAAGAAAATCTCATAACTAATATGTAGTTAAAGCAAATGGAACACTGTAAATATTCTAAATGACCTTTAAAAAATTCCCAAGAGATGCCCAATCAAAATATTTTTTCTCCTGATGCTTCATTTTGTTTTTTTTCTTGTTTTGAGTATAACTGATGAGGTTCCAACAAAGCCACAATCCAATTGGATCTGACTTCATTGTTCTATTCATCAACTGCATGTGTTAATTAGAGATTCAGTAATTAAATCACAAAAAAGTCCAATCCACAGTAGGTCTAGTACAAATTAACTGTTGCTTTACTGGAATGTTTCCGTTTGCACAGTAAGGTTGAGCAAATGGCAACTGCATCAAATCTCAGCCAAACCCCTCATCCAGCTTAATAACTAGCTAACAATTGGCTCAGCCTTGAGTTTCTGTTTGACTTTTTAAAATAAACAGTATCTGAATCAATCTAATCATTTTCCTCATATATAGATAAACTCAGGCATCGGCTCTATCTTTGATCCTTCAATAATAAGAAAATCAAATTTGAAAATAAATGCAAATTCCCAGGATATGTTCTGAGCAAACTCATAAAGCCAGGGTATCAATAAGGTATATCATACATAGATAAGGTTTACACTTGTTATAAATTAAAGAATATTTGTGCTTTCTGTTGAATTAGAGTCAATACAGTATGAAGCTGGAGGAACACAGGACTGATGAAGAGTCCCGACCTGAAACATCGACTCTCCTGCTCCTCTGATGCTCCCTGACCGGCTGTGTTCCTCCAGCTCCACACTATATTGACTCTGACTCTAGCATCTGCAGTTCTTGCTATCTCTTCTGTTGAAGTATTAGTGCAGCCTCAGTTATTATGGGGGACTGGTGAGAAGAATCTGTTCCAGAACCCATAGACATTGCTGTACATAATGCCTTGCAAGTCAGGCATGGCCAGTAAATGAGTAGTCCAGTATGTCAGCCATTACCAGCAATCTCTTGACTTCAAATTAATTCAGACCGATCTGACAAAATTAACCTTATTGTGGCCGTGTCTTCCCAGATGTTGAGTTCAGTGTTTAAGGATTCCATTGTTGCCTTTCATTTTTATTTGGCATTTTATTTGCCCACATCCATTACAATATTGAACAGCAGCTCACCACAGTAGACAACTTTGTGCATTCAAATAATAGGCCTGCAGGTGACATTAAAATGTACATACTCAAAAAACTCAGCAAAGCCCAGAAGAAAGCCCAGTTGATGATATCAGATATTAGAAGATTCAGAGTTCGGATCAATATGCCCGAATCACTGTATTCCCAACGTTTGGACAAAACTAAGTTAGAACAAAATCAGGAACAGTTGCCCTCCCTACCAAACTTCCTAGCCTATGTTACCCATTGATGTGAATAAAGCCTCACCAACCTAACCTTTTGTATGATGAATCATAATAAATGTCATCATTCTACATTGGAATGGGCCTCATCTTCCATCAGCATAATCTTAACTACCGAGGACTAGCTGTCCAGTACAAGATTCCACCTTCAGACAAATTTGAATAAAATAACATTTCCAATGTTCACCCTTGCTAGGGGCTCTGAAAGGTCCATAAGATTTGATTCCAACAATGACATTGGAATTGCACCCAGCAAGAACCTCCACCATTTAAGGGTCAGTAGAGATTCCCCATTTAATATAGAACATACATAGAACCTAGAACTGTACAACACAGGAACGGGCCCTTTGGCCCATCATGCTGTGCCAAACATGAAGCCAAATTAAACTATTCCCTTCTTCCTGCCCTTGGTCCATATCCTCCATTCCTTGCATATTCATGTGCTTATCTAAAAGTCCCTTAAACTCCCTGAACATATCTGCCTCCACCACCATCCCTGGCAGAGCATTCCAGACTCCCACCATTCTCTGTGTAAAAAACTTACCCTTCACACCTCCTGTGAACTTTCCCCCTCTCACCTTAAATGCATGCCCCCTAATCATAGACATTTCAACTCTGGGAAAAAATGATTCTGACCTTCAACCCTATCTATGCATCTCATAATTTTATAACTTCTTTCAATTCTCCCCTCAGCCTCTTCTGCTCCAGTGAAAACAACCTGAGTTTTACAAGCCTCTCCTTATAGCTCATACCATCTAATCTAGGCAGCATCCTGGTAAACCTCTTCCGCACCCTCTCCAAATCCTCCACATTCTTCCCATAGTGTGGCAACCAAATTAACGCAATATTCTAAGCGTGGCCTAACCAAAGTCTTATAAAGCTGTACAATTGATGCACACCATTAGGGGCACAACCAGGTGCTTGAGGCTTTAATGTGCAGTGTGCTGCAGCTTAAGGTGAGGAGTGGAGGAGGTTAGTGCTGGCAGCAATGCCTTCTTTTCGAAAATCCAGAGATGCAGTCCTGAGGACAAGTTATCATAATGGTGTACTTTCTATTTAGGGAGCCATGAATGGTGCAAAAGACAGAGAAAATTAAAGAGTAGGTGACCCCATACTTCACTATTTATGCCTTTGTTTAGATCCTGGGAATTTTGTCCATTCCATTGTAACCTTCGTCAAACTCAGACAGTAATTACATTTCTGGCTTTTGTTATCATCAATAATGGTTCCAAATACAATATCTCAGAAATTAAGCAAGTTTTCACACTGCTGCCACATGGACTGAAATAAGTGTGCAACATTTGATGTCTGACTGGATCGGCAGCCTGTAAGTTACCTCCATAAATTTTCTATTTCAATGATGACCCCACTGAAGTAGAAATTTCTGTCTAACACCTTATGAATGGCAAGTGGAGGAGATGAACATGAAACCTGCATTTTCAAACAAAACAAATCAGCTGTTGAATAGAAATTAAGCACTGACTATTAAATTATCTTGAATCTCATTAACAACAGTGATGCTTAACACCAGCTTCATTTACGTGAAAGGGTAGTCTCAGATAAAATGATGGCAGTCAGCAACAGTGAGCTGAATTTTAGTTGGAGAACCAATTAAGAGGCCATAGCTAGCAGCCCTGTCTGATTCGGTGGAAGGCTCCACAACTGGAAGGGGCAATGGGCATGCCTGAGTCTCTGTGTAAGTGGCAAACCCACTAAGTGGTGTTGGGTAATGCCACTATTGGTGGGAGACTGTGAGAGCACACCAAGATGGAGGTCATCACTGGCAGAGGGAGCCCTTTTATAGAATGCCCAACTGTGCCTTTTACAGCCCAGCAAGCACACAAGTTGGCTTTGCAAGATGGATGTCTGGAAATACCATTCCCCACCTCAGCATGTTCCCCAGGAGATACACTATTCCATTGGTGGACCTCAGCCACAATTAATTTTTCACACAGTGAATTAAGATTGACTTCAATTGGCCAGATGGCTATGAGCTCAGAATCACAGAAATGTTACGGAGTAGAAAGAGGCCATTTGGCCCATCATGCTTGTACTAGCTCTACAAACAAGCATCATTACCTCGTGCTATCTCCTCCTTTCTCTCTCATACCGTTGCACGTTATTTCTGTCCGAATAATCAGCCAATGCCCTCTTGAATGCTTCAATTTGAAACTGCCTCCACCACATTTTCAGGCAGTGCATTCAAAACTCTAACAACTCGCATTAAGAAGAAGGTTTCTCTCACGTCACTCTTGCTTCTTTTGCACATCACCTTAAATTTATACCCTCTCATTCTTGTTCTTTTTACAAATAGGAACGACTTCTTTCTATCCACAGTACCCAGCCACTCATAATTTTTAAAACTTCTATCAAATCTCCTTTCAGTTTTCTGCATTTCAGGGAGAACACTCCCAATCTCTTCAATCTATCCTCATAATCAAAAATTCTCATTCCTGAGAACCATTCTTGTAAATCACTTCTGGATTCTCTCCAATGAACTCGCATCTTCCCTATACTGTGTGGTACCCAGAACAATACACATGACTCCAGCTGGAGTCTAAAAAAGTGCTTTATACAAGTTCAACATCCCCTCCCTGCTTTTGTACTCTTTGAATCGCTGGGTCAATGTTAGCTTTCAGTAAACCTACCAACCTCACCTTACCTACCCCATCTATTTACCTACAGCTCCATCCATGGACCTTCCTCCTCTCTCCCTCCCACCTATTCCCCGTGCACTGCATTCCCTGAATCTGCTGCTTAGAAAATGGGCTGACGAGAGTAATTCACAGGCTGCCTGAATTTGCATGAGTTTACTGTCAGGCCTGCATTCAAACCAGTGTCTGTCTCAGGATGAGAAAGCCCAACATGCCTGTAAATACTGGCCTGGTGTGATTACAATCAGTTGCTTTCCTACTTAGTTTGAAATTTTTCTGGAAATCACTCTCAGAGAGCATGGAGATACAATGGAGGTGAGCACAGCTGGAGTTTACTGGGAAGAGCTCATGGATCTTAGCAGCACAAAATCTGACAATTAAGTTGTTTAACAGGTTGGAATAATTTAGTTGCAAAAGTGAAGAGATTTAATCATGTTTGTCAAATTGTATGTGCTGAGCACAGTAAACCATTATTCCCTTGTGGAGATGCAGAACTATAAATGGGCCTCGCTCTGGGTCCTGCCTTCATTCGATTAAGTTCTCAGGCAGTGAATCTTGTTGTGAAAATAGCAGAGGGAAGAATTATGTAGGTTTTGCGGATGGGAGGTCTGCTGGGACTCACCTGGCTTGAATATGTAATTCTAGGGCTTGCAGAATTGCCCAGCTCCCTGACACTTGATTTGCTTCTGCATCGGGAAGCTTTGTAACAGATGTTGCCTGCTGTTAGTGTTGATAAATAGACCATGTCAACAAAATTTTAATCTCCCAGCGTAACTCAAAGCTTTTATTAATGGAATGCCCTGGGAATTCTATTCTGATGCATTATATATTATGGGTGTTCTTTTCTTCCTGATAGTCACCTGGAGTTGATTTCTCTTTTATTAAGAAGTTATTTTGCCAATTTCCTGACAGTAACAGATCTGCCTGTGTGATGACCTTTCATTAGAAAACAGAGGGTTGGTTAGCACAGTTGGCTGTACAGCTGATTTGTAACACAGAGTGATGCTAACAGCAAGGGTTCAACTCCTGCACCTGCTGACATTACTGTGAAAGTGCCATCTTCTCAATCTCACCCCTCACCAGAGGTGTGGTGACCCTCAGGATAAACTAATACCAGTCCTCTCAAATGGAAGAGCAGGTCTTTGGTGACTTTACCTTTTATTTTAACAGAACTTGAGTAACATACACCACCATTTTCCATCAAGTGGATCTTATTTAAACACTCAGTGTATCCATTTTACAATCTACAGGACTTGTCGAAAATAAAATATTTTTATTTGTTTACAGAATGTTACTAATTTCCCTTCTCTCCCTTTCCCAGCAGATGGTACGGGAACAATATCTGACAACACAAGGCTGTAGCCTGCAGAGGCCAGAGAACCAATATGTCTACAAGATTGGGATCTATGGCTGGAGGAAGCGTTGCCTTTATTTATTTGTGCTGCTGCTTCTCATCATCTTAGTTGTGAATTTTGCATTGACTATCTGGATTCTCAAAGTGATGTGGTTTTCTACAGTAAGTGTTATCCCTGTTTTCTAGAATTCATTTGTTTTCTATGGAATGCACTTACTGAAAATGCTCTGTTAAACAGACGATTAGAGATTTTTCATCTTTCTCTGGTCCCTTCCTAATTCTGTGTTTCCATCACCATTTCCATCATTCTTTACCTCCACATTCTCTCATTCTTTTTCTTTTGGTGAGATTTGATTGTTCTTGATTGTTCTTGATGGTTTCACATTTTTATAACTGTTTATAAATTACGCAACCAGATTGCAAGGATGATTGCAAATGTCAGCTTCTCAAATCACAAGCTTTGAATACTGGAACTGACTGCAGCTTTAGACACATTAGTTGTGTTTTTATGCAAACAGAAAGCGTATGCAATAAAGGTGAATATAGTATGACCTGCAGGATGTAGATGATAATTAAGAAGGATACTAGTGGGTGTTAGAGGTTATTTTTATAACTTTAACAAGTGATGGATGTAAAAATGTTCTTGAGCATCATTTACAAGGTCTTCTGGATGGCTTATATATATGATTCAATAAATAATAAATGAGTCAGCAGAATTGTTATTCCAGGAGTATTGCACAATGCAGCCAAATCCTTGACCCAATAAAAGACTAGCGATAACAAGGACTAGACTCATTTTAAGTACCTTAATGGTTTCTTCTTTTTTAAATGGGTGTGAAGTCAAAATACTTGAGATCACTCACTTGTCCTGGAGTTTCTGGGAGATGACAGGCTGCTATTTCCATCACATGTGACAAGAATAGTAGTTCAAAGCTACCAGGAACATTTTAGCATAAGCATGCTGGCTGTATCTGTTAACATATGGTCTGTACTATAAATGGCAGTAGATTTTTCACTAGGCCACACCTGTGAAAGTTGGATTGAAGCTAATGCAGGCCATAACTCAACAGATTAGTTTTCAAATTGCCCTAAAGACCCACAGAGTACAGTAATGATCTTCTAGACTGCTGAAGAATATCTTAGGCTTTCACTGCTTCAGTTACAGTCTTCCCTATTACCGGACCTCCCCCCATTGGCTGGTTTTCTTGTGGACATGCCAGCTCTTGGCTGATTACCTCATGGTCGTTTGGATCAATGTCACTTTCTGATGCCCAGGTTTTGAGTTAAATTTTCTGAATGAATAGCAGTGTCTGAGAAAATGTACCCAGGTTGTGCAAATCCTGTTTATTTCAGTCAAAAAAAAATGTTGTGGGACCAGACAGGAACTGTTACATCCAATTTGGCAATTAATGTTTTTGCAGTGTTTTATTAATATTAACAAGACCATTTCTTCTATAAAACGGATCATAAAGGCTATGTTGAGCTATGGTTGAGTACCTGCAGCAGTCTTGCTGAGCTGATGGTCTTTTCAAACAGAGGTGATACTTATTCAGATCCCGGATCCCTGAAACCACTTAATACAACACCAATTTCCATACTTGGCACCACCTGGCAGAGTCTTCTGCTTACTCCCCATGTCCTCTGGTTTTTTTTTATTCTTTCTCAAGCTGGCTTATTATTTTTTAATAGAATTGGTGATCTCTGTTTCACAAAGGATTGAGATACAGAATTCCACATTTTAATCAACCAAGTGACATTTCTTTTCTAATCCTCCATCTAATTACTTCTGTCATCATATCACTTGCCTGTTGTTGGCCAGTGGCCCACAGCTTTGAAAGTCCAGCTTCAATTAAATGTAATCTGTGAGCTGTCTGTATGATCCACATGCCAGTAGGCAGCACAGCAACTGTGAAGGCCAGAAAATCAAGCAGGGCAACCACACAGCATAAGCCTGCAGCACTGTTTTAAAGAAGAGGGATGAGTTGATTTGTTGATGTAGAATAGGAATGACAAAGAATTACTGATGGTGAGTGAGGGTTGCCAGCAAAGAGAAGGGAGACTTATTCTGCTCAGCTACAAGCGTAGAAAATGCAACATAGACTGACTTTTCTTTTTGTTAGATCTAATTCCCACAAATCTTTTCAGACTTGATAATTCTATTTTTTTTTCCAACTCCTTGCATCATGATGTGATTGCATGGCATGGTATAGAACAGCTCCTTCTCTGCCTGTCTCTAGTCAAGCAATCATGAGCTCAATCAAAGTTCATTTGAAAACCACAGCAGCCAAGCTTCTGGAAATTGGCAGTAGGCCAGTTCTCATCATCTTGGCCTTGCTTCAACCCCTTTATCACTCAATTAGATCTGATAGAATGACCAGAATCAGGACATGTTCATCTCACTAGAGATTCCTGGCAGGCAAGCCCCTACCTTCCCTGCACCAATGAAAAGAGCGGACTCCTCCCTATCTGTACCTGTTTCAGTAACTTTTGTATCCTCTCTGTAATGAGGTGTCTCTAAGCTGTACACAACACACAGTGAATGAATTATGTCTTTGTATGAATTTAATGTTGCTTTTCAATTCCATTAAGTATAAAATCAGGAATAATCCCATTTGTGATTTTTGGGGCTAAATGTTAATCCACATAGCAATCTTTAATCACATGTATATTTTAAACCTTCATCTCCATTTAATATATGCTTTTGCTTGTATTTAAATGGTATATCTCGTTCCTCCTCTTAGAAAATGTGTTACTTTATGTTCCATGCATTACTTTTAGAGTTAGCAAAGGTCAATTTGTTCATTCCTATGAGAAACTGATGATGATGATGTAATATCTGAGGACATTTTAGTTACAATAGCATGCTTTATCCACAGCGATGCCTGCAAATGGAAAAAGTGTTTTGAAAACATAGAGAAGAGGTGAATCCTTAAGAATGCTGAGTGCTGTTTGTAATTGTTAACAACTTGAATTTTCTGCAAAGCCTCACATGATGGAATTTATAAACCCAATTTGGCATGATGCAAGAAAAACCATTCCTCCTGAAGTTATTTTCGATTAAAGTATATTTCATGAGGAAGATATTTTGTCTCTGCCAGTAATTGTAACGACAGTTCGCTAATTGTAGCTATGCTTTGAATCTTGCATACAATTATGGTACACTATATTACAGAAATCTTTGCTGGAAGCCAAGCTGGAATTTACTCCTTATGCCAGAAACATCAGAGCTGTGAAACTGCATTATAAAAGTCTCAATCCTGCCACTTGAATATGCAATCTAGGCCAACCTTCTGTTTGCAGTACATCATTATTTTAACTGTCAGGTTTTGCATAGGGCAAAAGCCCATCTGCTTTCTCAAGTGGTTGTACAAGATCCCTTGCATCATATTAAAAAGAACAAGAGATGTTATGACCAACAGTTATCCCTCTATCAGTATAACTATGTCAGAGTATCTAGCCATTTGCTCATTGCTGTATGTGGGCACTTACTCTGTGTAAATTAGATGCTACATACTGTGTTACAAAAGTGACAACAGTACTTTAAAGGCCATAATGAGTTTAGGGATATGCTTAAATTAAGAAAAGTACCACGCCTATGCAAGATATTTCTTTCTTCCTTTTTGCTTCATTACTTCAAACAGCATTACTTGCATTTATATAGCTCCTTTAAAATAGTCCGGCAGTTCTTTACAGGTGTCTTACCAAACAAATTCTGACAAACAGTCGCATAAGGACATATTAGGACATATAATTTACAGATAGGCAAGAAATGCTGGCTTAGCCAATGACGTCCACAACCTGTGAACAAACTTAAAGGAAAAGAATCTTCTCAAGGAGATTAAAGTGGTGAGATAATGAGCTAGAAAGCAGATAGATTTCAGAATGAAATTCCAGGCCTTGAAGCCTAGTCAGCTGAAGGCCCGGTCACCAAGGTGAACAGATTAAAGTTGGGAATGCAAAATAGTCAAAACTGGCTTTTTGTGCATGTGAGTCAGGACACAGGACTTCCTGTTCTGACATCTAATTTATTTTCCTTAGTAGAACTGTTGATGTTTTCACAGACACTCACCTCCAGACTCCACAACTGCTACATCTGGTAATCCCTGATGCTGCTTTTGTATGATTTTAGTTCAAATGATTGACCACATCCTCTTGCTGATCTGACACTTCTCAGCAGAATTCCTGGAGGCAACTCCACAAGTGAAGGAATCCACATTACTGAGTATGGAAGAGAAACACCATCCAGTGGTGGGTGAGGTTTTTATTACTGACCACAAGGTGCTAACCTTGACAAAATCCTACTGCTCTTGCTGTTCTCATTTGCCCAAGTTCAAACATTTCAACAGCTAACATTGTAATTGAGTTTCAAAACTAAGCCTATGCATTTTTAGTATTTTACCATACAGGGTATGTGATTATTTTCTTATTTGTGACAGAATAGTGCCCCGCACCCCCCCAGTCTGCACAGGCTCCACTTCTAGAAAAGGTCAGCAAAAGTAAAAATGGGGCTGCACCTAACTTTTTTTGGCTACGTGTTTTGGGGGGTTTCACACCATGACGTGCAATGAGATTTCTTACCATAACTTACCAAACTCACCTCATTAACAAGAGGTTTCTGAGGAACGTTAACTCTGATTTTCTTTTTCTTCACAGATGATGCCAGACCTGCTGAGCTTTTCCAGCAACTTCTGTTTATGTTCCTCGTTAACAACCCACCCAACCCTGGGTGTCAAGATGTCCCAGCTGGGCTGAAGAGGAACTTAGAGTGGGAGGGGAAAGATCCAGTTGACGTGGCCCACGTAGATAACAATGATATAGATAGAAAGAGGAAGGAGTTTCTGCTGAGGGAATGTGAGCTGCCAGGGGCTAAATTAATAACCAAAGGTAATAATCTCTGGATTACAGCACGAGCTACTTCACACAGTGTCAATAAAATTAAAGAGGTAAATGCATGACTCAAAGATTGCTGTGGGAGAAATGGATTCGAATTCATGGGACATTGCCACTAGTACTGAGGAAAGAAGGAGCTGTTGTGATGGGATAGGCTCTGCCTGAATCATTTTGGGATCAGAGTCCTGGCAAATTGCATGACTAGGGCTGTGGATAGGGCTTTAAACTAAATTGTGGAGGGAGGAACAAAAACAGAAGTTGCTGGAAAAGCCCAGCAGGTCTGGCAGCATCTGTGAAGGAAAAAAACAGAGTCAATGTTTCAGGTCCGGTGACCCTTCCTCAGAACGTGGGAGGGTGGATTCAATTGCATAGAAAATTATTGAAAAAGTTAAAATGGTGGGTGGGGGTGGGGGGAGGGGTGTTTGGGGGTGTGGAGCGGGGGCTGCTGGTGGTGGCAAGGGCTAAGCAGAGGTTATTAAAGTTTCCAGAATAAACGGTGGAACAGAAAGTATGGAAAGGTTCAGGAATCTAACTTCACCCATGGCAGATAAGGGGACAACTATGAGAAGGAGGGAGGTATACACAGGACTGAGGGTGTTGTATTTAAATGCATGGGGGTACGAAACAAGTGAAATAAGCTTGTAACACATGTGGTGTACCAGAAGGATCTGTTCTGGGTCCTCTCCTATTTGTGATTTTTGTAAATGATTTGGATGTAGGATTGGAAGGGTGGATTAGTAAGTTCGTGGACAATACGAAGGTGGATCGAGTTGTGGATGGTGCAGAGGGCTGTTCTAGTTTACAAAGGGACATTGATAGGATGCAGAGCTGGGCTGAGAAGTGGCAGATGGAGTTTAACCCTGAAAAATGTGAGGTGATTCATTTTGGAAAGACAAATTTGAAAGCAGAACACAGGGTTAACAGAAAGATTCTTGGCAGTGTGGAGGAGCAGAGGGATCTCGGGGTTCATGTCCACAGTTCCCTGACAGTTACCACCCAGGTGGATAAAGTTGTTAAGAAGGTGTATGGTGTGTTAGCTTTCATTAATAGAGGGATTGAGTTCAAGAGCCGTGAAGTTATGCTCCAGCTATACAAAAGCCTGGTTCGGCCACATCTGGAGTATTGTGTCCAGTTCTGGTCGCCTCATTACAAGAAAGATGTGAAAGCGTTGGAAAAGGTGCAGAGGAGATTTACCAGGATGTTGCCTGGAATGGAGGGAAGGTCTTATGAGGAAAGGTTGAGAGAGCTAGGGCTTTTCTCTTTAGAACGATGAAGGATGAGAGGTGACTTGATAGAGGTGTACAAAATGATCAGAGGTATAGATAGAGTGGACAGCCAGAGACTTTTTCCGAGGGTGGAGTAGCTATTACGAGGGGACATAGTTTTAAAGTGAGTGGAGGTAGATATAGGGGAGACGTCAGAGGTATGTTCTTTACTCAGAGAGTGGTAGGGGCGTGGAATGCATTGCTGGAGAGGGTAGTGGAGTCGGCCTCATTAGGGGCATTTAAGCGGCTATTAGATAGGCATATGGATGATATTATAAGGTAGGGGCAGAGGTTAGATAGACCTTAGGATTAGTGTAAAAGTTCAGCACAGCATCGTGGGGTAGGATTGCCTCATTGGTAAGAAATGAAATTAAATCAATAGCAAGAAGTGATATAGAGTTTGAAATCATAAAATCTGTGTGGGTAGAGTTGAGGAACTGTATAGGGAAAAAGGCCATTATGAAAGTTGTGTAGAGGCTTCCTAGTAGTAGGAGGATGTAGGGAAGAAAATAATGGGGCCATGTCCACCGAGGGTCCTCAGGAACTATTTCCCTTAATTCAGCCTAAACCAGTGTTATGATTGTTGTTTTTCAAAACGCAAACAATAGGCCAAACCAATTAACCGTCGGATCCTCAGGGTAGGAAGATGAAATCACAGCAAATTTCAACAGCAAGTCTGACTAAGATTGGGCTCAATGTTGTTAATCCCTCCAGTATACATGGAAAGGGTTTCAATAAAAAAAACTGCTGACAAACATTTAAGAAGGATGTTTGAGGGCTTGCAGCATCTGTGTAACCAATATTCCAGTACAAGTCACTTGCAGACCAAAAAGTATAAAATGGGAAAATTCAGTAATTTATGTTCTTTGAACTGTGAAACACTGCAAAACTATTGATATCGCCATTACATTGTGTTGATATATAAAACTCCGACTCCTCTCTGATGTAAGTATGATAAATAGTTGGTATGATCTTTGTTAATGATTTAACAGAGAAGTGTTATTGCTGACAAAGCTTGATACACCATTGAATTACTTTATAGAGCTGTAATCATAGAGCCATGCAGCACAGAAACAGACACTTTGGTCCAACTAGTCCATGTTGACCAATATCCCAAACTAAACTAGCTGCACCTCCAAGCGCTTGGCCTCTATCCCTCCAAACTTTTTTTATTCACGTACTTATCAAATGTCTTTTAAATATTGCAACTGTACCCACATTCAACACTTCCTCTAGAAGTTCATTCCACATACGAACCACTGTGTAAAAAATGTTTTCCTCGCGTCTTTTTTAAATCTTTCTCCTCTCACCTTAAAAAGATGCTTCCTGCTCTTGACGTCCCCCACCCGATGGAAAAGATACTTGCTATTCACCTTATCTATACCCCACATGATTTTATACACTTCTATAAGGTCACCCTTCAACCACCTACGCTCCAGTGAAAAAAGTCATTGAGTAGTTATTGTGAGATAACAAGGTGCAGAGCTGGATGAACACAGCAGGCCAAGCAGCATCAGAGGAGCAGGAAAGCTGATGTTTCAGGCCTAGACCCTTCTTCAGAAATGGAGGAGGGGAAGGGGATTCTGAAATAAATAGGGAGAGAGGGGGAGGCGGATAGAAGATGGATAGAGGAGAAAATAAGTGAAGAGGAGACGGACAGGTCAAAGAGGCGGGGATGGAGCCAGTAAAGGTGACTGTAGGTGGGGAGTTAGGGAGGGGATAGGTCAGTCCAGGGAGGACGGACGGGTCAAGGGGGTGGGATGAGGCTAGTAGGTAGGAGATGGGGGGTGGGGCTTGAGGTGGGAGGAGGGGATAGGTGGGAGGAAGGACAGGTTAGGGAGGCGGGGACAAGCTAGGCTGGTTTTGAGATGCGGTAGGGGGAGGGGAGATTTTGAAGCTTGTGAAGTCCACATTGATACCATTGGGCTGCAGGGTTCCCAAGCGGAATATGAGGTGCTGTTCCTGCAACCTTCGGGTGGTATCATTGTGGCACCGCAGGAGGCCCAGGATGGACATGTCATCTGAGGAATGGGAGGGGGAGTTGAAATGGTTCGCAACTGGGAGGTGCAGTTGTTTAGTGCGAACCGAGCGTAGGTGTTCCGCAAAGCAGTCCCCAAGCCTCCGCTTGGTTTCCCCGATGTAGAGGGGTCCACAACGGGAAGAGCGGATGCAGTATACCACATTAGCAGATGTGCAGGTGAACATCTGCTTGATGTGGAAAGTCTTCTTGGGGCCTGGGATAGGGGTGAGGGGGGAGGTATAGGGGCAGGTGTAGCACTTCCTGCGGTTGCAGGGAAAAGTGCCAGGTGTGGTGGGGCTGGAGGGGAGTGTGGAGCGGACAAGGGAGTGACGGAGAGAGTGGTCCCTCCGGAAAGCAGATAAGGGTGGGGAGGGAAAAATGTCTTTGGTGGTGGGGTCGGATTGCAGATGGCAGAAGTGTCAGAGGATGATGCGTTGGATCCGGAGGTTGGTGGGGTGGTACGTGAGGACAAGGGGGATTCTGTTTTGGTTGTTATTGCGGGTAGGGGGTGTGAGGGATGAGTTACGGGAAATGCGGGAGACACGGTTGAGGGTGTTCTCGACCACTGAAGGGGGGATGTTGCGGTCCTTGAAAAAGGAGGACATCTGAGATGTAAGTTATTGTGTTTGCTTGAAGTTCTCCATACAGGGGATTCCTCATCTCAGTCATGCTAACAGACAAGAAGTGCTTCCTTCAGGGACTAAGGGCATTGAGAGTGATTAAAATGTTCTTATTCTGCACTGCATCCATAACAGCTGAAGGGTAATAAGTCCAAAGCTGTGGAAATAGTCTGTCTTCCTCTTACGAGAATAGTGTAATCCCATAAATCCAAAAAGAGGGCAGAGATAATTTTACAAAATTGAAGGAAAAGTATGAACTTGGGCTTTAGTCATTACAATCTTTTTAAAGATCATTTACTTGATTGGAAGCTCAGGCATGCATCAGGATATTTCACTTCTGTAAGGTAAAAGAAATTATGAACAGTTTGAAATAAACATTTCCCTGTTAACGCACCAAATCTCTCATTGATAAAGTATGGGCAAGTTAAAAAGTTGCCAGAAATACCAATGATGAATGAATAATGGATAGAAGTTCAATGAAATTGTAACTGATTTTCAAAGATGCCATTAACAAATGGGAAAACATCGGAAGAATGACTAACTTAATAGGTCAAATAAATTATTCTTTTAGCTGTTATTTTTCTTCTCTACTTCAATTATTATATAAAGCAAGAAATCAGATTTATTCCTCTTACTTTGGCTACTTTATGGCACAAACTTCTAATGCATAAAACAAACCTTTACATAATAATAGGAATTGCCTGCTTAGCAGGGAGAGAGTTTAGATGGGGTAACTGAGGGTTTCAGTGAAAAGATGGGTTTTAGGAACATTTTCAAAAGATTGAGAAGCAGATATGCGACAGGTTTAGGAAAGATATTCTGGAGGGCATGGCTTATGTATATGAATTGATACGACTGACTTAAGAGAGAGGAACTGATTTATTTTTTGGTCAAAACAAAGTTTGAATTTAAAAAAGAAGTTGTTATTACCAATTTATATATTTTATAATAATCAAACTATATTATGAAGTTCCATATCTCAAAGTCAGTCAGTTTCCTTAAGAAACAAATTTAAAAACTTGTTTACTGCCAGCAAAACTTACTTAAGTAAACATGTAAATGTCATTCGCAAAATGCATAAACTGTGCAAAAACATAACTACCCTTGAAAGATAACACACACTGCACCAGGATAAAAGAAATATAACTGCCCAGAGAGTTACTTTAAATGTACTTTGGCCAAGCAACAGTTAAATTCAGAAAAGAGAATTATTCAGAGATAGTCCAAATGTTGGACTAAAGCCAAAATCACTTCGCACATTAGCAATTGGCACTGGGTTGCCTTCCTGAGTCAGGTATGGCTGCATGCATTCAGTTTTCTGGAAACCATTTCAAATTCTCCTTTAGGAATCCTGCACTTATGGTGATGAGCTTTTTCTGTGGAATTACAACTCCTAATCTTTGGTTGGAGTTTCAGAGAAAAGGGGGTGGGAGTGGCAAAGGCTACTGGTCCATCAAGTTGTCTCTCTGACTGTCTCTGCTCAAAACCAATAACTTTACCTTCACCCACATACTGGGTCATGTGACCTATCTGAACAAGGTGTTGACTTGGAATCTGAATCCATGCAGCTTGTTCTTTTGCAAATGCAACAGTAACGCTGCTGTCGCAATATTCGCTGTCTTTTGTTTTGCAAAGTGCTTTCCACCATTGATCGGACATCGACATAAATTAATACCTTGGGTAACACATTAATAACAGCATGAATACTCTACAACTAAATACAGGGTAAAAGGACACAATCAGACCTACAAAGGAACAGTGAAAACAAACTAGATCTGGAGGAGCAGAGATGAAATGGAGTGAGCTATGAAAGGATTTAAGGGGAGTGAGGATATTAAATACAACCAATAATAAGTAAAAGAGTTTAGTACAGGATACAATGTTGACATCTGTATTTTGGACAAGTTGTATTTTAGGAATCCAGCAATGACAGTAAATGTATTAAAATAATTCTGGTAATTTTAATGCACAAGAGAACATGGAGGATACTGGCATGTCAGAATCTCAACATTTCCATATTTCCATTTCCATATTTAATCAAATGCATATCGAAGGAATCTTGTGCACTTTGCTTACATGATACATGAAGCCTAACACAGCTCCAATTTTGACTTGCAAAAGTAACATGGCAAATGCTTTGCAACACAGACAGTGTTCTAACGCTTCCAGTTTTTCAGTTTTCAGGCATGAAAATCAGTGACTCTTACATGGTAAACAAATAAAAAAAACCAATAGGTACAAGTTGCATGAAATTGAAACGTTAAGTAACCTTTACATTGTGAGATAAGTGTAATATTACCCTCCTGTGGCTTTGTGTGGCGTACATGCATAAACAAACTACACTACAGCAATTCAATTAGGAATTAGAAATCCATGTAACGTCTGGTGTTTCTGTCTTGCAAAAATATCATATCCATTGGAGGATTTTTTTTAAGTCATCCAAGTAAGTGAAATAGAAAAAGAAAAGTTTTAAGAAATTATTCTTTGAAATCAAGCAAGTGAGAGGTGGGGAAAAACAAACTTATAACGTAAATGACTGGAGATGAGATTTTGGAGAATTAATTACAAATGCCACAAGTGTCTTAGCCATCTTCTCCAAAGTAATTAGTTAATAGTACAGTAATATATATATATTCTATATACGAAACCTGTATTTTGCAATCATAAGAAGGTGAATCCTCTTTTTGGTTTAGGTCAGTCATCTGATATATTGCTGCAGTGATTTGCTGCGTTAGAGATGGGACAATTGGGTCATGCACTGTTTTGGACATCTAGCACATATTAAAAACTGCACTCTATGCCCTAGTCTGCCTGTGAGCAAATTAACGCCTGAAGGCTGTTAGCACCTTGCAGTAAATATTGTGAAAGTGTTTCAGCAAATAAAAGTCAGAGTTCAAAAGACCCTAAAGGGCAATATAACCCATTAGTTCCTTGGAAAACAACTGTTCCAACTCAAGTCTTTCTGATCTGTGAATGGAATTTATGTTTAACATTCAAACTAAACTTACTGATCATCACTTACATAAAATACATTATTGAATTTTCATTGACAAAGCATATTCTCATTTGTTTCTTATTGCAGAGCATATTTTTGACAATGCAAAAAGCTACTGAAGATTTTGTGCTCCTCCATAGAAACAAGCAACACAAAATGAAAACAGATATTTTTCTTTCTGAAAAATTCAGAACTTTAAGAGACTTAATGATTAGACTCATTGTAAAAAGCAAACCAAGAAACACAAATCCATTCCCTATCATTCATGGCCCCAGTGATTAGAATAAATGTGATTTATTCTAAAATCAGTTACATCCTCTGCATTAAATGACAGTGAAATTGAATCATAAGATAGACAAGGAAAGAGAATGTGACTGTTTTATTAAGTGACAAATCTCTGGGAGTTTGCTATGCAGTGCACTCAGGCTGCGTACTGAGTTCAGGGACCCTGTGAGAGTAGCACAGCAGCATTCTATATCTTTTACCTGTGTGTTATATATACATTATTAAATGAAAAGAAAAGTTCAGAACACTATCTGTTGAAGCTTTATCTACAATAGAAATGTATTTAGTATTTCAGGAAAAATGTTGAATTTATTGGCATCATAAAGGTTCCCAAGCTAATTGTCTTGTCCTAGCAATGTTATTGACAAGACCAATGCTGTAATTCTCAGTGCAGAGTTGTAAGTCATCAACCAGGCAGTGAAGTAAATTAAGCTCGGTGCCATTCCACCCCAATCATTGATGGAAATGAAAATGAGGCTTTTTCCTAGAGCACACAGTTGATCTGCAATTCTGGGTTTATACACAGCAGCAACAAGTTAACAAATCATTCTATAGATGTGTAACAGAAAAAAGTTGACACAAACGTATGCTATATAGAATGTCATCAGGAACTCATGCTTTGTAGTGAGAAATGCTGTACAGATTCAAGATGTGTAAGATTCTGCAGTAGATTTTTCTGGTTTTTCACTTAGGTGAGAATCAGAAAATGCTCCAAAGAAATAAACTAAAATATCCATTTATTTTTGTGGGGTTCTATTGGTCTTCAATTGAAAGTACAGTGGAAACTCCAGACCCCAAGATTATTAATGCCATAAAAAATGCAGTGAGTTTTGTTTTCCTGGAGACATTGCTAATTTTTGCGACTATTTTGCCATTTGAAAGGTAAACATTCTGAGTCTGTCCTTGACAGAACTACCTGTGTGACTTAAAAGAAATATATTTTAGCTGCACCTGGACTAAAAGATTGAGTTTTCCAATGGACTGTAAGTGCAGACCAGTCACCAGGTATTATGATCAGTACTTGTTACAGTGACTTCTCCAGAAATTGCCCACAACTCACAAATCAATTTGGATTTAAAACTGGCCCTTTTCTATTTGTATGAGAAACTCATACAAAAGAAGTGTTCTTCATGTTTGGTGCAAAGAAACGTCTGGACTATCTTTCTAAAATTACCGCAGTTCTATACAATGCTGCTGCTTCTGCAATTCCAAAACTTTAAAAATTCCATTTCGAATGAATAAATGACTAGGAAACACAGAAGTACTGAATAATCCATTCAGGCCTTCATGTTTAAGCCAGCCAAAAATGAGGAAGCCACTTTAACCTGCACTTTCTAATTTTGGCCTGTAGATTACAGCAGTTCATGTTTCTATCCAATTTTTTTTCCAAAATGTAATGAGAGTTCTGCTGCTACCACATGCATAGTGGTCTCTGGGTAGCAACTATTTGTAGCTTATGGTTGGGGTCAATTGCTGGCAATTCCTTCTTTCTATGTTGAGTCTAATGTCTAGTTTAATTATCAGTTGAAGGAGATAAATGATTAGAGAGTCTTAACAAGAAGAATCACTTATCTTACAGAACAATGTGTCTCATTTCTTACATGATAGCTATATGTACAATTAACATTATCTAAATCAGGCATAATTATAATCACCAGGTGCCAAGTATGTCACATGTATCTCCATAGGGACCTCATGCAAGGCATTAACTGGAACTTCATGTTGTCCATGATTTAGTCTTTACTCAGTGTATATGCTGTTCTGAGTGTGGATGCTTTTCTGTTGTTCATTCACAGGATGTGTGTTTAGTTTGCAAGTCCACAGTTCTTTTACAAGTCTACTTGCCCTAACATGATGGTGGTAGGGATACAGGGGGAGATGATGGTCTAGTGTTATTATTGCTGGACTGTTAATCCAGACAATGTTCTGGGGACCCCAGTTCAAATCCCACCATGGCAGATGGTGGAATTTGAATTCAATAAATATCTAGAATTAAGAGTCCAATGATGACTGTGAATCCACCATCAATTGTTGGAAAAACCCATCTGGTTCACTAATGTGCTTTAGGGAGGGAAACTACCATCCTTACCTGGTCTGGCCTACATGTGACTCCAGACCCACAGCAATGTGGTTGACTCATAACTGCCCTCTGGGCAATTAGGGATGGGCAATAAATGCTGCCTGGTCAGTGACGCCCTCATCCCATAAATGAATAAAGAAGAAAAAAAATACTTTTAATAGTTGTTCTCATATGTGAATGGTTTGCTAGACCATGCTGAAAGTTACTGACTGGAGTCATGTGTAGGTCAGGGCACGTGTGGGTGGCAGGTCCTTTCCTTTGAAAGGTGTTAGAGAACCATCTGAGGCTGTGTTTTCAGTAGGGAGTTATTCTCCTTTAAAGATCAGAATATAGCAGTAATCTCTGGACGAGCTGAATCTGTGACAGTTTTTGTTGAGTTTTTATGTTCACCTGCTGTAGCTGTGGTCCTTTTACTATCAGAGCTTGGTGATGGGGAGATGTTAGTGCAGCACAAATTTCACTATTCCTTCGTCTCTTGGTTCTGCCTCAATACGTAATATTGGGCTGGTAGATAGGCTGTTAACTATAATAGAAATGACACACCGTTAAGGAAACCTGTGATTGTACCATCTTCTCATTACGGCTAAGGATTGGCAAGAAATGTGGTCCTCTCAACTTCCAAGAAGAAAAGTGTCCAAGGAAGTCTCATTGCCAAGAGAAGCCAGGAAGTTAAGTCTTCAGATTTGCTTTGGGCACCTCTTCATGATCACATGGAACAAATAGTGGGGTTGGTTAGTTCAGTTGACTGGTTTGCAAATGCAGAGTGATGCCAACAGCGTGAGTTCAAGTCCCATATCAGCTGATGATAACATAAAGGTCCTGTCTTCTTCACCTTGCCCCATACCTGAGGCGTGGTGACCTTCAGGTTAAACTCACCACCAGTCATCTCTCTCCAATGAGAGAGCAGCCCCTTGGCCCTCTGGGATGATGATGATTTTCTTGTGAGAGGGAACAGTCTTAGAGGCCTCCCAGCATGCTGCATCCCTGCAATCACAACCAGTGGTGGAATAAATGAGTTGGGGCAAATAGAATTTTAAAAAAGGAATGTTATTAATATTAAGGATGTTTCACTAATAGGCTCTGTGGTTTTAAATGGCAGCAATTGATGAAGCTAAGCTGGTGGATAACGTTCTGATCTAGATGAATGTGGGTGTGTGCATTTAAAATCATGGGAAAGATTTAATCATTATTAAGTCATGTGTTGATAATTATCTGGTATTTCCCACCAAACTAACATTAATGCTAAAGCAGTAATCGGAAAAGCAGAAGCTCAATATATGTGTCAATTAAAATCTTCATAAATAAATGTCTATCTCAACCACAACCAAGATTGCATATACAAGGTAAATGAAAAGAAGTACAAGTTATGCATTAACAGTTATTCCATGGTACCTGAAGCCATTCCATTACCAACATAAGCAAGTCTATAAGGAGCATATGTTCTGAATATTTATAAGAATGTCTTCAGGGATAAGACCTATTTTCAAAATATTGGATATTAAGGCACAATAAGTATTTTTACAGTGCTGTGTGCTTTAGTTTATTACCCAGGTAAGAAATGCTACAAATTCTTTTACATAACATTGTAGTGCTGTTTTAAAAAAATGTACACAATAGCTGCTGTTATATTCTTTAGCTCAGGGGTCTTTTGCAGCTAGTGGCAACATTACTGCAAACCTGCCAGAATCTTTCAGACTGGCAATCTGGGGAAGTCATTCTCACTGGGTCATTTGAGATATCCATTATAATTTGAGGCACTAGAAATAATTATCGGTGATATACACGGATAGCTTCACTAGAGGCATCCATACATTCAGATGATGAACTAGCAATCAACTCTCAGCTTCAAGATTGAATCAGCCTCCCAGCCATAACCAACATCAATCTCTCACAGAGATCAATCTTCACTCTGATCTTCTTCATGACTTCCAGCTACAAAGTCATGTCTTTCTGCCTGTGCTGATGAGTTGACCCTGGATTGCCAGATGAAGGAAGCCCAGGGCATTAAGGAAACACTTCTTGAAGATCTATGTTCATGATCTGGAAGCTGTCTTCAGAAAATGGAGACTTCAGTCAAAAGCAGCCGAGGCTGTTATTTCACTCTTCTATCTGAACAATGTGAAGTCCATGAAAGAACTTCATATCCTGTCTGTTGCCAACCACTCACTCGATGATTCAATGCTAAGGTACCTGTGTATTACCCTTGACTATTTATTGACCTACCGGCCAATATTTCCAAAGGGAATCTCATATGGAGACCAGCAAATAGTATCTACTCTGGCAGAATGCAGCTTCATTCACATTTTGTTTGATTTCATTTGACTTATTGTTGTCACATGTACTTAAGTACAGTGAAAAGTTTTATTTTGCATGCAATACAGACAGATCATACCACACAAAGATCATAGGGTAATTGAACAGAGTGAGGAAAATAAAGTTACAGCTGCAGAGAAGGTGCACAAAAAGCAAGGTCAACATTAGATTTGAAATTTGAGAGGTCCATTCAGAAGTCTAGTAACAGCAGAGAAGAAGCTGTTCTTGAATGTGTTGTGTTTTTATGCTGTTGTAGCTTCTACCTGACAGGGGAGATTGGAAGAGATTATAACCGGGGTGGGAGCAGTCTTTGATGATGTTGGCTGCCTTTCTAAGGCATCGAAGTGTAGATGGAGTCAATGGGTGGAAGGTTAGTTTGCGTGATGGTCTGGGCTGTGTGCACAACTTTCTGTGGTTGTTTATGGTCCTGGGCAGAGCAGTTGCTGTACCAAGCTGTGATGCATCCAGATAGAATACTTTCTATGGTGTATCTTATAAATGTTGGTGAGGGACCTTATGGACATGCCCAATTTTCTTAGCCTCCTGAGGAAGAAGAAGCGTTGTCCTGCCTTCTTGACCATCACATCTATGTGTGTGTGGTCTAGAACAGATTGTTGGTTATTGTCATTTGATTACTTGATGCTCTCGACCATCTCCACCTCAGCTCCATTGATGTAAACAGGGACGTACCCTCCTCTTTCCTTCCTGAAATCGGTGATCAGCTCTTTAGTTTTGCTGACGTTGAGGGAGAGATTGTTATCTTTACACCATGACACCAAGCACTCTCTCTCTTTGTGGTATTCTGTCTCATCATTGTTCAATATCCGGCCTGCCATGGTGATATCGTCTGCAAATACTATTGCTCAGGAGCCATCACACAAACCTGGTGGTATCCACTTCCAGGAAGCACTGAGAACTATTTCAGGACTATCTGAAAAATTTTAAACTATTTCAACATGTACTGTTTTGAATTTGTTTTTTGTTCAACATGTGGCTTCTTGGAAACTAAAGCCAACAGTTTAATGTGTCCTGTGAGCCACTTACTGTTTTTCTGGAAATCAAGAGAGTTTGGAGAAGCTGCTGAGCAAAGTTCAAAAAGATGCAAAATGTGGTTTATTGCTTTAATTACTCAAAAAGCCTGGATTTGAGAGGATCTTAGTGTTGCCTCACATCATCTCTGGACTTAAAGTTCTGTTTTACACACCCAGCAGTCAGAGAATAAAGAAGTCACCACTGAAGCTGCCAACTTTCTCCTGAAATCCTGTTTCTGAGAAGTACCTAGGATTTTGATAGAATTTCAGAATACGAATATTTCTGCATACTACTAAAACCTGAAGTGGTGGCTTGACAACCAATTCTGAAAAACTTGAATCCAAATTGATTGAAATCAGAACTGGATATTTATCATCAATCTATAGTTATCTGCAATTCAGCTTCATCAAAATTCAGCAGGCATGAGAGGTTATTACATTTTATCCTTTGTCTCCAGGGGTTCACAGGGGTTGTTTTGTTTCGCTATTTGATTTTTTTTAACAACCCGTTTTCTCTGCAGAGACATGTCTTTTTGTGCTCTGTAAGTATGTCTTTGTATGGGATTAAGGAGGTGGGGGGTCTTGCTACTTGATTTAAGTTTTGCTCATTATAAACATTATTTTGAGTGATTAGATAAGCCTGGTTGATATTCCTTTTATTCTTGGATCAGTACAAAAGAGTTCAGTTGGCCACTTTGGTAATTGAATCGACAAATTCAAACTAATCATGCAATTGGTGAAATAGTGGGGCTTGATTATCGGTGCATTTTACCTGACACAGTCTCAGCAGAATGTTTTCGCCAATGTAGGCTGTGCATTATTTTGTCATGGAAACTACTTCTGTAAACGTGTTGCAATGCCTTCACCACCGAGGGACCATAACTATAGTCTGTGTGACTACTTGAGGAATGCTTAATTAAAGCACAAGAAGTTTACAAAGTAGTTTCCACTTCTAAATGTATACATAAGCATTCGTAATAAAAATATGAAAGTAAGGACGGAATCAATGACTATAAATTGATGGATGAATTACATATGTATAACCAAATCAAATACCTTGCATTTCCAAACACTGCTCATGATTTAATGGACAACAATAACCCTGCCCATCACTTAGAAAGTTAGGGACAACCAAGGGTCAGCTGATCATAGAAGCACCAACTGGATTTGACTATTGTCGGTATTTTAATTGCTTGCAGTTGGAGTTTCCTCTCCTTTAAGAGATAATGTTCCACTGCAAAAACTTGCTGGTCAAACAGAGAACTGGCAGTTCTTCAGTCTCAGTAGCACCACTGAGAGTTGTGGCCACTGCTGGGACTACAATAGATCTTGACCAGCCACCATGATGGAGGCCCAGTAATGCTGGTACATTTTTTGGGCTCAGCAGAGTCAGTGGAGTTGACTAGGGGCATGGGCAAATATATCTGTAAGATTTGCCTTTATGTGGAGACAGGCCTTGCTGACAGGGGTTCCTCTGTGGGTTACAGTGCCTGATCAGGAGGTCCAATACCACCCCATCCCTAACTGCAGGTTGTAGGGAGGCCATCAAAGTATATCTGGCATCTCCTAACATGGTAATGTGCCCTTCTATCACTGGTCACATACCAGCGCTGGATTAAATTGACCACATACAGGCCTCAAGTGGCCTAGAGATGGGCAGGCTATCTGTCACCTTTCTTGCCAGTGGTAAATACCAGTGACAATAGGAAGACAATGGATTCACCATCCTCTGACTCCCACCTCT
Organism: Rhincodon typus; assembly: GCF_021869965.1. NCBI lineage: Eukaryota > Metazoa > Chordata > Chondrichthyes > Orectolobiformes > Rhincodontidae > Rhincodon > Rhincodon typus. Next base: position 36,442,648 of record NC_063337.1, on the reverse strand, counting down.
GAGGAATCTTCTTGGGTGCCTCATAAAATTCCAGACCTCATGTATATTGCCAGGAGGGATTAAATAGAATTTACAAATACGAAAACAGGCTATTTGACCCAGCTACTCGGTGATAATAGTTTCCTCTATATGAACCTTATGTTTATCCAACTTTGTCAACATATCACCCCATTTCTTTCCTCCTCCTGCATTTATTTCACTTCCCTGAAATGTGTAACTACTCTAGTAGCAAGTTCCACATTTTGACCGTTTGCAGGATAAAGAAGTTTTCCTGAATTCCCTACTGGATTCGTTAGTGATCACCTTAAATTTATAACAATGAATTTAGTACTCTCCTTGAGTGGAAATTTGGGCTCCCCCCATCAATGGAATGATAAACACTTCCTACTTACTCACAATGCATTAGGTCAGTAGTTGGCTGGTTTGCAATGCAGGGTGATGTCAACAGTGTGGTCAATTACTGCATCAGCTGACGCTACCATAAAGGACTCTCCTTCTCAACACTTCCTCTTACCTGAAGCATAGTGATCATTCAATTGAAACCACCACCAGTCATCTCTCGATAAGGAGAGAGCAGCCAGTAGGACTGTGGCAACTTTGCTTACAGTTACCACCTTAGATTGTAGTGATATGTGTAGTCATTTCTAACATATAATTGAAATTTATTCCCTGTTGTGAAAGCAAAAAAAAGTTTCTCAATTTTATGCTTGGGTGGCACAGTGGTTAACACAGCTGGCACATAGCGCCAGGGAATTGTGTTCGATTCCAGCCTTCTGTGACTACACGTGGAGTTTGTGCATTCTCCCAACGTCTGTGTGGCTTTCCTCCGGATGCTCCAGTTTCCTCCCACAGTCCAAAGTCATGCAGGTTAAGTGGATTGGCTATGCTTAAAAAAAAAATGACCCTTAGTGTGCAGCGACGTGCTGGTTAGCCGTGGTAAAAACCCCATACATAGGTGACGAAGATGCTGTTTGGATGGTCTCTTTCAGCACTGAAGGGATTCTATGATTTTAAGTGTTGTTGTCTTTTAAAAATCCTGTTTAATGTACAAATGTTCCTGCTGCTTGTTTAGCCTCCATAAAGTACTTGTTTTTGGAATGTTCAGCATAAGTGACATTGTCATAGATAATATTCTCATGGAACACAGCAGTTACCACAATAAAAAAAATAAACATAAATGTCTAATCAACTGAATACTGCACTGTAAATTGAATTACATGTAGCACAGTGGGCACTTTCGCAAACACAGCATGGTGTGCGCACTCTATTCATCTGATATATTTTATCAACTAATGAACAACTTCCTTTATTCTGATTTCAGTTTTCTGGTGTTGTTAATGATTTAAATTACCATAGTAAATTATGAGTTTGTGTCTTATACACCTGATGTACATGGAGATGTCACACACTTACAGACAACTCTGGAGTGGCATGGTGGCTCAGTGATTAGCACTGGTGCCTCATAGCACCAGGGACCTGGGTTTGATTCCACCCTCGGGCGACTGTCTATGTGGAGTTTGCACATTCTCCCCGTGTCTGCGTGGGTTTTCTCTGGGTGCTCTGGTTTCCTCCCACAGTCCAAAGATGTGCAGGTTAGGTGGATTGGCCATGGTAAATTGCCTATTGTGGTCAGGGATGTGTAGATTAGGTGGGTTATAGGGGGATGGGTCTGGGTGGGATGTTCTGTGGGTCAATGTGGACTTGTTGGGCTGAAGGACCTGTTTCTACACTGTAGGGATTCTATGATTCTACGAACTAAGCACACATCTTACTGCGTAGTGCAATATGCAAAAGTAACCCTCTAGCTCATCATTGAAATAATGAAAACATTCTTAGTAAATAATGCATTTCAATCCCACTAAGCTCAGATGATGTCATACATGAAAGGTTATTTACTTATTACTTAGACATGAGATGTCTGTCAAAGAGAATGCAATGCAAAAATCTTAAACATTAAATCCATTAATCTGCAGCATTATCAACTTGGGTGATGATAATTGCCTTGCATTTCACACTAAATTAGCACTAATGCTCCAGGCATATCAATATAGAAAATGTAGAAGCTTTGGAGTATGTATAGTATAGCCACACATGAGTGTTAATTTATTTTACCATAGCCAAGACCATATTTGCTATGAAGTATGAATCTAACAACAGGAGCTCACTAATTTCCGCCTTACCTTTGCCAAGTCTGTGAAAATAGTTGATTCAATATTTAGGAATATTTTAACTGCTTGGTTTAGTTCAGCCTTCTGAGTCAGGCAGCAGTGAACTACTATGAGTGACATCAGTTGCCCAATTAGAGACCTTTAGCCAATGTTCATGATCTTGACCATTATCCAGTCATCCCTATTGGAAGTGGATGATGGCAAAATTGATCTGAGCAATAATACCTCATCCAGTTGAATTGCCTTTCAGTGCTTGCTATTGGAACTTATTCTGAAGTAATGGGTGCTTAGATAAAGTGCTAAAAGCAACAGCAGTGTAGAGAACTAGAGATTAGCTATTGCAAATATAATGTTCGTGGTCCAAGTGCCTCTATAATTTTCAGTTTTCAGAATTAAACTATATAAAATGGAATGAACATGATTGAAGTGTCGTGCTGTTCATTGCATTTACAAGGTTAAGGTCACGTTACTTTTTGAGGTTAACAGCTAAGAAGGTAAGGTACTTAAAATTCTGGGTTTTAGTGATTATCACTTAAAGCAAATGGTAGTTTAGAAGCTAACCCATGTTTATTAATTAGTTTGGAAAAAATATAGCTATAAATACATCAGATGACTTATTTAGCTGGAACCGTGGTGTTTGCAAACATCGAAAAGGTGACAGTTCTGACAGGCTATTTTTCTGGGAATTAATGTAAAATTAGTTGAAAACATTCAGTGAACTCTGAAAGACTGTAAAAACCAATTAACTCAGAGCAGGCTAATGGATCTTAAGGATCTCTGGTTTCAATTCATCTGAGCATGTGTTTGCTGGGAAAAATTACTTCCAATTTTGAGCTGAAAGACCGCTGAAGCAGAAGTGCTGCAGTTAGCAGAATACAAGCAGTTAGGTCTGAGAGGTGTGTGGAAGCCATTGGTAGTTCATTGCAACTGAGAATGGGGGTACAGTAAGAAATATTTGTTTCTTGTAGCTAAGAAATATTGAAGCTCAGAGAAACCCCAAGGGTAGTGTCAGTTTTGTGAAACTAGCCGAATGCAAAAGAACTGAAAATGTGACTGAATAGATAGTAGAATGCAATCTCAGCAATCCAACGAAATGCAGTCTCAAGGGAAGAGTTTGAACTACCTAACATTTGTTGAGGCAAATACAGAATGGGAGCGCTCTGAAGCTAGATCTTTGTGAGTGAATTTTTGGAATTCCTCATAAAGAGGACAAAGTTGTAATGAGATTTGGATACCCACAGTTTAACGGATTCTTGGAGGAATCGCTGGAGACATAGTTTTGCAATAACGACAGTTCAGAGAGACTGTTTTGGGTGTTAATTCTTAAGTAGCTGAAAGTATTCAGTGAACTCTGAAAGAGAAATCCATGGCATTTGTCTTGGCTACTTTTGCTATTTTACCACAGTTTCTCTGTTATGCATACTTGCATCATGTTAATTCTGGATGTTAGAGCATAAATTGTATATGTATTGTATATTGTTCTAACCTTGTAGAGTAAATTTATTTTGATTCTTCAAAAGCCTGAATATGTGTGAATTTATTCCTCTAGCAAATGTTTTCCTGGGCAAACTTTGTCTGCTTTAACTAAAATGTCCTTGGGTCCTAGCCAGTCAGTAACAAATTTGACAGTCTCATCAATGATCATAGCACAATGAGGAGTCAACATCCTTCTGAGTGCAAAGAGATAACTGCTTTAAAAATGTTGATCTCTACATTAAATAGTGTGCCAGAAAAGAATAATGGCTGTAATTTTATAATCAGCTAGGTCTGCACCCACCTCAGTATAAATAGGGGTGAACCCTTAGAGGAAGTACCACTGTTCCTCCCCATTCTGGCACCTTGAAAGTTGGCAGACTTCAGACTTGGCACAGATCTCTGGTCATCATGAGAGGCATTGTGGATGACATAAGAATCTCAAGTGGCCTATAGGAATGTTTACCACCCCATGCTCCCTGCTGCATGTAAAATGATAGTGGGCCAGTGAGAAGAGAGATACTGGTAACAGTGCCAACAGCATTGTACACAATCTTACATTCCCACCCCTCTGCCAAACCACCACCAGTGGACTGTAAAGTTCATTCCTCTGGATTAATATATTTGCCTTGTCTGTGAAACTGATGTTGTCTTAAAAATGTAAGTCTAACATTGGTGAGGTACACCTCCTGTATAACTTTTATCTGTGCAACCAATGATGAACTCGAAGGCACTTATCACATCACACTTTAAAAAAGGCATTGATGTTCACCTGGATAAATTGAGGTCTGAATGTGACTAAGAGCACTGGCAGAATAACAGAGAGTGATAATGCAATGGAAGCCCATTTAGCCTAACTTTGTTCATACATCTAGAAAAATACTAAAATCTTTCATACAATGGTTGAAGTGATGTTGAAGAATAGATACTTTTAAGGAAAACCTAGATAAACATATTGGGGAGTATGGAATTGACAGTTAGAATGGTAAGTTTAGGTCATGACAAATAGGAGGAAACTCAAGGAGAGCAGAAACACCAGCAAGGACTGGTCAGGCTGAATGATTTGCTTCTGTACTGTATATCTACGTAATCTTGCACACAGCATTCTGTTGTTTCTTATATGATTCTAATTGCTTGTCACTGCTATCATCCCACTTTCTATCATTCTCAGTTTGCACAAGTTATGCCTGATAACTGATGCCAATTTGCCTTAACTAGATTTTATGACTCCTACATTTATTTCAAAAGCATTTTCTGGGATTTATCTTTTTCTTCGTGTTAACCATTATAGGCCTCAAAAGCCTCTCTCAAGAGCAAAATCTCAGGAGCTGGATTTTACTTTTGGAGTCCGCCTCTATTTTTAGAATGCAAACTTTCCTTACCTGTATTGGCTATAATGCTATTCCTGCCCCATCAGTTTAACTGGCACGGCTATTGCACAATTTTCTTATAACGCGAGATTACACGAGAATGGAACTATCATGTTATATCAGAACCAACTGTACGTAAGAAGCTAAGCTTTAACACTGATCATTAGAATGACAGTCCAATTCTTCTCAACTGCTTCCAGTAACCTGAGTCAATTAATGCACACAAATGTATCAAGACAGCTATAACCATTCTGCTTTAACAAGAGACTCAATTTAGCACATTCTGTCTTACCGTCACCAAGTGATGAGATTGAGCCGCAAACTTTGTTGGTGTGAATTTCATTAGCAGCTATGTCCAGCAAGGCTGGTGCCACACTAGCAGTGTGCCCTCTGGGGAATACCCACATTGTCAAACTTCTCAGTGTGTAATGGAAGGTCATTTAGAATAATTCCTACTATTGTTAAGTCTTTGGAAGCAGTGCAGTGTAGTTTTACGTGGGGTTATGATAAGTTCTTGGTTTTATCAAGATGTGTTGTCATATCCACACAGAGAGGGTGGAGGATTAGGTGAGCCTACATAAAAAGGCTACAACAGGAATAGGGGTGGCAAAGATGTGTGTTCTTTCAGTCAGGAGGACAACTGGAATGATTGAACAAAGACTACAGGCAGGGAAATATCTCTTCAATGTCCTCTGCTGGCTTGCAACCAGACTCCTTGTTGCTCCTTGACAATGACAAGAAACGTTCTATCAAGTTAGTTAATATACCCAACATCTTGTTGTGTATGATCGTCAGTGCTCTCCTCTACACTTTTGCGTTGAGTCCTTATTTGAGTCCATTGCAGCCGAACTCCACTGTGATTTTGTCACCCAATGTTCTGGAAAACAAACCATTCTTTCTTCCTCGTGTATCTGCAGTTCAGATGACTGACTGTTGATTGTAACTTATAATTCCTTCCAAAATGTGTGCCAAAATGTGACCTGATGGCTGCAAGGTTCAGATCAAATGATGGATCCTTTCCATTGGTGTCATGTTGTTAACTTCTCTCTTCCTCATTGAGCTGCTGTAGTTTAGCAGTTCCTGGATATCTGAAAGTAGGAAATCAGAAAGATGAGATAACACAGTGTGGAGCCGGAGAAACACAGCAGGCCAAGCAGCATTAGAGGACCAGACAAGTTGACGTTTTGAGTCAGTACCCTTCTTATCTCTGACTCCAGCATCTGCAGTTTTTACTATCTCAAAATCAGAAAGGTAAGTTTGGGGGGGAAGTCCGTGATCACACCATCAGCATCCAGAAAGCGAGATAAGAGTGTGCTCGGAGTGGAGTAGGAATTATTCAAGGAACAAGCCCTTGTCCTCCATAGATATAGGGTTATGTATCAGCCAGCACCATAATGATGAGGATTATCTCCTCTAGAGCCACAGTAGGTGCTGGTGTCCTTCTCCCTAGTTGACTCTGCTTCACTGCATTTAATTGTTTGTCCCACAGCCACAGGGCAGAATATCAAAGTTACTACAGCAACACACTTGAGTGATATACCTGCTTGAATAGCTGGAAGTGCATGGAGGCTGCGAGATGGGGGTGTGAGGCTGGTGTATGAGGGTGAGCTAGAGTGCTAGGGAATGCTGATGAGTTTATGACTGGAGTGAAGTACTCTGAGCAGCACATGAGTTGTGGTGGATTGAAATGCAATGTTATATTTGTATTCACTGATTGTGATCACCCATGTCAGAGGATCAGACTTCTGCTGGCTCTACTGGCAGATCCTCTGATCCATATTCCAGAATTGATCTCCCTGGTCACTTGATCCCATTTCCACTGTGAAAGAAATCCTTGAGGAGACACGGGGTCTCTCCTCATGCCCAACTTCCTGATTGATGCCACAGAGCCACATCCATTACCCTGGAACCTTGTCTCTCTCTGCCCAAATGCACCACTCTCCACGTTTTAAATGACAGCTTCCCTGTGAGAGGCAGAGTCCCTTTAAGAAGAACAGATTTGCTACACCGCATATTTTGACAAGGAAGACCCTGGAGTTAATCAACAGGAAACAATTTTCTATTAATTCGCTAATTGTGTGTGATGCCAGTCATATAATTTGGACATGAAGATATCCTGCCCAGGAAAATGACAAGATTTATTTCTTTGACAATCAGCAATATCTGCTTTGTTTCATTGGAATGCTGGATTGGATAGTTGGAAATTTATCATACTTGCCAGTACCCTGCTGAATCTTTATCCTACTACCTCTAAAGCAGTGGTTATTAAATTAGTGCCTGTAAACCCCTGGAAGATCTGGAGAGACTTTTCACAGAGCTGGCAAAATAATGAGATATTATTATATTTATTTACATTTTTATTATATTATATTATTATTGGGCTCAGGTGTATCTGCCACATGAGGAGCTCAAAGTTGGCTGGGTGTCTCCCACAGGAAGGGAGTACTGGAGGATCAGCCAGACTCAGCAGTGAGAAGCAGGCACACCAATGTCTTCTTAAAATCATTTTTCAAACACGTTTTATTACACATTTTCAAGGGCAATAAATTCTGGTTTTGTTAGAGATGCCTACACCCCACAAATGAATTTTAAAAGTGAAACACCTGCATATAATGATCATGATACTGTATTTGAATTAAAACTTGGGGGGTGGAGGGATTGGTGAGAATGGTCTGTGACGACTAAATATTTTGAAAAGGTGTCCTTGAATGGAAGCTATTTTGAAAGGAATGACACAATGCTGATGTGGGCTTTCCTGTCACAAGCTACCTTTTCAGGAAATTTATTCGCTTTTCCTCATGTGTTCAAGATTATCCAATGGTGCTAGAACTCAGCTTGCACAGCAATGGGTGAGCACCTCTCATTTGTGTGCACACCCCTACCATATCCAACTTTGCAGAAGTCGAGGATAAATTCTAGATCACCTTCGGATCACTGCTTTGCCAAAGTCAGACAAGCTAATGATTCTTGGTGACATCATATTGATGTAGGTCACCAGGCATGGGAAGGAGCAATCAGAAAAACAGAGTTGGCAGTTGTAACTTCACTTTCTGAGGATGCGTGCTGAGTATGAGCTCTTAAACACCAACATGTTTTTCTGTCCCCATCGTAACAAGACATCTTTGATTCACACCTTATCCCACTCCACACAACTCTAACCTATAAATCTATGGCCTCTTATTGATAATACCATGACCAGACAGAGGGACTGGTAGGATATGTATGTAATGGAAGTTATGTGTGCTTGACCACCCGTTTCATCATCTCAAAGCTAAATATCATGATCTACCTCAACCAGGCACCTGGAGGGTATGAAGGTTCAGAAATATGTCAACATCTCAAAGCTCAAACAGGGTGCAATCTCTCAGAGAATCTCACGAGTTTCCTATGTATAGCAAAAATGAACACTTGCTACATCACAGATGATTGGACAACCTTCAGCGAGTTTGAGTACTCCATTGCTTTAGAAGTAACGTTATATTCACATTACGTAGAGAGGCAATCTACTTCATACTGGTGAACAGAAACTAATTAACATTTTGTGTTTTTTTTTAATATAAAGAGAGAGTTAGGTGAGATAGAGCATTCCAAGACTATGGTGGCTCATCCTAGTCTCAGTTGGCTGGACACCAGCATTTGTCACCTTAGACATATCTGTTTCATTAGTATAATGGGATGTGATCAGGTTTCTACATAGCTCTACCTCTCATAAGCATTTCCCCCACGGGATTTACCTCAATGACAAGTCATCAATACGCAAATGCAATACCTACTAAAACATCCACAAGACTGCGATGTCTGAATTCAGAGAGGTGCAAGACAGTTGCCTGAATCTGAAAGCAGATAACTTGCAGTCCATAGAGCCTGGAAGAGATTCTACAATGCTTTAAAATCTGCAGTAGCTCCAGTTTACTGGTTTAGTACTAATCCTTAGGACCAACATAGTTCACAGAAATAGCTTAAATTCTCGAAAGCGCACAGAGCACTTTAACCAAATCTTCAATCGGCTTCATCCATCAATGAGGAAGGAATCAACAGGGCATCAGCTATGCTCTTGATGAACCTCCTGTTACCATCTGAATCCCCCATTATCAACATCCTGGGGGTTTACCATTGACCAGAAACTCAACTGGACTCACCACATAAAGACCATGGCTGTAAAAGTATGTCAGAGACTAGGAATACTGCAGTGAGTAACTCACTTCCCGACTCCCCAAAAGTCTGTTCACCATCTACAAGGCACAAGTCAGGAGTGTGATGGAATATTCCCCATTTTCCTGGATGAGTGCAGCCCCAACAACATTCAAGAAGCCTGACACCATCCGGCTCACTTGATTGGCACAACAACAACAAACATCCACTTCCACCACCAACGATGCTCAGTAGCAGCAGTGTGTACCATTCAGAAGATGCACTGCAGAAATTCACCAAAAATCCTTAGACAGCACCTTCCAAACCCACGATCACTTACATCTAGAAGGACAGGGGGAGCAGATGTATGGGAATACCATCACCTGCAAATTTTCCTCCAAGGCACGCACCATCCTGACTTGGAAGTATATCACCATCCTTCATTGTTGCTGGGTCAAAATCATGGAATTCCTCCCTAACAGCATTGTGGGTCAACTTATACCAGTGGTTCAAGAAGACAGCTCAGGACCACTTTCTCAAGATCAACTAGGAACAGGCAATAAATGCTGGCCAGCCAGCAAAACCCATATTCCATGAATGAATTATATCAAAAAAATTCCAGTCTGGTGGGAAAGATTGAGGGCTGATGCTATCCAATCATTTGGAACTCAATGCCTGGTCAAGAAGTTCACTGATCATTTACAGTTTATGTGGGAACACAAAATCATTGCCTGAGAATATAAAGATATCTCCATTGTCTATCTATGCACTCTGAAAGGAACTCCCCAATCTTGCAATATCATAAGGGAATCTGACTCTTCATTCAATATTTGACAGAATCCTTCTGAATTGTTTGGAACAACATCCAAACCAAGATCTGTATCAAACAGATAGTCAGTATGGTTTCCAAAAATACTGAGAACCCCTGGCATGTTGTTTTCAGTTGGTTAGCTCCAGGAAAAATTGCCAAGAACAGAACATGAACCACTAGGCCAGATTTATTGTCCTGACGGGGTTCTTTGACACAGTCAGCCATTTGGCTGTACTAAAAAATTCGTCATCATGTTACTCTTGTTCCATCATGTTGTGCTGTCATATGGTTTGGATGATATTGGGTGTTCCAGCCCATTCTCAGTCACTGGTGGAGTTAGGCAAGACTGCACAATGGAGTTAACTCTCTTCGGTATTTTCTCCACCACATTCTGTGCTGCCTTCCATGTTGCTGATCAACGCGTCATAATCAGATGTTGTTGGGTAAGAGGAAGCTCAATGTGCCACAACTCCAAACAAGGAGCCAGATCTCAAAGATATACTTTGTAATTTCCTATTTGCTGCTGATTGCGCAGGAACTGTAGGTTCAGAAATGGTGGTACAGTGCAACATGGAATTGTTCTCCATTGCTTGCAAAAATGTGGGCTTAATAATCAATACAAAGACAATTCCTGCTCTAGGTAAGCTAGATCTCGAGCCCATGGTTTCAGTCTATGACCGAAAGCTATCTGCAGTGGTTAAGATCATTTATCTCTGCATCACACCAGCTTAAACACTGTATATAGTGTTGACAAGACAAGTGCAAGAATCAGCAGCAGCCTGCAGCAGAATTTGAACATCAGTTTGAGAGTGCAGTAAGTAAGTCTCACTGTCAAACTGAACAGTCTGTCAAGTGATAGTCCAGTTTAAAAGCTTCTGAAGATTAGTTAACAGGCCAAAATAACAGGCGCTGAGGTGCTGACCTAAGCTGGCACGCCAAATTTCCACATCATATTGAGACAGTCACAACTGTCCTAACACTCACGTACCAGAATGAATCATAGAAACATAGAAGACAGGAGCAGGAGGCCATTCGGCCCTTCGAGCCTGCTCCGCCAGTCATCACGATCATGGCTGATCGTCCAACTCAATAGCCTAATCCTGCTTTCTCCCCATAACCTTTGATCCCATTCACCCCAAGTGCTATATCTGGTCGCCTCTTGAATACATTCAATGTTTTGGCATCAATTACTTCCTGTGGTAATGAATTCCACAGGTTCAGCACTCTCTGGGTGAAGAAATGTCTGCTCATTTCCATCCTAAATCATCTACCCCGAATCCTCATACTGTGACCCCTGGTTCAAGACACACCCACCATCGGGAACATCCTCCCTGCATCAATCTTCTGTGGAGTGCTTGAATCTAGGGTGTGCTCACATACTGGTCAAAGAGAACTCTGCAAGGTCACACCAAGAGCTTCACTTAGGAGTTTTGACATCAACTCTGAATCCTGGGAGAAGCTTGTACCTTAGGTCACTACTGCTGCAACCATCAAAAAACAGCACAGGCTCCTTTTGAAAGCAAGGACTCATCAGGCACAGAGGAAATCTCAAGCCAGCTATTTGACCGAAAATCAATCATCGATGGGATCCCATCCTACTTGTGGCAGAATCTTCCATAGGCAGGTTGCCTTTGGCAGTCATCTAGTTACCCTTCCGGGCCTTATCAAACACTGCAGATGATAAGCATTGTCATCTTTGTCTCCTAAAGGAGAAGGAATTTTTCAAAGGAATTTGTAAGTCATCCTCTTGCTACTTGTTGTACACAAAGTGGCTGTTATGTTTGCCTCCAAAATGACAGTGGCCACACCTCAGAAGTAATGTGCTAGCTGAAACTGCTTAGGGAGATCCTGGGGATGTGAAAGGTAATATAAATGCAATATTTAAATAAAATCATTTTTCTTCTCTGACAGTGGTTATTCTACATAACATTACATTGCATCATCTCTCCTTGAATTTTGAGACAATCCTCGTTTATCTAATTTCTAAGGCACCTATTTTCTTTTGTCCAATATCTTGTAAGGCAGTAATTTACCATTTATTTTATAGGAAATGAACTAAATTAATGTCAAATCATGTTTCCGCCCAACACATAAACTTCAAGGATTTAAGCACTTTTCTATGTGTTAATATTAGCTGCATTTTTACATACTGCATTGACTATTTTACAGACATCCCAGTCTTTCGCAAAAGTAATATTCAGATAGTACTCAGATACCTCCATGATGTTTTAAGGCCCCACCACCGTGTTTGTACTGCCTTAGATTACAGGAGAAATGAGCACTCCTATCACCAGCTGGAAATCTTGTCACTATCAGTTCTCCTGATACTTCAGACAGCCATTGTTTATAACATTTGAGAAAGTTAAGTGATAAGTTATTTGAAATTCACGTGTTCCACCAGAACAGCTCTAATAGATTTCCTAATTCAGATTTTATTTTCTTTACTGAAGCCTACAAATCCGCACCAAAAAGAGGAATGATGCCTGCCCAGGAAATACAATTTTAATCGTTTCTGTGTACAGTCTTGTCAGTTTACTTGATGATGATCTGCAGGGTGATTCGATTGCATTTTTTAGTCATCTCAATTTGTCAAATTATAGCATATTTTTAGTGAGTGAGGGATGGAACAATGGAACATTACAGTTTTGGTTTTGAACAAGGCAGTATAAAAAGAAAACCTATTCGTTGACCATTCAGTAGACTTTAGAAAAACAAGGAAATGAACTGCTGTAACACTGCCTCCTTAATGCTACTTTGCAAGACTGTGTGGCAGCAACAACCACTTTCTGTGTCATATGCGTAACATTCCGTCTGGGCACTTCAATTTTCAAACTAAGTATTCACTCCCTCCATCATCAAAACTCAGTAGCAGCAATGCATACTGCGGCCAATGACCAATGGTGCTTTGACAGCTCATTTAACCGATGACTAAGAGACTTTGCAGTTAGTATATCAATCATCTGTGCCTCCTACAAAGAAGTGAAAAGGACTTGGAGAAGAAAGGTTGAAAAACAGAGAATCCTGGCAAGCAAAAGACTCATCTCAGTGAATGACATGGACTAGGCCCATTGAACTGCTTTACCAGTTTTTCACTCCTCCAACCATAACACCATTTTTATTTGCCCAACTATGTCTGTCTGAATGTGTGTGTAGGAGGTTTTATAAAGGGTTTATATGCTGACAGTTCATAGATATTTGTCTGCAGTTAGAATTTAGTTATTTGTAACAAATACTCGTCCTTGTCAAGTACTGAAACCTGGGCGATGACTTTTGTTATCGTGGGTCTATCCAACAGGTAAGTTGGGGACTTTGTGTACTTTTTAACTTTTGTGATAACCTCAGACATATACAGGGCTTGATTTCTAACATGCTATTCTGGTGAGATGTAACAATGGATATTGAAATCTCTCACCCTTTCCACCTTTAGTGCTTCCTCCAAGTGATGTTCAAAATAGAGGAGTATTAATTCATCAACCAAGGGATGGTGGGGCAATGGGTGCAGCATTGAGATGCTGTATGGCTTCTGCCTCTGCTGTAGTAGAAGCTGAGACAGTGGATATCAGATTCTGAATCATGGTCATCACTGCTGTCATGGCCACTTCCAAACAAGATGTTCAAACACTTTAAAGCCAGGTTTCTTGACCCAAGATAGTGGCAGGAACTGTGTTGTAGCTCTACCAATGCACCAAGCATCCTCGTATCATTGTCATCATCTTGTATACCACAACTGAGTTCCACATCTGACTTCCCTGCAGGATACCCATAAGCAATCCCACCTCCAGGAAGTGACATATAAACTGTTCTTTTCCCTTTGACAGCCTATAGCCCACTCATGCTTGGTGCCTCACCTTGCTGCTGCTGACTCTATATCACCATCTAAAGTGTGTGCCACTCAAATATCTGTGCTGTTAGCTGCAAGTTTTAGATGAAATGACAGAGTATCTTTATAACTCATGTTCATTCTAAATCTTACTTAAATATATAAAATGGGAGGAGGATTCAAAATGATCACAGACTGCTTAGATAATGAGGTTAAGAAAATAATAACGAAGATCCAGAAAATGTAGAGGAATTGAATAAATTCTTTGCAATAGTCTTCATAGTAGAAGACACTTAAAAAAAATGACAAAAATCCTAAATAAGCAAGGGTCAAAAGAGGAGGTAATAAGTACAATTGCAATTTTTAGAGAAAACTAGGGAAGCTAATGGGGATTAAGGCTGATACGTCCCTTGGACACATTGGATTTTCTCCTAGGATGCTCAAGGATAAAGATAATCAATGCACTGGCAGTAAGCTTTGAAGAATCCTGGGATTCTTGAAAAGTCCTAGAGGATTGCAAAACTGCCAATGTAATTAAAAGGAGGTAGAGAGACAACAGGAAATTGTAGACCAGTTAGCCTGACACCAGTAGTAGGTAAAATGCTGGAGTCCATTGTAAAATATTTAATAGCAGAGCACTTGGAAACAGTGACAGGATTGGACAGAGTTGGCATGGACTTACAAAAGGGAAATCATGCTTTACAAATCTGCTAGAATTTTTTGAGGATGTAATTAATAGAGTTGATAAGAGGGAGCCAGTGGATGTAATTTACTTGGGAAAGGTGCAGCAAGACCTGGGTGTCCTTGTACACCAGTTGTTGAAAGTAAGCATGCAGGTTCAGCAAGCCATGAAGAAGGCAAGTGGTATGTTGGCCTTTATAGAGAAAGAATTCAAGTGCAGGAGCAAGGATCTCTTGGTGCAATTGTACAGGGCCTTGGTGAGACCACATCTAGAGTGTTGTGTGCATTTTTCGGTCTCATCATCTCTGAAAGGATGTTTGGGCTTTGGAGGAAGTGTAACAAATGTTTACCAGAATGATTCCTGGGATGGCAGGACTGATATATAAAGCGAGACTAGAAAAGTTAAGATTATATTCACTGGAGTTTAGAAGAATAAGGAGAGATCTCATATAAACCTATAAAATTCTAACAGTACTAGACAGGGTAAACACAGGAAGGATGTTTCCGATAACCAGGGACCCAGAACTAAGGGTACAGGGTAAAGCACTGAGGACAGAGATGAGAAATTTCTTCACCCAGAGAGTGGTGAGCCTGTGGAATTCTCTGCCACAGAAAGCATTTGAGGGCAAAGCATTGTATGTTTTCAAGAAGGACCTGGATATAGTCTTAGAGCTAAGGGATCAATGGGTATGGGGAGAAAGTGGAAATAGTGCACTGAATTGGATGATCAACCATGATCATATTGATTGGCAGAGCAGGCTTGAAGGGCTGAATGGCCTACTCATGTTCCTAGTTTCAATTATTCTATATACCTTTTTACAATAGATGCAAGGCAAAACCAGGTAACTATAGACCAGTTAGTATAACATCTGGTACAGGGAAAATGTTAGAGTCCATTGTAAAGGCTTAAGAAGGTGAAATGATGCCTGACAAATTTTTTAGAGTTCTCTGATGAGGCAACACGCAAGATAGATAAAGAGTAGTAAGTAGATGCAATATATTTGGATTTCCAAAAATATTTGATAATGTACCAGACATTAGACTACCTAACAAGATAATAGCCCATGGTTTAGGGTATAGTAAATTGACATGGGTAGAGGTAACTCATCTAAGTCAGGAGTTGAGATAAGAGGGACATTTTCAGGATGGCAATCTGTAAGTAATGGATTGTCACAGGGATCAGTGCTGGAGCCACAAATATTTAACTTATATATTAATGACTTTGACAAGGGAAGAAGATACAAAGAGTCTTCAGAGGTATATGGACAGGACAAGTGAGTGGTCAAACAGTTGGCAGATGAAATATGTGGGGAAATTTGAAGTTTTGCAGGAAGAATAGAGGAGCTGAATATTATTTGAATGAAGACAGACTGCAAAAGCTGCAGCACAGAGGGATTTTGGAGTTCTCGTGCATAAATCACAAAAAGCTAGTGTAAGTTTAGCAGGTAATGGGGAAGGCAAATGGATTGCCAGCCTTTATTTCAATGGGAATGGAACATAAAAATAAGGAAATATTGCTAAAAGTATACAAGGCACTAGTTAGATGAATACTTTGAACAGTTTTGTTCCCGTTTTCTAAAGAATGATGGATTGGCTTTGGAGGCAGTCGAGAGAAAGTTTATTAGGCTGATACCAGGTATTTTCTTATGAGGAGAAGTTGAATAGGCTAGGCCTGCACTCATTGGAATTTCAAAGAATGAGAGTCAACCTTATTGAGATACACAATAATCTAAGGAGTGTTGACATGGCAGATGAGAAGAGGCTGTTTCCCCTTGTGGGAGAGGCTCTGACCAAAGGGCATAATCTTAGAATAAGGGATCATCGATTTAAGATAAAGATAAGGAGGAATTTCTTCAATCAGAAGGCAGTGACTCAGTGGAATTCTCTACTGCAGAAGGCTGTTGAAGTTGGATCATTAAGTACATTCAGCGCTGGGATAAATACATTTTTTAATTAGTAAGAGAATGAAGGGTCATGGAGAAAAGGCAGAATAGTGAGTGATGTTGAGGGTTATAACGTCTACCATTGGCAGTCTTGATATGTTGAGGCTGTTCAGACAATCGTTCTTGGCTGTTTGAAGGCAAAGAGCAGAAAAGGAATGTTGGAGCGAGGGAAGGAGGGAGCAGTGAGGATAAAAACAGGAGGTCCATGGTCACACCATTAGGATGAGGGTAAGAAGGCTATTCACTTGGCATCATCCTGAGAGCCTTTGGAGGCATCAGAAGTCACAATCTGATTTTCTGCCGCCCTGATGTGATGCACTATCGCTCAAGGACACTCAAGCAATGAGGTTGTACAGACCCTCTTACAATTCTGTGGTTTTCCCTCACATTATGTCTAACCTTCTCCTGCAAAAGAGGGAATAATGTCAGTGGATGGGTTGGCCTGTATATGTGCCTGCCTGTAGCTGAATAGCTAAAGGTCTGTTGAGTCAGCCTGAGGCTGGCTGCTTTGGTAGTTATATGGGCTTGGGGTGGAATGTTTGAGTGATAGGTGCAAATTCTGAATCCTACCAAGTGCTAGAAGGTGAGGAAATACGGATGTTATGAGTTGGAGGTGCCTTCTGATGGCACATTCATTGATGTTGACTATTTGTATGAGGCCATTAAACTTAAACTTAACTGCGATCCCCCTCATTTGGTTGCTGTACCACTTCTCTATGGATACAGACTTGCAAAATTATTGATTAGCCTTCACTTCAGGAAGGCTGCTTCATCTCAAGAGGCATCCTAACTGCACCACTTCGTGTCAGCACAGTACTGTTTGGCTCATTGCCTAGTGTGGAAGCATCTGAAGGTAAAGGAGCTACGCTGTCAGACAAATCAGATGGCATGGGTACATCATTTTAAGGTGCTGCTATTGTATCACTAGTTCTGATTCCCCCACCAAATAACTGGGACACCTGAATTGCCAGCCTGTGGATCTCTGTGGTTTTAAAATGTATGTTGACATTAGCTTTATGAATATTTGAGAATGCCAACTAGATTCATAGAGTCATAGAGCACTGAAAAGGTCCTTCAGCCCATCGAGTCTGCACTAACATAACTACCACTGAAGGCGCACTAATCCCAATTTCCTGAACTTGTCCCATATTGTTGAATGCTATGATATTTCAAGTGATCATCCAAATATTTTTTAAAATTTGTAAGGTTTCCGGCCTCCACTGCCTTCTCCGACAGTGCATTCCAGATTCCCACCACCCACTGAGTGAGAAAGGGTTTTTCCCCAAATCCTGTTGAGGTCTCCTATCCCTTACCCTAAAACTATGCCTTCTCACGACTGACCTCGCAACCAAGGGAAACAACCGTTCTCTTTTCACCCTGTTTATGCTCCTCATAATCTTAAAGATCTCAATTATATCCCCCCTCAGTCTTTGCTGCTCTAGAGAAAAAATCCAAGCCTATCTAGTCTCTCCTTATAGCTCAATTTCTCCATCCCAGGTCAAATCCTCGTGAACCCCTCTGTATCCCCTCTAGTGCTTCCTGTATCATATCCTTCCTGTAGTGAGGTGACCAGAACTGCACACAGTACTCCAGCTGTGGTCTGATCAACATTCTGTACAGCTCCAACATTTAACTCCTTTCTCTCACAATCTATGCCACAACTGATGAGGACAAGTGTCCCATATGCCTTCTTAACTATCCTATTCACATGCTGTGCTGAATTCAGGGATCTGTGAATAATTATCCCAAGATCCCTCTGCTCATCTAAGCTACCCATTATTTTGCCATTCATTAAATATTCTCTCATCTTGTTTTTTCTTCCAAAGTGCATTACCTCAGACTTATCAGGGTTAAATACCATTTGCCACTGGCCTGTTCATCTGACCAACCAATCTGTATATTTCTGTAACCTACAACTATCTTCTTTGCTATTAGCCACTCTACCAATCTTGCTGTCATCTGCAAATTTGCTGAACGGTCCCCCCACATTTTCATCGACATAATTTATGTATATAACAAACAATAAGGGTCCCAGTACTGATCCCTCTGGTTTACCACTGGACACTGGCGTCCATTCTCTCGAGCAGCCTTCTGCCTCTACACTTTGTGTCCTATTTTTAAGCCAGTTTCTGATCCATCTCATGAAGTTTCCGTGAAATCAATGTGGTTTAACCTCCTCCTTAATCCTGTTTGCTAGTCCTTTCTCATGCTCCCTTTTTGCCTTTCTAATCGTGTTTTATCAACTTTCCTCCTGCACTTCCTGTGTTCCTCTCCAGCCACAACTGAATTGCTCTTTTTGATCTTGCTAAAACCCCTACTGTCCTTCCTCAACCAGTCCTGAATTGTCCTAGATACCCGCTTTGTCTGAACTGATTGTTCCTACATTTCTCTCTAAAGGGTACATTCTGGATTGTACTCTCCCCAGCTCCTTTTTGAATGCATCCCTCCCTGCCTTGCTCCGCTGTAGACTTACCCACAAGGAGCTTTTTCCAGTCTACTGTGGCCAGACCCTGGTTTATTTTAATTAAATCCGCCTTTCTCCAATCCAAAGCCATCTTTTGCAGGCCGTCTTTATCCTTGACCAGAATAGATTTGAACTGAGATAGTAGGAACTGCAGGGTCTAGGCCTGAAACATCAGCCTTCCCATTCCTCTGATGCTGCTTGGCCTGCTGTGTTCATCCAGCTCTACACCTTGTTATCTTAGATTTGAACTGTACCGTGTTGTGGTTGCCATCACTAAAATGCTCCCCCACATCAAGAACTTGTCTGACTTCATTCCCCAGCACCAGATCCAGCACTGCACCATCCTTTCTTGGACTTTCTACGTATTTATACAAAAAACTCTCCACATACCTTTCAAGAAATCAGTCCCCTCTAAACCCTTAACACTATGACTATCCCAATTTATGTTGGGAAAGTTAAAATCCCCGAGTATATTTCCCACTGACTCCTTAGGGATCTGTAATACACTCTCAGTAAAGTAGCTGTTCCCTTAAAATTCATAAGATCGACCTACAAAGCCTCATTTGAGGACCCTTCCAAAATATCATCTCTCCTTATTGCAGTAATTGACTCCTTAATTAATAGTGCTACACCACCATCCTTTATACACCCTGCTCTGTCTCGCCTAAAGATCCTATTCCCCAGGATGTTGAGTTGCCAGTCCAGCCCTTCCCTTAACCATGTTTCTGTGATGGCAACAATATCATATTTCCATGTGTCAATCCCCACCATTAGCTCTTTCGTCTTACCTATTATACTTCTAGTATTAAAGTAAACATCATCCAGTCTTGCCTTACGATCTTGACACTCAATGTAGTTGAACTCACTCTGACTTGCTTCCTTTGCTGTGGCATCATGTATCTCTGTTTCGTCAATATTCTGAGTCCCTTCACTCTGCCAGACTAGTTTAAACTCCTCCCGACAGCATCAGCAAACTTACCTGCAAGGATGTTGGTCCCAATGTGGTTCAGGTGCAGACTGTCCCATTTGTACAGGTGCCACCTTCCCAAAAATGGTCTCAGTGATCCAGGAATCTAACCCCACACCCCTCCAACACCCCACCCCCTTGTACCAGCTCTTGACCCATGCATTCATATGTCCTATTTTCCTATTTCTTAAACTCGCTAGCACATGGCACCAAGAGTAATTCAGAGATTACAACCATTGAGGTTCTGCTTTTTAATCTACTGCCTAGCTCCCTGAAACCTTGATGCAAGACCTCATTCCTCACTTTGCCCGTATTGTTGGTACCAACATGTACCACAACATCTGATTCATCACCCTCCTCTTTTAGATGCCTTGCATATGGCCTTGGATATTTTACATTGTTATATACCAAACCCATGCTGTAAAATAATATTTGGCAGTATATTTGATGTTGATTGTTAGAGACATTTGTTGAGAACCACAGGAAATAATTCATTGTATTTCACTACCCCAGTACTCACAGGTTACAGTAGGTCTTTATATCCCACCAGAAGAGACGATTTACTCAATCTTTGTGATTGACAAATCCTGTCCAGTGTAATTGTGGTCCATGCTAAATACTGGATCATTCATTCTCAATGTGTTGCAGTTATTTGTTCTAATTCAATCCACATTCCTTGCTAGTGACCTAGTGACATGGAGATGTCAGTGGAACTTTCCAATTTTCTTGATTAGGAATGCATTTGAGTACAGTCTAGGGCAGTTCCCTGCTGTCTCCTCTTGGAAAATTGCTTGAATGATCTCTAATGAAGGAAGGTTTGTGTCCTGAAAGATTATACCTGAAACAGGAAATTAACAGCGACCTGCTACTGGAGTTAGCACCAGTTGCAGAATGAATAATTCCTCAGCAAAAGTAGAATCTTTTAGAATCATATACTTAAATAGAATCATAGAATCCCTACAATGCAGAAAGAGGCCATTCAGCCCATCAAATCTGTACCAACCCTCCAACGAGCATCCCATGCAGCACCCCACATCCCCCCCATCACTGTAATCCCATATTTCCCATGGCTAACCTAGCCTGAACATCCGTGGATGCTATGGGGTATTTTAGCATGGCCAATCCACTTAACCTTCACATCTTTGGGCTGTAGATGGGTGGAAATAGGAATGATTGAAGTTAGTTTCAGGAATACAACAGGCACACTTAAGTCTGACTTTTTTGGGAACCAATGTCTCACCCCTCAATGACATTTGAGAAATAGCAAGATCAGAATTGTGTCAGGCCATATTTAACATTTTGAGGGCAGCCAACTAAGAATTAATATTATGCAACTGAAGGGCCTTATGCCCATATTAGTGCAATCTATATATATTGGGAATATTCTTCCATTACACAGGTTTTCTGGATGCACATATGACAAGGCCAGAAGCTGCTTCTGGGACTATGTATGACCCCATCATGTTATCTTCATCAAGGCCTGAACCCCATTATATCTTCCAATCCATTCACTTCAGCTTGCCTAAAGGCCTAGTTTGGTGAAGCAGGTGCCTAAAAACTTAGCTGTCAACAAACATTAGTTATAAATACTCCTATCTTCAAATAAAAAACCCAAATTATTATTTCACTGATCTGCATGCACGATTGGCACATTTACATTCTTCTCTTCGTCATAGCAGTAATAGGGTAACATTCAAGTATGAGAATCCCGAAGAGCCTAATACTTACTTGGTATAAGAAAGGGATATCTCACAGTAACTAGAGAGGAACTTGGAAAGGGTTGAAGTGAGAGACAGTGGAAATCTAGTTGTGGTCCAGGTTTGAATACACAATATAAGAGAATGTGGAAAAGAATAAACCAAAGGAAGATCAATGGCAGAGGAATAAATAGAACTAAAGAAAGTAGACTAAAAATACAGTGAAACATAGAGTGAGAGGAAGCCCTATTTAACGTGAATTAAAATATCTGTACAGAAATGCACACAGGCAAGATTTAATGTTCCCACCACAAGCAACCTAAGCCATTTAATTGGGTAGTACTAACTCTCTGCCCACCACCTCGATTAAGTCTGTGGGGGAGAGGGAGAAGGTATGAGTCCAGGACAGCCTGCCTGTCATCTGGGGACAAATATGTCCTGCTCAGGTACCCTGTGCACAATGCAAAATCTTGCCGAAAGCAAGAACTCCCCTTCTCCCTTTTAGACCAACCCCCCCCCCCCCCCCCCCCCAACCCCCACTTCCTTTACTCACCAGGACCTGCCTGGCTAAAAGATCCATTCTCTTATTTGGGTTTTAAGACTCCATGACTGTTTCTTCTCCTGGGCACTGCTACAGAACTGGAAGTGTTTATTGCTCTACTGAAGAACTGATCTCTTCCATGAAGTATCAATTTCTTAGGTCCCATGAATCCCAATGCCAAGCAAGGAGGTGCTTAATAGATTTTTAATCAAGTCTGGATCTCCAGGAATGACCTTAGCTGTTGGATGAGCCTATGGCCATAAAGTTTACCCAGTCCAGCATCTGTAATAAAATGATTTCTACCGCAATACATTAAGAGTTCTAAAGGATGGATTCGCTATTAGATCTAGTAATTAGGAACAAATCAGAGCAGCTGTAAGACATAACAGAGTTGGAACCTCCAGATAACAGTAACAATAAAATAATATGTTTGACAAAGATGGTAGAGAATTAGGTAACATGATGAAAACTAGGCTATAAATTAGACAAAAATTGATCTTCAAAAGGTGAGAATAGAACTTCGGAAAATAAGGACAAACATTTTGGCACAAAACAAAGTCTGCTAGAGTACAGGGAAAACACCTTCTGCTAAAAGAAAAGAACAATCTGAACACTAATTATCACTTATGGATGTATATCAGAACAAAAATGGTTAGGGAAGTGGTATACATTAAATACATGGACAATAGGAGAATGCACAATAAAATATCAGTTGATTAGAAGAATACAGAAAATACAGTCAAAAATAAAAATAAAATTGGAGAGACAAGGAAGAACTAGGAAGTTATATTATCATGAAGATAAGACAATTTAGTAAAATATTTTATAAAGACATCAATTTAAAAACAAAAGGCTATGCTTGGAATGAGACCATCAAGAAATAGACAGGATAATATCACAGGTAATAATTGAGAGGTGCCAGAAATATTAAATAAATATTTTGCTTTGGTATTAACTAATGAGATAGAGTGGTTAGATTGACATTGAGCAGTGAAATAAGGAATGACATAAATGTATTTACATGAAAAATAGATGTATTGAACCCTGGTCCGGAAGGAATATACCCACTTAGTTTAAAATAATCCAGTAAAACAGTGCAGAGACATTACTAATCAAATTTAATAATTCATTAGAAAAAGTGTAGTGCTAGAGAACTGGTGGATTTATTCAGATTTTCAAAAGGCCTTCAATAACGTGCCCCATAATGGATCAATGAATAAAGTCAGAGAATGTGCAGTCAGGGATCAAGTGGCTGAAAGAATTGTTTTCTAGCTTCAAGAAAAAACACAGAGAGCGGAAGCAAGGAAAGCTATTCAGTGCAGTAGAAGGTGAGGTGTGGTATTCCTAAAGCACCAGTGTTGTTGTTGTTCAGTTTGCATTGTGTGTTGGAATCAAAAAATTGCAGATGACTCCAAATTAGCGGGGATTGTCAATGCTGAAAAGACTGCAGCAAATTATGATATTAATAAGCTTGTGGGTGAAAATACAATTGTAAATTGAGATAAATACTGATAAATGTGAGGTAGTTCTGGTAAGAATAATAGAAAAGTTGTAAGTCAAGGTGGTTAGACGAGCAAAGGGACCTCAGATCTCAGAGTTCACATACACAAATCACTAAATATTGCACAATAAGTTAGTAAGGCCATTTAAATAAAGGCAAACCAAGCACCAGATTTAATTTCAAAAAGGATAAAATTGAAAAGTAATGCTAAACCTGTATCAGACCTTGGTTAGACCAAACTTAGAATACAACATACAGTTGTCATCACCATATGAAAAGTATACAGAGGCGTTGGAGAGGATGCCGAGAAGATTTATAAGAATGATATCAGAAATGCATGGGTCTGCAAATCAGGAAAAGATTGACACTTTTGCCTTGTTAAAAGAAAGCCGAACAGCAACCTGATAGAGGTTTTTAAAATGTTGAAATGTTTTTGATAGTGTAAATGCAGAAATAAGATTTCCATTTGTCGCTAGGGACGTTGCGGCGTAAAAGTTGGATTAGTAAACCAGGTGGCCACATCTCATGAAAGAATAAATTAAAGTAAACTAGAGGCCATGAATATAGCAAAGTCACCAAGAAATCCAATAAGGAATTCAGAAGATACTTCCTCAACAAAGATTGGTGACAATAAGTGGTTGGTTTTTAAGGAGAAGCTGGTAAAGCATATCTTTTCTTTGTGCTGCCATAGTCTTACCAAGCCATAGGGCTGCTCCCTCATTAGAGGGAGATGACTGGTGGTGATTTAACCTGAGGGCCACCAGACCTCAGGCGAGGGGAAGAGGTTGAGAAAGTGTGTCCTTCATGGTAACTTCAGCTAGCGATGGGAATTGAACCCATGCTGTTAGCATCACACTGCTTTGCAAGTCAACCATTCAGCCAACTGAAATAAACTGACCCTGGTAAAGCATTTAAGGGAGATAGAAATAGTTGATTGCAATTTTAAATTTGAGTGAAGAAAGATAGGAGGAGGCTTGAGTGATGCACAAACACTAACATTAATTCGTTGGACCAAAATGCCTGTCTGCCTACAAAGTGCTTTAATATGTTCTGTGTTTGTCGAAGGTGGAAAAAAAAATGATCTTCTTTCTTTAAGTATCTGATAACAGAAAACAATTTGTATTCTGAACTCTTGTTTATATACGAGGCAGTGCCATATAGTCAATTGCGAGCCACTGTTGTCTTTTTGAGCCATCTACTCTAGCTAGCAATTGACATTTAAAATTGCATGCTTTTTTACTTTAGATGTCCCTCGAATATATGAATTATTTTTAAATGGTCTGAATCATTATTTAAATAATATTTAAGCACTGGCAAACAGTGTTTTAATTTCATAATATGTATCCCCTGATTACATTACTGTCTCTGATCTGTGTAGTTACCAAAAAGTGAAACATGAGATTCAGCTCTTCCTATCTGAATGAACCTGAGCTTTCAAAACTAATGCACGGTTTTCAATATTTGCTTTCTTTATGAATGAATGCAAAGGAGTAGAACATTTCTCATTTCATACATAGCTAGTTTCTTTGTTTTTGCTACCTGAGTGTTAAACATCACCTGCATATAGTACAGGGAGGAAGGCTGAGTTGAAAAAACCTTTAAAAATAGTTTTTTTTTCTCCATAATAGAAATAGGCAGCGCTGTCATCTGTGTGCCATCCTCCAAAACCAAACTTTCCCCTTCACACTACACAGATGTGATGCTTAATATCTGGTGGTAAACCTGAAATCTATTCAATAATGTTAGCTTTAAGCACTCCCAGGTCTGATACATAAGTTAGGTGCTGAGTAATGCTGACTCCACTCCACTGTAATAACATATTTCATTCCAAACCCGCTACTGTGCAATTTTGCCTCTTCGCACTGCAGTTATATTCTGGTGTTTCTGAATGAAATTGCTGATCAATGTCAAGGTAGGGGCAGTTTATGCAATCAACTTATGCCCTATAGCAGCATGCTAAGCTGAACTTTTGCATGATCCTTACAAAAGAGGCTCTTGTCACATTAGTCTGGACTAAGTTTGAAGTTTAATCCCAGAAGCAAGACCCCAATTTCCAAAGCACTGAGCCCTTCCAAGTCCACTGTCAGTGATGCATTGAAACTATATTCTGCCGGATATATTTTGTACAGATAAGTGTCAATTTTTACACATCTAGTTGGAACTTTTATCTAAATTTTGCAAAATTCGGCAAAGTGTTAATTTCATGGAGCATTTTTCTCGGTGAGCTCTAGTGATTAATCACACGCAACTGTCTGCCACTGTCCTCCTTAAGTAGGTAAGACTCCTCAACAGATTCTACTCCAATTAGCACTCTCCAACTGTGGAAGTGTTCATCTCTGCCAGGGCTTTTTGCATTTCCTGGCATAGGTGCCATGTTTAAAGCCCAGCTGTGCGCCAAGTCAACCGCTGCCAATTAGAAATAGGCCTTCTAATTACAGCGCAACATACAGGGATTAGACAGCACACTGTCTCCTTTCCTATTGATGAGGTCTGCCGTGCTAATGATGTTCACACTCTGCAGTGCCCTATAGCTGGGTATGTGAGCTATGTCAGTGAAGCCTCCTGCCTGGGCTGTAGTACTGACCTTATCGCAATGAAATGAGTTGAAGTGGTGTGATCGGTCACAAATTACATTGGAAACAGCCTTGACATTTGTGAGTCAAAGATAGAGTGTTCCCACACATGTCCCTTGTGGATCCTGGGATGTCGGTCACATAAGAATTTAACCCAGATGCCATTTTGATGGCTATTGGGATAGGATGGCCACCCTTAGTTCACAAGTCCTGCTCCAGCAGATCACAAGACAGTTCTTGGGAAATCCTCAATCTGCAGCAACAATGTTTCTCATTTGGAGGAAATTGCATCAAATATGAAAGACTGAGGGCCTCTGTCCTTCTTTCAGCTATGACTACGTCATATGGAGGCCATTGAACAGCCTGGAGGTTACTGCTGGTCCTAGGCTTGTTGACAAATCTGTTCCCTCCCACTTTCTCTGGAGCTTTGTATCATTTGTATCCATAGTGAAGATAACCCCTGCTGTAGCTGGATCCACTGGTAGTGGTTCCAATGAACCTGTATGGGGAATATCTTAACCAAAACAGGTCGTTCGTAATGTGAGTAGTTAGCATTCACATCACATGCAAATGACAGTTTATTGTAGCCCACAATACAGGAGGAGTATTCCAGCAAAGTGGGTCATGAGCTGTGAACGTGGACCTTTGACAGAGTGGACATTATTCTGATGTAATCAGCACAACCCACGTCATGCAAATGCCGTAAGAGATCGTAAGTGCAGTAAGATTACTGAAGCCCCCATCCTGACCCCCAAACACATTACCCAACAGATGTAGCTTTACATATAAGAGCATGTTGTCAAATACTGACAGTTCAATATGACAAGAAAGCAGCTCTGTGACCCTGTATAGCCTCTGAGAGCTTGGTTTGTTTTTGTGAATTGTGGCCCCACTTTTAAGACCTCCTGATGACTTTGATGAATTTTCAATGACCAATGGCATGGTCCTTACGATTGTTTGTAGTCAGGATTCATTTTCTACACAGTTAGTTACTGTATGTGGTTTGTAAACTTAATTTTGTGATTACAGATACCTCATCAGGCACATACACCATTCAGATTAATGCAATTGCTCTTGAAGTCACATCATTCACGAGCAGAGAGGCCTCCACAGCCAAAAAAAAAAAATCACTAACTGCCAGTTTTGGGCATGGTGGTAGCCATTTACAACTTCTATTCCACTTTTGTAATTTGGAGGATGGAAGACAGTACAGGTTTTCTCTCCCAGACTGAGTCCCAGGCTCTGCCAATCTAACTGCCCCTCCCACAAAACCTTCATGTTCCATTCTGCCTTGCAGTCTATCAACCCAACTCTCCTTTATCTTCCAACCTTTTGTTGAGTTGTCCCCCCTACTTCACAATCTTATTATCCTCTCTCCACCCCAGCATGCTGCCTCCAGTATCTCAACTGACTTCCTTGATTCCCTGCACAGCAGCAGCCCTTGATAACTTCCCTTAACATTCAGTGAACAGATCCCCAGGGCTGATGAAGGTCCAGCACCCTCTCCAATCTGGAAGGATACCCTTGAATGATAAGTGACCAGATGTCAACTGATCCCTGTGTAAATCCCCGACTGATTTACCTCTAATCCTCGACTGGTTGTACTTGACCTGCCGAACTGATCATAGCCCAAACCCTGGAACGTAATGATATGAAATCTCTGATGCTGAACATCTCCAGCAGCTGATTGACTTTGTCCTAGCCATTGGACTGGGATTGGACAATCCTTGACTGACTGTGATAACACTTCCTGTCTGTTGATAGTCCTGCAAATTTGGCCAAGGAACATGGCCATTTGGCTAAAGGACATTCAGTATGCTTTATGTGCAAGCTGCTGGCACAGGGTCTAAGTACTTAGCATGTTGCCATGCAGCCCATTGGCTGACCATTGCTGGCAACCATGACAACTTGCCTGACTTTGTGTCTGTGCTAAAACACAAGCCAAGTCAGAAGTGCTGTGATTCTGTAATTTATGAACGAAGGAGCCATGTGTAAATAAGCAAGGCAGAGATGCTGTGAGCATCCAGTTGGTGCAAAGTGATTGACAGCTATGACAGCAAGTTAACAGCCCTGAAAAACATCCTGTTCTGATGCAGGGTATCTGCAGGATTGCAATGCAAGGTGTCTGTGAGTTACAAACAGCAATGTGGAAGTGCTGAACTGTATTATAAATGAGTCTGAGATGTGTCATGATGATGGGGTGAGGCTGATATTTCAACAGTATCAGCTTTCACGGACAGAGGATGAAGGTGGTCGCTTCCCACAAAATGAACTTTATAATGTTGAAAATGTTGGTCAAGATGCAGACTCAGAGAAGACATCGACAAGCTACAACCACTGGGAACCTGCTCTGAATTTCAATTCATGAGATGTCACTGCCTAGTTTCTTTGTACTGCCTATGAAAATAGTAAATTGAATGTAACTGAGGCAAGGTTAGGTAATAATGAGATGTTATTGCATATAAATTGGCCCCTCGTTACTTACTAGCAAGATTCTTTGGGTGGAATTTCTGACTTTTTAACCTTGGTACTCAGATCTCCTTTTACTGCTTTTGCCATATTTTCACAATTAATTCACCATTGCTTTTTTGTTCAGGACCTGGGAAAGTTCAGAGCCTCGTTTGAATTCATCAATGAACATAATAGAAGCATCATGTACATGCACATGCATAAGGTCAGGTTATAGATTCTCCATTTTTCATTGCAGAAACAATGTGGTGGCATTTTGGAGGCAGGACTGAAGTATAAAGAGAGATTGGATAAATTAGGATATATTCATTGGAGTTTAGAAGAATGAGTAGGGAGCTTCATAGACAACTATAAAATTTTAACAAATTAGGGTAAATACAGCAAGAATGCTCCTGATGACGAGGAAGTCTGAAACCATGGGTCGCAGTCTAAGGATACGATGTAGGCCATTTAGGACTGAGATGAGGAGAAATGAGGAGAATCGTGAGCCTGTGGAATTCTCTTCCACAAAATGCATTTGAATCATAGAATCCTTACTGTCTGGAAGCAGGCCATTTGGCTCATTGAGTCCACACCAACTCTCCAAAGAGCATCTCACCCAGACCCACCCTATTCCTGTATTTCCCAAGGCCAAACCCCTAACATGCTCATCTCTGGACTGTGGGAGGAAACCCAAACACCCATAGGGAATCCAGGTAGACACAGGGAGAATGTGCAAACTCCACACAGATAGTTGCCTGAGGGCAGAATCAAACCTGGGTCTCTGGTACGGTGAGGTAGCAGTGCTGACCACTGAGCCACCACGCTGATTAAAGCCAAGTGCAATGCTTTCAAGAAGGAGATAGAACAGTTCTTGCAGCTAAAAGGATCAAAGGTATAGGATGAAAGCAGGAACAGGGTACTAAATTGGATATCAGCCTTTATCTTATTAAATGACCAAATAGCCAACTCCTAGAGTCATAGAGGTATACACAACAGAAAAAGGCCCTTCAGCCCATCAAGTCTACACCAGTCATAAACAACCACCTCATTATTCTAATCCTGTTCCTATTTTCTATGCTTCCATGTATTTTCAGAAATGTTTATTCATTAAATATTGTGCTGATTTCCCTTTCACATGGAGAAATTGAATTTTGTATACGATTTTGTATAAATGCAGATGTAATGATATTAAAGTCACCCAATCTTGGCATGAAAGTAGTATCCAATAATGACAGAAAACAGAGTGTTTACTAGTGGCAACGTTCTGCTGCAGGTCTTTTCTGATTTTAGTAACAGCCTTCGGATCAAATCCCATAGTGGAGTGAAAATTAAATTACAAAAATTAACATTTTGTCTATTAGATCAATTTCACTGTTTCATTTGTCAATTTAATTGACCATTGTCTATTTTAACTACATGGAAAATAGGATTTATAAAAAGAAATTCAGCAATTGAGCCCATTTGTTTTTATTTATTTATATTTCTGCAAAATAATTTGCATTCAGGTTGACAACTGTCATCCCCCTCCTTTCCTTTATTACGACTGAAGCATTCACTAACAAAAGTAGAGATTGCTGGAAAAGCTCAGCAGGTCTGGCAGCAACATTCGACCCAAAGTGTTAACACTGATTTCTCTCCACAGATGCTGCCAGGCCTGCTGAGCTTTTCCAGTAATCTCTATTTTTGTTCCTGATTTACAGCATCCACAGTTCTTTCAATTCTTATGAAGCTTTCAGTACTTGCTTTGTGTTACTGGTTTGGGTAATCAATATCAAGAATCAGTTCTGTTAAGCAAACTGCAACTTGAGCACACAATGTATTATTGTATTTGGGGCCAAGATAAAATAAAGTGACATGCCAATTTTAGAAGCTAGTTGTGCTGTCACATCGGAGCATTTTCCTCTGGGTTAACTTTGACAAAAAAAAGCAACAGATAGTACAGAAAACAGAAAGTAACAGAACCTTTGTCAGTTTGGTTTGATACAGTTAACACTCAGTTAGAAAATAATCTAGATCAAACTCTTGGAAAAAGTATCCTGGGCTGAGATAAACAAGAGCAAATCCTTGCATCACAGAACTGGTATCAGATTAACTAATAGGACTAACTCAGATAATCATCACAGCTTTCAGACAATGGAATCTTAAGATGTTAAATAAATAAAGTTAAGCTACATACTAATTTTACAAGAGCCTATACTTGTGAAATCAAATACTTTCATTTGCATTAGTCCTCTGGGACATATAGTTACTCTGGCCACAGACCTCCCATCCATTCATACAGAAGTTGCAGGTCCTTCAGATCATTTTGTTCTTTTGTTAAAGTATGTTTTTACTGCTTATTATCAAAGAAAATGGTTTTACACTGGGACTAAGATTCTGGACTACAATGATATAACCTAGACAATTACTGAGGAGTGTATAATTTTATTAACATTGTTGTTTGACTGTTAGATTTTATTTTAAACAGATTAAAGTAGCAAAGACAAGGTTTTCAATAAACATGGTAATGTTGTTATTGTTCATTTCCATGGCATAATTGTCAGTGCCTGATTTTCTTATTGATGTGGAAATTCTAGAATTAAATTACCACATGGCTCATTTGCTTAGACAATTTTGAATTGCAGGTAGCATCATATAGACTCAAAAATGCATCCTTCAATATAAAGCTTGAATTAAAGTGGCATTGAATTTCCACCTCCTAAGTGGACTAACAGGGAAGAATTTCTTTCTTAAAAGACTACATGCCAGTGAAACTTTGGCATTTCCTACTTGAGCTATTAGTTTCTTCTAGGGAAAGTCCATGATTAGTAAATAATTTCACTAAACTTTACTTTCCCTTTAATTGCAGCAGTTATACTGCTTCAAGAGTAAAATACTGATGATGAAATGTCATTGACTTGAAACATTAATGCTGTTTCTTTCTCCATAGATGCTGTCAGATGTACCGAGTATTTCCAGCATTTTCTGTTTTCACTTATATTTCTTCATGTCACCATTTATTTTGTGAAGTTTATTGTCTCATAAATCTAGCAACTGTAATATATGTTGCTCAGGCAATTTTCCCAAGGGAGTCATCATTGCTGTGCTTAAAGGAGAATAGGTTACTTTTAATTTGGGAGAAAATTTAGGTGATAAATCTTCCACAGACATTAACCACAGTATTGAAATACAGGTAGGAACAAAGCACAGTAGATGTTTCATAGCCCCAGCTTTACTTGTCTTTCTTTACATTTGTACTGTGATACATATTGACTAGCAATACACAAAGTAGAAAAGTTTCATTAAATAGCAAGTTGTGAAAGTCAATTCTTGAAATGTACCAAATATAACAAAAGTAATTGAAAAACTTTAAAGCAGCTTAGATGCTAAATTCAGGCTCAGATTTTGATTCTCTCATTGTTAATGGCTTTGAATTGAAAGCACAAAGGAAATGATCATTTTTATAAAAGCTACAAGGTAATTTAAGTGTTACATGTAATATATGCGTAACTGCCTTACTGTGAGAAAAGAAACATTCTCACAAAGTTAATATCCAAAAGAGTTCTCTAAATGTTGTGGCCCATAACAATACCTTTACGAATCTGCGCAATCATTGATGGACCTTGTAAAATTTGCCCAAGCGTTTTCATGAACTAACCTCAGTCCGTTTTATGTGTCCAGGTATTCCCCGCACCCCCACCCCTGGTCAGGACCTCCCAGGATTTGTGCCATTGGCAGCATATTCAAATCCTGGCTGTGCACAAAATCAAATGCTGCCAGCCAAGATGTGCCATCCATTGCATTGCTGCATGGCTGAGAAAGGAAAATTGGCACTCCTCTTTGCCAACAGGTACCTGGATGTCCTGGTGGACAGGGTCATGGAGGGGAGGGCTATCCTGTTTCCTTAGGACTGCCAGAAGGACCAATGGCACCAGACCACTGCCAGTGTGGTCTGAAGTTGTGGCATGATCAGTGCAGCATCCAAGGTCCATAAAAATGCTCAACAATATGGAAGAAGGTTAATAACCTTCTCCGCTCTGCAAGCATAAACACTGTACACACCACCACCTTCTGTTCTAGCTCATAGTCAGTCTATCTCTCCTATTGTACACACCCCTCATCAAGCCTCATAGATCACCACTCTCACATACAGCATCTTCCCTCAATCGCTTTCAACATTTCCTCCGCCCTGCTTTCATCTCTCTCAATCCTTTCCTTTGCCTCATTACAGGAGATAACAGCACACAATAGGGCAGGGACAGCCAAGGATGGTGGCTGCCCCACATTCACTCCTCTAGGATGAAAGAATCCTTGTCTTAATAGGAGAGGATATACTCCACTCATGTGGTGATGCTGATATCTACACGTGCTCAGCCTTAGACACGAGGTTACTCATGATCTTGGACATTAATAACTTCATTCAAATACACAGATAGATAGAGGAGGAGTAAACAGATTTGTCGGAGACATTTAGGAAACTGGATCAAAGATTGAAGCTACCTGTATCATGCTACTTCTGAATTAATGCTTCTGGCTGTCTCCACGAAAAGATTACTGGCTGCCATGGAGATTCAGATGCAGCATTTGATGTTATCAAATACGCAGACAGAGCTGCACTCTGTCACTCTAGTCACTGGTGTTCAGCAGTAACAGCAAGGTAAGAGGGGTGTGGTGGTGAGGGAACTCAACCCACTCCAGGAGCCCCTTCCTCACAAGGAGACAGGATGGCACCAGCAGCATCCAGGTGGAGGAGGCACTATGTGCAGGCCCCCTCATCTCAGGATGCTCCAGGGGTGAACCTCCCTACCACTCACAAAACCTCCACCCTGCCTGAAGTCTCCAGTCCTGTAGGAGTTCAAGTCAGGACACATTCAGCCCATCTGGACCCTCAAACTGGTTTGTAACCTTAACTTTTATTACATGTCTGGAAAAGCATTAAAAAAAGACAAGCCAGTTAGGATCATTACTGCAGCAGACACAAAGCCAAGCACAGCTTGGCAGTTCCAAAGAGCCCACATCAGAACCAAAGCAGATCCTCTGTAATGTGATTATTCAGCATTTGGAGCACATGCAAGAACATTTGTACAGTATCCCCTAAACACTGGGACACGGAGGCCACCATCAAGGAAGCCAGTGAGATGCCTCTACATATTCCTTGCGTATTGGTGACCTGATTCAGATGTATACTGTTCAAGCCATTTGCCACATGTAGAAAATTATATGTGAACCTCTCCCTCTACCCTGACTCCTAAACTCCACACTAGCCAGGAAAGGCAATATTCCATATAGAATAATAATGTCACTATTCTATTGTCCAAGGTGTGAAGTGAACTACCATGAGACCTTATATGCTTGCTTTGACTTTGCACATTCTCCCCATGTCTGTGTGGGTTTTCACCAGGTGCTCCAGTTTCCTCCCACAGTCCAAAGATGTGCAGGTTATATAGATTAACCATAGGGAAATGCAGGGTCACTGCGATGAGGTGGGGGTTGCATCTGGGTGGGATGCTCTTCGGAGGGTCAGTGTGGACTCAATGGGTTGAGTGGCCTGCTTCCACACTGTAGGACTTCTATAATTCTATAATGATAACCATTGTTGATTGTCTTCAAAGTCCATCTAGTTCACTAGAGAAGGAAACTACCATCATTAGCTGTTCTGACCTACATGTGACTCCAGATCCACTTCAATGTAATTGACTCTTACCTGGCTTCTGGACAGTTACTGTTGAGCAATAAATGCTGGCCTGTGATACCCATACTGTATGTGTCTGTGTAATGACATTTCCCCTTAAAGGGCCTCCCTTCCCTCAAAATTGTAGCCCTCTCTCTCAATTACTCCTTCAGAAATGGTGGCATTCATTTTCCATTTCAGTCGCACACTTACCATTTAGATGAAGATGGAATGTAACACAGACAGCATTTTACAGTGAGTTACAGACTCAGTCTGTCAATCTTGGTGATGCTCCCACCATTCCAAACCTTCATGTTCCATCCTGGCTTGCACACCTTGTCAACCCCATTTAGGTATCAGCTTACATATGTTCCCACACAACACTTTTATTTAAGTCTTCATCTCCGCAACTTATCCCCGAAGCCCAGGCATACAGCTTATTTATGCCAAACCTAGTTCTGCCCTGTCAGCCCCATGGAAGCCATGGTGGGGTGATTGTTGGTGACATGACTCCTACAGAACCGCTCGTCTTCCCGTACTGTTTCTCACCTTCATATAGAGTTCTCAATGATTAACAATGATTATCTCTTCTGCATCCCATCATACTGTCTCCAAACCCTGTGACTGATTTCTCCTGCATTCCTGTCACAAAATTGGTCTCTGATATTGAGTACCACCCTCTTGACTTGCAGTGAACGTACTACCTGGACTGATCATGCCCCCACCCACCGACCCACTTCGGAAAACAGCCTCAGCTGACTGGTTGCACTGAATCTGCAAGGTCAAAAATCAGACAACACCAGGTTATAATCCAATAAGTTTATGTGAAGACACAAACTTTCGGAGTCTCACTCCTTCTTCAGGTGTCAGCTGACTCCAAAAGTTTGAGTCTTCAAATAAACCTGTTGGACTATAACCTGTTGTCGCATGATTTCTAACCTTGTCTGCCCCAGCCCAAAACCGCACGTCCACATCACTGAACCTGCAGGACTGAACATGGCCTGTGAACTGCAATATATGAACCCCCCCGACTCTGATCAGTCAGGAACGAGTCTGGTGAACATTCGTTGCAACCCCTCCATGGCAACAATATTTTTGATGAGATATTACAGGCCACACATTCCACTCAATTGAGCTGTGTTGCCTTGTCTTAGGTTTACTTATCTTACATTGACGTTATGCTGTTTTGCATCACTTATGTTACTTAATATGTTGACACTTTCTTTCCCTTATTCCTGGTGTTTCTCAGTTAAGTGTAAGCATTGCTCCTTCTTTAAATATAATTTCTAATTTCCTAATCTAACTTTTCTCATGTATAGCAATTTAAAGACAGTCTCTAGGAGCAGTTTCTTACCAACCAACAAATGTACGGAAGGGAAGTAGAAGAAAACTCTTCATCACACTTCCCGCTCAGCATATTTTACATCGTGCAGGAAACCTTACTTAAAGCACTTCTTTCTACTTCTGTACCAACTTTGGACCTCCCTCAGCCTCTGTCTCACGAAGGCAATGTCTCTCTCACACTGACAGTGCACCCTTACAGTAAAGTGCCTAACTTAAAGATGAGGTCCAGTTCTGGCCGCCCTGTTACAGGAAAGACACTATTAAGCTGGACAGGGTTCAGAAAAGATATACCAGGATGTTGCTGTGAATGGAGGGTTTGAGTTGTGGGGAGAGGCTGGATAGGCTGGGACTTCTTTTGCTGGAGTAGAGGAGGTTGAGGAGCAACCTTAGAGGTTTATAAGATCGTGAGTGGTAGAGATAAGGTGAATGGCAGGTGTCCTTTCCCTTGCGTGGGAGAGTTCAAAACTAGGGGGCATGTTTTTAAAGTAAGAGGAGAAAGACTTAAAAAGGACTTGAGAGGCAACCTTTTTCACATAGAGAGTGGTTAGTGTATGGAATGAACCAGCAGAGGAAGTGATGGATGCAGGTACAGTTACAATGTTTAAAAGACATTTGGTTAAGTACATAAATAAGAAGTGCTTGGAGGGATGTAGGCCAAGCGCAGGCAGGTGGGACTAATGTAGTTTGAGATTATGGTCAGCATGGACTGGTTGGATCGAAGGGTCTGTTTTCATGCTGTATGACTTTATTACTTGATGACTCTATGAGATGCTGTCCCACAATCTTCCATAATGCTTCATTAGAACACTATAAGAGGTCAACACAGAGTTGTCTGAAAAGGAATTGATCAGAATCTGAGCCAGTCTTAACACTGCTTGGAAGAGCCCACAAAGCAGTTATCCAATCTACATTTGGTGTACCAATGTAGAAAGACTACATTGTAAGCAACAAACAAATAAACAAACCTGAAGAATTCCCAATAAATCATTGTTTCAATTCAGTGTTTCAGGCCCTGAATAGAAAAATGGAAAGTGTTGCAACTTCTACCTTTGCATGAGAAGATGCCATGAAATGTGGAGGTGTGTTGAGAGTGATTAAAAAGTGAACCAGGATGCCACTGACGAAATGGTCCCTTCCAAATGCTGAAAGGGAGGATGTGTTTGGTGGTGGCATCATACTGGAGGTGTTGGAAATAGTTAAAAATGTTCAACTTCAGAATTTGAAGTGAAAGGTGAAGAAAAGGGCAAACTTATTGCCATTCAGGGAGGAAGGAATGGGTGAGAACAAAAACATGGGACATGGGATGGGTATGGTCAATGGCCTGTCAACCACCATTGATGGGAATCCTTGACTGAGGTAAAAAAATCGATAACATTGACATAAAAAGTGATATCATCAGAACAAATGCAGAAGACATGGAAAATCTAGGAGAATTGAACCAATCCTTAGAGGAAGTAGAAATAGGAGAAAGTGTCATCATGGATGGTCACTGTAGGAGCCTATGGTAGATATTGGGTGATAGCCTGTCCCCAAAAATAGAGAAAGAAGTCAAAGATCAGAAGCAAAGAGTCATAGGTGAAAATGAGTGAACAGTAGAAATTGGAAACAAAATTTATGATATATTCAGTTCGAGGTGAAAACAGGAAATAGCATTTAAAGGTTCATTTGTAAACCTCAAATAGAAATGAGGGAAGACATCTTATTTGGACTCTCTTGACAGTTCACCAATTAAGTGCACATGCATACAGCATGCAAATAAGAGTGAGCGATTGCATGCTCAATGGTGGTGTTAATTAGGTGAGTTTTATTTACCAATCAATCATGCAGTTCATCAAATCTGAATTTTCAATTAGTTGCATGTGACGCATGATTAAGATATTTCATAATATTGGTCTTTTGTTCAGTCATTGATGAGCTGCAAATTCTTTTGTCAATGATAGGAACAACTCAAACCAACACAAATCGTATGGATCGTATGTGTAGTACAGGTATCTTATTTTTTGCCTCTTGCAGGAAGCCAGCTGTCACATATACTTGGGAAATTTCCAGATTTTCCTGTACATTTGAGGAAAGCTTATGTCAATAACCACTAATTTACAAAGAAGCACCACAACTCAGAGATGCTTGTTTTACTGTTACCTTTGTATAAGGTTTCTTATCAACTCACGTGATTAGTGATTTATAGGGCATGCTTGGAAGCTGAGTATAACTAATCCAACATGTTTAACACAGCTGACTTCTTTTACATTTTTTTTATAATTAGTTAGCAGAACAATTGAGAATTACAATAAAATTTCTGAATCATTTTGCAAGGATATTGTTTGCCTTTTTTAATTTTGTAATGTGAGTGAGCTTCAACTCAATGTGAACTGAATTTTTGATAAATTCTAGAACATTTAGCATTGCAATTGGACAAGCTGTAGATAACTGGATGTGGTCTGCACATTCTAAAAGCTGAATGGCATATTTTGTGGACTAATCTGTTTTCTCATTTATTAAGTTTTGGAGTACCTCATGAGGAAGATGCCCCAAACATAGGTTTGAATCAGACAAATACTAGGCTTCCAGAGATAATCAGCCCCTGCAATCTGAAACTGGTTTAAGTTGCAACATCACTTTTGGTATGTTTCATGATAATGTCACTTGGTAATGCTATCACGATCTGTTCTATGCCAACTCTGCTACTCATCATGTTGCTTTAATACAATTTGTACAAATAGCACTGAACACAAATAAAGTTCGATCTTGAATCTGATACACAACACAATGGAAATAAAAATCTCCACCTGAAAAGAACGCCTTCAAAATGTTAAATGGAATAAAATAGTTCTATTACAAATAAAGCACAGGTCATAAATATACAGCCTAAGCCATACAAAGAAGGCTGAATCAACTGGGCCACAGCAAAAGCAATGATAGAGTTGACACAGTCAGATTCAGCAAACTGAGCTGCACGTAGGAGAATATCAGCCTGCGTTTGCTCTGCTGATCACAATGCAATGACTTCAGTGAATCTGAGCTAAGGCGAAAGTCAAGTTTGGTTGTGTGATTCCAACAATCAAACAATGAGCTCAAACTAAAGAATTAATTTTCCGAGCTGCTATAAAGCATAGTCAAGTTTAATTGGTGTCACACTTGTTTCAGATTTAGTGTGACCCATGAGTATTATGTCAGGCTTTTATTACTTTTAACCCGATGAATGTATGCCTGTAACAGAACATGCCTTTCCATCATCCTAATGCTCACTGATTTTTCTTTCAATATACATTAATTTCTTGGGATCTGAGCAGCCACATTAATAGACCACATCTTGTTGTTGAGATAAATCAGATTATGGAAAAACTAACTTTGAAGGCAAAAGTAGCCATAAAGTTGTTCATTCTTTCGGTCAGGTGTTACATTTTATGCGTTAGGATCTTAACGTGCTTTATTTGATTTCTTAACTCTTTATTGATTTCCCACTCCTTGCTCAAATGCATCTATTTCATCTCTCAGCTTCAATTAGGATGTTTCTGTCTGGTAGATAACAGAAGTCACGTGTTCCATAAATGGCAGGAAATTTATAGACTTTACTGAATCCAGAGTTATTCAGATTAATATTTCCTAGGATGACTCTCATAACTCGTATTCCATTACTTTGTTCAATTTGCTATACCCTCATGATTGTGTGATAATACTGTGGCATTAAGAGGTTATTTTGTCCTGGGTTTTTTTTTTGAAGAGAGGTTTTAAGGCAGAGGTAATAAGAAGTCTACCAGAAGCACTAGAATAAACAGCCTCTGAGGCCTTGAGAGTGTTTTGTTTTTAATTTGGAACAATAGAAGCAGCCTGAATGGGTGTGGTCAAACTCCCACAGAACTGAGATCTTTAGTTTAGCTTTCAGCAGTTGCTGTTGGAGTCTTGAAGAGGTGGAAGTTATTTTTTTAACTTCTCTTGGTTACAGCCAAAAGCTGGGGGTTCTCTGCCTGCTATGGGAGTTGCCTGCAATACAGTCTGTGTTCTGAATTTGCCTTTTGCCAAGGACGTGTTTATGGGAAGTTACTGCATTGGAACAGTTAATTAGTAATAGTTTACTGTATGTATTATTCTGTTAAATTTTCCAACAAAATTATTTCAATTCCTGCTTTCTTTTGTGTTTTAACTATAGTGGATGAATAACGTATGTTTTGCTTAAATCTGGTAGTTTGACCATCTGGAATGCAACACCTTACATTTACCTTTAAAATAAGAAAAGGCTAGGCTCTAGACTTTTGAATATTTTGAGGGGATTTGGCCAGGTCCATAACAATTACATGTGCAAATAATTACCAAAAAGAAAATTCTACCTTTCCTTCTTGAATAATGAATATGCAATTACATTTCACCTTAGTGTTCCTCAATGATGGCTGTTGTAATGTTAAAATTAACAGTGTATTACCATCAAGTTATTCATCTGCTGCTGTATGAAATAACTCCACAGAGCACGTGGAAAGTCCTTGACAGCAATTCTGCTTCCTCAGAGCCAGCTCTCAGAGTGAACAGAACTTCTGACACTCCTGTTATTATCTGTCAGCCAGGGCTCCCTGATTGGACTAGATTAACAGCCCCAATGAGGGACCTCATTTTATGATGTCCACCCAGCTGACCTCCTTGGAATCATTACATCCCTCCCCCTCTGAATCCGAGGACATAGGCTGTTTTTTTCTAGTGCTCATCCTGGGGTGTTTTAGCACCAGGTCAGGTTCCTCCAACTCTGCCTCTAATACAGGCAGTGTGTAACACACAGTAGCTCGCCTCTTGCACCTGGAATGTCTCAAAAAAAATCTATTATCCTCTTCAGGTAGTAAAGGTGTCAAAGCAGTGACATCCACCTGTCCATCTCAGATTCCGAGCTATCTTCAAGCTTTGACAGAACGGGAGAACCCATGCGTTCCAGAACAGTCGGAAAGGAAGTTGAGGAGCTGGGCACATTTTGCTCATGCATTGTTTATGAGTTTGCAGCTTTCATACGGTCTACATTCTTGTTCAAGACCATCTCATCTACCCAAATTGCCTACATCTATGGACCTGGCATCGACCATTTCTCTTACCCATACAAGGCCATTCCCATGGCTCCTACACCAAACTTCGTCCCCTGAAGAAAACTGTCTCTCTGTAGTGGGGCCATGTGTCCAACATTGGCGTTCCTGATGCCATTTCAACATCCCCGTCACGTCCACGAAGGTCAGATTTAGCCTGGGTGCGAAGTCTTCTCCCCATTAGGAAATCTACTGGAACTATCCCTGTACCTGCACAAGGGGTGGTCCTATAATCAAATAGGAACCAGGACAGTTTGGTATCTAGCGAGGCTGCAGGCTGTTTCTTTAAGCCTGCCTTCAAAGTTTGGATTGCTCTTTCTGCTAGACCATTGGATGATGAATGGTATGGAATTTGACTTTGGGAAATATCAAATTCCCTGCTGGTAAACGATGGCCTGTTATCCATGACCAGCACATGTGTTGCAAAAGATTTGCGTAGTTTTTCTATCGTCATCCCTGTGTTTGACAAATAAACTCTATGCACATCCAGCCATTTTGAGTTGTGTCCACAATCTCT
Organism: Rhincodon typus; assembly: GCF_021869965.1. Classification (NCBI taxonomy): domain Eukaryota; kingdom Metazoa; phylum Chordata; class Chondrichthyes; order Orectolobiformes; family Rhincodontidae; genus Rhincodon; species Rhincodon typus. The sequence goes on along the minus strand of NC_063337.1, from coordinate 36,401,489 downwards.
AAGAACATTGAGCCCATGGAAGGAGCTGAATAGTCAACAAATAACCAAACCCAGGGTTTAACCGGCCATTTCCATGAATGTGGTGGTAATGTTTGTCCTTGTTGGCACTCTGGGCACTGCCCCACCAATGTGGCTCTATCTGCATCCAATCCTGGCCACCAGGCATAACTTCTCACCAACATCTTCATTTTGGAAAGTCCTGGATGACCCTGGTGGAGCTCAGCCAGTATCTGGCAGCAAAATTTGTTTGGGACAAATCACTCTTGCTCCTTGTTATAATATGCCATCTTTTACTGTGATCTGATCCAAAAAAGTTTCAATTCTGGTTGTGATAGACCTTTGGTTTCCCCCATCACCACAAGTTTTTTCATTTTTGCCAGAACCAAATCTTTCTGCGTCTAATGTCTGATATTGTCAGCAGTGACTGGAAGTGTGTCCAGAAGATTTAAAACCATTATGGACTGTTCCAGCGGCTGTATTTGCCAACAGGAGGTGGCTCAACACATCCTCATTTGCTGCTTGGCCTCCCAGACTATGTTCCAACTTGTAAGTATGTGTACTTAGTATTGGAGCCCACCACTGAATTCAGCCTGAAGCTGTTGGCAGCACTGCCTTGTCCTCTTTGAGTAGTCCTAGCAGGTCTTTGTGATCTGTTATTATTACAAATTTAGAGGTGATGGAAAGGTGCTAGGCTAGAGGCCAGATTATGTATGAATTTTCTGTAATAATTCACCAGCCCAAGGAAAGACCTGAGCTCCAGAACAGACATAGGAGCCGGGGGACCTTCGATCGCCCTCACTTTACCTTCCAATGGGTATAACCTGGTCTTGTTGACTCTGTAACCCAAGTGGGTCATTTGTGGTGGCTGCAACACACATCTTTCCCTTGTAAGGCATACAACCGCCTGGGAGAAACAGCTGAGAACTATATTTAGGTTCTCCAAGTATTCTTTATTGGTTTTCCCTGTTATTAGCATGTCATCCAGATAAATGGTGATCTGGGGTATACCTCGTAAAATGTTTTGCATCGTCCACTGAAAAATTGCACAGGCTGACAATACCCCAAATGGCAGTCTGGTATATTGGTATAAACCCTTATAGTTATTAATTGTAACATACTTCTGGGAATCCTCATCTTGCCACAATTGCAAGTATGCATGACTCATGTCCAGCTTCATGAAGGGTAGCCCATCTGCCAGCTTTGTGTATAAATCCTCTATCTGAGGGAGTGGGTATTTGTCCAGCCGCAAAAAGTGGTTTACCGTTTCTTTAAAATCCCCACAAAGGCAAACCGGCCTGTCAAGCTTCACAATCAGTATGACCCATGCTGCCCATTCTGCAACTGGTTTGATGATGATTCCTTCACTTTCCAGCTTTCTGATTTCTGCCTTTACTTTTTCCCATAAGGCAAATGGCACTGGCCAGGACTTGCAGAATTGTGGAATTGCTTCCTGGTCAACATGTAAGATGGCCTTGGCTCCTTTGATAGTCCCCAGACCTTGGTGAAAAAACTTAAGGGTATTTAATTAGGACTTCATTCAGGCAACCATTTCCTAATCAAAAAATTTTGCGCCTATCAAGTTGAATCTTTCTCAATCAATACTGCCCCTTCAAGCTTGGGCCTGAGCCTTTTACTAAAGTCAGTGGTAACTGAACCAGTTGCTTCACTAAGAAATGGGAACAGAAGTTTTACCCTTAATCTGTAGAGGTTCTCTAGTATTGGTTCTCAGTCTAGCCAAGATCTTTCGCAAACTTAAGGGTTGGAGTCTCAGGCAAATTTTGTTAAAGACTGGTTCTGAAGTACTGAAACGGCTGCACTGGTATCGACCTCCATTAGAGCTGGGTGACCATTTAACCCGACATTTATTTTGATTGGCTCTGATTCGGATGTTGCTAAGCAATTTAACTGTTCCAACTGAGCTGTAGGTGGACTTTTCAGAGTGTGCACTCTCCTGGATACCGAACTATGCATTCTCTTACTCAATTTAGGCCTAGCGGGGCTCGTTTGCTGTCTTGAGTCCTCATACCGGCAGTAACTACAATAGATTGCTGGCCCAGATTCCTGAAGAAAATTTTAATCTTTTGGCCGAGGCTTGGCTTTGATTTGGGGTTTTGCTGTGGGCTGACCTTGTGTCCCTCTGCTCAGGCTATGTCCTGAGTGAGGCTATGCAATTGCTCTCACTCAAATGGTATTCCCCAAGCTCAGTCAGCCTGGCAAGGGTCTCTACTTCCATTGGCATACCCTATAACTCATATGATCTGCTTTTCATATTTTCCAATGATAAAGCCAGTTGTCATGCCTTTTTGAAGTCCAATTGGGCTTCCGCTAGTAGGCGCTTTTGCATGGTTACATCATTAATCCCATTTACCAAATGATCTCTCAGCATCTCAATAAGAGTTTAACCAAAATCACATGCCTCTGCCAGTCATCTTAACCTGGTTATTGAATTGCCAAATAACACCAACAGTGTCTCAGAATTAAAGGAGGCTGAGGGTCATAATATTCCTAAACTAAATCCATCAATTCCTGCAAGATTTTAGTATCTGGTGCCTCAGGAAACTCAAGGCTCCTTATCACCGGAAAAGCTGTGGATTCACAAGCTGTGAAGAGAATTACTCATCACTTTTTATCTGCCCCAAAGTCATTTGCCCAGAAAAAAATAACGTATTCTTTCCACATACTGGGCCCAGTCTTTGACAACAGGATCAAACAAGTTAGGCTTCCCAATAAAGCCATTGTTGCAGAAATGCTTACCCCAACTTAAAGGTGACTGTTATGACAAATTTCTTCGGAAGGGTGTTTTTGCACCACTAAAATAACTCTCCAGAAGCCAGTATCCCGTCAACAAGTCACCCTTTATTTACATGTGGAAGGTCTTTGACACTGATCCAGCTCCCTCAGAGCCAGCTCTCAAGAGGACCCCTGACACTCTTGTTTATATCTGTCAGCTAGGCTCCCTGATTGAACCAGGCTAACAGCCCCAATCAGGGAACTCAATTCTATGATATCCGCCTGGCTGCCCTTGTTACAATCACTATACTGGTGAAGACACTTAGGCAATGCACTGCAATATAAGAACAAGAAATGATTATTCGTAAAACCTTGAACACATACGTTAGGGTGACATTATGTGGCTCTAAAATTCTATTGTTGGTAGGACCAAAATGGGTTTCATCTATCTGGGAGGGGAGGGGAGGAAGGCCAACTGCAATTTTGAGTCTAAAAGCTGTATTATGCCACCTTTAGCTTGTGCTACAATTTCCTCTGAACATCAGGAAAGATTTACAGTGGAAAGGAGCAATCGTGCGAATACTGGTAGTATCTTTGCCAAGATACTTCTCTTCGAGGCAGAGTCTGCCCTGACTTTTCCCTGAATCAGGAATAGTTATGATACAGGGTGACCAGCAGCCCTACACCCCATTGGAATGCCTACTGCTAAGTGTGAGCTTCCAGAGTAATCTCAACAATTTTTATTTCCTTTATCTATTTATAGGATGGGGGCACCATTGGCTGTGTTAGCATTTATTGCATTGCTGCAATATATAGATGGCAGCTAAATTCCTTGAAAGCACGGAAGCAACTCAAATGTTTCTATCTGCAAAGCTAATTTGTATTCTGGCCACCATCAACATCATTTGCATGACAGCCACTTAACCTTGATGAAGAAGAAACAATGGAACTGCCAGAGAGCTTGACACCTCAATGAATTGGAGAAAGAGAAATGGGGGGACAGAAGCCAATTTGAAGATCATTTTCACATCCTTTTCTCACTCTCAATGCATGCTACAGAGAATTCTTCATGTGTATGCTAAACATACTACAATTGCTTAGTTACACTATACGTCACAATCTCAAGTGAACTTAGCTGACATGTAACTCCCTGCCTGTCTTCTACATCTTCATGTAATTTTATCAAGTAAGAGGAATGAGTACAAGATATCGAATATGTAAAATGTTCTACTAATCAATGGAGAGGCCGAATCTTGCATTCATGGCACAGCAGGTACACAATTACATGATAATAGTTGCAACAGTGGGTCATTATAGCTTCCAACCATTCGTCTCAGATTCTTTCTCGTAGAAGAAAGTAGGCAGAGCCAGATTGCCGCTGATTGATTTCAGTGCATTACTGTTACTAGATTCCCACCACGGGAATTTCAGAAGTTAGGGAAAGAATCAGCAGCAATTCACCTTTCACATAAGAACAGGTCTAAACATCAGAGATCACTCACTGCAGTGATAGTCAGGATCGTAACTAAATATAAACACCACCGAAGCTTGTGACAATATTTTTGGCAAAGTTTGGAAGTGATTGAGATATAATAGACCAACTGGACTAGTAATTCAGAATGCCAGGGCAATGTTCTGGGAACACAGGCACAGATCTCACCATGGCAGGTGGTATAATTTGAATTCAGTAAAAGTTGGAATAATAATCTGGGCAATCACAACAATGTAACCACTGTTGATACCCATAAAAACCCAACATATTCGGTTCACAAATGTCTTTCAGGGAAGGAAATTTGCCATCCTTACTTGATCTGGCCTACATCTGATTCCAGATCACAACAATGTGTTTGAATCTTGAATGACCCTCTGGACAATGAGGCCATAAATGCTGCCCTAGCCAGTGACACCCACATACCATGAATGAATTAAAAACAAATTAAGAAGTGTGTCATTTATTACACACACAAAGGGTTTTAACCATGGTGAATTCTTTGGGATAGATTATTGCTAGGACTGTTCAAGCAGTGGGCAGGTGAAATAATCAAAAGAGCTTCTCCTGAACTAAAACAGTTGTAAATATCTTTTATCAATTAACAATGTAATGTCCTCAGTTTGTCGTCTTCTTAGTCACCTTAATAACATTGGTGTTCTCCAGCACTTCCTCCTCTGTGGTTCCTATTTCTAGTTCCTTTTGTGAAGAACACTCATGCTCTATGTAGCATACCAGACACGAGCTCAGTGATGATTCTGATAGAATGGATTTCATCGAAGTGGTTCTCAGCTGGCAGACTAGGAGAGTGCACATGTGTTGCCAGGTAATATGTGATGTGATCTTGATTCTCAGGATCCATCTTGTCACTTCCTTTTCTGCTTGAAAGTGCTGCAATACTTCCTTCACATAATTATAACATGATAGCTGTCAAGAAATGAACATTGATTTGTATGATATTGTGTTGATTATAGATGAAACAAACATTTAGATAGCAGTAGAGAGATAACAAGGTGTAGAGCTGGATGAACACAGCAGGCCAAGCAGCATCAGAGGAGCAGAAAAGCTGGCGTTTCGGGCCTAGA
>NC_063337.1:36357826-36395785 GCF_021869965.1 Rhincodon typus | reverse complement strand
TTCCTGCTCCTCTGAGGCTGCTTGGCCTGCTATGTTCATCCAGCTCTACACCTTGTTATCTCAGATTCTCCAGCATCTGCAGTTCCTACTATCTCTTTAGATAGCAGTAGCTATTTTTATTGAAGTATTGAATTGACAGTGTGATGACATATAACCATGTGAAATCTGTGACCTCTTTAGACAATTCCTTGACCTATTGTCTCATTAAAATTACACTAAGCCTCATACTATTGCCAGACATGAACTATTGAAAGTATTATGAAATGACTTACTTGCACAAACAATGGATTAGTGACCTGCCAGGTACTAGTGTGTACAGTCCAGTGAGTAATGTTGCTGGTATCTCTCAATGATGTGTCACAAGGACTTAGCACAGTGTTGAGCTTTATAGTCACCGGTAATGCATTGCATATGGTGGAAATGGTCTGTGGATAAGTTGCATATTTTGAACCAGTTTCTTCATATCCTTGCCACCTTTAGCTAACTCCAGTTGAGATGTTACCAAGGTGAAATTAGGCAGCCTTGGTGAGAAGGTGAGATTTGAAGCTCAGTTCAAAGGTCAGCATTGTATCACACTGAATTTACTGCTATGCTTACCTCTGTGTTATAGGAATAGCACACACCTATTATGGTAAAGAAAGCTGTGAAAATGAAGACAAATGAAACCAAATTGGTGGGGAGTGTAATAGTATCATTGTCACCCTGTTAAAATCATGCTGCTGGAGATTAGTGGGATGTACTAGTGTGCTGTTCTCATGCATGACATCACTTAAAATTAACTCATTTTAATATAACAAAGCTTGACTTTCCTGAAAAGAAGCAAATTACAATAACCAATCTGTGTGTATTACGGGAACAGATGATGCAGGGTGAATAACCTGACATCCTTTGTTGTTATTAAGTTTCTAATTTGAAAGGCATATACCTTTGTAAATCCCCCAGAACAACCATTACACAATGTTTATTAACAGTGTAAGTGTGGTGACAATAATTGAATAACACATTATGTGCTGCACCTTTGGGATTGAAAAATCTTAATTAAGTCTTCTAAGCAAAAAAAATTGAAATAAGAGACACTGCTGCTTGCCAGCAAACTGCTTTTGTTCATCATCTTATTTCTTACTATGCTGTGGCATTTAGCTACTTCAAAAGTACCCATCTAGTTATGCATCTACCAACAAAATTGATCGATGCAGGTGGATGAGTTTAGACTCGGATCACTCACGAACTCATTGACTGTCAGGACATCTTCAAGGAAATGAATAGCTGACTCATATTTCGACATTCCCAATCATTTACAAGGTGGTGCATCAAGTACTGTGCCGATGAGATATAGCATTAAGTCTTACGCTGCAAAATATCACAATTGCAACCAATCAAAAAACTATAAAATGTAATTGCTTCTGAAGCAAAGTTCTATTTAAATCCCTCCAGTGACTTTATTGTGCCATCACCCACCTCATTATCTTCCTCCACCAATTAAAATTTTGAACATAATAAGACTCATAAAAGTTCAACATTTTACTCAAGTCACAAAAGATATCAACTGATCTAGCTTTCCCAAATTCCAACATGTACAAGAACTCTTACCTTCAGCCTAGCATAAACAATACCAATGATAATCTGTTGGGATATACATTTCTATCTCCAAAACCTGGTACCCTCAGGACCAAACCTTAGCCAGACCAGAGAATTTGCCAGACAACAAGAGGCCACATGTCAGGGTCAGTACAGAGGCTTTCAAACTTATTTAAAAAGCATAGTATATCCTAAAATGATAAGAAAAGCAGTTATTTTTGAGAATACAGATAATCTTGTTACCTGTCAGCACAATTCCTATTGCTTTGTCAATGTTGCGGTCAGTTTTCACACTGCTCACAATCTGCTTTGTGTGAGTGTAAACTGGGTATGTGCACATCAACATCTATGCAGCAACTTTACATGGACCAGTTATGCTGAAGGTCAATTGGAAACTGGCTGGATCGAGCCTATTAACTGGTACAGCCAAAAAATCAGTTTGGGAAGAAGGGTATTAAGTACTGCAGGGGCTCTTGTGGTACAGAGGTACTGTTCCCAACCTCTGAGCAAAAGGACCCAAGTTCAAGTCACACCTGCTTCAGAAGTTTGCAGTAATGTCACTGAACAGGTTGATGAGAAAATACCTATGGAACATTGGAATACCAGACACTTTATGGACCACAGAGAGTGACAGATTAGGGAGGTGTGACATGTATTTGAATATATAATTACAAATTTCTTTTTGGTTACTAGACAATGCAGTTGTCTTGGTGGAGGTGGTAGCATTTTGGTAATGTCACAGGCTGGCAATTTTGACCCCCAGGTTAAATACTTTGTGGACATGAGCTCAAATCCCATCATGGCAGATGATATAATTTGAATTCAATAAAAATTTGGAACAGAGAGCTGATCTAATTGAGCAGTTCATTATAGATTTCTACATTGACCCTTAAAAAGGAGGCGGAACAGGAGCAGGATGCAGGTTGTTATGATGGCCCCATATTTAATAATTCTTGTGGATTTAAGGTTGAAGATTTGTGCATACCTAGATTGCTTCTTTTTAGGAGGCTAATGAAATGGCAGTTGAACTATTTTTTTAAATGAGCTGTTACTTAAAAGTCACATATCTTCCCTGCATTTACGATTGTCACTTTGCAGCCTCTTCTTTGGAAATAGTTTTGATTTTTCAGTTGATGGCCTACCTCAGGAATGTACAGATTCCAGTACATTCAGCAGCCCTAACTTCAATACTCAGCTGCACCTATTGGCTCTGAAGACTTCCTTGAGATCTAACTCACAGAACTATCCAACTGCTCTTGGAATTCTCATTGCAGCCCTGACTACGAAAGCCTTCTCAGTATCATAGCTTAACAGCAGCATTTTTTTTTTCTCATGTGGAATCTAATCATCTCGCTAAGAGGTTTGGTTAACTCAGTTAGCTGGACAGTTGGTTTGCAATGCAGAGTAATACCAACAGCATGGATTCAGTTCCCATATCAGCTGAGGTTACCAGGAAGATTCTCCTTCTCAACCTTTCCCTTTACCTGAGGTATGGTGACCCTTGTGTGAAACCACCACCAGTTATCTCTCTCTCTCTGTATGAGAACACAGGGCTATGGTGACTTAACTAAATACTGTAAAAACAGGATAGAATTGCATCGCAGTTTTAATACACTGTATATCTTTCTCCTTTTTCCTGATCCCCTCTTCATAGTCTGTTTGCATCCCTAACTCCTGCTGTCAGAGCATCAATGGCATCATAGACAATGAAGAAAACTGTGAATGTTGGTGCTTCTCCTGTTGAACACATCTTTGACCCCTTATTTTAATTGTTGAGGGTGAATGAAGGGGAGAGGGAGGCATGATGTGACTCTGGAAAGAGTAAAGCTATATATTACACCAGGGGAATATTCTTCAAACAGGGTCCTTGGCATCTTTAATTTCCAGCCAACGCAACAGGAGAGGGAAATGGCTTCTTAGCTTAGAAACACCTTTAGATGTGTCATGCTGCAGGCTTTAACCTTAAGATGTTGTACTCCTAGAGAAGAGGGACCTTGAAGCGATTGGGCTCTGTTGGCCTATTTAGTCCTGTCCCACATTAACAGCAGTGAATCCATTGCATGTTAGAAACGTCCCCAGTCCTGCTCATCCTGGGACCAGCTAATCCAGAGAAATTCATTCACGCAATGTTTGGCCTGACTGATTTCATGGGGCTGAATCTCATGGGGTTTTTATTTGACTAAGTGCAAGTTGCATTGAGTTTGTTGAGCCAATCTCGCTGCAAGGCCAAATGGATTTTCTCAGTGTATCTTGCCAAGCTCACTGCACTGATTGGCTTTTCAACCCTTATTACAAGAACCATCCAATTTCCACGTCGTCCTACCTTGCGTTTTTCCCTGAGCAGCTCGCCAGAAATGACTGGCATCCTTGATTTAAAAAGCCACTATGCACCCAAACAAACAGTGCCAGTCTGGAGCTGCCACGCACAGTTCCTAATATTTTCCCCAAATATGGCATGCAGGGGCAAAACGGCACTCCGCTTTGCAGGCTGTGTCCTGGAGGTCCTGCTGCACAGGCTGGTGCAGAAGCGAGACTTATTTGTCCCTTAGGACCAGCAGTTGAAGCCATGACACCAGACCAGACCAGCCTGGTCCAAGGTTGCCCCCCAAGGTTAGAGGAGTCTCAGGCATCTAGAGTGATGATGGAGTTAAGCGCTGTAACAAAATGGTGAATATCCACCAGTGCCAGCACCACCATTTCCTCTCTGCTACCTCGCACTCACTCTGCCTCTGCTAGTGTTCCCATTTCCCAACAAGGCACTTGAATTACATTCTCACTATTGCATGCAACATTTTCCCCACTCGCTTCCCCAACCCCAGCCTGCAACACCACTAACCCTGCCTGCCCTCTGAGCTGCTTACTCACTCACTCACTCAGCAAACCTCCCTCACTGCACCAACGGTAACAGCTGTGCCATCTACTTTCATCTCCATTAATACCTACCGCTGTCTCACTCCAGGAACAAAACAGCCCACAATAGGCAGAAAGAGTCAAAACACGTGGTGGTCTGCCTATCAGTTGGCTGCTTATCCCTTATCAGGACAGGTTACTGACTCTAACTGCCCTGCGCAGGTATCAGATTGGAGGCAGTCCTTGGACTTACTGTGCAGGAGCCCCCTGAGTGAAAACTATCTCCCTTGCCCTGTCTGAGGCCTGCTGACGACTACGGTGCTAAATGGCATTGCACGACAGTGGTAACTGGACACTGGCACCTCTGTCTGAGTAGGTATTGTGCAAAAAGTCAGAAGTCACACGACACCAGGTTATAGCCCAACAGGTTTATTTGAAATCACAAGCTTTCAGAGTGTAGCCCCTTTGTCAGGTGAAGTGAGAGAGAAGCACACAGAACACAGAATTTATGGGCAGACAGAGATCAAGGGCAAAGAGATTAAAAGACAGTACAGGGAAGGAAACTGCCATCCTCACCTGGTCTGGCCTACATGTGACTCCAGATCCACAGCAATGTGGTTGACTCTGAACTGCTCTCTAGGCAATTAGGTATGGGCAATAAATGCTGCCTGATCAGCGATGCCCTCATCCCCTGAATTAATAAAGAAAAAAAAAGGTGTGAGTGGAGTGCTGAATAACAAGACTCTACGGGTGATCCAAGGTGTTAGACAGTGGGAGTGAAGTGTCAACATCTGAATAACAAGTGGAGAGATGACCTATAATCTGATTAAATGTGGCAGAGAGATAATTACAAAAAAAAATCATAAAATGGTACTGGAGACAAACCTAATGACTGGAATAACGTGATAGGTATAAAAGTTGTGTGCCAAGGGTCTAACCAAAGTCATAAGTAATTCAAAACTGTAAAAACTAATTAAGGTAAAGAGATCATAACAATTTATTCAGGTGATGGTGACAAAACAGAACATTAAGGAAGACATTGTCTGCTCCAGTCCAACACCGGCACCTCCATATAATATGCAAAAGGCAAGGCAAGGAAGGGATGCTGTGAACTTCCAAGTAGGCCTCAGTGTGGATGAGCATTATGATAGAGAGCAAACAGCCTGGTCAAGCCCATGAGCATATAGTGTCCTGGCTGTAGCATTGCAATGATAGTTGCCCCAGTGCAGCCCAAGGTATATTACTGAAGTGCCAAACCATACTGTAAGTGAATTGGAGATGTGGCATGAGGGTGGTAGATGTTGAATGCCAATGTCCGTGGATGTTGGGTGCGTGTGGCTGGTATCCGTGGAGAATGACCTGAGATGCTGGTGCCCCGTATCCAATATGGAGATGTTTTGGAGCAATTGGCATGTTGAACCAGCCAAGAATCTGCTCTGGTTTCCATGTTGATTGTTCCTGACAGCTTGCTTATATGGCAAGTTTGGTAAGATTGCGACATGTAGTGAGTTGTGGTGTTAACAAGGAATAAAGAGCATCAAAAGGTAAGCTGTCGCTGCGCAGCAAGAATCTCGTCATGTCATTGAATGAAGCAAATAGGATGATATGAACGACCTCACAGAACGTAACACTCATCTACACTATAACCCACATTGCTCAGAATCTGGTCAGAGTCTGCCCATTCAGTTTTTTTCCTATTTTCTGTTCTGACACAGTCTCCATTGCTCTTTACTGGCCCATAATTGACACCACACTTCACCCCCATCAAATCCTGAAGCTTCTCTGGGCTACATCCCACCCGACCTGTCAATCACTCCACATGTGACTCTGTCACCACCAATCATCAACCAAGTACTGGAACATATGCCCCCATCACCACAGTCCAAAACTGTCACTATGAATTGTTAATCTGTATCTATGAACAGCCTAGCATGTGAATCCATCACCCCCATTGGCTGCCAGAAACATCACCCTTTTATGAAAATGTTTCCTGTTTGTCTGTGTGAGCATCTCCAGTATCATGTCTGGTAAAATATTTTCCTGAGTCCAGGGCCCCCACCCAAGGATGTAGTCCTTGGTGTTTGTGTATGGTGTATCCCCTACCTAGTGCCCTCATTGCAGGCTGTATTTGTACCTCTCTGCCAAATACTGTTGATCCTACTATTTACAGCAGGGCCAGCATCATTAATAGCATGTTCAACCTAACTTCCAAGGTGCAACAGTGTCAGTGGAATCAGTACCTGTACCATGTTAAAGGTTAAATTAACCTGGTGAAATCACAAGGACCTACATCAGTGACACAAACTCACAACTGATAGTTCGATTCAGTTTTGTATCATTTTACGACTCTCGAAAGTGGATGCCAACAGCTTATAAATCCTGGCAGTACCCTCAAAACAGAAGCAACCAGGCAGGGGACTTTTAATAACCAGGAAACACAGACCAATAGAATTATTTAACAGTCTGAGGACAATCAGATTGAGATCCTGTCAGGCTGCCAGGCAGGAAAACAGCCAGGGGAATGGAGCAGAGACATGTGAAAGAAATGGGGTGGTGGGGCAGTAGGGAAAGAGACAGTCAGGCATCGAGAAGACTTGGAGCACGTTAGACCTAGAGGTGCTGTGGATGTGCAGTCAAAGCTTTTGGTGGTAGGAAACAGACAACAGAGCTGGAGGTAGTTCAAGACCAGAGAGACATTGGACATTGGAATGAGGTGAGTAGGACATCAGCATTTGGATGTGGCAATCGAACACCTGGGGTAGAATGGATTGAAGAGAGTGTCCTATCATGGCCACTTGATAAACTAAAGAAATAGGTTATGGTGAGGAACCTCTTCTGTTGCACAAGCTGCGCTATAACAGCACTTATGTAAAGGATCCAGCTGCTAGGATTCCTGAGATCTGAGAAATCCTGCCCACGGACATTGCGATTAGTGGTGGTGTGTTACAGTGCTGTGGCAATATGCATTTTACACCAATTTACATGTATGTTGTAATTTGGAGCTCTGGATAATAATTATAAAGCCTTCAAATACATTTCCAACGTATAAAACCGTAAGGCATAGGGACAGAAGTTGGCTATTCAGTCCATCAAGTCTGTTCAGCTATTTAATGAGATCATGGCTAATCTGATAAATCTCAACTCCACTTTCCTGTCTTTTTCCCATAGCCATCAATTCCCTTCCTGATTAAAAACCTGTCTTCCTCAACCTTGAATATGTTTAATGGCCCAGTCTCAACTGTCCTCTGTGATAAAAAAAATCACAGACTTTCACCCCTCTGAAAGTAGAAACTCCTCGTTATTTCTGTCTTAAATGGGTGACTCCTTATTCTGAGATTATGCTCTCCAGTCCTGGACTGTTCTACAAGGAGAAACAACCTTTTCACATCTACCCTATCAAGTCCCCTAAGAATCGCATATGTTTCAATGAGATCTCCTTACATTCTTCTGTGTTCTAAAGCTAATCAGAAATCTCTTCTACTTTTATTGTATGGAATATGTTAGAAGGATTTATGAGCACATAACATTCATGTTGTGATCACATCTTCTTTGACCTTCAAGTTCTGGAGTGGGACCTGCTCAGAGGCAGGAATGTAATCCACTGGAACACAACACATCCCAATATTAAGAGTATTATTTATTTTAAACAGGACATTCACAACTTCATTCAAGAGTGAGCGTGCTGGAGGTGGGTACAGGGTCAGTACCCAAATTCTGATATTTTCAAACCCCACTGACAATCTTTGTAAAATTATAACGTCACCTTGCCATAGCCTCGCATTATAACTGTTTGAACTTGGAGTGCTTAATTGTAATGTATGGTTTAAACAATGGCAATTAATTAATTCCAGAATACAAATGCTGACATAGTACAAGGATGTATCCAAAACTATTAATAGGAAAAATCTAATGCATTAACAAACAGATTTTGGCAAGCTCGGGGGCTGACAGGATTATTGTACTCTCTGCAAGTTCTTCATTAATCTTGTCTTTGTAATCTTTCTTCAAAGTAAACAATAAAGTGGTTTCATTTCATTGTTGTACTGTTGCTACAAAAACTCATTTTTTCATTACGCTGAAATAAACAAATTCCATTTCTTTGATTATCTCTGCAGTGCATTGCTTCGATCAAATTATTCAACCTGTCTTGTCCTTCCTTTCACAATTTGAATCTTTCTCTGGAATTAGTTTTTCCTTCATTGTGCAGAAATAATATTATTTCAGCTCCAGTTTAACCAGGTTTCTATTTACCTAATAGTGGAGTTGAACGTCTGCAGTACCCAGTAATTGTGGGATGATTAGATTTCTGTTTGCATTTCAAGCTTCTGCACTAAATTAGTATTGTTCCATTTGACTGCGTTACTTCAGTCACAACCATTAGACTGTAATTCCATCTCCCTGTCCTCAGAAATCTGTTGCAGTATTAAGGATATTCAGATTCAAAAGCAGGTTGGAGAGATGCAACTTAGAATTCAGATTGCAGTTTGCAGACATAGTGTTTATTTTAAGGACATTTTTCATTGTCAATTTTTTAAATTTAAAGGTCTCTATCTTTCATCTGTTGTTTCATTTTTCAAGACCATAATTTCAGCAAACAGAACTAGACAATGTTGAGCACAGCAGAATATGAGTTTCCTAAACCAACATATTTAAGAATGCTCTTCCTACTGAAGTATGATAACATTATTTTTCACGTGGGATCCACAAAAACACCAGCTTGCATTAATGTAGCACCTCCAATTTACAAACTGTCTGAAGGTCGCATGCAGAGAGAAAAAGAAACAAAGGGCATCAAGTCAAAGAAAGAGATATGAGAAAGGGCGAACCTTAGTCAATGCAAGTATTTTAGGGAGAGTCTCATAAAATGAGAAAAGATCATTGTGGAGGATTAAAGTATAGGGCTGAATAAGAGGCCACAGGAACTGAAATGGAGAAATTTGTTTGCATAGCATCACATCTTACAGCACCACACAGAATTACTTCACTTCCCTAGGAGCACGCTGTAAAGTTACTACTTCAGCAGCCCATAAAGCTTTTTTCATTGTATCATCAAAGAAAATAACACAAAATGTGCAAGTAGTGGCCCACAGAGCTCTCTGCCCCTGGAGATTTGACTTTAGTCTGTATTGTATTGCTAGAAGTGGCATTACACATATAAATTTTTGCCACAAAAAGTCTGGGTTGGGAAATTGTAAGATTGATGGAGATTACGAAGCTGGAAAGATGAAGGCTTGAGGACTTTTACAGTTTTAAAAGAATTTAAAATTTGAGGCACTGGGAACCAGAAATCACAGTGGGTCAAAGAATACAGAGGTGAAGAGCAATGTTCCTATAAAGCTGTGTGGGTCCCTGGGCCCACACCAGGGTGCATGCTTTGAACAGTGATAAATAATGCATCAGCTTAGCCTTGCAAAAATTAAATGAATGACAAAATGTTTTGAAAAAGTGGCCTTGCGCAATAATAAGATAGGAAACATTGACGGTTGGTGATTGGGAGTTAGTGTGGCATAGAATAGGGAGGACGGGGTAGAGTGACCTAATGGAAAAGAATTTTAGCTTGACTAGGATCTGAATGGAAAATGTAGCCAGACTTTGGTAAGAGATGATGTGTTTATTGCCCACAAGCTAAATAACAGACAAAGTCTGATTGTCAATTTAACATCTACAATGAGATGATGAATAGAATCATAGAAAAAAGTGCAGGGGTAGGCCATTCAGCCCTGTGAGCCTGCACCACCATTCAATATGACCATGGCTGATTATGCAATTTCAGTATGCCACTCCTGCTTTCTCTCCATACACCTTGATCCCTTTAGCTGCAAGGGCCACGTCCGGCTCCCTCTTGAAAATGTCTAAAGAACTGGCCCCAGCAACTTTCTCTGGTAGAGAATTCCACAGGCTCACAACTCTCTGAGTGAAGAAATTCTTCCTCATCTTAGTCCTGAATGGCTTACCCCTTATTCGACTGTGGCCCCGAGTTCTGGACTTCCCCAATATCGGGAACATTCTTCTTGCATCTGGCCTGTCCAGTCCCGTCAGGATTTTATGTGTTTCAATGAGATCCCCAATCATTCTTCTAAATTCCAGTGAGTACAAGCCCAGTCAATGCAGTCTTTCTTCACATGTCAGAATGAGGACTTTGTTCTTCTAGAAGAAACCATGGAGACAGGTGGAGAATTTTGATATTCCTGCTCATTCCAGGTGGGATGGAAAAGTCACAGAAATGACAGGTTCTGCATGCAGGCCATCAGAAACAGAGGAGAGAAGGGCACATGAAGGGCTTTAGAAAAAGAAGTTTTCTGCAGTGTTGATTATCCACTGTCCTTATTCATCTTAATGACTCTAAGCTCCTATTAAGAACAAATTCTTCCATTTATCAGCATTTTTTTTTCATTGCCTGTCATGCTTTTACGTTGTAAAATCACATTACTCCCTTTTAATTATAGCTATATTATGTCAACAACAATTCCTCTGTTACAGGATTTATTACAAAAGTACAAGCAGCCTAAAACTGACAATGTTGCATTCGCTATTAAAGAAGCTAGTGCATAATCAGCCAAGGCTGTTGGATCCAATGGTGCAGGGATTTTAAAGTGGCAATAAACTCGTTTCTCTTTTGACTTCAGATGGTGAAGTGGCTTTAATTTTTTAGCAGATTTGTATATAAAGTGTGTCTCTGAGACTAGCCACAGAAGATAATTTGACAAAAAGATGATAATTGTAAGGTGGATATTCCTTTATTCCTGGTATGACAGGCACAATTTCATCTCATTGTTCCATTTCTCTGCAGAACATTCATCTTTGTGCTTGTGAATATCAGTAATAACTATAAAACAGGATCACCTATGACAATACAAGACAATGGCTGATAAAATGATTTTCTTTATTCAGTCATGAGATGTGGAGTATTGCTGGCTGGGCCAGCATTCATTGCCTATCCTTAATTGCCCTTCAGCGGGTGGTGTTGAGCTGCGTTCTTGACCCAGTGACCCTGAAGTAATATTTCCATGTCAGGATCACAAATGGCTAGTGAGGAACTTTGAAGTGGTGGTGTTTCCATGTATCCGCTGCCCTTGTCCTAGTTGATAGTGATCATGGATTTGAAAGGTGCTGTGTAAGGAGCTTTGGCAAATTTCTACAGTGCATCTTGTAGATGGCATACACTGCTGCTCCTGAGAGTCAGTGGTGAAGGGAATGAATGTTTGTGGATATGGTGCTAATCGAGAGGGTTGTTTTGTCTTGTAAGGTGCCAAGCTTCTTGACTGTTGCTGCGTTCATCACATTCCCAACTTGTGCCTTGAAGATGGTAGGTAGGCATCTGGAAGTCAGGAATTGAGTTACTTGCTGCAGGATTCCTTATCCTCTGACCTGCTTTTGCAGCCACTGTATTTATATGGTTGTTTGAACTCAGTTTCTGGTCAATAGCAACCCTAACATGTTGATCAGTGTGGATTCAGTGATGATACCGCCATTGAATTTTAAGGTGTGATTTTTGGATTCTCCCTTGTTTGAGATAATCATTGCCTGGTTCTTGTGTGACACAAATATCACTTGCCACTTATCAGCTCAAGTCTGGATGGTGTCCAGGTCTTGCTGTGGTTCGATGCTACTTCAGTACCTAAGGAATCATGAATGATGCTGAAGATTGTACCATCACCACATCGAACCACTTCTGACCTAATGGTGGAGGGGTAATCCTTGATGAAGCAGCTGAAGATGATTGGCCCTGAGGAACTCCTGAAGCTGAAATGACTGACCTCCAGCAACCACAGCCATCATCCTATGTGCCACATATGACTGCAAACAGCAGAGAGTTTTCCTCCTGATTCTGACTGACTTGATTTTTGCGAGGACCTATCCCCTCCCTAACTCCCCACCTACACTCACCTTTACTGGCCCCATCCCCGCCTCTTCGACCTGTTTGTTTCCTCTCCACCTATCCTCTCCTCTATCCATCTTCTATCCGCCTCCCACTCTATCCCTATTTATTTCAGAATCCCCTTCCCCTCCCCCATTTCTGATGAAGGGTCTAGGCCCGAAACGTCAGCCTTTCTGGTCCTATGATGCTGCTTGGCCTACTGTGTTCATCCAGCCCTGCATCTTGTTGCCTTGGATTCTCCAGCATCTGCAGTTCCTACTATCTCTGAAACAGCAGGATCAGTTGTGTTTGGGAGTTTTTAAAACTTTAGCATCTAACACAACCCAGTCCAGCCATTTCAGGGGTTCACCTTCACCTCAATCTAGTTGGTAGGTTAGCTAGTTAGTAGGTTGGTACGTTCCTCAAGTCAGCCAACTGAAATCTCCGTGGTGATATGAGGCAAAATCCTTGCATTTTGTCAGATTTTCTGCTGTACAGATTTTCCTTAAGCTGACTTCATAAAAATATTCTATCTGTCTCTCTCAGTTTTTATTTGTACATGAATATTTTAGGAAGTTTGTACTTATAGGTTGTTGCCCTGCTGGGGGGAGTCAGGCCTTTTTATGACAAACATATTCTGTCATAGTGGCTACCGTTGAAGATATGATCTCTGCTGGGGACAATGGTTCTATCTCCTCTTCCCCTGCTATTTCTCATAGAATCCCCATAGTGTGGAAAGAGGCCATTCAGCCCACTGACCCTCTAAAGAGCATCCCAACCACCCACCCCCTAACCCTGCATTTACCATGGCTAATCAACCTAACCTACAGGGCAATTTAGCATGGCCAGTCCACCCAATTTGTACCTCTTTGGACTGTGGGAGGAAATGGAGCATCCAACGGAAACCCACATAGACATGGGAAGAATGTACAAACTCCTCCCAAGGTCAGAATTGAACCTGGGTCCCTGGCACTGTGAGACAGCAATGCTAACCACTCACTCACCATA
Organism: Rhincodon typus; assembly: GCF_021869965.1. Lineage (NCBI taxonomy): Eukaryota > Metazoa > Chordata > Chondrichthyes > Orectolobiformes > Rhincodontidae > Rhincodon > Rhincodon typus. The sequence goes on along the minus strand of NC_063337.1, from coordinate 36,382,491 downwards.
CCACCCTGTCATACTGTGCCACATTCTGTCTCAAAGGTATCTGTAACATTCCTGATCAAAACTGTTGGCCAGTTCTTAAATTACGAAATGGACATACTTTACTAAAAACCGTTGAAGTACTACATTCTCTTTTGGCTCAATGAACATTTGTTGAAAAGCTGAGTGGGTGAGAGCTGTTAATAAGCAGACTCATAAAATATATGATTCGTAGATGTTGCTCAGTAGCTTTGACATTTTGCTTGAAATGGAAGGCTGAAATATCAGCAAAGCCAGAGTCTTAATGTAGTGAGACAAGTCAGCAGTCATAAATACCCAGCTTCAAAGATTGACTGAGAGCCAGCACCAATGCACCTGGTGAAAACTGGCAAAGTGAGACTGATGCAGTAGATGTGTTCCAGAACTTCATATCTCCTATGTTACAGAGATGCAGAGATCCCCATAGTTTCCTGTCCACCTTGGCTCCCACCTAAGTGACTCCCATATGGAATTATAATCATAATTTTGGAGGTGAGTGCATAAATGAAGAGATTGAATATAAAGTCATGAAGTATCCAAATGGGCTTTACAATCAGACTGGTCCAAGTGTCCTCATGCAGAAAGTGTGCATGGTGTGATGACAATTGACCTGGAAGCCATATAGTAAGAAATATTTATTCTTTGTTTTAATGGTCTGTGAAATCTGTAATTGTTTTCAAACAAAGTTTGAAAGGCACTTTTTAAGAATTTGCATTCTTTGTAAAGGGACTAATTGTGATTTTCTTGAATAATAAGGAACATTGATCCATGTGACCTGATAGGTCTTGACCTGGAAATTATCAACTGGAATGAAGGTACATATGAAAGGTCAGATATTGCAAAGACAGACAAAGAGAGCTTTAGCGAACAAAGAGATTTGCGGCTGAGGGAGAATAGAGAAAACATAATGTTTGTGTGTAATATGTTTAAACAGGTCGAAAATCGCAAGAAAGAGTTAGAGCATGGATTGTGAAGTGGACAGTTTTATTACTGCTGTTGTTGTTCTAGTTTTGCCAGGGTTGACTATCCCATTTAACAGGGTTTTTACAAAGCTTGATAAAGGAGCCTCTGGGGAATCTGGTCCATCTGACTTATGTAGACCCAGCTAAAGAGGTTTTGCAAGATTGTGCCATTCAGGTGTTGATTGTCTCTGCATGTGTCTGGGAGTGCTCAGATGGAATACTGCTGCCAACGAATATCACCTGAGTGAGGGCCAAATAGATTGAGTGAGGAAGTACCAGAGGCTGAATTCAAGAACATTGGAATTGCATGCAGTCCTTTATGTCAATATGGAATTCTGTGGATGTTTACAGTTTTGTGAGACATATATTTATTGTATCATTTACTTAAAGCATTATTTATCTTTGTTTTTAATTTGAACTACAATTTGCCTGATGAATCATGTTACTTTGCTTTGGTTATGTTTCATGTTAAAGTGATAGCTATGAAAAGTAAAATCACATTGGTCATTTCCCCATTTCGGGATCATTCTGTAACTTTAGTTGTTTTGATTTATTGTTTACCCAAAGAGATCAAGGAAGTGGGAAAAATGTGCTTATTCTGTTGTACAGCTAACTAATGTACTTGCTGAACACAGCAATAACAAATTTTATACAGGAGAAACTCTAGCAAAATTCACTGTGTTGGATTTTCACCCTGAGGCAGGACTTTAATACTTCAGTTATACAGTGAGCTCATTCCATAGACTCATGCCTATGTAAGAGTTGTGAAGCTTCTAAATGTAATGATTAAGGTTTTTATTAAATGATGTCTTTTTAATATCTTGCTGATTTGTGATGTAACTCATGACAAGCAGCAGAGGTTCAGATGCTCTTTTCATGTAATACCTCAGCTCAATGAATTGGGCTGAGCCAGTGTTACAGTTCAGTTGGCCTTATTGCTCCATTTTAAGCAATAGTACATGGTCCCTTTCCCAGTCATTTCATCTTTTATAAACAGTTTATTGTAATCATGCATCATTTAAAGAAATTCCATATTAACCTTTAAAAATGTGCATAAATAAACTTGAAGATTGGTTCATGGATGAAATTAAAACCTTTAAAACGAAAATTTAGCTGTGATTAAATTTTTTAGTTGTGAAATTAATCGCTGTTTTCTTTTTCATGTTGCACGGCAGCTCCAGTTCAGATGGAAATAATCAGAAGCTCTGTTGAACATGATCATTCCTGAGTTGCTGGAACCTTGGATGTGTCTTATTAATGGAGGCATGATGTAGGGCATAAAGTTAGAGATTAGAAAGGCTTTCTGGAGATTTGCTCGACTCATCATGATTAGGCCAGGAAGTAACTTTATAAAGGTTTTATTAAGAATGGGTAAAGTAAAAGAGCGAAATCTACATGGATGACAGAATCAAAAGTCTGATGGGATGAATAACCTTCCTTCTTATTCCAGGCTTACTTATTTCTTATGCTGTAGACTGGAACTCAGACTGAGAAAGGGGAAGGAGAAAGCAAAAGCAAGATCTTGGCTTGTATGCTTGCTTAACTTTGACATGTTTTGGATTAGAGTAAATGTGATGGTGAAAGATATAGCTTGACAAAAATCTGTAAGCTTTCAGGGATATTTAATAGCTTTTATGGCTCTGCTGAATATAAATAAAAGAATAATGAATGATTCTGAAATCTCAGATAGGCAATAAGAGGAAGTGTCACTTGGGGAGGCTCACTAATGGGCTGGCTTGCTTTACATTTGTTTGCTGCATGAAATGATGATATAATTCTGTTGCAAATAAGGACTGAAGGGAAATGCCAAAAAGTATAATACAGTCTTAACTTACTGAGCTGCTTTAACTAATGACTTTACCATGTAGTGAAGTGTGAAGGGAGAATAGATGTAAATGGAAAAGAACAGTGCATCCACAATGAATGAGAATGATGCTGGCACATAGTTATGCTCAGCCTTTGGATAAAGTTTAATGTTCTTTCCTCCTTGAAAAAATGTAATCTAAATACACAAAGATGGCGGCTATTGACTGTCGTTCCACAGAAAATGTCTTACTATAAACTCTGTGTAATTTGTGCATTGACCCTGTGGATCACCTTTTGGGCTGGATTTTATGAGACTCTGTATTCCTCACTGCACTGGCTAAAATCTTGTGGGTGGAGGCATATGAAAGCCTGGCCAGGATCCCAATGGCCTACCAACATCAATTTCACTTTCAGAAACCTAATTGCTTTAAAATGTGACCTTCTGTCCTTTTCCTACCACAGGAGCTTGCTGGACCATTGACAGTAGCTCCATGCTCCCAGCAACACCAGACCGGAGAGGTGTCCAATGCTGGAATTACAGTCAGTCTCACTATGCCAGGAGTCCAAGTAAATCCAGAGTCAGGGTATTGGTGAGAGGGGTGGATGGGGCCAAGGGAGTGGCCAAATCAAGAGACTGGGATAAGAGTTAAATTGAGAATGAACTTTTAGGAAGCTGCCTCTGATGATACCGCTAAATCTTCTCAAAATGTTTTGAGCCACAACAGCACCCCACCTCCCTCCCACCTACAAATAAGACATGAGTGGAAACAGGATGAGGCCCTTAAGTGGCCATTATTTACTAACTTAGGAGCTTCGGTATGTCCAAAACTGGGCAGGCAGTCCAATGCAGCCCAATCCACCCACAAAATTTCAGATAAGTCTTTGACAAGTGGGTAAGTAAAAATTAGATTTCAATGCTTAACACATTCAGGTACGCTGGTAATGGAGCATAAAATCCCATCCTTTACACATTCCTTTATCAGTGTTGTGCTCAGTAATCTCAGCTGACTCTTGTTTAGAAATTCATTATCACTATTTGCAGATCTCTCCAGGGCCTTTCCCATTACTGTCCTTTAATACAAAGTCTCAGATTATGCATTCTGGTCTTTGATATCTGCAGAATGTATATAACTTTTATAATGGGACTTCTTATATATTTATCACAGTAATATTTATAAAAATTGTCCTAATGATGCCTAGTGGTATCCTTGTTGGTGTCATGATACTGAAGGCAGATCATTTGTTTGGTGTGAGGGTTACTTGCCACTTGTCAGCCCAATCCTAGATATTATCCAGGTCTTGTTGTATTGGAATATGGATTGCTTCAGTATCTGAGGAGTTGCAAATGGTGCTGAACATTGTGCAATTGTCGGCGAACATCCCCACTTCTGACCTTATGATGGAGGGAGGGTCATTGAAGAAGCATTGAAGAGATTTGCCTGGAGGAAAACTTTAGTTCAGAATAATTAGGAAATAGGTTATCTCAATGAAAGTTTGAAAATTTCAGGCCAGAAATACTTTGTTGGAACCAGGAAGTGTTTGCTTGAAGCTAAGAAAGTGTAAGCTCAGGAACAAAAACTGAAGTTTACTGGAAAAACTCAGTAGGTCTGGATGCATCTGTGAAGAGAAAATCAGAGTTAACGTTTCGGGTCCAGTGACCTTTCCTCAGAATTTTTTTTTTAAGTGTAAGCTCAAATGTGTGAAGAATCAAGGAAAGGGCATTAAGTTCTCAAAATAATGAATTGTAAAAAAACAGTTAAGTCAAATCTATAGATGTGATAAAGAAATGAACTCTCTCTCTCATGTATTTGAATATTGTAAAGTGTTGGTGTTGGGATAGGTGGGATTTTGTTCTGCCATTGTCCTGCCAGTTTTGAAAACTTTAAATTGTGTGTGTGTGTGTGTGTGTGTATGTATTATATATACATATATAAATAAATCTTGGTTTGTTCTGTTTTATTTTCATTTATTTTATTTAATAAACTTCTGTTTTATTGTTAAGACCAACTAAAAAAGCTGCTGAAGATGTGGCAATTTGTCTATGTTAGCATTTATTCGCCATGCAAGCAAATAGTTTGAATTTTACCTCATTCTGCTCTTACAACTCTTCCACCATTATTCCTCCACTCACCATACTACTCCCAGATGCATGAAATGAATCAGTAACATATTGGCCTGCTGCAGTTTCCTTTAAGCTTCTTAGTCCAGAAATTTAAATTTTTGTGGAGGTAAAGGGCCTGAATTTACATGCAGTCCTATTCCAGCCTACCTTACCTTTCATGGAATTGCACATTTGCGGCCAGTCAAGCAGAGGCATTGATGACCCAGACCTGTGATGAGTCAATTGTCTAATCCTTGTCTCATGTAAACACACACTTTTGATTGTTTGTCTGTCCAAGGATAGAAATGATCAACAGCCAGGAAAATTATTTTATGAGCTGATTTGTATGTGTATATCAACATACCTCTGGAACAGTTGCATCTTCCAGTTCCACAGCAAGGACACTAGTATGGTGTTACAACGCCCTCCAACAATGAGCAACTATAATTAACTTCCATGGCTGGACTGCCTTTACTAATTTCTTAATTATGTTTATTGTGGACTAATGGTTCTAGATGGCTTTAGGGCTGGCATTTTATACATTTGTTGCAGATATACACCATTCACACTAATAATAAATGCAGGAGAGCTGATCAAAAGCTTTGCCAAAAACATGTTATTGAGGAACATTTTAAAGAAGAAGAACAAAGGGGCCTATGGTGCAAAGTCCCTACATGTGGGCCTGAAGGGCTTGATTCTAGTCCTCCGTGCCCTGAAGTTGAGTCTTAGCAAGTTGATTGCAAATAATTTTCCTTTTGAAAAAAGAGTGAGTTCAAGAGGCTGGAAAATTTACATTCTATCATTTAGACATAAGCATCTGAAGTTACAGCTGCCAATGGTGGAGAGATAAAGTTAGTGGATACACAAGACAGAGAACTGAAGGAACACTGAAATTTAGACATAAGCATCTGAAGTTACAGCTGCCAATGGTGGAGAGATAAAGTTAGTGGATACACAAGACAGAGAACTGAAGGAACACTGAAATTTTGGCGTGTTTCAAAGCATGTTACAGAGGGTCAAGAACATGGAGGGTTTGAAAATATGAAGGGGAGCCAATTAGGTTAATGAACATATCAGTAATGTGTAAAGGGGTCTTGGTGCAAATTAGGATACAGACAGCAGACCTGAGGAAGGGCTTAAGTAAGGTGGAATATTGGAGGCCAATTAGGATGATGTTGGAACAGCCACAACCGGAGGTTAACAAAAACAAGCTTGAAGAGGAGACTAACAAAGCTGCATGTTCTGTTCTGTGCTGGAAGCTTTTGTTTGAATGGAAGACTAGTAACACAATGGCCTAGAATTTCCTCAGTGTTCTCCCTCTCTATCATTAAAACTGTACTGCAAACGTGATAGAAACTCCATCTTTTGTCTGTCACATGTCAATGAGATTATGGAGAAAGAACCATAACAGCTGAAACAAAATGTCAGGCCTGCATGCTAACTTATTTTGTCACAGACTAGAAACTTTGTTGATGTCAAAGACAATACTGAGACACAGCCATTCTTATTAGATAGATTTTAATTATTTTTTTCCAACTTTAGCATGGTTATCATGATGAAAAACAGAGAAATTCAATCAACTGATAGTCATTCTGTCACCGAGTCACGGGCAGAGCAGCCCCTCTGCAGTGCAATCTATTGGAAAAACAACAAAGAATGAACCATTAGCATTTGCATGAATGAGTTCATATTGATGGACTGATGATATATGAGATTGTACTCTCAATTGCCTTTGCCAGCATCATTAATAGGAATGCCAATATACTGGCATTCCTAAGTACTAAGTGATTGATGTAAATTGCAATATAAATGATAGTTGTTTTTGGATCAGCTGTTGGCCTTATAAATTATAATACCTGTCTGGATATAAACTGTTCAATCAGTGTTCAATTGAAAGGCATGTAATCAAATAAGCATTAGCTCAGTGTAAAATCAATACCATGCTACGATTGGCTATCTGAGTCGTGTAAAATGTTCAGTGAACTCAATTTCAATTGTATCCTCTATATTACTTTATGTGAAGACTGCGCCTTTTTCTTTTTAGGCAGTCAGACCTTCAGGATCGAAGATGATTTGCATCCTTTCCAGTTCAATGGGTTCTGAGATGGCTGATAAATCCAGTGTACAATTGGCACACTCTGACACATGCAGATCATGTGGTTCTTTAAGGATTGGGTGCATAAATTACTGGGACACTTGGGACAATGCTGTGGTTTCTGCATATCCCCAACAAAGTCACTCGATGTGTTTGGTGCTGAATGAGCCCTTTAGGCTTTTACATGCTAGGGTCTCCCACAGGTGGTGGGGATGTTTCAGGGATACTTTGGGAGCATTTCTAAAGTGTTTCTGCTGTCCTCCTGGCAGTCTCCTGCCATGACCAAGTTCCAAATAGTTGCTTCAGGAGGTTGCTGTCAGGCATAATTATCAACATGTCCTGTCCAGAGAAGCTTATTTTGAGTGATGGACATCTCAAAGCTGGGGAAGTTGGTTTGGAGCAGGATACTGTTGTTTGATAGCCTTTCCTGCCACCGGATTTGGAGGATCTCGCAAAGGAACCGCTAGCAATCCTTCTCCAGTGCTTTGGGTTTCCTGCCATTGGTTCTTCAACTTTCAGAAAGATATGGGAGCACTGCCTGGTAAACCATAACCTTCATGTTGAGATTCTGGTCCTCAAATACACTTGTCCTTAGTCAGACAGGCCTGAGCTGACACATTGGATGTGATGATAAATTTTGCCATCAATGGCTACCTTGGTCAAGAGGAGGCTCTCAAGATATGGAAAGTGGTCAATTGATCTCAGTCATCAGGGAGAGGAGTTGTATTGCAGGAGCTGCTTGGAAGAGGATTTAGTTTTCAGGGTGTTTTTTTTTAGTGAAAGATTCATTTTTCCATGTGCTTTGGAGAAGGAGTTGACAATGACCTAGAGTTCAGTTTCAGTGTGAGCGCACTGATATAAATACATGATTTTATAAGATGGTTATGTTGAAATGCTCCTTTTTACTTAAAGAGAAACAGAATGCCCTGGAAAAGAAGAATGTTGCAACTTTGTATGTGATGTAGCTGATAACAGGTCAGATGATGTTTACCCTAGAACCGGGGATTGTCAGTTGTTGGTGTTTCCATTTATCTGCTTCCCTTGTCCATCTAGATGGAAGTGGTTGTTGGTTTGAAAGATACATCTTTAGAAGCCATGGTAAATTTCTGCAGTGCATCTTGTAGATAGTACACAATGCTACGAAGGAGCATCAGCAGTGAAGAGAGTAGTTGTGTATGGATGTGGTGCCAATTAAGCAGTTTGCTTTGTCCTGGATGGTACCAATCTTTTTGAATGTTGCTGGAGCTGTAGCCATCTAGGCAAATGCGGACTATTCTATGTCTTACTGAATGCACATGCTATTTTTCACATCTGAACATAAAGAGAGTACTGTATTTTTCCTTGTGCAGCCTTCCAGGATTCCAGACAGTCTGTTCAAACAAAACCCTTGACGTAGAGAGAGAGAAATTGAAATAGAACAGCAGTTACTGTAATCCACAAAGGAAATGATTAATTTCTGTGTTAACAACCAGGCAGAATGCTGGAGGAAGATTGTTCACTGGTTGAAAAGGACCCCCAAGGATTTAAGGACACTGAAAGATTCACCTTGTTGAGGCTGGGAAAAGAGATCACTGGAGTTGGCCTTACTAGTGAAAATCATTTTGGGAATTCTCAGACAATTGAGAGAAATAGTCATGGGAAACTAAAACTCACCACAACGGGGAGAAATAAACCTAATGGGCTTTGGATTGACTGTGGACTGTTTCCCAAAAGACTAATTTAGACTGATTAAGACACTTTACATTAAACTCACTGTTTCTGGAGTTTAGAGTATCAGTCGCCTAATGAGTAATCATCAGTTGATAGTTGATTTTAAGTTGGTTATTACACTAAATGTCTTGAAATCTTGTGTAATTCCTTTCAAATTGATAATTTCAGGTTAATTTTTTTGTTAAGAAAAGGTTGTAATGTCAACTGGCATTGTAATAGGACATATAAGAAATAACTGCGTACTGGAGCTCAATAAGTAAAATTAGTGGATTTTGGTGGATTGAAGGCAGTGTCCATGCACCTATGGGTGGTTAGATGGGAGTGAGGTGCAGTATTACAGTGAGGAAGGGGAGAAGAGGGTTGGTGCAATAACATAATCTTGTTTAACTCCAATCTTTACAGAAACTGGGTTTGTGATGATTCCATTGGTGAATATCATGGCAACTTGCACTCTGTGATCTATAGTAATTAAATATTATACAGAAAATATACATGTTATATGGGGACTATGAAATTTTTGCATAATGGCAAGGATGCCTCTCAAGCAAAATGTTCAGAACTACTGCAAGTAGCTCACATCCTTATCATCATGACCAAATGAAGTAGGTGGAGGATGCAGACAAATTTCTGAGGGCAGCTATATTTGCAAAAAATACTCCATAAGACTCGATGTTTAACAGTCAAAATTACCAGTGCTGCTATCACTTTCCACTTCATTCCAGAGCCATCAACTTTGGATAATGTTTAAAAATGTGGAAGCAAATCGATGTTAGCTTCCAATTGAATGGAAAGGATTTAAAACTTAAATTACAGCAAAAAAAAGGTCAAAAAACTTGCAGGTCTGTAAAGTATTAGAAAGACAGACAAGTTAATATTTAAAATGTGGCCTATTTGCAGCAGTTCTGAACCATTTTGCTTCTGCGGTATCCTTCCGATGATGTAGAAGTTGCACAGTGCCACTGATGCATTACATACATTCTGTATAATATTCTGTTATCACGAAGTACAATTTACAAGTTGACCCAGCTTATTTACAAAGAAAACTCTTCAGCCCCAAAAATCATGCTTTCTTCAGCCACAGCATGCTACGCTTACATAAATAAACAACCTCAATTTTTCACCCTGCAAATGGATTTTATTTATCTTACTGGGGCACAAGAGATTAAGCAGGCAATATGGGCTATCTTGTGAACTTTTTGTTCTGTTAGATCAGGGATGCTTAGGTTTCCTGACTGCCTCTCTGTTGCTTTAATTCTGGCTGTGCATCATCCTTAGCCCTGTTTAAATTGCTTTTGTGGCCCTTAATTTCAATTGCTAGCTGTAATTCACAGTGCCTGCCTGCAATGTCAGTGATGCTTGATCTGAACTATGAATACTTTCTGTAATTTTAAAGAATTCATTCATGGAATGTGTGTCACTGACATTTATTGCCTGTCCCTAGTTGCCCTTGAGAAGGTCGGGGTGAGCTGCCTTCTTTAAACCGCACTGTAATCCATGTGCTGTAGTTGAAACTACAACATCATTACAGAGGGAGTTCCAGAATTTTGACTTAGCAACAGTCAAGGAACAGCAATATATTTCCATGTCAGGACATTGAGTGGCTTGGAGGAGAACTTCCAGTTGTTGGTGTTTCCATTTATCTGCTTCCTTTGTCCATCTAGATGGAAGTGGTAGTCAGTTTGAACAATACATCCTTAGGAGGTATGGTAAATTTCTGCAGTGCATTTTGTAGATAGTACACAATGCTGCTACTGAGCATCAGCAGTGAAGGGAGTAGATGTGTATGAATGTGGTGCTAATTAAGCAGTTTGCTTTGTCCTAGATGGTATCAACCTTCTTGAATGTTGCTGAAGTTGTAGTCATCTAGGCAAGTGTGGACTATTCTATCACACTACTGACTTCAACCTTGTAGATGGTGGACAGGCTTTGCAAAGTCAGGAAGTGAGTTACTCACTGCAGGATTCCTTATCTCTGACCTGCTATTGTAGCCACAGTATTTATTAGGCCAGTCCATTTCAGTTTCTAGTCAATAGTAACCTCCAAGATTTTGATAGTGAGGTTGATACTGTGATAGTAACTCCATTGAAAGTCGAGGGACATGCATGGATTCTCTCTTGATATAGATGGTCATTACATGGCATTTGTGTGACGTGAATGTCACTCACCATTTTTCAGCCCAAACTTGGATATTGTCCAGGTCTTGCTGCATTTGGACATGGACTACTTCAGTATCTGAGGAATCACAAATAGTGCTAACTATTATGCAATCATCAGTGAACATCCCCATTTCTGACATTCTGGTGGAGGGAAGGTCATTAATGAAACAGCTGGAGATGGTTAGGCGTAGGACATTACCCTGAGAAACTCCTGCAGAGATGTCCTAGAGACTGAGATGACTGACCTCCAACAACCACACTACCTTCCTTTGCGGCAGCAGAGAGATTGTCCCTGGAGTTCCATTCAGTCCACTTCTACTGTGATTTCTTTCTGCCGCACTTGGTCAAATGTGGCTTTGATTTCAAGAATCACTGTCCCCTCACCACGAGAATTTAGCTCTTTGATTCATGTTTGAACCAATAGTGCAGGAGCTGGGTGGCCCTGGCAGAACCTAAAGTGGATGTGATTGTTGTGAAGCAATTACTGCTTGCAAGCCAGGGGAGCAGCAATTTTGCAGCACAAGTCTTCAGTACTATTGCCCAAAGTTTGACAGGGCCTTTGCAGTATCCAGTGCCTCTGGCCATTTCTTGACATCATTGGCATGGTGCATATTGTCCTGAACGGCACTTGTACCATGAGCAATTTCACTCCATATGCATTTTCACTCCATATGCATTGTAAGTGGTGAAGAAGTTATTGCAAATCAAATGTATTTGGACTTTACAAACCCATGATTCATGTTTTTGGCCCTTCAAATTATAGGAGCCCACTAGATGTGGATTCTATGTTTTCACTCACTAAATGATATTGACTTTGTCCAGCATGTGATCACAGAGAATGCAGTTCAATGTAGACACAATGAGCGCCATGCTGTACCTGATTGCCAGGTATACACCTCCCCACAAGACCCCCAAACTAGACCTTCCATATCTCCTTCTACCTCTCACTATCACTGACAGGCCACTTCCATGCATATTTTCCCACTCCCAATGCATTTTTTAATTTATTCATTCACAGGATGAGGGCATCACTGGTTAGGCAGCATTTATTGCCCATCCCTAATTGCCCAGCGGGCAGTTAAGAGTCAGCCACGTTGCTGTTGGTCTGGAGTCATATCAAGGCCAGATCAGGTAAAGATGGAAGTTTCCTTCCCTAAAGGACATTAGTGAACCAGATGGGTTTTCCCAACAATCAACAATGGATTCATGGTCATCATTAGATTCTTAATTCCAGATATTTATTGAATTCAAATTCCACCATCTGCCGTGGCTGGATTCGAACCTGGGTCCCCAGATGTTATCTGGGCTTCTGGATTAACAGTCCAGCGGTAATACCTCTAGGCCATTGCCTCCCCCATGTGGAGACTGCCACATTGAACTTGGTCTCCAGCTGTTCTTCCTGCCCTCTCAGCCCTTTCACTACATCTGAACAATGCCTACCCTCCAATGCTATTTGACTGAACACCATTCACCCTGAGTTTTCTTCCATCATTGCCCTTCTCCCCATCTCTGCACATACCTTTGCATTTTCTCCTTCCCTTTGCCCCCCCATTTTGTTCTAGCAGGTGATGCTCCCACTGCCTGTGCATCCCCTTGAACAAATCGCCCTGGCACAAACCTCACTATTGGATGTGGTTCAGAGGAAGATTACTCAGTTGAGACCTGGAATTCATGTGTTTTGAGGATGGGTTGGAGAGGCTGGACTTACTTCTATTTGAGTTTTGAAGGGGGATGGACGACTTGATTAGAGTATATAAAATCCCGAATTCTCTTGACATAGTGGAATTGGAAAGAATTTGTCCTTGGTAAGTCCAGAACTAGGCAGCTCTGCTTTAAAATGACGATTGATCTTTTTGGAAAGAGATGAGGTGAATATTTTTACCGGATGGTTGTGCAGATTTGGACCTCACTGAACAGAGTGGAAGAGGGGTCATTGAATTTTTTAAGGCAGCCATAAAGAAGAGTTTTGTTATCTAGGATGGATGGAAATATGAAATTTGAAACACAAACAAATCAGCCATGATCTTTCTAAATGGTGGAGCTGGCTTGAGGGACTGAATGGCCAATTTCTGCTCCTATTTCATATGCTTGTAGGCTTTTCACTATTTATATAAACAATTTGGATGTGAACATAGGAGTAATTTTGCAGACACCAAAATTGTTGGTGTTGTGGACAGCAAAGACAGTTACCTCAGAGTACAACTGAATCTTTATCAGATGGGCCAATGGGCCAAGGAATGACAGATGGAGTTTCACTTAGTAAATGTGAGGTGCTGCATTTTGGAAAGGCAAATCAGGGCAGGACTTACACACTTAATGGTAAGGTCCTGGGAAGTATTGCTGAACAAACAAACCTTGGAGTATCGGTTCATAATTCCTTGAAAGTGGAGTCCCAGGTAGGCAGGATAGTGAAGAAGGCATTTGGTTTGCTTGCCTTTATTAGTCAGTGTATTGAATCTCAGAGTTGGGAGGTCATGTTGCGGCTGTACAGGACATTAATTAGGCCACTTTTGGAATATTGGCCTGGTCTCCCTGCTTTTGGAAGGACGTTATAAAACTTGAAATGGTTCAGAAAAGATTCACAAGGATATTCGAGTGTTGGAGGGTTTGAGCTACAGGAAGAGGCTGAATAGGCTGGGGCTATTTTTCTTAGCGCATCAGAGACTGACAGGGACCTTACAGAGGTTTATAAAATCATGAGGGGCATGGATAGAGTGAATAGACAAGGTCTTTTCTCTGGGGTGGGGGAGTCCAAAACTAGAGGGCATACATTAAGGAAAGATTTAAAAGGGTCAACTTTTTCATGTAGAGGGTGGCGTGTGTATGGAATGAGCTGCCAGACGAAGTGGTGGAGGCTGGTACAATCAAGGTTAAAAAGCACCTGGATGGGTATATAAATAGGAAAGGTTTGAGGGATATGGGCCAAATGCTGGTAAATGGATTAAATTAATTTAGGATATCTGGTCGGCATGGACGAGTTGGACTGAAGGGTCTGTTTCCATGCTGTACAGCTCTATAACTCTATGACTCCAAATGATCACTTATTTGGTAACTGTCTTCTTCTTTGCCCCTTGAGCAAAGGTGCTTTTTCCATTCGTTACTTTTTAGGTCTGATATCTTGGTCAAATACAAAGCCAAAACATTTCAAACCATTTTTTAAAAATCAAATGAGCCCTGCACAACTTCAACCACTATGTTAAAATTTAATTATGTCTTGTAGAAATTGAATAACCTTTGATCTATCCAAGCATTGTAAGTATTTTTACTATAAGCGATGAGATAGTTAGCAAGAACTGATAATTTGCCTTTCAACTCAGCAACAAACAATATTAGTAGAGGTCAAACTGACTTTGAACCAGAACCAATTGCCTAATATCAAAAAATCTAAATGCTTTAGGATTATTGTGCAAGGATTAATTACTGGAATTTTATGTTATCCACGGTTCATTCCTGATCATGCTCAAGCAAAAAGTAGTATTGAGAGAGCTTATCACTACATACCTACTATGCAATTAACCTTTAACTTTCATTGAGCTACTGACTGGGTGCCTGCTGCAACAGACTTTATTTTGACTTGAAATTAATTGCAAGACAACTTCTACATTTTAAAAGCACATTATGGATAATGAATATATCCAAAGAAGGATAGGTATCTTCGATTCTGGGCTCCTGCTAGGCCAGGCTCTGATCTTGCAGTTTTAAACAGACAGCAAAACACAGTGTGTTAAGCTAACGTGTTGTCAGCTTTGTTAAATAACCAGTGGGACATTAAAAACCAGCTGAAGGTTGACAGAATATGTCCGTGAAAACTCTTTAGACTATAGAAGATGAATAGTGACCTCTTTCTGATTCAATGGGGAATAATTGTCCGATTGAGATCACCACCCTGCTCCCTGTTTGAACCACATACAAGAATTTAAGTTAAAACTGCCCTACACACTCTCACACAATACACATAAATGTTCTTGATTGTTTATATTGAATTTACAAATATCTCCCACAATTCTAAACTCAAGGAGGTGAAGCATTCACAGTGACAATAAAAAAGATCACTTTCACATTTCTGATCACCTGCTATCTTACCACAAATAAACTCAAAGTTGAAAAAACTTGTACCCGTACGACATAAACGTGAATATTGGGACAGTTGTCCTTGGAATGACGAAAGCTGAGAGATTTGAAAAAGGTTGGGCTTGATAGAGTAGATCCGGGGAACTCACAAAAGAAAAAATAAGTGAGAGGACATCGACTTAAACTGATGAACAAAATAAGGAAGGGTGATGTGAGAGAAAACCATTTCATGCAATGGAAATATGGTGAAGGCAGGTTTAATTCGGGCATTTGTGAGGGTGTTGGATAATTATTTGAATAGAAATGGCGTGCAGGGATGTGGGAATAGGCAAGAGATTGCTACTGGATAATAGAACTGTTACGGACATGATGGAACTGAATGGTCTCCATGTATGCCATAAATATTCTGTGATTCCGTGATATTGAATCACATGCTCAATAATGGTGTCTATTATTCATTTATTTTCAATAGAAATGTGATTAACATCTGGATTTCCAAATAGCCATATGAGGCTGGTGTCTAGTGACCCCTTTCTAATCCATGCTTTACTGTGTCCCTCCTTACAGACACTGTTGTCCACTCCTTGACAATTGTTGTACACCCTTGCCCTGAGCCTGCAGGAAAGGACTCATGCAGGAGGGTCAGGGACACCCTGGCTCTAAGTGGGGAGCAGTGTAAGACCACATGTGTCATGGTCATCCAAAATGCCAGGGGGATAAGTTGTCAGGTAAAAGCTCATGTAGATGGGTTAAGAAGGGACCTGGGGAAGTGTGAAGCCTGTAGGGTGTACAGGAAGGGGATCTGGATGCTCAGGACCTCACTAACATATAGAGATGGCAGCTGGAAATCACTGCGTGGAGAGTACTGGCTGTCACTTTCCATTGTGCAGGAAATCGAAACTCCGCAGTTGAAAAGAGCATGATTGTAACCTCATCCAGAGTAGATGGGGTAAGTGTCATGACCTGTGAGGGAGGAAACTGCAATATCCATTGATGTAGGCCCTTTAGAGGGAAAAAAAACACCACACACAGACCCATGCACTTTACAGGCCACAGACCAGTGGACTCCCTAATCCATGCTCATCCTAATGCATTGGCTACCTGTGTGCTCTACATCTCCTGCCCCAGATGTTAGTGACCACCTCATTCACACCAACACCTTTGGACACAGAGGTCAGGGCAAGAATATGGATATTGTCAGATTTGGGGCGATTGTGTCAGCAGGACCTCATGACCTGTATATGTGCTGTTCCTCTTGCTTCCATTGACTTACGGTGAAAGCTATGAGCGCACTGCAAAGTGCAGCATTAAAGTGAATAATAATTGTATACTAAGTAAGCTTTCATGACCAAATCGTCGCCATCTTCTTTCTCTCTGTCACATGTGAATATAGCAAACTGCATGTAAATGAAGTGAGATTAAATGATAATGAAATATAAATGAATGGAAATGGGCCTCTCTCAGCTCACTAGTGTCAGTCTGGTCTCACTGTTTAAACCTTGGTTGAAAAATGAGATGTTTCTTCCTGATTTCAAGAATCTCAATTTTCCAATCTCACCATATTTTCACAACTGAGTCATCAATTCCCATATCATTCAGGGGCTGGGAAAATTCAACCCATTGATTTTACAGGATGAATTGACCATAATTTATTCATCAGTTTCTGATGTGTGCCTTGGCTTAAAACACCAATGATACATTAACAAAATAATTTCTATACTTACTATTCTGTGGTGATCCTTCTAACAGTTTGCAACTGTCTGAGTGGACTTGAAATTCAATTTTTAAAAAATGTTAATTTCGTTTATTTAAATTTAATTGGGCAGTGTCATTGTGAGATGCTGATTTTATCTCATGCATAAAGAAGAATGTCTTAATTCACTTGCAACTATGCGGCTGTAAAGACATAAAGTCATCATGACCTGTAAGAAAAATTCAATTTATGTCAGGGTTATTTCTATGAAAAGCTATCTGAGTGCTTTACGATTTGGAGTGAAATCCTGAAGAGTTCTAGTATAACAGAAGTAAATTTACTGACGTGCATCATGTCTGCTAAAAGTTCATCTTCTAAATTTGCCAGACAAATAAAAATAATTAGTACACAAACAAACATTTAGTAACCTCATTGCACAAGTAGAACTTTCAGCATCAAAATATTATGAAGAGTTTAAAGATAAATATTTGCCATTCTCTTCAAGTTGAATCAATCACGCTGTCAAGTGTTACAGAGGTGTTTTACTAACAGTGCATTTAAGATCAGTCATTTGGTAGCACAGAACATGATTATTGCATCTCCACGGCAATGTATCCACCAATCAGAGTCCAATTGCCAACCAATTAGCCCTCCCTTCTCATACAATACAGGTGTTGTCTTGAAAAGGCTTGGGCAGTATTTTCAGAAAATTTAAACATATCTTTCAGGCTTCATTTCACAAGGCTCGGAGCTTTTCAGGAAAAAGGAATATGTAGGGGCCTTGTGTTTTTTTTTGAATTAAATAAAACCATGGGGGTCAGTTGTAAAGTTTCCATTGTAACGCTTTGGCCAATCAGAGTCAACTCACCAACCACTCTGCTACGTGATGTAAATTATTGCTATCTTTGACATTTAGCATTCATGTGCCTGTCCTTATCCATGCAATAGAAAAATCTTAGACAGCACGTCTTATTTTTTCACTCAAAGGGTGGTCAACTAGTGGAATTCACCACTGTAGGCTCTGGAGGCTGGGTCACTGAGTATACTCAAGAAAGAGATTGAATCCTTTAATATCAAAAAAAATTATCAAAGTGTATGGAGAGAAAGCAGGAATTTGGCTTTGAGATAAAGGATTAGCCATGATATCAAATGGAAAGCAAACTCAAAGAGCCGATTATTTTACTTCACCTGGTAGTTTCTATGTTTCTATCTTTTTTTTCAGAAATACTCGAGTTTTGTAGTGCCAAATGTAATATAGGTGCATATAATATATTTTTATTATTTAGGAAATTGGATTTGAAAGTGGAAGAGAAATGGATTTTAGCTTTCGTTCTGTGAATTTTTTTAAGAGGGTAGTTCAAAATCATTTCCAAGATAGCACGTGATTTAAGTTAATTGGCTAGGAATCTCTTTGGGGAGTTAGTTGATGAAATGTTTACAACGTTGAGGTCATGATCTTTGGACAAACAGATGGTCAAGGACCACAAGCAGGTTGAGTTCAGAAGGAAGTATCAATATCAGCAAAAGTCAGCCTAGTTTGTGGTTATAAACTCGGAGCATAATCCCTCAATGAAGGATTTGATTTGTCTAGAAATCTATGTTTAATGGTTGAATAGACAGCGAAGGAGTTGCAAGTTACTTTACATCATCTGAAAAAGTACCTGGCAAGATGAGGTGGCCAAAAGACATTTAGATAGATAGAAATATGAATGTGTACACTAGTTTGTTAGAAGAACAAGGGGACATGATCTATACGGACTTCAGTAAGGCATTTGAGTCAGTGCATTGAGTACAGGACATTGGCTAGGCTACTTTTGGAACACTGCATGCAATTCTGGTCTCTGTGTTATCGAAAGGATGCTGTGAAACTTAAAAGGGTTCAGAAAAGATTTACAAGGACATTGCCAGGGTTGGATGGTTTGAACTGTATACTGAATAGGCTGGGGCTACTTTCCCTAGAGTGTCGGAGGCTGAGAAAGTCCTTGCAAGAGGTTTATAAAATCATGAGGGGCATGGATAGGGTGAATAGCCAAGGACTTTTCCCTGGGATAGGGGGAGTCCAAAACTAGAAGGCTTAGGTTACTTTAGGTTTAAGGTGAGAGGGGAAAGATTTAAAAGGGACCTAAGGGGCAACTTTTTCACACAGAGGGTGGTGCATGTATGGAATGAGCTGCCAGAGAAGGTGGAGGAGGCTGGTATAATTACAACATTTAAAAGGCAGCTGGATGGGTATATGAATAGGAAGGGTTTAGACGGATATGGGCCAAATGCTGGCAAATGGGACTAGATTTATTTAGGATATCTGGTCAGCATGGACTAGTTGGACTGAAGGGCCTGTTTCCATGCTGTACGGCTCTATGATTCTGTAACTCCATAACAATCTGCAGACTTTGAAGTGGCGACAGGAACAGTACTTAATGTATATGACCTAAACAGATGTGCAAAATTTAGTCCAACTTATTTTAAGATATGGATTACCCAAACAAATAAAACTGGCCGAGGTTCAAATTTTATGTCACAAACATTCAAAGTACTCATGAATAATTTGGGAGTACCACAATTTACATCTTGAGCTTATCATCAACAATCGCAAAGAGTGTTGGAAAGTTGTCACCAAACTTTAAAGACCATGGTTAGACATCATTGTCATAAATGTTCTAATGATTGGGATAAAGGAATTTTCTTATTAGTGTTTTCCCCTACGGCTACACACAATGAGTCTCCATAGTTCAGTCTTTTTGAACTGGTGGACATTAGGTGAGACAATGGTTAGAGGAATTAACTAGAGCTCAGACAATATACGTCCAACATATTTGTCATGTTTCTGTTTAAAAAGAATCAAAATGTGCGGGTTGTATTTGAAAAGCGCTCAACAATCAAGGAAATCTAGAGCAGATTAAAAGACCAAAGCTCAGAATGTTATTTGGGATAAGGTGTTTGTACAGTCCTTGGGGAAACATTGAAAACAAGTTTCACTGGAGCTTATCAAATCAAAAAGGAACTCAATGACATAATTATGTAGTGAGCATTCCAGACAGAGTGAATAATCATTATTGTGTCATATTAATATGTTAAAGTGATAGTGATTGAAGAGGATAGTCTGAACACAACTGTGTTTGCAGTGGTGAATGAAATAGTGAGTGAAATAGAAAAGATCAGAACAATTTAAAATTAATCAGAAATTGAAAAATCAAAAATTGACCCTCTAGTGATTGGATAATACAGAGGTATTTACAAATATATATAGAATATTATCCCATCTCCAAGGAAACTATTGAAATGATTTACAAAAGTTATCCATAATCAAGAACTGACTTGTGTAAACATTCCAGGATAAGCATCTTTGGCTATAGATAATATTTATGTACAGAATGCATTACCCATAAAATAGCATTATTACAGATTCAACCCAAAGAAATGAACTTAAGTGAGCAAAGAGATTAATTTCATGATGGACAGTAATAGTACTGAACCAAGTTAAAGTATGTAAAGACTATATATTTTTTTGCATTTTTGATTGTGGACTGAAAGAAGAAGAGAACAATTTAAAAAGCTAAGGATTGTTGAAAGATGATTGTACATTTTAAAAGCAAGTTACTTGACAGTCATCATAAATATTGTTTACACAGCTGCATGTGTAAGCAGCAGGGAAATATCTAGATGCAAGTGAGTTAAAGCCAAGGATGGGCATAAATGGAGATTTGAAGAGCAACAAGTAGCTGTGGCATGGTAACCCATTATCAATGACAAATGCCTTCTGCTTGCAAACAACTTTGCGTTTAGCTCCTATATTGCTGAACAGCTTATAGGTGTGAATGTTTGAGGGAAAAGCCACCAGACGACTGGAAGGGAAGGAATGGCTTTTGCTGTGCAGTTAAAGGCATCTCACATCTGAAGTTAGCCAGTTTATTTACCCTCATCAGTTGCTATATGGTGTAACATTTAGTTAATAAGTCAGAGACATTTATGAATTTGAAGCAGTCACCCTGTGCCTCCTGAAAACAAGTGAAAGTACTTGGAGGAAGAAAAATCAAGAAGCAGCATTCTGATCAGCAAAAGGATGATCTTAGCAAACCCTGTGAATAGATACAATTAAACTCTCTCCCAGTCTTTCCTTCCCCCATACATAACATGTTTATTTGTGTCTGACTGTATGTTTGTAGGGAGGAGATAATAAGCAGATCAGAGTTTTAAAAAGTAAAGTTGTATACCATAGGTCCATGATTGTTAGTCTGTGGTTAGAATCTAGTTATTTGTAATAAATAGTAATTTTGTTAGGTACAGAAACCTGGTCTAAGCTTTCTGTCAACCTGGATATAAATGACAGCAAATTGGGAAAGTCAGCATACTTCTTAAAATCTTTACCTTTTGTGATGCCTCTGGAAAATGTGGGACTTGATTTCCAGAATTATCCAATGAGGCATAACAAGTAGCTGAATCTCACCAATGGTGATGGTGTCGAAAGTGAATTGATCATAAAGACTATGTATCAACTATCGCAAAGTTAATGCGGTAACAAAGGTGGAATCATATCCAATTCCCTGATTGGATGATTGTCTTGATGGGATTGGTAAAACATAATTTACTATGAAAATTGAGTATTTAAAGGGATACCAGCAAGTTCAATTGACAGAAACAACCAGAGAAAAGTTAGATTTTGTAACACTTGCTTTACTTTATCAAAGTAAAGTCATGTCGTTTGGAAGGTAAAATGCATCAGCAATGTTTCAACTATTAACTGACAAAGCTATTGAAGATTGCACAACTGTGTTGTCTAGATTGATTATTTGGTTGTGTTCAACCTAACCTGGAAAGAACATTTATTACACTTGACAAACTATTTGATCAGTTAGAAAGAGTTAATTTGGTCACAAATTTGATTAAAAGTGAAATTGCCAACGAAAAAATGGCATATTTGAACCACACTGTGGGACAAGGCCAAGTAATACCTAGAGAAATAAAATTAAGGGTATCTTGGGTTTTCCATGCCTAAGCCAAATTCTGTGATAAATTGGCATGAGTGCATTTTATCCAAGCTTCATTCCGAATTTCAACGCTGTAGCATTTTCTTTGACAAGCTTATTAAAGAAAGACAAGAATGTAGAATAGACAAAAGAATATCAGAGTGCCTTTGACAATTTTAAAGTTAAGATGGCTCTCCAAATGACCAATCAAGTATTTTTGCAGGAAATAAAATGTGTATCAACAAGAATATTAAACAGTGGAGATAAAGACATCAGAGCCAGGAATTAGTTCTACATCATTTGAAATCTACATATCAAGTAATTCTACAATGACCTTTATTTATACAGACTAATCGTTTGTTTTAAGTGAGATTTCATAATAAAAATCTGAGAGTGGTTTCATTGGAGCTTAATGCCACAATAACCCTATCATTTAAAAATGATTTCTCCAACTGGAAAAAAAATAGGCTAGCCGATGCCTTGCCTGAAACAATTATGAAAGAAAATTAATATTGTCATCAAAGTAGATTTGTGTAAAAATATGATTGTTATGAGAATTCTTGTGCATTTACATCAATATCTTAATGCTGTCAAAGTAAAATACAATTAGTGATCAAATGATATTGTCAATGCAAATTACAATGCCTCTTAAAGGTACCTTTGTTTTTTGAATGGTGTGGTGATGAAGTGTATGATGCAGTTTTATAATATATTATTTGGGAAATTGGATTTAGAAGTAGAGGAAAAGGGGTTTTTAGTTTTCAGTTCTGTGTTCTGTGATGTTCATTTGTGTTTTCTAAGAAATCAGAATTCATTTTTTAACAGAGTTCAAACATCATTCCCAAAAAAATTAGTGACTTAATTTGAATGACTAGCAATCTACCTCGGGAGATAATTGCTGAATTGTTGACAAAGTTGTGTATTATGATATAAAGCAAAATAGTCAAGAGTCACTAACTGATTAAGTTTGGAAGAAAAGATTGATATCAGCAGAAAGGTTTGTACATTGTGAACTTCTTCCAACTTGAAAGAATTTTTAATTAGCATACCAAGGAAAAAGGCTGGGAAAGGTCCTAAGTATTCTTAAGTTTCAATGAGAAAAGTCAGTGGGTTAACCTGTATTTTACTGTTTTTGGGACTAATGGAAATAATGACATCTGATGAAATTGCAGAAGCTCCGAAAGAAAATGCGAACAAACTTGTCAATTGTGTAAGAAACTAAACAGAAAGAATTGGACAGATACTTCATTGAGGTTGAGTGCCTGTAAATTATGTTTTTCGGAAAAAAGGGTTTCTTCTGTTTCTGAAAAGATCTTTCCAGATTATCATAGTGTTTTTGTTTATTCTTTTGAGTGATGAATGAAAATATGTTGTTTTATTAAAGGAGAAGTGGCAGCTTTATGTGAATATGTTCAGTGACTGACCACCACATTAACTAAAAAATAATTGTCTATCAAGCCAGATTTCACTTTGAGATCTGACTTATCCAGTATTACCATTGGCTGGGGTCATAACACAAGTGACAATTTTACTAACGGTCACTCACTAGGTAAGGAATCCATAGTAAAATATGGAATGCCAGTTTTTGATCCTGCCTGAGTATTACTTTCCACTAATTTTGGGCAGGGTTCAGACAAAGAGGGATGATGTATGACAATTTGATCTGCTCTTAAAATCGCCCATGCTGCATGATTGAGTGTCTGTGCACTTTGTCACTTGTTTTAGCCTGCCTGTTTCATTATTGAAATAAAATCTACTGCATCAAAGCTGATATTTGCTAGGGGGGCATTGACATGTGAAACAAAAGTGTTTGGTATTTTATTTTGTTGGTTGCTTCTTGCGTTATGATTCCACACAGGATTTTCACTATGCTGAAGATAATGGTACAGAAAGGTGACTGCAGTATTAAGTAATCTAAATAGCTGTGATACCATTGAGGCCTTTACCTACATTCAGAATAAAAGGCCTCTGCTACCTCTACTCTCAGATGTAATTCTGAAATTGCCCATCTGTTTCTGAAGCATGGTTCAGAATTTGAGTTGTATTTCTTTTTTTTTCTGCAGGATGGAATGGGGCATCTAAGAGTTACAGAAAATGGGCTTCGTTTGGAAGGAGAGTCTGAATTTCTTTTCCCATTGTATGCCAAAGAAATTCGCTCTAGAATGGTATGTAGTAAATACAAATAAACTTATATGGAATTCCAGTGAAGTAAAATAA
This sequence comes from Rhincodon typus, assembly GCF_021869965.1. Lineage (NCBI taxonomy): Eukaryota > Metazoa > Chordata > Chondrichthyes > Orectolobiformes > Rhincodontidae > Rhincodon > Rhincodon typus. The sequence continues at coordinate 36,358,701 of NC_063337.1, read as the reverse complement.
TTTAATGTTAGACATTGTTAAGAGATGTGAAATGTTAAACATTTTCAACCACATGTGAATCCAACTTGCAATTAGTACTGTCAGAGCTCAAGGACAACTTATCTTTATATAAGAATAAATTTGATGATTTAATGCTTCCTTTGCAGAACTTCCTAAACTGGGAATGCACATTGGAATATCTGGCACACAGCAGCGCACCCTATTATGTGTCTAATAATGGGGTGGTAATGGAAAGGGTAGAAAGTTTGAAGTTGACCTTGCTAATGTTCCATGAAATGTAATAATGGGTTTATAAGCCTGGAAATTATAGCTGATGATCTTATTGTACAAAAGTTGAACAGGCTTACATCAAATTCCTCTTGCTGCTATTTCACTAATATCATTAAGTAGACTACTGCCTACATTAAAGTAGTAGAGTGATGAATTGATATGAAGACATAAGAACAGAAATAGACCATTCAGGCCCTTGAGCTTTCTCTGTATTCAATTAGATCATGGCTGATCTGTGCCTTAACTCCATCTATCTGTTTTGTTGTGTTAGCCTAAATATACCGACCAAACTAAAACCTTTAAATGTGTGTATAATTTTCCCTGAAATGATTGAGAGTTAAGCTTTTACAGCAGCCAATACTTTATAGTGGTTTATATTACTTAGTTTCAAACTGTAAGTGACCAGGGGTTTCCTACTGGCTTGCAGAGTTTTGTGAAGCTGAGTGGTAAAAATCAAAGTTCATTATTGGGTCCAATCTTTCCAGGTTTAACTGGAGAGCTTGGCTGGTGGTACGATCATTAACAGTGCCACATAGACTAGCAGACTCTGCAAACATGCTTGACTCAAGAGATAACAAGGTGTAGAGCTGGATGAACACAGCAGG
>NC_063337.1:36322468-36357426 GCF_021869965.1 Rhincodon typus | reverse complement strand
CCAAGCAGCATCAGAGGAGCAGGAAGGCTGAAGAAGGGTCTAGGCCCGAAACGTCAGCCTTCCTGCTCCTCTGATGCTGCTTGACCTGCTGTGTTCATCCAGCTCTACACCTTGTTATCTCAGATTCTCCAGCATCTGCAGGTCCTACTATCTCTGAAACGCTTGACTCAAGACTAGTTTTTGTTACAAGAGTTGTCAGAGATGAGTTAGTAAGGTGTTTTGCAGGCAAGTAACAGAATGAGGAATTGCAAAGTGCAAGGTATAGGGGTGTTCTCTACATCTCGACACTCTGTTATATGAAAGAGTCCAGCAACAGGGCACAAATGTTCAAAACAAGCTCTGTCTGCCAAAGATACAGATTAGAAACAAAGCCATTTTGTATGTACAAAGAATAATATGTACAAAACAGAGACTGCATTTACCTTAGGTATTTTATGAATGCCAGAAATCATATTCCAAGGCAGAAAGTATTTAAAAGGAAGTGTGAGGACTTAATGGCCCATTTCTGCTAACAACTGTTTCAACATCTTACTGTAATTAGATAGCTGAGATGCCAATTTAATTAGGCAAGAGCTTGAACTGGTAATGCAAAAGGACATCGTAATGGGACTGATTAGATGTTAACTTGGACCTATCCCCCAACTGCACTGTGCCCTTTTTCAGTGATCAATACTTGGTTGTCAGCAACATCTGCAAAACAAGAACTTTAACTTCCATCTGCCAATCAGTTGGTGCGTCTGTTCTGATGAGGGATCACTGGACCTGAAACATTGACTCTGCTTTCTGTACACACACTGCCAAACTTGCTGACTTTCCCCAGCAATTTCTGTTCTTGTTTCAGATTTCCAGAACCTGCAGTTCTTGGTTTTATTTTAGTGCTTCCTATGTGTTTTGACCAATGATATGGAACAGGGGCTCATGAATTAACAATAGACTGGATCTGAAATCATGCATACAGATACATTTTGTGTGCATCCACCCCTTACTTGCCTAAAACTTGTTGGAAGTTAAAATCGACTCTGTTGATCTGGATGAAGGTTTGTTTTTTCAACCAGAAACTTCTGTGACAATGCACATCAAAATTTTGGATGCATATTTCCTACAAATTTATGTCCTGTCATTATGCCAAGCCTCTGCAGAAAGCAGCAACTGTTTCATTGCATATTCTGCATAATCATACCTCATTCTGGCATGGCCTACAACTTTGAGATACAATTTACAATTGAAATCATGCTTCATACCCTCGTTTTTCAACTTTCTCACCACAGGTCATTGTAACATTATGTGGTCTATAATCACTGATTTAAGTTGCTGATTAAAGGTTACAGGTTGCAAATATATCAGTAAATATACATGCCCACCATTAACTTCCAACATTTCAAGGTGACTTTTCTACTTCTACAACAATATGACATGTTGAATACATCGTTCTGATCTGTTCAAAGTTACACAACTGGTTGAAGACATATTACATATAACAGATCTGTCTAAATAACTTCCAATGTTTGTCAAACTGCAACTGTGATCATTGTGGCGATTTCTCCGTCCCTTTATCTCATTACAAAATTTGTCTACATATAGGCAAAAAAGCTGAGTTCCCGATAACAGTGGTGACAGCACTTACTCGTGATGCCAAGCCAGCGTTTTACTGAGTGTGTTTTCATGGAGACCTAGCTAAATTGAAATCATCGGAAATCATCGGAAACTCTCCACGATTGAAATCATACCAACCAAGCACAAAGGGAGATTGTTGTGATTTGTGGACATCAACAGGGTTTAGTGTCATTCACAACGTCTAAGATATTGATGTTGTCCATGCTCACATAAAACAAAATCTGGACAACTTTTAGGCTTAGACTAATAAGTGGCAAGTAATATTTATGTCACAAAAGATCCAGGTGTGGCCATCTCCAACTAGATATTCAACAGGGTCATGATTGTTAAATTCCCCCACTGTGTTACCATTGACTAGAAAGCAAACTGGGCCCTCTCACACAGAGGATGGTGGGAATCTGGAACTCATTGCCTGTATGGGAGGTAGAGACAGAAACCCTGATAACATTTAAAAAGTATTTAGATGTACACATGTGATGCCAAGGCTTACAAGACTATGTGCAAAGTAGTAGACAATGGGATAAGAATAGTGAGATGGTTGCTTTTGGCTAGCGCAGATATGATGGTCAAAAGGGCCTTTTCCAATGCTGTAGATCTCTATGACTACATGACCAACCATATAAATAGTATGATTACAGGAGGTGGTAAAAGGCTAGGAGTTTTGTAGTGAATAGCCTGCCTCCTAACTCCTCAAAGATGAGGTATATACAAACATCGGTGGTAGTTTATGGGTGACGTGAGTGTGACTGTCTGTAATATCAAAGCAGAATTTGACCAAGTATGGTATAAAGGAGACGTAGCAAAACTAGACTGTACAGAAATTGGAGGACAAGTCTTTCTTGTTTTGAATCCTATGTCACACAAAGGAAGATGATCATGTGGTTGCTGGAGGTCAACCATCTCATTCTCAGGACATCTCTGTAAGAGTTCCTCAGGGTAGAGTCCTAGGTCCTACCAAACTCAGCTGCTTTATCAGTGAGCATCCATCCATCATAAGGTTAGATATTCACTGTTAAATGAACAATGGTTGGCACCATTGTAGATTTTTCAGGTACTAAAGTGATCTCTGTTCATATGTAGTCAATTCCTATCATATCATTCATATGATCATGTGTAACAACATCCAGGCTTGGACTGACCAGTAGCAATTGACATTTGCACCACACAAGAGCCTGGTAATGATCATCTCCAACAAGAGAGAACATAACCAGTGTTCCTTGATAATCAAATGACACCACCATGGTTGAATTTCCCAGTAACAACAACCTGCAGGTTACCATGAATCAGAAACTGAACTCCACCAGTTATATAAATACCACGGATCAGGTCAAAGGCTTGGAATTCTTCGGTGAGTAAATCTCTTCCTGTTTTCCCAATGCCTGTTCACCATATACAATGTTCAAATCAGGATTGTGATGGAATACTTTCTATTTGCATGGATGGCTAAAGCTCCAACAACATTCAAGAATGTTGACTCTATTATGGACAAAACAGTCCGTTTGATTGCCACTCCGTCCGCCATCTTCAATATTCACTCCCTTCTCACTAACACGCAACAGCAGCAAATGTGCATCATCTACAAGATGCACTGCAGTAAATCACCAAGGCTCCTTCGACAGCACGTTCCAAACCCATGAACTCTAATGTCTAGAAGGACAAGTCCCACATGGCAGCTGAGTCATGAAGATTAGGTCGCAAGGGATTCAGGGAGAGTTAGCTAATTGGATTCAAAATTGGCTCGATGGTAGGAAGCAGAGAGTAACGGTTGAAAGTTGTTTCTCGGACTGGAGTCCTGTGACTAGTGGTGTGCCACAGGGGTTGGTGCTGGGACCTTTGTTATTTGTTATTTACATAAATGATCTGGATGTGAATGTACAAGGCATGATTAGTAAGTTTGCGGATGATACAAAATTAGGAGGTATCGTTTGCAGCGAGGAACATTATCAAAAACTACAGAGGGATCTTTATCAGATGGGGAAGTGGGCTGAGGATTGGCAAATGCAATTCAATACAGATAAGTGTGAGGGATTGCACTTTGGAAAGTCAAACCGAGGTAGGACTTATGCAGTAAATGGAAAGGTCCTGCGGAGTGTTGTGAAACAGAGGGACCTAGGAGTATAAGTACGTAATTCATTGAAAGTCGGGTCACAGGTGAAGAGGGAGGTGAAGAAGGCATTTAGCATGCTGGCCTTAATCAGTCAAGGCATTGAGTATAGGAGTTGGGATGTTATGTTACAGTTGTATAAGTCATTGGTGAGACCACACTTGGAGTATTTTGTACAGTTTTGGTCATCCTGTTATAGGAAAGACATAGTTAAACTGGAAAGTGTGCAAAGAAGATTTATGAGGATGTTGCCAGGACTAGTAGGCCTGAGTTATAGGGAGATGTAGGCCAGGATAGAACTTAGTCCTTGGAATGTAGGAGAATGAGGGGACCTTATTGAGGTGTATAAAGTCATGAGGGGCATAGACAGGACAAATGTATATAGTCTTTCTCCCAGGATGGGGAATTGGAAACTGGAGGGCATAGATTTAAGGTGAGAGGGGAAAGATTTAAGAAGGACCTGAGGGGCAACTTCTTCACGCAGAGAGTGGTGTGCATATGAAATGGGCGGCTGGAGAAAGTGGTTTAAGCAGGTACAATAGCAACATTTAAAAAAATACATTTGGTTGGTGCAAGGATGGGAAGGGTTTAGAGGGATATGGACCAAATATGGGCAATTGGAACTGGCTGAGTGGGCACCATGGTCAACATGGACCAGTTTGGGCCGAAGGGCCTGCTTCCATGCTGTATTACTCTATGACTCTATAAGATACATGGGAACACCACCATCTGCAATATCCCCATTCTGACTTGGAACTATTTTACTCTTCCTTCACTGTTGCTGGGTCAAAATACTGAAACGTCCTTTCTAACACAGTGTGAGTGTCCTTACATGCCAACGATTGCACAGATTGAGGAAGGTAGCTCACCACCACTTTCACCATGGCAATTAGAGATGGGCAATAAATGCTGGCTTAACCAACGATGTCCACATCCCTTGACAACTGTAAAAAAAGCCACCTAACAGTAGTGTAATGTTGGATAAAGTACAAAACAGTAAATCTGAGTTGCATGTAATGGGGTAATGTTGTAATAATGGATACCTTAAATTCCCATAGAGACTGGTAAACCTAATGAGCACTAATGCTGTGGGGGTGAATTCCTGGATTATATATGCAATTGGTTCCTGGAACAGTACTTAGAAGATCCAGCTGGGGATTGGGCTCTTTTACACTTATGTTATATAACAAGAAAGGACCAATTAACAACATTGCTATAGAGGAGCCTTAGGAAATGGCATTCATAACGTGATAAAATTTGATAATAGGTTTGAAAGTGATATAATTTACTCCGAAATTAGAGTCTTAAGTTTGAGTAAAAGAAGCTAGAATGCGTGAGGGCAAGTTAGAACAAAGAGCAAAGAAAATTACAGTAGAGGAACAAGCCCTTCGGCCCTCCAAGCCTGCACCGACATGCTGCCCATCACAACTAAAACCCCCTATATTTCTGGGGACCATATCCCTCTATTCCCATCCTATTCATATTTGTCAAGACGCCCTTTAAAAGTTACTATAGTATCTGCTTCCACTTCTTCCCCCGGCAGCAAGTTCCAGGCACCCACCACCCTCTGTGTAAAAAACTTGCCTCGTACATCACCTTTAAACCTTGTCCCTCATGCCTTTCAACCTTGCCCCTCACACCTTAAACCCGTGGCCCCTGGTAACTAACTATTCCACCCTGGAAAAAAGCTTCTGACTGTCCAAACTGCGCATGCCCTTCATAATCTTGTTGACCTCTATTAGGTTGCCCCTCAACCTCCGTCGTTCCAGTGAGAACAACCCAAGTTTCTCCAACCTCTCCTCATAGCTAATGCCCACCATACCAGGCAACATCCTGGTAAATCTTTTCTGTACTGTCTCCAAAGCTACCACATCCTTCTGGTAGTATGGTGACCAGAATTGAACACAATATTCCAAATGCGACCTAACTAGGTTCTATAAAGCTGCCACATTACCTGCCAATTTTTAAACTCAATGCCCCGGCCGATGAAGGCAAGCATGCCATATGCCTTGTTGACTACCTTTTCCACCTGCGTTGCCACTTTCAGTGACCTGTGTACCTGTACACCCAGATCCCTCTAACTATCAGTACTCTTAAGGGTTCTGTCATTTACTGTATATTTTCCATCTGGATTAGACCTTCCAAAATGCATTACCTCACATTTTTCCAGATTAAACTCCATCTGCCATCTCTCTGCCCAAGTCACCAGCCAATCTATATCCTGCTGTATCCTTTGACGGTCCTCATCACTATCTGCAATTCCACCAACCTTTGTGTCATCGGCAAAATTACTAATCAGGCCAGTTACATTCTCCTCCAAATCATTTATATATTTTACAAACAACAAAGGTCCCAACACTGATCCCTGGGGAACGTCACTAGCCACAGCCCTCCATTCAGAAACGCACCCTTCCACTGCTACCCTCTGTCTTCTATGACAGAGCCAGTTTTTTATCCATCTTGCAAGCTCACCTCTGACCCCGTGCGACTTTACCTTCTGTATCAGCCTGCCATGAGGGACCTTGTCAAAGGCCTTACTGAAGTCCATGTAGACAACATCCACTGCCCTACCCTCATCAATCATCTTCATCACTTCCTGAATAAACTCAACCAAGTTAGTGAGACATGACCTCCACTTCACAAAACCATGTTGCCCCTCGGTAAAATGCTTGATTTCCAGGTGGGAGTAAATCCTGTTTTGAAGAATCCTCTCTAATAATTTCCCTACCATTGACGTAAGGCTCATTGGCCAGTAATTAACTGATTGTGCCTGCCACCCTTCTTAAACAAAGGAACAACATTGGCTATTCTCCAATCCTCTGGGACCTCACCTGAGCCAGTGAGGATACAAAGATTTCCCTCAAGGCCCCAGCAATTTCCTCCCTTGCCTCTCTCAGTATTCTGGGGTATATCCCATCAGGCACTGGGTACTTGTCTACCTTAATGTTTTTCAAGACCCCCAATACCTCCTCCCTTTTGATCTCAACATGATCCAAACTATCTACACACCCTTCCCCAGACTCATCATCCACCAAGTCCTTCTCGATGGTGAATACTGATGCAAAGTACTCATTTAATACCTCGCCTATTTCCTCTCGCTCCACACATAAATTCCCTTCCCTGCCCTTGAGTGGGCCAACCCTCTGCCTGGCTACCCTATTGCTCTTTATATATGTATAAAAAGCCTTGGGATTTTCCTTAATCCTGTTGGCCAATGACTTTCATGACTCCTTTTGGTCCGCCTGACTCCTTGCTTAAGTTTCTTTCAACTTTCCTTGTATTCCACCCTTGCTTCATGTGTTCCCAGTCTCTTAGCCTTGATGAATGCTTCCTTTTTCTTTTTGATTAGGCCCACAATATCTCTCGTTATTGAAGGTTCCCTAAACTTGCCATACTTATCCTTCATCCTTAAAGGAACAGGCTGGTCCTAGTTCCTAGCAACTTACACTTGAAGCCTCCCACATACCATATGTTGATTTGCCCTCAAACATCTGCCTCCAATCTACATTCTTTAGTTTCTGCCTAATTTTAGCCTTCCCCCAATTTAGCACCTTCACCTGACAACTACACCTATCTTTACCCATCAGTACCTTAAAGCTTGCTGAATTGTGATCACTGTTTCTGAGCTGCTCCCCTACTGAGATGTCGAGCACCTGGCCAGGCTCATTCCCCAGTACTAGGTCTAGTATGTCCCCTTTCCAAGTTGGACTATCTGCAATCCGTTTCAAGAAGCTCTCCTGGATGCTTCTTACAAACTCTGCCTCATCCAAGCCCCAAGCACTAGGTGAGTCCCAGTCAATATATGGGAAGTTAAAATCACCCATGACAACAACCCTGTTACTTTTACATCTTGCCAAAATCTGCCTGCATATCTGTTCTTCTATGTCCCGCTGGCTGTTGGGAGGCCTATGGTAAACCCCAAACATTGTGATTGTACCCTTCCTGTTCCTGAGCTCTACCCATATTGCCTCGCTGTATGAGCCATCCAAGGTGTCCTCCCGCAGTATAGCTGTGATAGTCTCCTTAGCAAGTTGTGCAACTCCTCCACCCCTTTTACATCCCCCTCTATCCCGCCTGAAACATCTGTGTCCTGGAATGTTAAACTGCCAATCCTGTCCCTCCCTTAACCAAGTCTCTGTAATAGCAACAACATCATAGTTCCAGGTACTAATCCAAGCTCTAAGTTCATCTGCCTTACCTGTTACACTTCTTGCATTGAAACAGATGCACTTCAGTCCACCATATCCGCTTTGATCAGCAACCACACCCTGCCTGCTCTTCCTCTGAGTCTTACTGGCCTTATTCTCTAGTTCCGTTTCTGTCCATTCACCTTTGCATTGGTTCCCACCCCCCCGCCAAGATAGTTTAAATCCTCCTGAGTGACACCAGCAAACCTCCCAGCCAGAATATCTGTGCCCCTCCAGATTAGATGTAACCCATCCTTCTTGTACAGGTCCAGCTGCCCTAGTAGAGATCCAAATGGTCCAGATATCTGAAACCCTCCCTCCTACACCATCTGTTTAGCCATGTGTTGAGCTGTACTATCCTCCTATTTCTAGCCTCACTGGCACATGGCACAGGGAGTAATCCTGAGATTACAACCTTGGAGGTCCTGCTTTATAACTTTCTACCTAACTGCCTGAACTGTTGCTACAGGACCTTGTCATTCATCCTACCTATGTTGTTAGTACCAATATGTAACACAACCTCTGGCTGTTCACCCCCTCCCTTCAGAATGCTTTCTTCCTGTTCAGAGATTTCCTGGACCCTGGTACCAGGGAGGCAAGACACCATCTTGGAGTCTCTTTTACTTCCACAGAAGCGTCTATCTGCACCCCTAACTATACAGTCCCCTATAACTTCTGCTATAGTGCTCTTTGTCCTTCCCTTCTTAAGAACAGAGCCAGCCGTGGTGCCATCAGTCTGGCTGCTGCAGCTGTTACCCCCTGATAGGTCATTCACCCCAAACAGTATCTAAAACGGTATGCTTGTTAGAGAGGGGGACAACCACAGGGGATTCCTGCACTGACTGACTGCCCCTCCTGGCAGTCACCCATCTATCTACCTGCACCTTGGGGGTCACCACATCTCTAAAACTATTGTCTATGATGCTTTCCGCCACCCTCATGCTCCAAAGTGCGTCCAACGGCCCCCCCACCGCAAACCACCTTCTGGAAGCAGTGACTGCACTGATGCAGATCTTCCCCACATCAGCCAATCAGTGTAACCACTCTGCTGCCCTCTTCAAGGTGCTATTGTGGATTTGTAAAACTACCTAAAAGATTTGACAGAAGCCAGAAAATGTCCAGTCTTTAAAGAAGCATTACATGGTTTAAAATAAATATACACTCCTCTCGGAAGTAAAAACCCATAGGAAAGGTGAATCAACAATCTCACAAAGGACGTGAAAAATTGCATTAGGTCAAACATGGTGGCTGATAAAGTTGCCAAAAAAAAGTGATAAGCCTGAGAATTTGGAGCTATTTAGAATCCAGCAAAGGCTGATCAAGAAACAGACAAAGAAAGTGAAAAGAGAATATGAATGGAAACTAGCAAGAGACATACAGGTTATGTAAAGCTCCTTTAGGAATTGGGAAAAAGAAATCATTTGCAAGGACAAATGTGGATCCATTTCAGGTGTACAGAGAAAATTTTATAATGGAGAATAGAAAAACAGCAGAGAAACTAAACAATTACTGTCTTCCAGAAATGTTAGGGAATAAAGAGTCTCGAGGAACAGAAAGAAATTCATATTAATAAAGAGCTGGTACTCAAAAAATTAACTAATTGAAGGATGAGAAATCTCCGAGAGTGTTGAAGGAGGTGACCAAGGAGATAATGGATACATTGGTGGTTGTCTTTCAAAATGCTTTAGTTTTTGTGAATATTCCTACAGGCTGGAAAGTAGCTAATCTTTAAAGAAGGGAGGAAAAGAGAAAAGTGATGATTACAGCTAAGTACTAGTTGGTAATGTTTGTTTAAAATTAAGGGAAACAGGTGGAGACAATTATCTGAGCACATTTAAGTAGCTGTGAGGGCTCTTGTGGTAATGACCCATCTCTGGGCCACGAGAACCGGCGCCAAGTCCCACCTGCTCCAGGCGTGTGTAATCTCTGAAACAGGTTGATTAGAAAATATCTACATCAGTGGCATAGATTTTCAATCATTTGTGGCACTGGTGTGAGAAAAGGATTCGGTCGAGCAGGGGCAATGATTTGTCTCCACAAAGAAATGCTGTTTGACTTGGTTTTAATCTCACAAGCTGGCATGGATTCTGATTATATTTCTGATATCAAACTGATGCAGAGAATGCTGGATCCTATTATAAAGGATTTGTTAACTAGACACAGAAATTAATAATATGGTTGGACAGAAAAACCCATGGAATTATGAAAGGGGAATCATATTTGACAAGCCTATTGAAATATTTTGAGGATGTTACTTGTAGCATAATAAAGATGAACCAATGTATTTAGTATCTGGTGCTCCAGAGGCTAGGATTTGACAGTTGCACTGCTGCAACTTGGTTTCGAGTCCCAGTGAGAGACCTTTATAGGGGGTTGGCTCACTCAGTTAGCTGGATGACTAGTTTGTGATGCAACATGATGCTGACAGCATGGGTTCAAGTCCCACACCAGCTGAGGTGATCATGAAAAACTCTCCTTCTCAGCCTCTCCCCTTGCCTGAGGTATGGTACCCCTCAGGTTAAACCACCGCCAGTTATCTCTCTCCAATAAGAGAGTGTGCCTATAGTCTGAGAGGGTTATGGGGACTTTATCTTTAGATTCCCAGAAAACTTTTGAAAGGATGCAAGAGTTAGTAAACAAATTCAGATCATATGGGATTGGGGTTAATATACTGGTCTGGATTGAGAATTGGTTGACAGACAGAGAGGAGGTTTAAACAGTTATTGTCAGATCTTGAGATTTCAGGCAGGTTGTGATTCGTAGGTTGCTACCGGGATCAATGCTGGGGTCCCAGTTGTCCACAATCGATGTAAATAATTTGGATAAGGGGTCCAAAATCTTACTTGCTGATGCTGTAAACCTACCTCAGGATGAAATTTGTGGGGAGGAGACAAGGAGTCTTCTACTGGATTTAGATAAACTAAGGGAAGGTGCAGCAACATAACAGTTGGAATATATTGCAAATAATTGTGAATTTCTATGCATTGGTAGGAAAACAGAAAGCCAGTGTATTTCTTAAATGGTAATGGACTGGGAACTGTTATCCAAAGTGACCAGGTGTCCTTGCTCATGAGTCACTAAAAGCAATAATGCAGGTGCAGCGAGCAATTAGAAGGTAGATGGTGTTTTGGCCTTCATTGCAAGGGGATTGGAGTACAGGAGTAAAGATGTCTTCTTGAAATTTTATAGAGCTTCGGTGAGGCCATACGTGGAGTATCGTGTGAAGTAAAGGTCTCCTCATCTAAGGGAGAATATATTTACCATATAAGGATTGCAATGCACATTCAGCAGACTGATCCCTGGCCAGCAGGATTATTTTATGAACAGAGATCAGGGAAACTGGGCCTTTATTCTCTTGAATTGAGTTGAAGAATGAGAGGTTATCCCATCGTAACTTCCAAAATTCTTAGTGTGTAACAGGATGTGCCTAGATAGGGTGTTACCCTAGGCTGGTGATTTGCAAGACAAATAATCTCAGAATAAGAGACAAGCCATTAAAATGGAGATGGGTAGCAACTTCTTCATCGGGGGTAATGAGTCTTTGGAAGTGTCTGTCCCAGAGGGCTGTGGAAGCTCAATCATTGAGTATGCTTAACACAGAAATTGACAGATTTCTAGATACTAATGACATCGAAAGATATAGGGATAACACAAGAAATTGGCATTGAGGTAAATGATCAGCCATGATCTAACCAGACTAACTAGACTGAATGTGCTATACATCCTGCTATGTTCGATGAAATATGCCCCAAGCCTGGATGAGTGTAACTCCAACAACACTCAAGAAACTCAATAATATCCAGCACTAAGTAACCCTCTTGACTGACATACCAATCATTACTTTAAATATTCAGTCCCTCCACCATCGATGCACACAGATGGAAGTATATACTATCTACAAGAGACAAGGCAACAACTCATCAATTATCTTCCAAACCTACAGACCTTATGACCCAGAAGAACAAGAGCTACAGATGCACAGAGCACCTGCACAACAGGCAATTTCCCCATTAAGTTACACATTATTGAATTATTACCAGATTGCTGTTCCTTCACTGTGTCTGGGCCAAATTCCTATTACTTCCTTCCTAAATTCACTGTGGGTGCCCCTATTCAACATTGACTGGAGTAGTTCAAGAAAGTGGCTCACCAAAACTTTCACAAGTGCAATTAGGGATGATCAAGAAATGTTGCTATTACCAACAATACCCACAATCCATCAACAAACGTGATCCTGTCACCCACCTCGGGTGTAGAAACAGGAGAAATGCCTATGATGCAGAAAACAAAGTTGAAGCTTGATTAACTGTTGGAATCTGAGAACAAAATAAATAAAAGGGCAAATAATTGTTGCAAATCAAATGTTAAAGGCAACAAAAATGTCAAAAAATGCAATTATTTGTGAAATAACCCAGTGAAACAACTTGCTCCAGCTTCAAAAAAACATGACCTTGAACATTCGGCATTCTTTGTTTGTGACTTATTGTTGGCGCAGAACACTGTGTCTGTTATTTCTTAGACAACCCTGGTAAAATTCTAAGTCAATGAATCTTTCAGTGTTTAATAAGCCTCTTGTGCATCATTAGTGATGCAACGACACAAGCAGAGGTCAGCAGTCCATATTTATCTGTACGATCCTAGTGCTGACTGTTTGGCAGCCTCACTGTATGCCTGTATGCTTCTTGGCTGTCTTATATTTTTGTGTATTTCTCACTGAAGTCCATCACTATTTCTACAATATCACTTTACTTTCTTGGGAAGTTAATCTGGTCACAACTTCTTTTTCAGAGTCCTTTTTAGGATCACTATCTCAGTCTTGACAGTTGTTTGACCAGCAATGCTTTGTTCCAGTGCCAAAAACCTGCTTCATTCCTTCATATTTTTCCTTTTTATGGTGTTTTATTTTCCTCTTGTAAGTTCGACTGGAAGCCTGTGAATGGAATGTTTTGATGAAAGTTTCCTTGAGCTCTGTCTGAGTAGTTACTTGGCAGCTTTCCACTGATAAACTAGAAACCCAAAATCCAAGTAAAACTGCATTCTGTAGCTGGGTGGGTGGAGCTGCTTAATCATCAGATCATTTATGTTTGTCTGGAATTTGACTGGGTGCATGGAAGCTTTTAAAGGTTAGCTCTCTGGCATTATAGAGTGAAACATTAGCATTCAAGTGTTGATGGAGTTTACTGGATGTTCTAGCTGTGGCTTAAATTCTTCAAATAAATCAGCTAGAATAGTGAAGATTGGACTTTCAAATTAAATAATGAATTTTTCAGCTTCCACCAAGATAATTTGAGTTGTCCTTTCATTGCCCACTGTTAAACAATTCCAGAATGAGGAATCAGACTGTCCTATCCCAATTTAAAAGTAAGGAATAACCACCTGGTTATTCTGTGTACCTGTCATCATCTTGCCTGTTGCATACTACTTACAATATAATAGTTGCTGCTATAAACAAGCATCTTTCAATCTACTTCCCCATGCTCAGCCTCTACAAAAGGCAGTGCTGTAATTTGAGGAGGGTTCCTTGATTTCTGGGCTGTATTAGACAGGGGAAGGTTTACTTAAAGACCTTCTATCAATTTTTAACTTGCTAAATCTTTGATGCAGAAGACTTTTTCATCCTTTTGCACTCTTCACCTCACTAAAAGCATCAGTGTTCTTGCAGACAATGTGAATTTTACTTCTTTGTACAGTAACAAACAGAACACAATGATTTTCCATTGAGTACACTCTTTCAATCCACAACTCCTTGATGCTCTGTCTGTGGCAGGAGATGTGGCTTGATGTTGTCATCAGACTGTGAGACCGTTTTCCTCTCCAAGAAAATGTAGAGATCACATTGGCACTGCGTTTGCCATCAGATGAGAGCTGATGCAGAAACAAGCACATGCACTTACTATTACGTTATTCAGAGTGAGAGGACAATTTTGTGAAAGGAAGGGTTTTGGTTTGACCGTTGTGAATATTTCAGGTAAATAGAACACAGTATTCAAGATGTAAGGAAAATTAGTTGGAATTTTAAGATGTTTCTAATACTAGATTAGTTTAAGGTCAAAACCAAAGAGCCTGCAGGATTTTTTTTATTCATCCAAGGGCTATCTGTCACTGGCTGAGCTGGTATTTATTGTCTATCCCTAATCACCCAGAGGGTATTTGCGAGTCAACCACATTGCAGTGAATTGAATTACATGTAGTTCAGACCAGGTAAGGATGGCAACTTCCTTGCCTAAAGGACATTAGTAAACCAGGTGGCTTTTCCCAACAATTGGTAATGGTTTATGGTGAAATAACTGCACAGAAGCCAGCATCCCCTCACAAAGTCACCCTTTATTTACTTCTGCACTGCACATGGGCTACAACCAGCCAATTCAAAGCCAGTCCCTAGACTGAGGAGACCTTTTAAATCTCCTGTTTATATCTGTCAGCCAGGGCTCCCTGACTTGCCCAGGTTAACAATCCCAAGCAAGAATTTCATAGTCAATAAGATCCACATGGCCATGATTCAAATCATTACATGTGGTCATCATTAGACTCTTAATCCCAGATTTTTTTTTGATGCTGATTATCCTTGGAGAAGTATTTGACACCTCAACCCACACCTGTGAAGAGAAAGGTGGGTAGAGTTCATGCATAAATGTGTACAAATGTAAACATCAACACAATGAGGTATTAAAAGTCCTATATTTGAATCCACATAGCATTTGTAACAAAGTAAATTAAATGATTATGCACATTGAAGTAAATAAACAAAATCTGATAGCCACTATAGAAAAATTGTCGTATGATGACAAGGATAAAGTCAGATATTGAGGGGTCTATAATACCCATGAAGAATACGAAGACAGGTAAAGGTGGAGAGGTAGCACTGTTAATCAAGGATGGCATTGTTGAGCTATTTAGAGTTATGCCAGTGCGTGAGTCGTAGAAAGTTAATATACAGGTATAACAAATGATTATGAAGCTAATGTTATAATATCCTTTCAAACAAGATAGATTGAACATAAAAGGATTGAGTTTATGCTTCAGTAATACAGTGCACTAGAGAGACTGCATCACAAGTACTGCGCATAGCATTGGTTACCGGATTGACGGAAGATTTTAAACATATTGGAAGCAGTTTAGAGAGCATTTGCCAGAATAATATCTGGAATGGACAAGTTATCTTTTGAGAAAAAGGTTAGGACAGGCTGTACCTATATCTGCTGCCACTTAGAAGGGTAAGCGGCAACTTCTGATTGAAGCATATAAGATCCTGAGAGCTCTTGACAAGATAGCATTAAAGAGGATATTTTTTCTTATTGAAGATTCTAAAACCAGAGCTCACTGTTTAAGGAGAGTAGTTCACCCATTTAAAACAGAGTTTAGGAGACAGCAAAAACTGCAGATGCTGGAGTCAAAGACAACACAGTGTGGGGCTGGAGGAACACAGCAGGCCAGGCAGCATTAGAGGAGAGGAAAGTTGACGTTTCGGGTCAGGACCTTTCTTCAGAACTGATGCTGCTCCTCTGATACTGCCTGGCCTGCTGTGTTCCTCCAG
Organism: Rhincodon typus; assembly: GCF_021869965.1. Classification (NCBI taxonomy): domain Eukaryota; kingdom Metazoa; phylum Chordata; class Chondrichthyes; order Orectolobiformes; family Rhincodontidae; genus Rhincodon; species Rhincodon typus. The sequence goes on along the minus strand of NC_063337.1, from coordinate 36,341,987 downwards.
CTTTACACGCGTTGTCTAAAGCAGCGTTTAGTTTTTTTTTCTCACCGAGTGTCATGAGTCTTTGGAACCATCTTCCTGAAAAGGTGCTGGAAGCTGCAACTTTGAATATTTGAAGGCAGAGATAAATAGATTCTTGGTATGAAATGGAGTGTTATGTTATCAGGGGTAGGCGGGAATGTGAATTTGTGGTTAAAATCAGATCAGACATGATCTTATTGTAAGGCAGAGAAGGCTTAATGAACTGAAGGGCTTACTCCAATCCCTTGATCATATGTTCAGAAGTTTGGCAAGGGAATCAAAGGTTGTCAGGCTTAGATTGGAGTGTAGATTTCTAAGCACAATACCCACAATATCAGAGAATAGCAGAGCAGGCTTGAGGGGTCAAAACAGCCTCCTTCTGCTCCTAATGTGTACGTTTACATGTTCTTAAAAATGACGGTCATCTTACTGATATCACTTCTCATTAGCTCCTGACTGGTTCTCTGAAATGTCAATCACTTGGAAAAGTGAGTACTATCTTTTCAGAATTGCTCTTTGTTCTTCAAAATATAAGGGTGAGATGGTTTACAAGACTTCTCATTAGACCATAGCAGACCAAACCACATTACTGTGCTGAGCTGTGTTAAAACTGAGGTAATGAAGTATCGTATCAAATTATGCAAAATACACTCCGTAAATATATGAAAGTCAAAATAACTATAACTACAAAATTGATCATACAACCAATTGCAATGCAATGTATAACCTTGTTATGGACTCTAATTTATAAAACCAAACAAAGTTAGGATTTAGTAATGTCCTTGAAGACAAAGTTGTCATTTAACATTTGCCCGTTGACAAAGCTATAAAATGTAACAGTTAGTTGTTTGCTTGTTTACCACTTGCTTCTCTTGACCTGAAGGTATCTTGCAAATCTTACTTAACATACAGATAGACAAAATGGTGTGATGTCAATATTTTACAGACCACATTTCAACAAAATATAATGTAGTGACTCAATTGTTTGACCATTATTGCATGTAACCAACCTCAGTTTCTGTCTAAAGTTGACCCAGTTAACACTTTTTGATGTCTTTAGTGAAGTAGTGATGACATAGTAATTTAATGTTCTGAGTTTCAATGGAATATTGTCTGCTACGGTCTTCGTGGCTTGCCTTTTCCCCACGTGTCTGCTGCCGCATTCAACCTGTTGGCCATCCTCTCGTTCCTAGTCCTACTCTCAGACACTTTTCACTAACCTCTAACCCCACCCCTCCCAAGCAATATTCATGGTCTTTGTTGATACCTTTAAAATTTCCAGTGCTCATGTGCTCCTGACTGCCATTCTGAACGAGCCGTGAAGTCCTGGACTCAGCTAATGGTGGAGGTTTGTTGGTGCAGTTAATTCTGCCTGCACTTCTGCCATTAGATGGAGCCTGACCAGGATCATTAAAACTTTATTAGATGCATTTAATTTATGATTTCCACAAATTACGTTTAAATTGTATTTCTTTGTTTTAAAATTTATTTTATCTTTAAACTTATTTTGTATACAAGTTGTGTCTGTACACCATTTCAAACGTTATAATATTTTAATGTTGCTTTCTATAGAGAAAGGTTCAGAAGTGCAGTGTTTCTTTACTGTTTAGTGATTTATTTTATTCTTCAAGTTACTTCACCATATGAATGGTCCAGTATTTCAACATGTGTGTGGATTTTACCAAGCAGAAATGTCTGCAGGAACCTAACTCTGGTCTTAACATTGATTCCTGGTGGAAAGCCATACTTCACTCAAAGTCATTTGACTTTAAAGTAAAGTATATGATCAATTTTGTAGTTATGGTTATTTTGACTTTCATATATTTATGGAGTGTATTTTGCATGGTTTTCATGAACACAACTATAATTTCACGTAAGGACTTTCTATGTAACAAATTAAAGAAGAATAAGCTTAATTCTACATAACGTGCAGGACACACTTATAAAACAGAATGCCTTTACTTAACCTTGTGAACTAACAGGCTCCTGATCGCTCTGAGTACAATACAGATAGAAGAAGCAAAATGAACAATTTGTAGGCACCAGGAAACCAATGCAGGACTTTAAGGAAAACATTCATGTTTTCTGCGCTAACTGTTTAATTCATCTAAATTTTCCTGCAAAAAACTTACCAATGAGTGAATGAGGGAGCAGAGGAGACCAGGGAATAACTGGACAATGCAAAATCTGCTGAACAATGAGCAGCATTTCACCATCTCGAAGCCCTTCCTGCTTTGCCCTCACTCCTTGCCAGGAGTATAAGGCACATTGGTAGCTCCATTTGTTGAAAAGGCATCTTGGCAGCTTTCAGGTTATACTAAGGAAAAATTTGTGATTTTTAAAATATGCCTTGATGGGCTGTGGTTTTCGCTGCATGGATTATCGTTTATTCCCTATCCCCAATTCCCCTTGAGAAAGTGGTGGTGAGCTGCCTTCTTGAACCATTGCAGTTCATTTGGTGCATGTAGGCCCACAATACCATAACGGAGGCATTCCAGGATTTTGATACAATGACAGTGAAGGAAAGGTGATGTATCTCCCAGTCACAATGATGAATGGCTTAAAGGGGATCTGTAGGTGGTGGTGTTCCCACGTATCTGCCTTTTTTGTCCTTCTTGATGCTAATGATTGTAGGTTTGGAAGGTGCTGTCAAAGGACCCTTGGTGAATTTCTGCAATGTTTCTTTTAGATGATACGCTCTGCTGCTACTGAGCATTGGTAGTGGTGGGAGTGGATGTTTGTGGATGTGCTGCCAATCAAACAGGCTGCTCATATCATGGATTGTTGTTGGAGTTGCACTCATCCAGACAAGTGAGGAGTACTCCTGACTTGTGCCTTGTAAATAGCCCTTTAAAACTCTAACCAACAGAGTGTATCTTTACTGATTGCCATTGACTCGAATTTTGCTAGGGCTCTTTTAGGCCACACAAGGTCAGATGTAGCCTTGATATCATGGGCACTGACTCTCATCTCACCCCGGTTTAGAGGTTTTGTCCTTCTTTGAACCTAGGCTGTGATGAGGTCAGGAGCTGAGTGGCCCTACCAGAACTCAAACTGAGTATCTGTAAGCAGGTTATTGCTAAATAAGAACTGCTTGACAGCACAGTTGATGACATCTTTTATCACTTTATTAATGATCAAGATTAGACTGATGTAGCAGTAATTGCTGTGTGGATTTATCCAGCGTTTTGTGCACAGGACATATCTGGGCAATCTTTTATATTGTCAGCTAGATGCCAATGTTGCAGGTGCACTGGAAGAGCTGGCTAAAGAGGTATGTGTATTCTGTATGGCTCAATTTAACATTATTTTTACATCATAATCAGCCTCTGAGTTATTGGTGATATCACCAGCATGTGATGTAATTTTCCAGGCCATAACATTTAAACTTCACAGTTATTCTGGCAGATACTTTCACATGTTATTAATATTTATACACAGAAATTTTCCAAAAAGGGTAGAGTACACAGCACCACAATAAATAACACATTTGGAACGTATTTTCCACAAAAAAAGTTAACTGTCATTTTAAAATAAGAATTAAATTAATAATGTTTATAGCATTCAATAGTTGTAGTCATGGATAAATGTGGTTTCCAGTTGTACAAGAGGGAATTTTATTTGAGCTGTTTAACCAAACAGTAATTAACTATGTATTCTTGCAAATTGAACCTTCAAGCTTTTTCTAAAAAGTCTTGCCACTGTACTTTGTTAGCCACAGTAAACATCTTTTCATATACACAGATATCTGAGCTGTAACACTAGAAAAGGAGATTTAAACAAAGACAAGTCGAAATGTGTAGTCTTTCGATCAAAGAGTGGTGTCTCTGAAACATATTCATGAAACAATAAAAATCTGTTTTATATTTGGAGTTTTGGAATTGTAATTACAATGATTGTAATTACAATTACATCTGGGGTGATTTATATTGATAGATAAAATGTCAGTTTGGAAAGACTTCTGTGTTAATCGCCCAGCGCTTTCTAAGTAAATCATTCTCAATTTAAACTCTGCCTCTTCAAACACGGCACTTAATCCATTAATACACATAACAGTGCATTCACTAATTCCAAAATACTTTAACACAAGTGAATCTCAAATGCCAATGCTCATCATGGGCTAAAGCTTGTCTGTTCTGAAAATTTTCCTTCCCAGATCCTAATTCCACACAGGTCAATGGTGCACCACAGAAGGAATCTTGTAGGATGCAACCAGTTAAGAGGTCAGCTCCATGTTCAGTGTTTAATGAAAGAGGACATGTCTGTTCCCAAAATAGGGAACCTTCGGACATTGTGGCTCACCCTAATGGAAAATAGTACTGTGATATCAAGAAGTACCGTGGAGGTTCAGACTGATGGATCATCGGGGATGCACTGCGGCTTCTGTTATTATCCATGGGGCTGTTCATTGGTGACATCTGTGTCTGCTGTATTTTTTTAAAAAGTATGGAATAGAACTTTTTAAAGTTCTATTCCTACAGTGTGGAAGCAAACCATTCAGCCCACTAAGGCCACCACCAACAGTCACCCAAGGGTGGAATCAAACCCAAGTCCCTGGCAATGTGAGGCAGCAGTGTTAACCACCAGGCCACCATGCCACCCAAAGTTGTGATATTGGAAGACAGTACCTCTAGTCCAGAATAATAAAAGACCATAACAACATTTCTCTCCAGGTGTTTCCCTAAAATGGTGCAACTTTCATGTGTTAAATGGGTTTTTATTGTCACTTGGTATTACAGGACTTGACTATTCCTAGAAAAAGAAGTTCAACCTACCACACAAGTTAGTAATGCAGTATATGAAAATCAGTGACAGTATCATGCCAAGTACAAAGGCCATACATTCCTGTGACTGGCAGATTGAATCATATCTTTTCTGATATTCACAACAGGCAGAGTACAAACAACTGAATCAACCCATGCTTGCAAAACCAAAGACATAATGTCTGAAGAGATTTTACAATTGGACAGGACTCACTGAACAATTCCAAGTGTGCTAAGAATTACATAAGCAACCAATTTAATCATCAGGCTCAGAATGTGGCACACTTATGCTTGCTAGAAGCTACATGTATTCATATTCAGGAAACAATCATCTTTGGTCAAGAAGAACATGTCTGGGGTTGTGCCATTTCTGAATTAAACAAAAGAATAAAGACAATAGTTCCCTGATGTATTCTCCATGTCAATGCCTTAACCAGACAGAATCATTTTGCATTCTTTTCAGCACTCTTTTCTCATGTTGTAGAAATTGTGGTTCATCTGAAATTTGGCATTCTTGCTTCTGTACAAATGTCGCAGGGCAAAAACGATCCAAAAGCATGTCTCCCCTTGCCTGACTCATGGTTTAAGCCACAACCAGTCATTTCTCTCTAATGAGAGAGCAGCCTTGTAGTCTGGTAAGGCTAAGGTGACTTTACCTCATCTTCATCAGTGATACTCAAGTTAATATTGTATTCTGCTTTTTCCACTTTTGTAACCATGTGTGTGATCTGCACAACATCAATTCAACCTATGGTATCCCAATACACCTTGTACCTGTGGATTTATTCTTCAGCCTCAAAATGAGATACCGTCCATTTATGTAAGCTTTTAAGTGTTGAAGAGAACACTGTTGCATACATGATTTCAATCTGCAAATGTGAGCAATTATTTTACATTCTGCCTCCACCACAATCCTGCCTTTATGGTGAACTATAGCCCTTTATGAGCTTCGTAATGCGGAAGATTAAACATACTATCAGACGATGCCTCAGGCGACAAATTACTAGACAGATTTATTGAGTACTAAATAGGTGGATGAATCAAATTAAATACAGCCAATAGTTTACATCAATTACTTATTACACTTCTCAGCACTTGCAATGACACTTTGAAACATAAAGAGCAATCATTCTGGGATTAAAACCAAAATTGCTTTGGAAAATGGTTATTATGCAGAGGATCAATGGAAATTCAAATCCACATTCCCCCATCCCCCCACCAAGTAAATCCCCACCGACAAAATCCAGATAAATCTCCAGTTCTACATTTTGACAGCTTTTTAGATAGCCTGACTTAGCTGTTCCTGAATAGAGCACAACAATGTAAATTGATGCAAATGAATAGCCTACATGTCTGCGCTCAGATTCCCTGCTTTAGCACCAGGTGCAAGTCAGGAATAGACTGCTTCTATATGAAGCAAGAATTCTAACTTCAAAAACATCCATTTAGGTGTGTTCTGCCTTAGACGTGCAGTCTACCCTTTCGAGAAAATGGCAAAAGACATTTCAAGTTGTCACTTTCAGTATTGGAATGGTTCTCCAGCTTGAGAAATTGTTGCTGAATGCTGAATGCAGAACTGAGAAAGGGTCACTCGACCCAAAACATTAACTCTGATCTCTCCGCAGATGCTGCCAGACCTGCTGCGTTTATCCAGCAATTCAGCAATTTCTATCTCTATTGACAGTTTATCTTGGATCGTCCTCTTCTCCTATAGCAAGGAGAAACCCAGTGCGTGGCCTGGCTTGGTGACATAAGCCAGCTGCTTCAGAAATACAGAAAATCAATTGTAAAGAGTATAACTTCAAAAACAGTAAGAACAAACATTCCAGTGAAGTTGTGAATATAGTGAAACCATCTAAAATAAAGACCTTAACAAAGTTTACTCTTTCATATTTCTAAAATACTGAATCGACAGCTACAAGTCACTTCCCTTCTTACAAGAAACTTAAGGCTAATCAAAGCTGGGTATTCTACAATTGTCCCCTTTGTTCATGCGTCATTCATCTTTCGGGTCTTAAAGACCTGGTGTACATGTTTTTGGTAGGCATCCATCTGCACTATTACATGTGCACACAACCAGCCCTCAATATACAGCTGAGAGTCAGCAGGAAGCTCTGGTGCTCATTCATATTCCTTGATGCAGCCTATTTCCAATGTGCTATGCACACAGAACAGCACCAATGTAGGAAAATCAGTTCCACAGTTCCTTATGTCTTACATGCCACTCTAGCACCACTGTGTCCCAGTCTGTTCTGTCAGCACAGCAAAGGGGACTTGTGCCTGGCCACCAGACCCATGGCCTATTGAGAAGCATTTAACAAGAAGGACTGTAAAGTTGAACACTTGTTCTTTATTTCTTAGTTTTTCTGCTTTTATATTCTGTGTTTTGGTTTACTCTTCTGTGTTTTAAATTGGTGCAGGAGAGTAGCAACACTGTGCAACACTTTTCATTGTATTTTGTAACAAAATACATGTGACAATAAATAAATAAAATAAATAAATCAAATAAATCATTGTCATCTTCAGAATGATTGATAATTTGGTGCAGTACAGCTCTGGATGCATTTTCAAATTCCTTTGATGATATTGAAAACAAAGGGAACTAAAACATATTTATCCAACTCTGTTAAAGCTGCTAATCAAACTTACACTTCAAAGTGATCTACAGAATGTCAAAATAAATAAAGTTCATTTCAGAGGAAATTTCTGGTATCATTTGAAGATAAAGCCTTATAATTGCAAGGCTTTCAAATCTATTCAGCCATCAAGCAGTAAGGTGTAATGCTCAGGGCTCAGACATAAGCATTTTAAACCATGTTTAGTTGTTGGAATGAAGCTGTATATGCCTATTCAAACATTTTAAAAAATGCAAATTCAGAAGCAAAACTGCAGATGGAGGAGATAGTAAGAACTGCCGATGCTGGAGTCAGAGATAACACAGTGTCGAGGTGGAGGAACACGGCAGGCCAGGCAGCATCAGAGCAGCAGGAAACCTGATGTTTCGGGTCGGGACCCTTCTTCAGAAATGGCAGATGGAAGAAGTCTGATATAAAAACAGAAAGTGCTGGAGAAACTCAGCAGGTCTGACAGCATCTGCAGTGAGAAAAACAATTAACATTTCAAGTACAGAGACCCTTCATCACTGGACGCAAACTGTTAACTCTGCTTCTCTCTACATCTGCTGCCAGACCTGCTCAGTTCCTCCAGCATTTTCTTCTTGTTTCAGAAGCAGAAGTAGGCCATTTTGTCCCCCATGCCATTCAATTAGATCCTGGTTCAACCAGGGGTTGTCAGCATGGCTATGACTGAGGGAGGTCATGCCCAACAAATTTGATTGAATTTTTCAAGGATGTGACCAGTTGTGCAGAAGAATAAAATATCTTTTATTGTCACGTGTACTCCAGTACAGAATACAGGAGTGCAGTGAAAAGCTTTTACAGTGGCTACCTCTAATGGTGCCATCTTAGGTACAAATACCTAGATACAAATCTTGGATACGAAAGAGGAATAAAAGGAAAAATAGTAGTATTACTTACAGTGTCTGAAAATTAAGTTAGAAATAAGACAGTTATAACAGTTAAAGGATCGACATTACAATTCAGTAAAGAATTTCAAATAGCAGCAGTTAGGCATGCGCCAGATCCCAGTCCAATAACTGTCCCGTTCTGTTCCAAGCCTCCAGTCCACTCCACACTGGCACTCAGCTGCACCAAGGTAAGTTGCACTGCTCCAGGAATCAGGTTTCCCCTTATGCTGCTCAGGGACTGCTTCCCCGCAAACTGCTCCAGGACTGCTAAATAGAGAGGGAGAAAAAGAAAAAGAAACAAAAAGAACAGGCAGAGCAGAGGAGCTCTGGCTGGAGCACCCTACTCTGTCGCCATCTTACCAATGTAAATGAGGGTGGTGCAGTTGATGTAGTTTATATGAATTTCAGCAAAGCATTTGACAAGGTCCTACATGGGAGACTGATAAAGAAGATAAAAGCACATGGGATCCAGGATAACTTGGCATGTTGGATCCACAATTGGTTTCATGGTAGGAGACAGAGGGGTGACGGTTTGTGTTACTGGAAGCCAGTGTCTCTGAAAAGTGAGAAGTGATGCAGTTTGGAACAAGTAACAAGATAAGGGAGTACTTATTGAAAGGCAAGACACTAGGAAGCTCAGAGGAACAGAGAGATCTTGGAGCACATGGAGTCCTGAAGGTGACAGAACAGATTAATGGGGTAGCTCAGAAAGTTTATGGGACACTTGTCTTAATCAGTTGATAAAGATTAGATTAGAAAAACTGGGACGTTACAATAGCTGTACAGAACTTTGGTTCGGCCACAGCTGGAGGATTGTGTGCAGTTCTGGTCATTACACCATAGGAGGGATGTGACTGAACTGAGAAGGATGTAGAGGAGATTCTCTAGAATGTCTCCTTGCTTAGAGCAGCTTAGCTGTGAAGAAAGGCTGGATGGGTTGTTTTACTTAGAGCAGAGAAAGCTGAGGGGGTATCTGATCGAAATGCATAAGATTGTGAGGAGCATGGATAAGAAGCTTTTCCATTTAGTTGAGGGTCAATAATGAAGGGGCATAATTTTAACATCTTGGAGGGTAGTAGATGTGGGAAACCTCACAACCTTTAAAAAGGTTGAGCCCTTGAAATGTCAATACATTTAAGGCTATGGACTTAGTGTGGGAAAATGGGGCTAGTGTGATGGGTTTTGTCAGGCAAGGGGCTCTTCTGAACTGCATGACTCTATGAAACTATGACTCATGGCTTATCTGATCATCACCTCAATTCCACATTCCTGCCTACCTCTCAGTATGGTATTTTTCACACATCAAATGTGAAAAGTATTTAAAGAGGCTCTTGGCATGCCTTACAAACGGTATTTTTACTTGCAGAGACACAATATCTACTCACTGTGTTTCTTATGGATGTACTGATGTTATTATTGATTGAATGGCTCACTCTCCTGGGACATTCAGGTGCTTCTTACATTTCTTACTTTTTAAAATGTAATGGCAATCCCCTATTTATCGAACTCACCTGTACTTAGGCCATTTTCTAAGAATTAGACGTTCCAAAGTGCAAAAATGTCTTGGATTTTGCTTCAGTAGTGACCGAAACCCTCAACAATTTCCATTATCTATCCAATGAGATTGACAGTAACATCAGAAATTTGAACATGCAGATGGACAGAGAAATTCAAAATTTTCTGTCAGTGAGTCCATAATGTGCATTTAAACACTCCCAAAAAGAATATCTTTTTGCAATCATGACTTAATAAGTATTTCCATTCTAACGCTTTTTGTCTCACCACAAAAACCCTGAAAAATGTTGCACTTCATGAGATGGTTTTTAATCATGTACTAAGTTCAATATAATTGTTTAACATCTTCACTGGCCTTGAAAAGCAACTTTATGTTTGAGGAGAAACACAGAGAATGCTGGAGAAACTGTTCAAGTCTGGCATCATTTATGAGGAGAGAAATAGAGTGAATGTTTCAAGCCCAGTGTAATACTTCACCAGAACTGAAAGGCAGAAGTTGTGTTTGAATCTTGTGGCTCGTTCACCTTCCTTGCTTTCTATCTCCCTCCTGGTGTTGGATGAAGTATTTGTCAAAACTCACTTTCACAGCCACATTTGCTTCCTCATTGACTGTCTCTGGGCTCTGCCATATCCTGCATGGATTCCAACTGAAGCTCCATCCTTCATGTTACATACCAATCAAAATGACAGGTATCTCTGAGACACACAACTCTCCTCAGACAGCTGCTCCCACCACATCCTGAGATCCACACTCAATGCAATTCACCTTCACATGCACGCTCTTGACCTCTCTCTCCATCAGCACTGCCTCATGTAATCTTAAAACTGCCCCAGTCTCCAGTTCCATTTAATTCTTTGTCTTACTCAATGCTTTAACAAGAAACACTTTTTCTTTCAGGAGTTAAGAAACCAATCTCCAAAAACTCACAGGTACCGACATCCCTCGGGATCCTTAATTCCCTCCACTGCCCTCCAACTCCATCCCTTCATCTAGTCTCATTTCTTGCTGTGGATTCACTATAGCCTCTGACCTTCCCCTCTCTGATGTTGAACAACCTGCGCTCAGCAGAGGATTTTGTTTTATGCCTTTTACATCAGTGAATTTTGGGTGTGATGTAATTCATCACTTTTGTATCCGTATCCACTTCATTGGTACTTGCTTTCCCTCAATTATGTCTCCGTGATAGTAATGACATCACAGACTCATGCATTAATCAAATCCTTCAACTCATCTGTTTCACTTGCATGGTTCCTTGCAGTAAAATAACTGTCGTACAGTGTTGTCATGTTCTCCTGTGCCATACATGTCTATATTTGTACTACCTTCTAGACTGATTTGGTTCTTCGTCTAAACTTGTCTATGCATCATCCCCTACTGTACCCTCACTACATATCCGATCTCCAACCAACTGCACTAACAAACCCCCTGCAAGGATATTGGTCTCATTCCAGTTCAAGTGCAACCATCAGATTTATACAGATCCCACTTTCCCCAGATCTGCACCCTGTGACCAAGGAATCTGAAGCCCTCCATCCTGCTCCAACTCTTCAACCATACATTCATTTGTTCTAGCTGCCTATTCCTATATTTACTAGCACACAGCTAAACAAGAGATTATAATCTTTGAGGTCTTGCTTTTTATTATTCTGCCTAGCTCCCTAAATTCTTGTTGAAGGACCGCATCCCTCTTTCTACCTGTGTCATTGGCCCCAGTGTGAACCACAATCAGTGACTGCTTACCCTCCCCTTTCAGAATGCCCTGCACACCATCCTGAAGTCATGTCTGTGCCTGGAGAAATGCCTTCCTGTACCCTCATTATTGAATCTCCTTCCACTACTCTTCTCCATCTGTCTCAAATCCCAACTTGTACCACTAGGAGATAGTAAGAACTGCCGATGCTGGAGCCAGAGATAACACAGTGTGGAGCTGGAGGAACACAGCAGGCCAGGCAGCATCAGAGGAGCAGAAAAGCTGACGTTTCGGCTCACGGCCCTTCTTCAGAAAATGGGCCTGAAGAAGGGCCCTGACCTGAAACGTGAGCTCTCTTGTACCATTAGGCTGTGCCTGCAGTCCGCAGAGACACCGTTACTCTCACCGCTTTATAACACAGAAAAATGTTTTTGAGTGTGATGCACTCCTGAGGCTTTCCTGCCTGCCTCTTCTTCTGACTGATAGTCAACCATTCCTTCCCTGACTGCACCTCATTCAGCTGTGGGGTGACCACATTCAAAAATATGTTAACCACAAAACTCTTTGATTCCAGCTGATACTTAAGTTCAAAAACCCAGTGCTAAAGCTGATCAAACCGATGACATTTCATGTAGGCATGGACATCCAGACTGCAAGGAATGGCTAGGATTTCTCACATGCTACAACCCATGTAACACATGGGACTGAGCTACCCACCACACCTTGTGTTACCTCCCTGGCATTAGATTTACTCTCCTTCCCTTATCCTACTTTGGCTTACTTATATCACTTTAGTATGTTGCTTCTGACTTCCATTTATTTCTGGTGCTTAATAATACACTTTTCTAATTTATAGCCATTTACAGACAAGTCCCTAACAGCAGTTTCTTACAAAAAATGTATTCCTTACCAGTCAAGTGTATGTTAGTCCCAAGAAATCTTGTAGCTCTGTCTATAACCACATTATTTGTTCCAGTTAACCAGCTCTATCGCTTAATGCTATCATCTGTTGCTGCTATAGTTTTTAATGATAGAATATTGTCATTTGTCAAGTGTTTATATAATGCTTTGGGACAACTTTGTGTTTGACACTGAGAATAACACTGCTATAGTTTCTATGGGAAAATCAATTTCTCCACATGTAGGGATAGTTTGTACAAAAATAATGTCACGATACATGTACTACATTGATGTAGTTAACAGTGAAGAGATTGCTCTAACGCTTTGTTAAATAACAATATCACACCAAATTTACTGCTGTTCGGCTGTAAGTTATGTAAGTATCATCATGTAAAGCAAGAATATCTCAGTCCAGTTCAACTGTTCTAGTTATACTGACATGCATCCAAACTGCTTACACAGATCCGGTGGGAACCATGAAATCTGCAACAAGATGTACATTGATTTCTCATTATTTACCTGGATGAGTGAATTCAATTCCTCTTTGCAGACACCTGCTAGTAACTGGACCCAAGTGCACAGGTTTATAAATGAAATAGTTTCCTCCAAATACAATGCCACCTAGTATTCTAGGCTCAAGTGCTTCATACAGAAAGATAACTACTTATTCTTTGACAAGAACAGTGCTTTACAACCCAGTGCCATGGACTAGTGTCTCCAATTCCTTGATAGTAAAACTTGCTATTCTCAATTTCCATTGTATTTTATAAATCTTCAGTTGAGCAAAGGGTTAAGCATGCTGAATGTTGGTGCACATTTCTACTTCAGGGAAAATGAAAACTGAAATTTGCTGCCTCAATATATTATGAATTGATGTCTGAAATAAATTCACAGTAAATATTAAGCCTTGAATTATTCTAACACCTGACCCGAAGAAGGAAAGTTAGAGACACACGAGTCCAAATCAGGAATCTTTGGATGTCCTGATGCCTACAAATGTGTAGTCATTGCTTCTGAAGTTTACACTTTCAATAAGCCTAGTATTGTCTCACAGTGAAGCTCTGGCAAAGGGACACAACCATACAGCTCCAAATGGCCAGCCATTCGACTGGAATCCCACCCTCTAGACCCAATTGAAAATGCACCAAAACTGGTTATCTCCAATCTAACTATCGACCCCACCCCCAACCTCCCATGTACCCATTCACACTCTGACCAACTCACTCACTCACACAGACTCAGTGACCCATTAAAACCCTCAAGAACTTTAAAAACATACACGAACGTGGCAGCTGTTGTGGTAATAAGGTGACGTGCCAATCCCACTGCTCTGCGTTACCATTGCTCTCTATGGACGGCTGCAGTAGGGACCTATCTGCAATGAAGGAGGAAGGTACAACTCTAAGTATTTTCACAGTCAGCAATGAGGATCTGGTATAGAGGATCTGGTCAGAGAATATTTTAGTTTTCTATGAAAATATTTTTAAAAGTTTCAAACTATTAATAGATAAAACCACCATTTAAATTCAGGACAATTTGCGTTGAAACTGGTGAAAATTATTAATTCCATGCAATAGCACCATATTTGGTCATATTATATTTTCCTTCAGGAATATCGTTAAGTATTTCTAAACTGCGTACGCTCCTGTATTTATTTCATTGTCCACGGGAGATAACTATATCCCAGCATGCGGCCTGAAACAATTTATTCATGAAAATGCATGAGCGTTATTATGCTAACCCTGTGGGATTTTTGAGTCAACTCTATCAGATCAACAGGTTGTCTAGAAAAGATACAAAACCTGAAAAAAAAACAGAAGCAACCAAATTAAAGTAACAAAATGAGAAAAAATGTGAAAAGAATTATTATGAATAAAAATGAAAAAGGTTTCAATGTAAGTTAAATAGAAACAAAAACTACTTGAATTGATTTAAATATCACTGTCAAGATATCTTTTTTAGGTTGACAAACCCTTTGGCTTCAGAATTACTTTTTTTAAAATTGCATGTTATATAAAATTGCACGTAAATAGTCAAGGACACAACATGGAGTCTTCAGAAGTGTTTATTCCAAATGTAGTATATCTAATATGCTACACTGGTGTATAATGTAAAGCTTTGCATTAGTTGAACCTGGGAAAAAGTATGATGTGTTTACAGGGTAAAGAGCCTGATATATTCAATTTATATAAGGCTTCAATTTCAAATACTCTAAAAGACGACTAGTCAAAAAGCAATTAAAGATAGAAATCACATTTGACTTCACTTTCTTGAAAGAAGAATGCCATTCATAGAAAATAGAATGATTCAAGGAGCTGAAAGAACAAAGGACTTAAAAAAAGACTCACTAAAGCGATTGTTTATCCTGTAGTGAGGAGTCTGGAGAATTAAAAATAGGAAATAAGGAAATGATGGCATCATTGAACAGTTATTTTGTGCCTTTCTTCTTTGCAAAAGACACAAATAACATCCCAAAAATACTTATGGATCAAGAAGTAAACAGGAGGGAACAATTAGAATCGTTAGGGAAAGGGGACTGTAAAAATGATCCAAACAAGACCGGAAGGTCTTCATTTTAGGATATTAAAGGATATGCCTATTGATAATTTAGGTGAATAGTTCATAATTTTCTGTAACTCAGTAGAGCTGTCACTCAAGTAGGGGTTTAGATGTTTCAGATTGCTAATGATTTTCTGGATTCTCAGCAGAACTTCATTATGACAATTTGCTGAGAGCCCAGCCAAACACTAGATTGTTAAAAGAACTGCACTCTAGCTTGATGGAGAGCTCCAGTTGTCTGATGTCTATCAATTTTACAATATTTGCTTACACTGTGTCCTCCCAAAGTTTTGAAATTTTAAAAGGTCTGGATGATTGACACTTTAACAAGCCCTGTCATAGAAAGCAGATTTTTAACATAGTGAAAAGTTATGAATGAAACACGTTTTTTCGAAAGCTCTTTTTAAAAACATACTCAATTGCCACTATATGTTTCATTGCTTCTATGTGGTGCATGTTAGGTTAATGGGATTGGGAGTACCATATCTTGGCATAGGATCATGACGGGCTATGGGCAGTTGGGAAGATGGGCATTGGGTGCTTCTGAGGGACTGTGAACCATGACTCTTTAAAATCCTGGCCCAGTGCTATCAAGATCAACGAGAAGTGGGACCATACCTCTTGCTGCAATGGAGCTAGCCATTGTAGGAGCATCAGGTTTGAGCTTGCATCCCAAAATAACTCCTATCCTTAAAAAGAACTCTCAAAACTTGGAAAGCCTGGGAGTAGGGTTCGCAATCCTGGAATTGGGTGCTGGCTGCCATTTCTGAAGGGTTCCTGAGTTAACGCAATTCAATCAAAATCTGGCCCTCAACCTCAGGTGCATTAGTGGGTATTACCATAGCATTGCCGTTCTGCCCCTATCTATGGTCTGTTCTGGGACAGCTGTATCTGAAATGGAGAATTGTTCAAATGTTCTACCGTGGTATCAAAAATACCTTTTATCTTCCAGTAATAGAATTATTTCAAAAGAGGAAAAAAGAAAACAGAAGATAGAGGTACATTTCAGGATCTAGCGTATATTGGAAAATTGTGATTTTCTTATGTAGTGGAAATAAGTCGGTAAGATAAAAGAAAATACTTCAGATGCTGGAAATCCGAAATATAAATAGAAAGAATTGGAAAAACTCAGCAGTTCTAGTAGCATTTGTGGAGAGAGAAACAGAGTCAATGCTTTGAGTCCAAACATTGTTATTTGGAACTCAAGTTTCAAAAAAAAATGTCTTTGACAGTAAAACAGAGTTGAGTCAATTGCTAATCAATACCCTTTCTTCTGCTGTTGCCTTTCAAGTATGTATGTAATACTTGACAGTGGAGTATACAGTACACCCTAAGTTGATATAGTGTCGGTGATCAATCAGTAATGTACACAGAATTAATTTAGGGTTCTCTCTTTCTAGCTCTTCAACACCTGTATACTAACTTTTGTGACGCATGTACGAGGATACCCAGATCCCTTTCTACTGTCATAAAAATGTAAAGCAGAGAAGTAGAAGTAGGCTATTTGGCCCATTGAGTTTGCTCCGCTAATTCAATGAGATCATGGCTAATCTGATGATCCTCACCTCCACATTCCTGTCTTTTCCTCATAACTATTGATTACTTTACTGATTAAAAATTTGTCTGTCTCAACCTTGAATGTTCTTAACAAACCAGCCTCAACAGGTCTCTATCGTAAAGAATTCCGCAGATTCATGACCATCTGAGAGAATAAATTCCTCATCACCTCTGTCTTAACTGGGTGCCACCTTACTCTGAAATTATTCCCTCTGGTCCTAGACTCTCCCAAAGGGAAAAACAATCTCTGAGCACGTACCCTTTCTAAGAATCTTACCATGTTTCAATCAGGTCTCCTCTCATTCTTCTAAACTGCAATGAATACTCAACTACTCAACTTCTTCTCATAAGAAAACCCATCACTGCCTTCAATGCTGATATACCCTTCCTTGCTCATAGTTTTCCAGATGTTGTCTAACTAGTGCTTTGTATCATTTTGTAAGGCTTCCCTACTTTGTATGCAATTCCCTTTGAAATACTGGCCAATTTGTCTTCCCTTTCACTCAATGAACTTATATGCTAGTTTTGTGTGTCTCATGTCCAAGGACCCCCAAATCCCTATGTGCTGCAGCTTTCTGCAGTCGTTCTCCATTTAAATAATATTCAGCTCCTCTGTTTATCTATTCACAGTGCCTAACTTCACAATTTCCCACATTATATCCCATCTGCCAAGACTTTGCTACTCACTTGACCTGTCTATACATCCTCCGTAGACTCTATGTGTCATATTCACTACTACCCTTCTGGCAGTGTTTCTCTGTTATTTGTAACCTTGTCTATAGCACATTCACTTTGTCCTCTCTATTTCTTTTTCTATATTAAAGATGTTTTTACTCTGGTTTTATATTACTTGCTGGTTTGCCCTCAGATTATTTTTGTTCTCTTTATTATTTATTTAATCTCCCTTTGTTGGCTTTTAAAACTTTCTCAATCATCTGGCTTACCACTAATATTTGCTACATTGTGTGTTCTTTTTCTTGTAATTTGATACTCTCCTTAATTTCCTTGATTAACCATGATCAGTTAATCCTCTTCCTTGGATCCTTCTTCCTTGGATCCTTCTTCCTCACTGAGGTAAAGCTTTGTTATGAGTCTGGAGCTATTTTTTAACATGTTTGCAACTGTTCCTCAGCTATCTTTTCTGCTAAACTCCTTTCCTAGTCCACCCTAGCCAATTCTGCCCTCGTCCCTCAGCACCAACATTTACAACCAAAGTTCCTCCCTCTCAACCTGAATGCGAACTTCTATCATGTTATGTTCACTGTTGTCTAAGGATTTTTTACTCTGAGACCATTCATTACACTAGCCCCATCACACATTACAAAATAGCCTGATCCATGGCTGAATCCACAACATATTGGTCTAGGAAACTGTTTCCTAGCTATCTTTGCCAATTTGATTTTCTCAACCTACATGAAGATTAAAGTCACCCATGATTAATGTGCTATCTTTTTTTTATATGGTCTCATTGTCCCTTGATTTATTCTCTGTCCTACAGAATAGCTATATTTGGTGGGGGGGGGGGGGGGGGGGGGGGCGGGGTGGGGGGCGGGGGGGTGGTGCTTATAGATTACTCCCACCAAAGCCTTCTTCCCTTTGTTATTTCTTATATCTGTCCATAAGGATTCTACATCATCTAATCCAAGATCATTTCTTGCTACCGTTTTGATTCCATCTCATACAACAAAGCTACCCCAATACTCTTCCCTTCCTCCTGTCATTTGAAAAGTCACAAACCCCTGAGTGTTCAGTTCCCAGCTTTGATCTCCTTGTCCATACCTCTGAAATGACTATAAAATGACACCCGTTAACCTGTGTATGTGCTGTTAATTCATCTATTTGGTTCTGAATGCTATGCACATTTAGGTAAGGAGCCATCGATTTAGCCTACTTTTCTATTTTTTAATGTTTAGCCATTAGCTACTAATAATCTCTCAGCACAACATCTTCCCTAGTTCTACCTATGTTGTTGGAATCTACAAAGACGAAGACTAATAAATCCTATCCATCCCACTGCAACTCCTGCTGCAAACATCCCAAATCCTGGCAGGTAACATAGCCATCTGAACTCTCACTCTTAACAGCAAGAGAATCCTATTTATTCCTCACCTATTCTCCTCTTACCATACATTCATATTAACTCACACTGCTTGAGTGGGTTTCAGTACTTTAGTGGTATGGTCAGTTTGCTTAATTGCCCTGCAGCCACTGCTTTCATTCATACAGGCTACAAAAGCCTGTTGGATAACTGCAAAGAGATAGTAGGAACTGCAGATGCTGGAAAATCTGAGATAACAAGGTATAGAGCTGGATGAACACAGCAGGCCAAGCAGCATCAGAGGAGCAGGAAGGCTGACATTTCGGGCCTAGACCCTTCATTAGAAATGGGGGAGGGGAAGAGGGTTCTGAAATAAATAGGGAGAGAGGGGGAGGCGGATAGAAGATGGATAGAGGAGAAGATAGGTGGAGAGGAAACAGACAGGTCAAAGAGGCGGGGATGGAGCCAGTAAAGGTGAGTGTAGGTGGGGAGGTAGGGAGGAGATAGGTCAGTCGAGGGAGGACGGACAGGTCAAGGGGGTGGGATGAGGTTAGTAGGTAGGAAATGGGGGTGCGGCTTGAGGTGGGAGGAAGGGATAGGTGGGAGAAAGAACAGGTTAGGGAGGCGGGGACGTGCTGGGCTGGTTTTGGGATGCGGCAGGGGGTTGGAGATTTTGAAGCTTGTGAAATCCATATTGATACCATTGGGCTGCAGGGTTCCCAAGCGGAATATGAGTTGCTGTTCCTGCAACCTTCGGGTGGCATCGTTGTGGCACTGCAGGAGGCCCAGGATGGACATGTCGTCTGAGGAATGGGAGGGGGAGTTGAAATGGTTCGCAACTGGGAGGTGCAGTTGTTTATTGCGAATCGAGCATAGGTGTTCTGCAAAGCGGTCCCCAAGCGTCTGCTTGGTTTCCCCGATGTAGAGGAGGCCACAATGGGAACAGCGGATA
>NC_063337.1:36240186-36317468 GCF_021869965.1 Rhincodon typus | reverse complement strand
CACACAGTTGCGAACCATTTCAACTCCCCCTCCCATTCCTCAGATGACATTCCATCCTGGGCCTCCTGCAGTGCCACAACAATGCCACCCGAAGGTTGCAGGAACAGCAACTCATATTCCGCTTGGGAACCCTGCAGCCCAATGGTATCAATATGGATTTCACAAGCTTCAAAATCTCCCCTCCCCCGACTGCATCCCAAAACCAGACCAGCACGTCCCCGCCTCCCTAACCTGTTCTTCCTCCCACCTATCCCCTCCTCCCACCTCAAGCCGCACCCCCATTTCCTACCTACTAACCTCATCCCGCCCCCTTGACCTGTCCGTCCTCCCGCGACTGACCTATCTCCTCCCTAACTCCCCACCTACACTCACCTTTACTGGCTCCATCCCCGCCTCTTTGACCTGTCTGTCTCCTCTCCACCTATCTTCTCCTCTATCCATCTTCTTTCCGCCTCCGCCTCTCTCCCTATTTATTTCAGAACCCCCTTCCCCTCCCCCATTTCTGATGAAGGGTCTAGGCCCGAAACATCAGCCTTCCTGCTCCTCTGATGCTGCTTGGCCTGCTGTGTTCATCCAGCTCTACACCTTGTTTTCTTGGATAACTGCAAAGCCTGAGGCGCCTTGAAAAGGCACCATCTGAGTCCCTGCACCTGCCTCACTCACAATCCTACCCTCCTGTCAGTGACCACTGACCAAATCAAGAGACTCTAACCGAAGGAGTGTGACCATCTTCTGGAACAAACTGCCTCGGCAACATTTTCCCTCCCTAATGCATTCTAGTGTCTGCAATCTGGCATCCAGCTGATAAATTCTGAGCTGAATTTACTGCAGTTACAAACAATTACTGCAGACGTGTCCACCCTGGATCACAATGGCATTTAGAAGCACCCATATCTTGCAACCGTAACACATAACCTGCCTTGTCATCCTTCCCCCTCCTTAGTAGGAGTTTGCTGTGCACAAATTCGCTGTCACGGGACCAGCATTACAGCAATGACCACACTTCAAAAATTGCTTCATTGGTAGTAAAGTGCTTTGGAATGTCTAGTAGTTGTGAAAAGCACTATACTTTTTTTCAATTTGGTTATTAACTCTTAACTCACCAACATGTCCCGCACTCACCACTGTTGTGAACTCTCAATATTAGGTTAAAATGTCAAAAAATAGAAAACATAAATGAGTATCACCCTGTCATAATTCCTATCCACAGAAGTCTCAAGAACTTTCACATTATTTTGTTAAATAATGGTGAAACATTGAACTTTTAAACAGCAAAGCTTTACCTTCACATTTTGTCACTTTGCATGTGCAGAAATTATGAATGTCAAGATTGATTTTTTATTAACTTGTATCTCCTGTTGCTTTATTTCCCCTTTTAAATAATTACATAAGATGTAATGTGTAACTTGCTCTTGATGTCTTGGTTGAATAATAATCTACATTAAGATTTTTAAGCAATACCATTACAAAAGGTTTAAAATCTAATAGTAAGTTGTGCTTTTAGTGATAGGGCTATTGTTCAGAAATTCAATACTTAATTGGGCCAATTCATTGCAATATCT
Source organism: Rhincodon typus (assembly GCF_021869965.1). Lineage (NCBI taxonomy): Eukaryota > Metazoa > Chordata > Chondrichthyes > Orectolobiformes > Rhincodontidae > Rhincodon > Rhincodon typus. Next base: position 36,315,906 of record NC_063337.1, on the reverse strand, counting down.
GTATGGTTTTCATTTCATTTTCTCTGTTTCTCAAGGACATTTATAAGTCTCCAAGAAGGTTATGCAAGATTTAAAATTGCATGACAAGAAATTTAGAATATTGAACATGATGTCTGTGTTTGACTGTATTGTAATTTTTGTGTTATACTTTAATACATGTTCGAAGATGGAATTGAGGTCAAAGCTTCAAAGATGTTCAACAATCAAGTCTGAGAGCTTTATATATTTTTAATGGAATATTTAAAATCTTTTCTCATGTATTCTCATGAACAACTTTGGGAGTAAAGGAACTAGTGAAATCATTAGAATCCAGCATCAATGTTAAATGATTGCTCTGTCTCCTTTTTGAAAGCCATGTATATTTGTCTAGGTCAAGAAGCACACCTTTCTCCGAGGTCTCCGAGGTTCCATTGTTCTCCCCAAAAATGAATGAGTGTTGCCTCATTGATCCCACTCTGTTCTCTGAATTGGGAGATCATAGTTCAAACCTCACTTCAGTGGCTTCAGCATGTAATTTACGATGATGTTTAAGTGCAGTATTGAGAGAGTGCTGCTTTGGAAGAAGTGCTGCCTCTTGAATGAGATATTAACCAAGATCCTGCTCTCTCAGATGACTTTTTTTTAAGCATATCTCGTCTGTTCAGTTCTCAAGTTCATATACAAAATGTCTTAACCTGCCTTCTTGCTATGACTGCTGAAAATCGAATGTCTTCTGCTTTTATTTTACAAGTTTATTCAAATGTATTAATTGCCTAAATACCTTTAAAAAGCTGACAGCTAATAAGTCAATTATTAAAAACTTAGAATGTAGGATTTTAGTATTCAAGGTTGTTAACTTAAATCCACACTTTGTAATTACAAACATTACAGCTTTGCTTCTCTTCAAATTATTGCATTCTCAAATGACATCACTACAATAACCTATTGAGAACATTAGAACTGAATAAAAATTGGCAATAATGGTATATAGATCATTATTTTTTCAAATATTATAGTTTTAATAAAGGACATTAGTCTGTCGTGAATTTTTTATTTATTTTGACTAGTCTTTCTAAACTTCTGAAAGTGATGTGCTGCCTTTACATATTGCATGTTAAAATCAAACTAGGAAAGAATAAAACTTGTTGCGGCAATTTTCACACTCACTACTTTGTGATAAATCGGTTGTGGATTGCCATTATGGAATCATTTGACAATCACTTTTATTTGTTTCAGAGCTTTTGTAAATTGGAGAGTTTGTATAACAAGTTAGTGATCCTATCCATTAGTTTACTGACTAAGCTATCAAAGTTATCTCCCATTATTACTTTGGGGACTTACTTCCATTTGCCAGAATAATACCCATAAATTGCACCATTCGTTTGAATACATTGCCATTGTGGGAATGCAACAGAGGTTCAATAGGCTGATACCGAGGATGGTAGGACTGCGCGATGAGGAGAGATTGGTTCAACTGAGCCTGTATTCACTCGAGTTTGGAAGAATGAGAGGAGAACCTGATTGAAACAGATAAAATTCTAGCATGGCTAGACAGACTAGATGCAGGGAAGATGTTTCCCTTGTCTGGGGAGTCTAGAATCAGGGGTCATATGGTGTAGGCCATTTAGGATTGAGATAAGGAAACATTTCTTCACTCAGAGGGTGGCCAGCCTGTGGAATTTGATATCACAGGAGAGTGTGGAGACCAGGTAACTGATATTATTCAAATAAGTGATTGATAAACATTCAACTATTAAAAGCATCAAGCAGTATGGAGAGAATGCGAGAATATGGCGTTGATTTAGAGGTTCTGCTGTGATCATATTGAATGGTGGATCAGGCTCAGAGAGCCAAAAGGGACTACTGCTGCCCCTTGTTTCTGTGTTTCTATTCTATTTCATAATTCTTCGGTGATGTTGGCCCCTGTAAAGGATGCTTTGGTCAGTTTTTTTCTCACCTAAATATTCAAAATAAATTCCTCTTTTCCTAAATTCCTGCAGGACTCCCCCTTGCTTGTGGATTCTTCACAGAATGTGACTGTTAATGCTCGTAACTCTGAAGGACAAGTCACAGGCAGATTAACAGTGGGTGAGTATTGTTTTACAATCTGCTTACAAACCTGCTTGTTCAAACGTGTCTCACAATTTTAAAGAACACAATCAATTCAACAATATGTGTCTTGAGATTGCCTGTGTCACATGAAAAGGCCAAATGGTTGGAGGGGGTGAGCAGTGCATATCAGAGTCTGAAATTAGAATATGTCATTTGGATCATTTAAATAAATCATTTACATTGCATGGGTAGCCCTTAACTCAATGTAATAATAGCTTGAGCTCTATGAATTGTACTTGATAAAGTGAGTGCTTTGGGCTAACAGAGTATGCCAAAAGTTAAAAGCAAAATCTTTACCATTAATAGCTCTGAAACCTTTTTGAAGTTGATGCACAACAAGGACTAAGGCTGTTTAAGATCTTAAAGAAATGCTTGAAAATTATTGTATTGAATTTCTGATAGGATTATTATATCCACTTTATCATACTTTACAATATATTTAGAAGAGAAAGTCCCATGGCTACCAAGGAAGAACCCAACTCTTAAGTGATAAGAAAGTTGGTCAAGTTATATTCCTTGCCTTCAAACAATGATAAATTGTTTGTAAATCACCTGTACCAAAGGGTTGTGCTAGTTTTTGCAATAATTCCTTTGTCTATACACATAAGCTTCATACTGTAACACAACTATATGAAATTTAGCTGTATATCAAATATTGTTTGCAAAAATTATACTGACTTGCCTCCCTCATGGTTCAGTGCATAAATACACCAGGTGGTACTGAAACCATTTTTGTTTTTACTCCATAATTTTCATCTGCTAGATGTCAATAGGAAGTTACCCATTGAATGGCAAAATTAGTTCCATGAGTAATTTTCTTTGCTGGATACATGTGCAGTTATTCAATGTCACATCAAACACTGCAGATTGAAAACAAAAGAGGGCTTCAATTTTATCCATAGTACACACAGGCTTCTTTGGATTCAGCAGGAATGATCACAAGGACCTCATGGTTCACAGATTGAAGAATTTAAAGGTAATCGCCATCTGAATTTTGTGTGTATGTGTAACTGTTTTGGAGAGAAAATACTAATACTCTCAATCATTCTGTCTTAGTTAATCAAACTGGAAACCAGCAGAAGTTGCTATGAATTTATAAGTTATGACTATTTACAGTTGCATTGGGTAATAACTGAGATTCAGCATTGATTTGTTTCAGGCAAATCATATTTGACATATATGAGTAGTTTCTTTTTAATAAGTGACTATATGAATAAAAGTAGATGCAGCAAATGTGTGTACATAGATTTTCAGAAAGATAGGTGAGAAAAATTTCTTTTGGTGAGTGCCACTTTGCCATGCAGATTATGTTAATTGCCTGCCACTTTTCCATGCAAGCTACATTAATTCCCTGGAGACAGATGGTCCTATCAGCCACTATCTCCATGCTTCAGGTGGCGTTCCTCCATAATATTGATTATTAAATCAGGTAATAGACCATGGTGCTGACTGTCTCTGGGGAACTGACACAGTGATACTGAAGCAACATTACAAGACTGAATTTCTCCCCAGTGCGTTCCAGCTCAACCACTCCACCACTTCTCTCAATTTTTCCAATGTCTGTGCTCTGTTAGATTGCTGACTTGGCATCCAGCCTTAAGCTGAATATTAGGAAACCTAAGTAATTTTTTTTATGGACTCTGCAACCTGTACTATTCCTTCTTCACCAATTCTATCTACTTCCCCAGTCACTGAGCCATCCTTTATCAAATGATTCAGGGGAGACAGTGGCATAATGGTACTGTCACTTGGCTAATGGCCCAGACACCAAGGCTGGAGAGGTGGGTACAAATCTCACCGTGACAAATGGTGAATCAATGAGAATCTGGATTTCTTTTTTTTAAAATGCTAGCCTAATGCCAACCATGGGACCATTGCTAATTGTTGTAAAAATCTAGTTGGTTTACTAATATCCTTTAGGCAAGAAAATCTGTTATCCTTACCTGGTCTGGCTGATATGTGATTCTAACCCAGAGAAACGTGTTTGGCTTTTTCCTGCCCTCTGAAATAGCCATAGCAAGCCACTCAGTTCAAGCAATAATTAGGGATGGGCAATAAACTTTGGTCCAGCAAGCATTGGCCGTATCCCATGAACGAATAAAAAGCAATTCACAACTTCAAGACTCTGTTCAAATCTGTGCTGAGTTTCAGTCCAATACACTATCTCTAAATGAAATACAGCTCGCTTCCAGCTGCATAGCACTGGCCACCTCTGCTGCTGATCACACACCACCTTCTGCAAAAACCTTCTTTAAATATGTGTCATGTACAGACATGACCATGTCGTTATAGTCTTAGTTTTTCTTCCATCCTCTATAAACGTCAACTCTGGAAAAGCTCTGGCATTTCTGTTTCTACAATATTGCACATTCCCATCATAGCGATTGTAACAAGGTCAGTCAGATGGACCTCATAGAATATGAGTTCCCTGATTGGGCAGATAATCTGGTCCAATCAGGAAGCCCTGGCTGACAGATATAAACAGGAGTGACAGACATCCTGTTCACTCTGAGAACAAGCTCTGAAGGAGCTGTACCAGTGTCAAGTACTATGCATGTGCAAATAAAGGGGGACTTGGTGATGTGATACTGGCCTCTATGGAGTTATTTCACTCATCACCTCCAGCATTGTTGACCTATATTGTCTCGCAATTCAACAGCGTCTCAGAATTAAAATTCTCATCTGCATTCTCTAGCCCTTTCACTTCTGTGTGTCTCAAAGACATGAACTTTCAAATTTGTTATTTCTCTGATTCAGGAATCCATCCCTTCTATTAAGTCAGTATTCACAGCCATGCAAAAGTGAAAAGGTCCAAATGCTGGAAATCTGAATTAAAAACAGAAAATGTTGGAGAAGCTCAGCAGGTCTGGTAGCATGTGTGGAGAGAGAAACAGCATTGATGTTTCGAGTCTAATGTTTTTATTCATAACCATACCTTCAGTTGCCTAAACTCCCGCTTCACAAATCCTTTCCTACTTTAAGCCCTTTCCAAGCCTGTTGTGACTCATTGCTTGTAATATCACTCTCTTTGGCTTAATATCCATTTCTTACAGCACATCTGTGAAACACTAGGGATATTTTTCCAGCCCAGAAGCATTATATCAATCTAAAATATTGCATTGCTGGTGGTGTTGATTTTGGTCCCCTAATTGAGAAAGGCTGTTAAATTCATCGAGCGTGTCGATTCACAGGGATGAGGAGACACTGATAGCATTTTCACTGCAGCTGAGAAGGCTATCAGCAATCCTAATAGAGGATTTTGAGAAGCTGAGTAGGAGAATTCTGGTTGGCAAAATCAATGAAGAGAGGTCAATTGGAAAGAGAGCAAGAAATGAAGATTGAAGAAATTCAATATACAAGGAGCTGCCACAGCCTGTAATGCTTTGCCGCAGGAAGTAGTTGTGGAAGCAACAATTGCATCTTTAAAGGGAAGTGTAGATAAGTAATTTAAGCAAAAGGATACATGTCCATGGGCAGTGAATTAGACAAAGGGGTTCAATTTAGATTGCCCTAGCAAAGAGCTGACACAGAAATGATGAATTAAAAGACTTCTACTTGTGTTGCAAAATTGCAGCGATTCTATTGTCTATAAAATTCAGCATAGTTTAATTATGTTTACCTAAAAGAAAAGCTCATACCAACAATAATTGCTACTATTTGCAAGAGCATATGGCAGTAACTATTACCAGACTTTGATTAAGTTGCCAGCTTGTCTATTGCCTTGCATGTTATCAAGATTTATGTTGAAATGTAGTATTTTCCAGGCTTATGAGCATTCTACTTGAGTGTCTGAATAAATCTGGTGCACTGTTAGTATCCAGGGAAGTAGTTCAAGTGTAAATCTATACATCATGTCACAATATGACAGACAGTCTACAGCTATGCCTTTTATCACTGAAATTATTGAATTAATAATTTTTTAGATAAATATAAATTGTAAAATAGTGTAGACTTGTAAAGCCTACAGAGGAAGAACTGTCTCTGTTGTGATACATATTAGAAAATGATATTGTATTCAAAGTATTAACTTTTTATCTAAAACATTATAAATAAATTCAGGGGGCCATATAGAGGGCATGATATAGAGAGCTTGAGTCATATTTGTGATAATATGACAAGCAATATATTTTAATATCTTCATATAGGAGACTAGCAGTCACTTTAAATGTGACTTATTGTGAGCTGCTTTCTCAGACCACAAAAAATATATCTTATCTTTAGGAATATACAAGATAATCTCATAGGGGCTTGTAATACCTTAGTTGGTAGGGCTGCAAAATGCCTTAAACCTTTTTGAACTTGTTATAGGATAAAAGGCTAGCTTTGAATCAGGCAAAAGGGAGTGTGGTGGTGTGGGGGGAGTGGCATTTTGTTTGTGGAACAATCTTCTAGCTACAAAGAGTCTGATGTGGATTTATATTTGGAAGTCTGTGCCCAGCTCAGTAGTTATTCTGAAGTCATCATGGATAAGGGCAGACCAACAATGAACTGTCATGTCACGGTTTCAATCTAGAGTGTGTGAGCAAGAGAAACTATTTTATTGTTTTACTATCCCAAGAAGATGCACTCAAGTATATAAATTTGTACATCTATTATTTGCTAGTACTTGTCATTCATATATTTATTTACTTTCTAATAATAAAGCTGTCTAATAGTTTACCAAGTCAAATCACACAACACCAGGCTATAGTCCAACAGGTTTATTTGAAACATAAGCTTTCAGAGCGCTGCTACTTCATCGGGTGCAGTGAAGGGGCTGCTCTCCACAAGCTTGTGATTTCAAATAAACCTGTTAGACTAAAACCGGGTGTTGTGTGACTTCTGACTTTGTCCACCCCAGTCCAACACCAGCACCTCCACATCATAATAATTTATAGGCTAAGTGTGCATTCTTTTACCTTTCCACAGCAATATTACATAGTGAATTCCATTGACGTAAGTTTTATCTGCTGTTTAGCTTTGCTGCTTGCACCTAGACCGTGGACAGGTAAAGGTACACTCAGTGATTGAGAACTGAGTGCCCATGAATAAGAGACTTTCTCTGTGCTGCAAGATATCTATCACTTTATGACATCGGTCCAGTCATCCCGGGAATCAGTCTTGTAAATTTACTTTGCATTCGCTCCATTACTTCCAGTTAGATGTGGTAGAGTAGAGCTTCGGAGCCTGGGGCTCCTCTGCTCTGTCCACTTTTCTTTTCATTTCTTTTCTTTCTCTCTCTTCTCTAGTTCTTCTTTCTTCTATTTTCTTTTACTTACCTCTTGGTAAAGAGCTCGATCGCGGTGGCGGCACTGGCAGTAGCAAATGGGCACAGAAGCACAGACACATGGCAGTGGCATAGAGGAGAGTTTGAGTTCCTGGCGGCTTCTTGCATCGACAAGGCAATCTTAGCGCCAACATATGGCTGCTGCGGTGGAGGCAGCTTTGGGGATCCCAGCGGCATGTGCGTCCAGCACAGATTCACGGAGGCAGTGGTGGAAGTGAGTTATTGCCCAGTATGAGACCGAATGGTATCAGCAGTGGCTACATCAGTGAGGACGGCCCAAACTAGTCTCGTGGCAGCAGCAGAGTTGAGTTTGGGCCAGTGCAGTACCCAACAGCATCAGTGGTGTTTGCATTGGTGAGGTCCAGTAAGGACTCATAGTGGAGAGGGCATTGGTGTAGGCAAGATGGCACCAAAGATTGGCAACTTGTGTTCTAGCAGCGGCAGTGTGGCAAAGAGGTCTCATGCCTGGCCATTAGGCCCATGACAGAGCACTTAACAAGAAGGATTGTAAACTTGGATACTTTCTTTATTTCTTCATTTTTCTGCCTTTATATTCTATGCTTTGTTTTATTATTCTGTGTTTTATGATGGCACTGGACCGTGACAACAGCATACAACACTTTTCACTGTAGTTTGTAACAAGATACAGTTACCCTTTTCCCAATCTATTGCCATTCGGATAGTGGTTTTTGCTACCAAAGTGGATAACCTCACAATTATCCACATTATACTTCATCTGCCATGCATTTGCCCACTCACTCAGCTTGTCCAAATCACAATGAAGCATCTCTGCATCCTGCCCGCAACTCAACTCCCCACGGAGCTTTGTGCCATCTGTAAAATTGAGATATTACATTTAGCTCCCCCAACAAAATTGTTAATATGGAGATATGAATTTTCCCCCTTTATTCATTCATAGGATGAGGGCATTACTGGCCATCATCCCTAATTGCCCAGGGGGTAGTTAAGAGTCAATAACTTTGCTGTGTGTCTGGAGTCACATCCAGGCCAGACCAGGTAAGGACGGCCATTTCCTTCCCTAAAGGACATTCATGAACAGGATGGAGTCTCTTTTTCCGAACTATCGACAATGGATTCATGGGCATGGTTAGACTCTTTAATTCCATATAATTATCAAATTCAAATTCCACTGTCTGCCTTCTGGGATTCGAACCTGAGTCCACAGATCATTATCTGAGCCTCTGGATTAACAGTCCAGTGATAATACCACTGGGCCATTGCCTCCCCCTAAATAGGAGCAGGAGTAGGCCATTCTGGCCCTCAAACCTGCTCTACCATTCAATATGACCATGGCTGATCATCCAACTCAGTGCGCTGTTTCCACTTTCTCCCCATACCCTTTAATCCATTTAGTCCCAAGAAAAGTATCTAACTTCTTCTTGAAAATTTTCAATATTTTAGGCTCCGCAGTATTCTGTGGCAGAGAATTATGCACGCACACCACTTTCTGAGTGAAGATATTTTTCCTCATCTTAATCTTAAATTGCCTACCCCATATCCTTAGAATAAATATATCAAAATATATGCCCAATCACTGATCCCTGGAGAGCCCACTAATCACTGGCTACCACTCAGAAAAAGATGCTCTTATTCACACTCTTTGTTTCTTGTCTGCCAACCGGTTCTCTATCTGTATCAGTAAACTACGTTCAAGCATATTCATTTTGCATGCTAATATCTTATGTGGGACCTTATTGAAAGCCTTTTCAAAGTCTAAGTAAATCACATCCACGAGCTCTCCCTTATCAATTTGGCTAGTTACATCCTAAAAACATTCCAGTAGATTTGTCAAACATAATATCAATTTTGTAAATCCAGGCTAACTCTGAACTGCTCGGCTATCAAATTCTGTTATAAAAGACTCTAGCATTTTCCCCACTATTGATGTCAAGCTAGCCAGTCTGTAATTCTTGTGTTTTCTCCCTATCTCCTCTTTTAAACAGGTGGGTCACATTAGCTGCCCTCAATCCATAGGGACTATTCCAGAGATGTAGAATCTTGAAAAATGACCACCGATATATCTGTAATTTCTAACAGCCACTTCCTTAAGGACTTTATGATGTAGGTTACCAGGGTTTGGAGATTTATTGACTTTTAATCCCATAAATTCCCCCAACACCATTTCTCTACTAATATTGATTTTCTTCCATTTCTCCCTTTCACGAGACATGTTCTGGTGTCCCTGCTATAGGAAAGATGTTATGAAACCTGAAAGGGTTCAGAAAAGATTTACGAGGATTTTTACCAGGGTGGGAGAGTTTGAGTGATGGGGAGAGGCTGAATAGGCTGGGGCTATTTTCCCTGGAGCATTGGAGGCTGAGGGGTGACCTTACAGAGGTTTATAAAATTGTGAGGGGCATGGATGAGGTGAATAGCTAAGGTCTTTTCCCCAGTGTAGGGGAGTCCAGAACTAGAGGGTATAGGTTTAAGATGAGAGGGGAAAAATTTAAAAGGGACCCAAGGGGCAACTTCTTCACTCAGAGGGTGGTGTATGTATTGAATGAGCTGCCAGAGGAAGTGGCAGAGGCTGGTACAATTACAACATTTAAATGGCATCTGGATGGGTATATGAATAAGAAGAGTTTAGAGGGATATAGGCCAAATGCTGGCAAATGGGAATAGTTAATTTAGGATGTCTGGTCAGCATGGACAAGTTGGACCGAAGGGTTTGTGTTCATGCTGTACGTCGCTAAGAGTCTATGTGTTTCCCAATATTTGTGTCCTATTTTGTGAGTACAAAACTAGAGTATATATTTAATTGGGCTGCTATTGTGTTGTTCTGACATTTGTCTTCATAAATCATTTTCTCCTCGCATAGTTAGCTGTGGAACGTTTTAGGCCCAGTGTTAGTGGTCATAGCATCTGGAACTTCAAATCTGCTGATGATGTTACCTATCTAACTTTTTAATGGTATTACATTTATCTCTCATACATGCCTCAGACAGAGAACAAAAAAATATTTTGTACAGGTGAGGCAAGATAAGAATCATTAATATGTTTTATATATATCAAATGAATAAACAGAGTGGCAATTTATCAGCGTCACTTATTTTTACTGATAAAAACATCTTGACCTAATAGTAGAAAAAAAAAGAAACACCTACATTTTTTTCAAATTAATGAATCATCTTAATATTCTCCTAAACAAAATAACTTCCAATAATAGTCTTGCATTCGAACATTCTCAGCATCACAGCTTTCTATTAAAAAAACTACTGGCTGTCTCTGTTTCTGAATAGAAGTACCTCATTCAGGGGCATCTCAAAACAATGTTTATCAATTACCAAGACGGTTGATGAATTACTTATTGTTTACAGCATTTGAGAAATTAACATCACACATTAGCTCAATAGCATTTTAATACCTTTTATCTGATTGCCTTTTTAACCTTGTGTGAATCCACTTTGCTTCAAAACACGATCTTATAATTCTTTTTCCAAAATTCTTTCTGTTGAAAAATGGTCAAAAACTTTTGAAATGTGACAGTACTATATCACTGAGAGCTTGTTTTTCTTTTGCATTATGCAATTGTTTGGGCAAGTGTTACATTTGTCACATTACTGGAAGCCCTTGCTTATCCTTCGCAACACGTGTGATCAACCCCAGTCATCAATCTTGAACAATCGTACAATCTATACCACAACTCATTTCCATGTAATACATTGAGATATTTGCATTTATGAGGTGCAGTTAATCATAATTCTCGAGGTAAAAGCAATGTGGCATCACTAAATGTCACTTGAATTTAAGAGAAGATAAATCAATGATTGGATTGCACACTGGGTTCCTGTAAACTAAAGGTCAGTGGCAAGATCATCAGTATCCTCTTTAAAATATGTTTTTTACACATTTTCTCAGCTGTTCTTCAGGCCTGTCACTCACCTTTTCTACTGCTGCTCATAACTTTTGTAGCTACTTTTAACAGAATAATGCACTTCACAATTTATTAAGACTTGTTTCAAATTGGAAAAGAGACGTGTAAAGAATTTTATAAGGGATTAATTCAGGTGGATGAGGTAAGTCATTATTTATATTTGGAATCATGGTGCTTTTAGAGGAACTAATGAGACCAAGATTTAATCAAGAGATTCTGAGAACATAATTAACTAGCAGGATAAAGTTAAAGTCACTTACAGATTCAATCTGAACTTCAAGATTAAACACCTGTCTTCAGCTCAATCCCTATCAGTTGTGTTGCCATGATAAAATAGTCAAAGAATTGGAAGCCAGTTAACTCATTTGGCTAGATGATTACTGTGTGGTTTGGAATAACACCAGCAGTGTGGGTTCAATTCCTATTCTGTCTGAGGTAGACTTGGGTTGTGCCTCCCCACTCATCTCCACAAATTGGAATGCTATGGTAAACAAGCACAGACTAAAGTCAGATGAAGCATCAGCAGACAATGCGCCTAGGCCTAGATTTGGGTAAAGCATATTGAATGATTGAATTGACTGATCTCCTGTTGAATTACTCACAGACAGTTTGGGCCTGCAGTGTAGTTTCTGGTCTAGAAATTGGATTAGTTTATGTCAGCTGCCTAGCATCAGGCATCCACAGCAGTACTGGGTCAAGATGCACTATGACATCCATGGTGTGTGTCTGAAGCATTAAATATTCTCATTTTAATATTTAAATAAGGGGCCTGGTTGATCAACAACCGGCAAATTATGATGCTAACAATCAGCAAGGACCCTTCAGGAGCCCCATGTATATGGTGTATTCCTACATTATTATTACTTGCTGGTTTGCCCTCTGAGGATAGGACATAGCCTCTGGCACTCCCTTCAGCCTATATTCTGTGATCCATGAATGGATTTTGATTTCCACTAACAATGTTGTGCTGGTGACTGGATTGTTTTTGTCAACTTTGGAAGTGGTTTATCCCAGTCATGAGTCGTCTAGTAGACCAGCCTTTGAACTGGAGCAGGAAGGGGAGCAGCTGGGAAAGTGTGAGGAGAATGGCACTGCATTGGAGATCTATATCCACAGAGAGTCTCAAGGAAGCACTTTTCCTACATTTATTTCACCAAATGGCTTTTAACAACATGCATTACCTACTATAGTCACAATTGGAGCTGCAAGCCAGGAAATGGACATCACTCTTTGGTTGTTGAGTTGACCATGGTCCTTACTTTTCCTGCCTTAGATTTACACTGCTGCAGCAGATAATTTTAGCAGTATCTCCCAATATGTAGGGCACTGTAGTATATAATTGCTGGGCAATGTTCCTTACACACCAAGGGGAACAGAAGGCCTGGAAGGTGCTAGACAGCCAGGGAAAATGTGCCAGATGAACAGAAAGGAAATACTCTGTTGCTGGTATTCAAACAGAAGGAGTTATTCAAACATACAGAAACTACAGTGGGGTGATACTAACATCCCACACCCCTACCGATGATCATAGAGGTCCATGATGGGCGGTTTAGCTTCATGCCAGGACCAAGCACCATGGGCCCAATTTTCACCGTGTACCAACTGGCTAAGACAAATTGGAAGGGGCAGCAGGATTCATACACTTGACCTGACAAAAGTGTAAGTCAAAGTACAAAGGAGAAAGGTCTGGGAATATCTGAAAGAAAGAGGTGTCCTGGAGAGATCTATCAGGCTTACTTGGGACACATACAGGGACTGTTGGTGTCAGTGAGCAGCAGCACTGGCAACTCAAGCAAATTCAAAGTAAAGGTTGGGGTGCAATACAGCTCAGTCCTCAACCTGCTGTTGTTCACTATCATCCTCAACTTGGCATCAAAGGCAGCAGAGCTGATCCACTCTGTATCATGCTGCACCCAGATAAAATGGTAATCTTTGTGGAAATGCTACAAGCCAGCATGAGCCAAACACCCTTGAAAGTAGCACCCTTAAAGAGGTGCAGCATGCACTGCTCCTTTATAGACCAACGAGAAGACAGCAGCATCATGGTTGTTGCCTGAATGGAAGTGTGGTAAGCCACTAAATTCAGATGTCTGGTCTCCATTACCCAGCAAGACAGTGAACTGGAGCTGGAGGTCAGACACTGTGTAACCACTACTTCAAATCAATGGAGTCTGGTGACCATCAGTCTCTACAATTGAAAATTGCCACCCTGGCTAAAGAGATGAGTTTTTAAGAGATGTGTGCACTCAGCATTGTTGATCGGATACAAGACCAGACTCTTGCAGAAAGTCACAGAAAGCAGGTTAGATATGGCAAAGATGAGGATGTTGAGGTTCTCTAGAAGAAACCAGGCCCAGAATTACAGTATCGTGATCCTCATGGGAGGATATGGAGGAGAAGATATGAAGAGAGCTAACATAAGGAGATCAATCATCTAAGTGAAACATCAACCCAATTATATTCCAATTTGTGTGAGGCAAAAAAAATGATTGAACCCAGACCCTATGTCACGGTGGTATGACTACGCCCAAGAGTTATGAAAGCTAGTATCCTAGACCCATGTAGGATGTGTCTAACCACAATTGGCACTGAGGTGATTAGACACTCATAAGTATGGAAGAAGGAGAGAGGGTAGGAGTTGTAGAAGCTGAGGAGGAGATAATACAACAGTTAGAATGTGGATTAACATTCCTTATCTTAGTTTAGTTCTAATAATTCTGCATTTCTGTATGTTGTTAATTTTTTTTATTCATTCATCGGATGTGGACTCTGTTGATGAGGCCAACATTTATTGCTTTTCCCAGTTGTCCTGCAGAAGGTAATGATGAGCTGCCTTCTTGAACAACTGCAGTCTATGAAGGAGTAGGTACATTCACAGTGCTGTTCGAAAAGGAATTCTAGAATTTAGATCCAGCAATAGCGAAGGAACAGCGATACAACTCCAAATCAGGATAGATCATATGGCTTAGGAGGGGAACTTGCAGGTGGTGCTGTTCCCATGCTGCATCTACTATTCTTGTGTTTCTAATTGGTAGAGATCACAAGTGTGCAAGGTACTGTGAAAGGAACACCATCTTGTAGATGGTGAATGGAGTGGAAGTTGATGGTGGTTGGCAGGGTGCCAATCAAGCAACTTGCTTTGCCCTGTATGATGTTGGCTTCTTGAATGTTATTGGAGCTGCACTCCTCCAGGCAAATGGGGAGGATTCCTTCACATTCCCAATTTGTGCCTTGTCAATGATGGACAGTTTCAGGGAGGTGGCAGATGAGTTATTCTGCACAGAATTCCCAGTCTGATCTTGTTACCACAGTTTTTATATGGCTGCTCCATTTGACCAAATGTATTCCCTGGGAAATTAATGATGGAGATTTAGCAATGGTAAAACAATTGAGGGATGAAGTATGATTTGTTAAAAAAAAGTCTTTTCGCTGCCCTTTCTATTCTCTGTGTGTTCTGATGCTTCAGTCATGTTTTTTTTTAATCGTTCTTCTGTCATTACTTACATTTACTTGTTGATCATGATGACAATCCAAACAGGATATCCTCAATACATTATCAAGCTAACTATTAACCTTTTTTCTGTATGAACATTTTATTAAACTCAGTGACCCCCACATTGAAGATATGCTTTGAAATGCTAAAATTAAGTCAATCACAAATTTCTGGAATTCCCTCCCTAATCGATTTTGGGTCCACCTACAGCATGTAAGCTGCAGCATTTCAAGAAGTTAGCTCACTACCACCTTTTCAGTGACAACTAGGGATGAGCAATAAATGCTGACCCAGCCAGTGACCCACACATCCCATAAGTGAATTTTAAAAACTGATAACATTTTTCAGACAATGGTCCTCTGCTTGCCTTTTAATGTTTGCATTATCCATTTATGCCATCGTTCCCATTAAGTCATGAATCCAATTCAAAGTCACACAGGCAATATTTCCTCACACATCTGAGATTAACTGTTCCTCTGCCAAGGGCTAAAAAATGCACATTAAATAATCCATTGCACACAAAGCATAAAAATTATAAAAAAAGCTAATATTTTCAACAGCCTCTGACCTACCCCATCTCTCACCAGTGCTATGATTGCTTTCCTTTATATTAACATTGCCACCCCAGCCTTTCCCTTCCCTATGTTTCCTGAATAGCTTGTAGCCAGGAATATTAAGTTTCATATCCAGCCTTCTTTGAATCAGGTCTCTGTTACTGCTACTCGCTCATAGTCCCTTGTGGTGACTTGTGCCTTCAGCTCAGCACATATAATAACAATACAGTAATCATGAGGTCTTTAATCATCATATAAACGAGGGAAACCAAATTTTCAGTACCGTTGTAGCGTGGAGAATACATTCATGTAATATTCAGAATATCACTTTTGAGATCAGTATATCAAGAAACAGAATAAGGAACAGACTGTCTTGTATTGTGCAATAAGAACTGGCTAACTGTGGTAAATTGGACCTCCTTGAAAGCGTGATCATCATATGAGGAATTTTATATTAAATTTCAAAGTCATTTACTGAGGTCCAAAATTATGGTGTTCGATTCAAACTAAGCAAGCTACATATGTATGTGGAGCAATTTGGTTATGGCAGTTTTGGAAACTACATTAAGTGCTATGATGCTAAATAAGCAATTAAAAAATTACTACATAAGTTACAACTTATATATGCATTTCATTCAGGCACAAAATCCCTACAGAAAAAGTAATCCTACACAGGAGTAAAGGATAATGTTTGATCAGAAATGGAGGCCTATATTGTTGCCAGATATTTAGTATGCCCGAGGATTGGGAAAATTTTAGAATTTAGCAAAAAAGGAGTAGGAATTTCATCAGGAAAGAAAAAAATTAGAGTAGACTAGCAAAAGACAAAAACAAATTGTAATCATTTCTATGGAAACTTTAAATAGGAAGAGATGAGTGAAAGTAGCATAAGACCTTCAGATGCAGATACTGTGAAATTATATTCAAGACATAAAGAAATGGCAGACATGTTGATAAATAATTTGCATCTTTTTCATGGTTGAAAGCAGCAAAAAGACATCTTAGAAACAAATGGAAAATGAATGGATCTGGTGAAAATGAGAAACTTCCAAGAAATCTGTAAAAGTAAAGAACATCAAATGTCAGAGGAATTAATGGGATGAAATGGCGACAAACACTCAGGGTATCTGACAACCTGCATTCTAAAGCTTTAAAAGAAGTAGCTGCTATGACAAGTGAATGAATTTCTTCTGATCCTCCTGACTGCTTTAGATTCTAGAACAATTTCCAAGGATAGGCATACCAATAGAAAAGCTGAATTCTGAGGATAGTGAAAATTAAAAATAAAAACAAAAATGCTAGAAATATTCAGCGATCAGGAAGCATCTGTGGAGAGAAACAAAGTTAATATTTCAGATTGCAGTGACCATTTACCTGAAGCTAGTAAAATAGTACTGATAAGAAGATCACCTCAACTTGAAATGTTAGCTGAGTTTCACTCTACAGATGCTGCCTGACCTGCCGAACCTTTCCGGAAGTATTTGGCTTTTAACCCAACTCAGGACTGGAAGGTAGCATTTAAGAGGGAAAATGGGTAACTTTTGACCAATTAGCCTAATGTTGTCCATGCTTTGGACACGTTGACCAGTTTATATGTTAAAAACACTTTACTCAAGCATTCTTGTTCATTTGATTGTGAAGTGGACAAAAGGACACAAAATTCAGTTTGACCCAATTTTAACTAACAAAATATTTCATATTAAAACATTATGTGAGCATTTCCCAAATTTCCACAATATTTACTCTTTACCTAGCACTATCCATCTGAGAAAGGATATTACCTGCAACAATCCATGTGTTTGAGCTGGGCTGTTAGAATCTCCTTCCTCTCTGACATACTGCTGCCTCTCTTCCATGAAGGTGGGTCTTGCAGGTCAGAACAGATCCTCTCTCTTTCTCTTTCTCTCTCTCCACCTCTCTGTTCTCTCTCCCTCTCTCTCCATATGATCAGAACTCTCTTCCTGGACTAAATTAGATCTTCACTGAGGAGATGGCATCAAGGTGTGTGTTCTTATCTCCCCCTGCTCCTCACCTTCCAGAATGTTCTGTGGCCTTTGACCAATGGGCTGGGTTCAAATCATCCAATGGGGTTACACCAATACCCTCCACTGTTGCCATGCCAGGAGGTGTAAAGTACACATACTCAGGAAGTCAAGATGGCAGAACATCTGATTGACACTTCTCCCATATACAACCCTCGGGGTGATTGCAAATGATCTCCCTTGAATCTTTGCAACTTGTTTAATCTTGGTTTCTACTGTTCTCTATGGCCAATAGCTGCTGTCTGCTGTTTAATTTAGTTTGCCCAATTTTACGTCAAGCCTGATTTCCGTGGCTGTGGGTCAATTTAGAATGTGCGAGTTTTGGCCTGTAGTCAATAGAAGGAAAAATACTAGAATCTCTTATTAGAAATGTGGTGAGAGAGCACTTGCAAAATTGTAAGCTGACTAAGCAAAGCCAACAAGGATTTACTTAAGGGAAATTGTGTTAGTCAAAGATGTTGTATAGTTTTTTGAGGATTTAACTGGCAAGATAAATAAAAGGAATATCGATGGATGTAATGAATTTGACATTTTTTTTTAAATTTAGTATGTGCCAAGTAAGAAGTGATTCCAAGAACAATTAGAAATCATGACATTAGAGTAATATTTTAGCATGGATTGATGACTGGTTAATGGTCAGAGAACAGAGTAAGAATAAATGGATCATTTTCAGGTGGCAAGCTGTAAATAATGGGTTACCACAACAATCAGTACTTAACCCTGAGCAATTTAGAACCTACATTAATGATGTAGACGAGAGGACTATGTAACCTATCCATGTTAGCTGAAAACACAAAGTTTGCTGGGAAAATTATCAGTGAGGTTAATGCAAACAAGCTGCAGAGGGAGATAGTCTGGAACTGGATGACCTTGTATATATACATAAATCACAGAAAGGTGACATGCAGGTGCACCAAGCAATTTGGAAAGTAATTGGCATGTTAACCTTTGTTCCAATGAAATTGAAATACAAGAGTAATATAATCTTATTGCAAGTATGCAGAGCATTGGTGAGCCCTCATTGCTGAGTATCTGGAGTACTGAATCTAATTTTGATTTCCTTACCTATTGAAGGACATACTTCACCTAGAGATTCACAAGATTCATTTCTGGCATGAGTGTCTCATTTCCTGAAGAGAGATTGACCAAGCTGGGCTTGTATACCCTGGAGGTTAGAGGAAGAAAGGTGATATAATTGCCACATCTCAAATTCTTAAAGGTCTTGTTGAGGAAATATTTCCCCTTTCTGGGGAGCTTAGAACTAGGGAGTCATAAAGTCTTACAATAATGATCCATCATTCAGGATTGAGATGATGAGAAGTGTCTTACTGAAAGGCTTGTGAATCTGTATAATTCTGAACCCCACAGAGCTGTTGATGTATAGTGCTTGAATATATTCAACACAGAAGATGATAGTCTTTTGAGTACGACAGGAATTAAATGATATGGCAATAGTGCAGGAAGGTGAAGTTGCAGTGAATGTTAGCTATGATCTCACTGAGTGGTGAAACAGGCTGAATGATCTGCTGCTACTCCATTTATCAAGTTCCTATGTTCTCACCAAAACTTATTTTCCATTTTATGCATTTTCATATGCATGCATTCTGAACATCTTAAATAATTTTGTGCTTGCTAACTGTTTGAACCCTCTGATTTCTAAATATTCTTTTACTCTAGTTCTATTTTTTTTTTATCTGCCTGGTATTCTATTTCTTCTTTCTTGTGTTTCCTTGGGGTACCCAGCCCCCTTTCAAATACATTTAAACTGTGAACCACAGTATGACTTAACTTTCCCATTGAGGTCATTGTAGCAAGCTCTGTTTGAACAGCATCAAGAAAAAAGAACAGGAATAGGCCTCTCAAACCTACTCCATTATTCAGTAAGATGATGGCTGACCTGATCTTGGCATCAACTCCATTTTCCTGCCTGTTCTCTAACCTTGACTCCACTATAAATTGAAAACCTATTCATCTCAGCCTCACTAATTAGTCTTCAAACTCTTCTCTGAACAATTAGATCACTTACAAATGAAAATCATGTCACAGCAGTGACTGTAAATTATCCAGGCAGGGAGTTTTACCCAATTTTGCATTATCAGCAAATTTGATTGGAATACACATGGTCCTTTCAGCCAAGTCATTAATATAAATTGTAAATAGTTGAAGCCCCAACACAAATCCCATGGCATTCTACTAGTTACGGATTGCCAACCTGAAATGTCCCATTATTCCAAATATTTGTTTTGTGTTGGTTAAGCAGTTCTCTATCTCACACTAATACGTTACCAGCAACAATATGAATTCACATCTTGTACGGTAACCTTTGATGATGTGGAGGTGTAGGATGTTGGATTGGGGTGAACAAAATCAAAAGCCACATGACATCAGGTTATAGTTCAACAGGTTTATTTGAATTCTCAAGCTTTTGGAGCACTGCTCCTTTGTCAGGTGAAGTGATGAAGGAGCAGCGCTCTAAAAGCCTGTGACTTCAAATAAACCAGTTGGACTATAACCTGGTGTTGTGTGACTTCTAACAGTAATCTTTGGCATCATGCCTTATCAATTGTTTTATGGAATTCCAAATAATCCACATTGGTTGGTTCCTCTTCATTTGCTCAGCTCACTACACCCTCAAAACATTCTGATATATTTCTCATAAATATCCTGAACAAACCCCTCTTGCCTCAGCACTAGTTCCAGTGCCCTGATGCCTGCAGAAGGTCAGTGTTGTCCTCCTGTCTCATTTCTCCAGCTTCGTGTTAACCTATTTATTCTACTATTCCTACATTCATAAACCCATGACCCTGGGAATAATCCAAGAGATTACCATCCTGGGGGTCCTGTGTTTTAACTTCCTCCAGTAGCTCCTGAACCTTTTCCTTCCTATGTCATTATTCCCACATGGACCATGATGTCTGACTGTTTCCCTTCCTCATTTAAAATGCTGTGTACCCTCTCATGATAAAGTCTTCACATTCTCTCAAGGTCAGAAAAAGAGCAACTCTATTGCTTGTTCATTTTGCATATTTTTAAAGTTCTGATTTGTTGGTGTTCATAAAATTGTGACACCTATAATATGCAAGTAGCTTCCAAACCTTTTAACTAAATAGACTGTGGTCTGAAGAAGTCTTACAACCGATTATGGTATTATTACCCTTTTATATGATGGCATGATTCAAGCTATAACAAGAGAATGGAGTTGAAATTTGAAAATTAAATTACAAATAAATAAAGAACATTACATATACATATTATCAAGCACAGAGACACTAGTCAATCACAGTATTTTTTACAGCATTTCCCACTGGATATCAAGCTGAATTTTACAAACACCTTGGAGAAGAGCTAGAGGGTGGAAGGGGTTGTAAAATGGCAGTGTCATTTGTCAGTTCGGAAGCCTGACATGTTTCTGCTATCTCAGAAATGGGATCAGTGGTAGTTGTGCCTAATGTTGGCTGGAGGTAGATGGCCAATTAGTCAGTTGATTACTGACCATTCTACAGTGCCCCTCAGCATCTAACCAGTGTCAGAATGAGACACTCAGCACAAGAATAGTGTGCCAGCTTCATCAAGGAGGTCTGCAAAAGGCTTCTCAGGGATGGGGGAGAGGTGCATTTCCTTACTGGAGGCTTGATATTCTGCATAGGGTGGCCCACCTGCCTGCTTGCCTGGTCCCAGTACAGAGAAATAAGCTTCTAACTTCCCCATGAGGGTGGAGGTATGCTCTCTCTTTCCTCGCAGCCACAGCAATGACCACCTCTATTGTCTGTGCTGGTTAGGCTACAGAGCTGACAGCCATTTTGGTTGAACTAGACAGACAGGCTGCCACCTGAAATTGGATTTTGATCCAGGATTTGGAATTGGACACAGCCTGTAAAATAGGCTTCAATGCCCCACTGCACCCCTGCATGGGCGAAGGACACTCATTTCATTCCAACCTAAGAACTGGTAACATTCCAGCTTGGTATCACTCTTAGGTTTGAAAGCAGTACCACTCTGTGCTCTGGAGTCACAACAAAAGTGTGCCTCTGAGAGTGAGAGAAGAAGGATGCTACTGAGGTGGGAGTTGGGGAAAAAGGATTTGTAATCTAAACTGAGAGTGAGGGAAAGGAAGTATGGTCAGAAACTATAGGAGAACTGGGAGAAATAGCAGGATGATAAAGGACCTCTATGAACTATGGACAGTGCATGACAATCTCGCGTTTCTTGCAGTTCTATAGTTTTCAAAACCATTGGATACTTCAAAACATTTTACAATGAAGGAAGTACTTCTTGAAGAATAGTCACTAATATAATGTGGGGAATACAACAGCTAATTTATACACAGTAAACTCCCACAAACAGCAAAGTGACAATGACCAGATAATCTCTCTCTGATATTGATTGAAAGATCAAGATTGACCACAAATCACTCCTCTATTGTTCTTTGAAATAATACCAAGGGGTCCTTTGCATCATCCTTTTAGGCAGATAGGGTGTGTATCTGTATGTTTGTGTCTGCATGTATGTGACTGTGTGTGAGTGAATGAGTGTGTGTGTGTTTATATGTGTGTGTCTTTGTGTGTCGGTATTTGTGTGTTTGTGTGTGTGAGAGACAGACCATGACGAAGTGATTGTGGTGTTTGACAGAGTAGCAGACATGTGAGCCCTGAGACTGAATGAGCCAGGCACACACCACCTATCCCCTACTCTTCCTCCCCAGGAATCTATCCACAAAGCAGCCTGAGAGAGGAGGACAATCCCTCCTGACACCAACTTTCCTATGAATTTTGCTGAAGAAAGCATGGTGTGTGCACCAGCAGAAGTGAATGTGAGGCTAAAGTTAATGAAACTCAATCCCTTAAAGTGACCCTGCCCTGTAAACCCCCCACATTGCCCCCCTCAGCCCAACCACCTTTCCAAGTTGTTAAGTACATGGGACCTAGTCTGTCTCTTCTCTCCAGCTCTTCCAGAGTCACAATGGTCTGGAAAAGTCTCAGAATGATTGAAAAATAGGCAATGTAACACCCTTATTCAAAAGGGGAAGGAGTAAAAGAAACAGGTAATTATAGGCCCAGTTAACATAAGGCATTGGGAATTTCTCTGAGTTTAATATAAAGTACATAATAGCAGAGCAATTACAAATACAGAATATAATCAAGTAGAGTCAGTATGACTTAATGAAGGGGAAATCAAATTTTAAACGAATTTTGACAAATTTAAAAAAAAACAAGGAACGTTGAGGAGTTACAAAGGGTGGAGGAGTACACTTAAGAAGGAAATCAGATGGTCAAAAAGGGGGCATGAGATAATTTTAGCGGATAGGGTAAAGGAGAATCCAAAGAGGTTCTACAAGCATATTGAGGGCAAAGGAGTAATTAGGGAGACAATAGAGTCCCTTAAAGATCAACAAGGCCATTTATGTGTTATACCACAGAAGATGGTGAGATCCTAAACAAATATTTTGCATCAGTATTTACCAAGGAGAAAGACGCAGATGCTAGGGAACTTGGAAAATCAAATAGTGATGGCTCAATCAGAGTCCACATGACAGAAGTAGTAGTGCTGGAGGTCTTAAAATGCATAAAGGTAGATGAATCCCCAGGACCTGATCAAGTCTATCCCAGGTCATTGTGGGAAAGTAGGGAAGAGATTGCAGGCCCCTAGCAGAGATATTTGTATCATCAGCAGCCACTGGGGAGGTGCCACAAGATTGGAGAGTGGCTAATGTTGAACCATTATTTAAGAAAGTCTGCGAGGAAAATCCAGAGAACTACAGACCAGTGAGCCTTATATCAATGGTGGGTAAGTTGTTGGAGGGGATTCTGAGAGACAAGATTTCCATGCATTGGAAAGGCAAAGAGTGATTAGGAATAGTCAGCGTGGCTTTGTGTGTGGGAAACTGTGGCTCACAAATTTGGTTGAGATTTTTCAAGAGGTGACCAAGAAAATAGATGAAGGCAGAAGGGTAGACATTGTTTCCATTGACTTTGGCAAGGTCTTTGATAAGGTTCTGCATTGTAGATTGGTTAGTAAGGTTAGATCAGGATCATGGGATCCAATTGGATACAAAATTGAGTTGATGTTAGGAGACAGAAGGTGATGGTAGAGGGTTATTGTTTGGACTCGGGGCCTGTGACCAGCAGTGTACTGCAAGGATTGGTGCTGTGTCCATTATTGTACATAATTTACATAAGTATGAAAACATAGGAGGCATCATTAGTAAGTTTCCAGATGACACCAAAATCAGTGGTATAGTAGACAGTGAAGAAGATTATCTAAGTGTACAATGATCTTGATCATTTTGGCCAGTGGTCTGAGGAATGGCAGATGGAGGTTAATTCAGATAAATGTTTGGTATTGAATTTTGCTGAGACAAACCAGGGTAGGACTTACACAGTTAATAGCAGAGCCCTGAAGAATTTTGTCGAACAGAGAGACCTAGGAATTCAGGTACATAGTTTCTTGAAAGTGGTGTCACAGGTAGCCAGGGTGGCAACGAAGATGTTTGGCACGCTTGTCTTCATTGGTCAGAGCATTGAGTATCTGAGTCAGGACATCATGTTACAGCTGTACAAGACACAGGTAAGATCATATTTGGAGTACTGCATACAATTCTGGTTAACCTGCTATAGGAAGGAAGTTGTTAAACTGGAAAGGGTGCAAAAAGGATTTACAAGGATGTTACCAAGATGGAAGGTCTGAATTATAAGGAATGGTTGGATAAACTGGGACTTTTTTTCCCTGAAGCATAAAAGGCTGAGGGGTGACCTTATATAGGTTTATAAAATCATGAGAAGCATTGTTGAGGTGAGGGTGTGAAGTCCAAAACTAGAGGGCATAGATTTAAGGTGAGAGGGAAAAGATTTGAAAGGGACCTGAAGAGCAACTTTTTCACACAGAGGATGGTGTGCATATGGAATTTACTGCCGGAGGAAGCGGTAGATGCAGGTACAATTACAACGTTTAAAACATATTTGGACAGGTGCATAGATGTGAAAGGTTTAGAAGGATATGAGCCAAACAAAGGCATTTGGGACTAATTTCAGTTTAGGAAACCTGGTTGGCATGCATGACTTGGGCCGAAGGGTCTGTTTCTGTGCTGGATGACTCTATAACTCTATCTGCGGAATGAAAGCAGAGTTAACCTTTCAGGTTCAGTAACCCTTCTTCAGAACTGATTGTGGCAGGGAAATTTTTATTTTTGCTACAGGTGGGGTGAGAGGAAGGGAGAAAGTAAATGATGGATGGAGGTGGCGCCCAGAGAAAGAGATCAACAGTGGGACAGGCAAAGGAATGGATAAATGTCAGTCTTGGAGAATCAATAGCTGCTAATTGGGACTGTTAGTAGCTGACAATAAGTTGTTTATGGTATGAACCACGGCTCAATATCTGTGTCCCGTGGGATAACTATATTAGAGGAGTTCCAAATTTCACCCACCAGCATTTTTATTCCCTTGCTTTTCCTAATCTTCACCCATACTAATTCTAGTTCCCAAACACCTCAGCTGAGGTGCTTCCTTGCTTCTATCTTCATGTTATCCTTTATGATCAATCACCTGGCAACTGGGTCTCTGTAATGCCAATAAGATCAAAACTATTTATCTCTGCTTTGGACAACAGTTCATCTGTCTTGTAATGTATGTTTCATGCATTCAGATAAAGAACTTTTCTTTTAACCCCTGCTCTTCATGTGGACCTATCAGTGGATGCACTGAACTTCCCACCTTCTCATCGTTCTCTACTTGCTTTTACCCAAATCAGCACACAGCTCTGTATCCTTAACCTTTTTCTTTATATCTCAAAATTTGCCTTCATCTGATCCCACTGTACACTCCCAACCAGCACTCCTCTTTTCAATTAAGGCCCCATCTGATTGCATGATTCACCAGGACAATGATCCCAGTCTGCTTTAAGTGAAGTCCATCCTAATGTAGCCGCAATACAAAAGCCAGTGTTCCATGAATCAGAACAGTGTCTCACCAAAGCTCTCTTTCAGCTAGACATTTAATTTTCTAATCTACTTGACCCTATACCAATCTCAGGTAGGCTCAAATAGTCATTGAGAGATTATTACTGTAATATTTGGCTTTTTAGTTTCAAATCCAGGTGCTCAAACTCACTCCACAAACTTCATTCTTAGTTCTATGTATGTTCTTAATTCCTATGTGGACCACAACTGTCCCTACCTTTTTTTCATCCAATCGTGGGATGTAGATGTCGCTGGCTGGCCCATCTCTAGTTGTCTGTGAGCTACCATGAGGAGGGAATTTGAGGATTTTGACCCAGCAACAGTGAAGGAACAAGATATATTTCTAAGTCAACATGGTGTGTGGCTTGGAGGGGAACTTGAAGGTGGTGGTGTCCCCATGTAACTGCTGCCCTTGTCCTTCTAGATGGAGTGGCCATTGCTTTGGAAGGTGCTATGTATATTATGAGTCCAGTTGAGTTTCTGGTCAATGGTAACCCATAGACATTGATAGTGGGGGATTCAGTGATGGTAACACCACTGAATGTCAAGGAATGATGGTTAGATTGTCTCTTACTGGAAACGTTCAATGCCTGGCATTTGTGTGGGACAACTGTTACTTGCTAATTGTTAGCCCAATTGGATATTGTCCAGATCTTGTTGCATTTGAACATGAACTGCTTCAGTTCCTGAAAATGGCGCTGAACATTGTGCAATCATCAAGAGAACATCCCCATTTCTGATCTTACGATAGAGAGAAGGTAATTGATGAAGCAGCTGAAGATGGTTGGGCCTAGGACGCTAACCTGAAGAACTCCCGCAAAGATGCCCTGGAGCCGAGATGACTGAACTCCAATTGCCATAACTGTCTTTCTATTTGTCAGCTGTACGATTCCAACTCTCACCTCCCCTCCTATCAAGTTCTTCCGCAGACATTTTAAACTAAATGAATGACCCTTTTTTAATTAGGTGATAGAGGAGCATCGGATGTTATAATCATTCATGCATAATATTACAAACAGTAACTTTAACACTCAAGTCATCTTGTTTTTTTATTACAAGGCATTAATGAATGTTGTAAGGCCACATTCTAGGCATGAGTCCAGAAATCAAGTGGCTTAATGAATCCAAAATCATATAAAAATGATATAATAAAATAATTTCATGTCCCTGACACTCCTGCTTTTCCAGTATGTTTTGATGCACCCCAATGTCTGTAGCACTTGTGGAGATGTCCAATCCTAAACCATAATGCCTGCTATCTCAGATGCTGCTGAATTTACTGAGTGTTTCCAATATTTTTTGGTTCAATTACGCCAGTGCAATCAGCATCATGAGTTGCAATAAATGACAATACAATTGCTTGAAGCCAACTTCACAGCTACAGCTTAAAATAGCCGACTTAAGCAATTGCTAATCAGGCAATTTCACTTTGTTGCAATCCAGTTAAGAACCATTAATTTTTCAAAATAAAGTTAAAAATTTTGTTTTAACTAAGACAAGTATCCCACAAGATTTCAGCTTCTTTAACAAAGCAAACTTTAACACATACAAAAGAATTAATGATAACAAGCATTATTAATTTAGTTATATGTTTTATAACTACATCTGTTACGTACTCAAGTGTGCTTCTTATTTCTCCAAGAATTCTCTTATAAGACACATCAGTCTAAAAGTTATTAACTTCTACAAGCACCACTGCAACTATATTAGAGTTCTGTTAAGACTTTGTTCAATTTGTTTCAGCTCCACCTACTCCTAGTGAATTGCAAACCATATCAGGTCCAAATTGTAACTGACTCTCTCAGCAGAATGACTCAGAAAAATTAAAACCACAGAACTTTTCTCAGCTCTACCCATCTCCATGATAATGTAGCATGCTCTGGGCTGTCCTCAAACTGACCTTTTAATTATTCACTCCTCATTTACGATTTCACCCTTGATCTGCCTAAATAAATGGGTTTTACAAAGCTTCAGCATTTATGAAATGATTTTAGCTGAATTTCACCCTACCTCCCGAAATGCAAACATCTCCCTGGAATGCTATTACAATAAAGGTTGCAGAGGTCACCTCTCCAACTCTGGTGAACTCTAGCCCATCTGTTATTTTATAACTCTATTTCTTCTATCAACATACCCCCAACATTTCAAGAGTTATGGAATTCAAGCTTACCTTAATTGCATTATCCCATTTTTGGCAGTTAAACTTCAATTCCTTAAACTGAAATAAACAAATGAACCATGAACTAGGTATTCCCAACAATGCATACTCAAATATCTATTTTACAGCGACCAATAGAAGTGCCATGTTTTATAGTGTTGCACTAATTTCAGAGCCTACCAGATCCAAATTACCTGGTTATACTAATAAAAAGTTTGTCGATATGGTATCTTAGATTCCTGGAGCTTCAAAAAGATAACATGCATTTTTCCTATTGGATATTCAACAGTGTCTGAGATAGTCATGCAGGTTTTCAGTCCATTTACTACATAACCTAAAAACAGAGTGAAAAAGGCAAGCTGCTTTGCAACAAAGTCACCACTGAGTAAGAAAATCCCTCTGCCAGTGACTGCTTATGCAGCTTCATGGAGGTCTGAATATCTGGAAGAAAACGTGAATAACTCTGAGTCTTTGGCTCTAGGGGAGCTAAGCAAAACAACTCATGCAGAGTTGCATAGGAATTTGTGACACAATGACATTAAAATTATGAAATTGCTTGCTTCTGATTAGCTGAGCTATTTTACCTGTGTACCTTGTATGTCAACACCGCTCTTTCTTAACTGAGCTTTCTCACAAGGCTTACAGGTTGACAAATTGCAGTAACTTTTAAGTAATAGTTAAAATTAATGGTTTGGAAAAATAAACTCCTTTTCAAGTGTCATTTCATATTACTTCACTTCAACTGCATGCTGAGGAACATGAAATAACAATAAAGTGCTTACATTCATGAAAAATTTGTGCAAATGTGGCAATAAGTAGAAATACAGAATGAAAATATGAAATTATGAAGTCAGATATACGCACTTCATCGAAATGAGTTGTGACTAGAATCAATGAAAATAAATAAGCAACAATAAGTGGTCTATTATAATAATAAAACAGTCTACATTTTCATTTGAGTTAAGTGCACTTACGGTTTCACTCAGCATAACCATGTTCTTTCTATTCTCCAAACATAAACAAGCATTACCTGATTATTTGCCACTTGATTTTATTATTGGAATTCCTTTCATACGTCCATTCACATAGCTGAGAGAGAAACAGGTTATTGTCAGCATTTAATAAGGTTGAAAGGATTAACCATTCCAGTATTCTTGTAACTGGCTGTTTTAAGTGCACAACCCGCTCCCAAAATAAAAACAGATGGGGTTTTTTCAGATGGGAAGTAAAATATTGAAAGTCAAACCACCTCAAACTCATGGTTTGGTTCTTCTGGTTTTAATGGAAATTGTGAAGAAGGGCAGGTGACCAATCCACTCTCAAAGCAACCATTAAAGAAGCCAGATTGAGCTCATCCTATACAGGTCTTCTTCATCTCCACAATCTCCCCTGAATTGTGCCCATCACTGAATTAATTCCGGGATCACCAATGCCTTCCAACTCTTCAGTGACTACCAACCTTATTGATCTCCCCTCATATCTTCGGACCCACACTACCCCCTACATGCCATCCTCCCACCTAATTGTCTACCATCACCACTGCAGTCTACTCAACCACCATTTCTAGGGTCATAGAGGAGTCATACCACAAGGAAACAGATCCTTTGGCCCAACTCATCCATGCAGACCAGCTTTCCTAAACTGAACTAGTCCCATTTTCCAGCATTTGGTCCATATCCCTCTAAACCTTTCGCATCCATGTACCTGTCCAAATGTCTTTTAAATGTTGTAATTGTACCCGCCTCTACCACTTCTTCTGGCAGCTCATTCCATACATGCACGACCTTCTGTGTGAAAAAGTTGCTCCTCCGATCCCTTTTAAATCTTTCCCCTCTCACTTTAAACTCATGCCCTCTAATTTTGAACTCCCCTACTCTGGGGAAAAGATCTTGGTTACTTAACTTATCTCTGCTCCACATAATTTTATAAACTTCTCTAAGTTTACCCCTCAGCCTCCTGAACTCCAGGGAAAAACATCCCAGCCTATCCAATCTCTCCTTCTAACTCCAACCTTCCAAACTCAGTAAAATCCTTGTAAAGCTATTTTGCATCTTTTCCAGTTTAATAACATCCTTCCCATAACAGGGTGACCAGAATTGTACACAGTCCTCCAAATGTGGTCTTACTTCAACAATGTCTCAGTCTCTCAGCTTCTGCCATTCTAGGAAGCTTTTCCTCCCTGACGGTAGTCTAGTTTGTCAATCAGGGTCACTGTCAAAAAAGAAACCTAGAGGGAAAAAATAATGGTGTGGAGTTAAAGCTCTGTTAAGGGAAACCCACACTTTGGATTTTACTGCTGTAACTTCCAACTTCCTCTCTCAAAACCCATCCTTGTAACTATCAGGGCCAAGGTGTCTGTGGTACAGGCTCATAGAGGCATGGGTAGAAATGTAAAGACCCCACTGATGTGTTTGAAAGCAAGAGCTCATAATATTCCCTAGGGAGCCTTGACCCAGCCTTGATCCTTATTTCATCCTTTCATGGCATATGGACCTATCTGGACATACCAGCATTTGTTGCTCTTCCCTAATTGAGTTAAGAATTAACCACGGCGCAGGCTTGGAGGGCCGAAGGGCCTGTTCCTGTGCTGTAATTTTCTTTGTTCATCGTTGTTCTTGTTCACATCACTCTTGGTGAAGTCACATGTATCATATTTAGGCCTGACCAGGTAAGGATGGCAGATTCACTTCACTAAAGGACATTAGTGAACCAGAAACAAAAACAAAGTTGCTGGAAAAGCTCAGCAGGTCTGGCAGCATCTGTGAAGGAGAAAACAGAGTTAACGTTTCGGGTCCGGTGAGGCTTCCTCAGTTCCTGATTTACAGCATCCGCAGTTCTTTGGTTTTTATTAGTGAACCAGATATGTTTTTACGGATTTTGACGCTTTTGACAAGATTTTTAATTCATTTGCAGGATGTGGGCATTGCCAGCTGGCCAGTATTTATTGCCCATCCCTACTTGCTCTTGAAAAGACTTTGTAGTGACTGGTACAACTGAATGAAATGGCCTAGCAAACCAGAGGGCAATTGAGAGTCAATCACATTGCTGTGGGTCTGGAGCCACATGTAGGCCAGACCGGGTAAGGATGCAAATTTCCTTCTCTGAAGGACATTCGTGAACAAGATGGATTTTTCCAACAGTCGACAATGATTTCATGGTCATCAGTAGATTTTTTAAATTCGAGATATTGTTTTTATTGAATTCAAATTCCACCATCTGCTGTGGCGGGATTTGAACCCGGGTCCCCAGAACAACTAAGTTTCTGAATTAATAGTCTAGCAATAATATCAATAGACCATTGCCCACCCAGGCTTCCTTAGCTAAAATTGTCCCAATTGAGAGCCTTAAGTGGCCAGTCATTGGGAACTGCTATGAGGCAGGGAGCATGTTTAGCAGACCACCCCATTCTAGCCTTGGGTGGGAAGGGGAGCACCTTTCTCAAGGGCTTCCTTTCACTTTGGATTCCTCGTCCCCATCATCTGTAGCTCAAAGGTGCTCCTTCATACCCTGGCCTCTCAATCGAGATGTCCAGTGTATTCACCCCACTCCTACCTTATGTCTCCAGTATGAGGCCCCTCCACATCTTGCACCCACCTTCTTGAACTCAGGAACTTGGAATCTGGATATGGCATGTAGTCCCAGTCCTGGCCATTGATGTTGCTGGCACTGCAGGGATGAGAGAACTGCTGGCCAATTAGAATGGTTAGCAACTTTCTGACGTACTCATTGGGACATTAAATGACTGCAGGGCTGCAATGATGAACATTGAGGATTCACCACCAGCTCTTCAGCTGAAACCATCCAGAAACTCCTGCCCAGCAATGACCAATTAATAGGGTGGATGCTTACTAAAATGTTACAATATTGGCAGTAAAGATTGCAGCTCTGTGCTGGAGAATCCTATTTATGATATATTTGTGTATGGTCAACTGAGAGATCTGGGGTGAGTATGTAGCCGAATCCTGAAAGGATGTGGAGGCAAAATATTGAGGGCAGTGGCGCCTTTGACTGTGTCTGGCAACCCATGCCCACCAGACCGAGTATGTCTTCATCAAGTAAAATGCAGACATCTGACACTACTTTACATGATACCCGAAGCCGCTTGAGATACTGGAGTACAGATTTGATAAGAAAACTGATTATCTAACTTTGGACCTTGTACAGTGATTGTATCACCCAGGAGCTGCCTAAACTCTTCTAGTTTCTTCCCTGCTTTGAAACTCTAGGCCTGTGTGTATCAGACTGTTGCAAGCACTGCTGATGTACATCTTGGTCCTTCTCTGATACTCAATACATGACAGTATATATGACATCTGATCTAATCTGATAAAGCAAGCCTCTAAAGTGTAGAAAGTAACCTGTAAATTACACAATATTAACCTCTGAGTAAAAGTACTGTAAACAAGTCCTCTTGTGCAGCTGGGAAAGAAAGACTGAATGTCTGTTGGCACTTTTATATTGACATTGCTCCCTTAACTGCACCAGTGTGTACTCAACTTGGTTTCATTGTTTAGTTTCAGAAAGTCCCCAGAAAACCATTGCACCCAACATTAAATTCAAAGATATGTGTAAAACTGCTTGTATTGAACAATTAACGTGACATGTACATGCATACAGTTAGATGTACTGGAGTGAAAAGCGAAAGTAATCAAGTGGGAACCAAACTCCCGAGCTGTTGTCATTTTCAGTCATTTTAAGCCCCACTCATACCCAAACTACGCACTGCTGCAGTTTAAAATTCAGCCTATTTATCTCTATAAAGTGAAAAGCAACAAATGTTACAACCATTCTCAAGAAACGATAAAGTAAATCCAATAAATATAGAAAAAAAATGTAAAATGCTGACATTACACAACAATTGGTCATTTAATTAGCATAGGGAAAATTGTAAACTACAACCCAGCAAAGCTAGGCAAGTGACTTAAAATAGCTGTGCTTCATTTATTGTCCTTACCTGCTTAGATTCCAGTTATAGCCATATTTCTACAAGTGGCCCAGACATCCACATGTATAAATCCCATCTGCATCGTGAACAAAAAAATCTGAAACATATGTCAGACAATGGAAGTTCAGCATTGGCAGAGTAATAATCTCACTTTGAATTTATTACCACCCTGGTAATATCAGCTTACTGGCTAAAATGCATGCATTGCTTTTGGAAATTGAAACACAGTATACAGTAAGAGCAACATACTAACTAATTTTTATTTTTGGCCAACACTATGTTTTTGTTTGGCTGTGCACATGCCATAACTTCAAGGGCAGCCTTGTGCATGACCTGCACGAGGAACATACGGGTTGCTACATCCTTTTGGGAATATCACTGCAAAGCCACCAGAGTTTGATTAAATGACAAGAATGCAGTCATATTACCTGCAACAATATAAGCTGCATCACAGGTCCTAACTCTACTCTTAGAAGCTATTATCTGCTGGTTTGCCCAAGCTATTTAGAAGTGTTATCATATAAAATTAAATCCTTCAATGCCATGGGAGAACGACCTGAAGTCCAAAAGGTATGATCAGTAATTACTCACTGAAACATGATAATTAAACCACTGTGTAAGTACAGCACCAATGAGGATGCCATATGATGGCAGCAAAGGAGTTGGGCAGGGGACAGATATGACCTGCTGACTAAGCAAGACAAATTGCCAATAGCAGGACTTTTTTTATTCTTTCATGGGATATGAGTGTCACTGGCAGGGCCAGCAATTATTGCCCATTCCTAATTGCCCTAGAAAAGGTGTTGGTGAGCTGCCTTCAGTATTAGATACACACTTCTGTAAGCATTGAACCTCCTGTATGACATCCAGCGGTGACCCACAGGGGAAATATTGGTCCCTATTTCTCTGTTTGCGCGACAAGATAACGAGAAATCAAAGTAGAAAGGAGGCCCCAGAAATGTCAGGCTGTGGGCAGCATTCAAGAAAACCATGACCACAACTCTATGAATGGGGAATGTTGATGAGGTGAAAGCCAAGGTTTGCTCCAAGCTGAGAGCTAGCACCATCTTTGCACTGTTTTTCCATCTATTCACGTGTGCATTTCCTCATTCTGACACAGGCATATTCCCAAGCCCATCAATATGGCAGCATAATGCAATGTAATCAGTAGCCGGAAGGGAACCTTTCAGCTAGCAGCCTAACATATGTTGAGGAAAAGATTGGTATTGGCAAAGGAAACAAAAATGTTAGCAGAGAAGAATTTGAACTGTAGCGTGGGAAGACAGTTTGTGTCTGCTTGCTCCCTGTTAAATGTCATACAAATTCTACACATAACAAATAAATTTTAAAAACTCATTTGATGAAATGCATCAAATCTTATTTAAAATTATCCCAGTGAAGCACCTTGAAACCATTTTGTTGATACAGGTCATTAGTTTATAAAATATAAATTTTTATTTCTTTGCTATGTTTCAGAATTTGAAGGTATAAAATCACTGAAAGCATTTTATCTGTCATAGAATAATCTATTCACCTCTGTAACTTGCCTGCCTACTAATTGTTATGATTAGTTTTACAACCTGGCTGGACATGGATTAAAGCTGCACAAATTATCTTCTCCCTCAGCATTACAAAATTGCCAGGAATAAATGCATGCTTTCAGCTTTCTCAAACAAAAGGCTGTTTTTCTAAATGATTTTTTTTAAAGGATGTGTTCTCAGACAACTGAAAACAAGATGCTAATGATTTTTATGACGTTATTAATTAACTGAGCTTCATGAAATTTGCTTCAGGGTTTCCCTGCCATGCCATTGTTAAACCCTTGCACGCTTTTACAGAATGCTTCATTAGCACTCTATTACATTTTTAATGAAATAGACTTACTTTAGAAGAGAATATCAGCATGGAAATGACAAAAGCTTTTAAAGTAGATTTCCTGTAAAACAGGCAACGTCGAGCAAAATGTACTATTCTCAACAGAATGAATAATATGGTCATAGAATCATACAGGACAGAAGAGGCTCTTCAGCCCATCAAGTCTGTATCAACAAAATACAGTAAGTCTGCATTAGTTCCACTTTCCAGCACCAGGCCCATAGCCTTAAATATTATGTACACTTAAAATGCTCATGCAAGTACTTTTTAAAGGTTCTGAAGTTACCCGGGTTAAGTTCCCTCCCAGAATGTCCATTCCAGACCCCTACTGAGTGAAAATATTTTTCCTCAAGTCAACTCTAAACCTCTTGCCTTTCATTGTACAATGATGCTCCTTTGTTACTGATCTTTCAGCTAAGAGGAACAACTTTCTATCCGCCGTGTTCATGGCCCTCCTTATCTTGTACACTTCTATCAGGACCCTTTCAACCTTCTCAACTCCAAAGAAACCAAATTGAGTTTATCCAGCCTCTCTTCATAGCCAAGATGCTCTAAGCCAGGCAACATCCTGGTTAATCTACTCTGCACCCACTCCGGTGCAATCACATCCTTCCTATAGTGTAATGACCAGAGCTGCACACAGTACTCCAGCTGTGGCCGAACCAAAATCCTGTACAGCTCTAATATAACCTTCCTGCCCTTATAGTATATGCATCAACTGACAAAGACAAGTCCCATATGCCTTCTTAACTATGCCATTAACCTTTCCTGCCACTTTCAGGGATCTCTGGACAAGCACCCCAAGATGTCTCTGTTCCTCTGAGCTTCTTAATGTCCTGCCATTTCATTGTATACTCCCTTGTCTTGTTCCTTCTTTCAAAGTGCATCACCTTACACTGATCAAGGTTAAATTCCATCTCCCACTGATCTGCCCATCCGACCAATCTGCTTACATCTTCCTGTAGCCTGAGATATATTTCCTCTCTGTCAATTTTTGTGTCATCCTCACACTTACTTATCATTCACCCCCACATTCTCATCTACATCATTTATATATCACAAGCAATAATGGACACATCATTGTTCCCTGTGCTATGCTACTGGAAACTGGCCTCCAGTTACATAAATAAATCATCCTCTGTCTCCTAACCCAAGTCAATTTTTGATCCAATTTACCAATTTACTCTGGATCCCATTTGCTTTTACCTTCTTTATTCATCTCCCATGTGAGATCTTGTTGAAGGCCGTACTAAAATCCATATAAACTACATCAACTGCACTACCCTTAAGAACACACTTAGTCACTTTGTAAAAATATTCAATCAGATTTTTTAGACATGACCTCCCCGCTGATGAAACCATGCTGACCATCCCTGATCAAGCCTGTTCTCTCTAAATAAATATTAACTTTCTTCTTCAAAATTTTCTCAATACATTTCCCTACCAGTGATGTGAGATTCCCTGGTCTTTACTTTCCTAGTCCATCTCTACCACCCTTCTTGAGAAGTGGAAGCACATTAGTTGTTTTCCAGTCTTCTGGGACCTTCCCTGCCATCAGAGAGGAAGTAAAAATTTGGGTCTGAGCTTCTGTAATTTCCTCCCTCATCTTCTACAGCAGCCTGGGATACAACTTCTTCGGACATGCATGGTTGTCTGCTTTTAAGTCTGCCAAACACTCCAATTCTTCCTCACTCCATATGTCAAATTGCTCAAGAACCTGTCAGTTCATCACCTTCTCAAATTCTGTAGTACATCTTCTTGAATTTTTTACCTCCATCCTCTTTCGCCAAAGTAAAGACAGATGTAAAGTACTTGTTTAACACTACACCAGGATCCTCCAGCTCCACACACAGATTTCCTTCTTCATCCCTATTGCATCCTACTCTTTCCCTGGTTACTGTCTTCTTCTTGAGATACTTGTGAAATATCTTGGGGTTCATCCTAGTCTTGCCCACCAATGATTTACATGCCCCATCTATGCTCTCCTAATTGCTTTCCTAAGATCCCACCTACACTTTTTATACTCCTGTAGGGTCCCATAGATTTACTGCCTTTTCTCCTGTTAAATGCCTATTACTGCCTCTTTATTGAGTTCTGAATATCCTTAGACATCCAGAGTTCTTTGGGCTTTCTGCTGCTACTTTTCACTCCAATGGGAACATGTTGGGCCAGTATGCTCCCCAATATCTTTTTGAATGCCTCGCACTGTTCTGCTGCAGATATACCCCAAAATCGCTGTTCCTAGTCTAGTTTGGCCAGATCCTGCCTTCTTGTAATAAAACCTGCCTTCTCCCAATCCAAATCCAAATCTTCTATTTGAGGTGGCTTGTCTTGCAAGCTGAGAAATAGGCATCACTTTGCCTTGTCTGGGTCCTCACAGCTTACAAAAGAATCTACCTAATTGTTCTGCTCTATGCGATTTGTCTGGCTCAGATCTTTTATTTTATTTGTTCATGGGATGTGGATGTCCCAGCTTGGTCATCATGTATTGTCCATTCCTATTTGCCCAAAAGACAGCCTCAAGAGTCAGCCACATTGCTGTAGGTCCAGTCACATGTGGGCCAGACCTGGTAAGGTTGGCAGAATTCCTTCCCTAAAGAGCATTATTGCTTAAAGCTGGGTGAGGAGGATGCAAAGATGCTTCAGTGTGACTTGGATAAGTTAAGGGAGTGGGAAAATGTATGCTAGATCAAGTCTAAAGTGAATAATTGTGAGGCTTCCCACATGGTAGCAGAAACAGGAAAACAGATTATTATCTGAATGGCAATAGATTGGGAAATGGGGAGGTGCAATAAGACGTGAGGGTCCATATACAGCAGTTAGTAAAAATAAGCAAGGAGGTGCAGCAGTGAAGAAGACAAATGGTATTGTGGCCTTTATAGTGAGAGGATTTAAGTACAGGAGCAGGGGGGTATTGAGGCATTTGTACATGGCCTTAGAGAGATCTCACATGGAGTATTGTGTGCAGTTTTGGTCTCCTTATCTGAGGAAGGATATTCTGTCTATGGATGGAGCACAATAAAGGTTTACCAGGCTGAATCCTGGAACAGCAGGACTGACATATGTAGAGAGATTGGATTGGTTGGGACTGTACTCACTTGAATTCAGAAGAATGATCTAGAAACCTCTCAAATTTTAACAGGACTAGATAGGATAAACACAGGAAGGGTGTTCCTGATGACAGGGAAGTTCAGAACCAGGAATCACTAAGGATATGGATGGGTCATTTAGGACTGAGATGAGGAGAAAATTTCTTGACCCAGAACCTTCGGAATTCCCTGTCACACAAAGCAGTTGAGGCCAAAATATTGAATTTTTTGACTTGGGTGATCAGATATTGAACAGCGGAGAAGGTTCAAAGGGTTAAACAACTTACTCCTCTTTTCTTTGCTCCTATGTAGTGAGTCAGATGGGTTTTGTAACAAACAACAGTGATTATATGGCTGCCATTAGGCTGGCTTTTACTTCCCAATTTTATTGAATTCAAATTTCACCATCTGCCATGGTGCAATGTGAGCACATGTCCCAAGAACATCAGCCTGAGTTCTGAAATACTAATCCAGTGAAATTATCACGACAACACCAAATGTTGGGCAGAATATTAAAAATCAAATTCATCCAATCATAACAGTTCATTCTGACACACTACAGCTAAACTTTAGCAAGTTCAACTTTCTTATTTTTTGTATGTCAGTGAATTGTGAATTCTGCTTCGAGTCAGGCCATCCTAATGTCACAGAAATAAATCATTAATGGGGAGAGAGGAAAATGTACCGGACATTTTTTGCTACTAACTTTTTATTTTTCTTGGCAAGCCAGTAAGCCGGCAGTCTTCCCCTCAGGGTGTCCTACTAATTTTATTGTGAATATAACAGCCTGAGGGGCTCTGCCATTAATTTTTCTGGGATGGCAGAGATCATAAACTCACAAATACAAGATCCAGAAACTCCAGTATAAAATCTGCCATCTGTAGCATACCAGATTGGAATCCTAACACTTCACACTGTTAGGCAGATGCCACAAAATTAAAAAAAAAGCAGTGTGGAAATCCAGGTAAAGGTAATTTTTAACAAAACAGAGCGGTTTGCAAAGGATAATTGGGAATGTAAAGTTCCATCTTTACAATAAGGTGGAGATGGAAAATGTATTGGTAAATGTACGGAATAATTATTAACTTAGAGAAATGCTTTGATAATGTTTTGTGTTTGTCCTTTTTCTGTATTTGCTGATTATCAAATCTCCATTTCTAACGTGCTGTCCAACTTGTCTTCTGTTTTAATGTACACTGGAGTAAGAGCCGTTCTTTAGCTGATTATAAAACTGTTACAGAACATTTTTTATTGCCACTTTATGACTCTTTTCTCAAGAATGCAATTAAGGTCATCATTGAAAATTGCAGCTTTTTGTCCATTTGTTTGCAACATCCAAGAGACAAGAAGAGAATGGAAAGTTTTCAAAATATTTACTCTGAAAGCTTTGCCTTTTGTTTTCAAAGTACATCAATAACATTCTTGAAGCATTTTCACAGGTGATTTGATATTGATTTTTTTTCTCCCTCTTGGAATACTTCATATCTCACAACCTCCTTATATTTTGATATTGTTTATCTTTTGGCTCAAGGTCCCAGTACAGTGCAAGCTCATGGAAAACATTTTGAAGTCAACTCAAACACAGGCAGAATGCTGTTTTCTGCAGACGAGAATGAGGTGGTGGTCGGTGCTGATAGACTTCGAGTCACAGGTATGGAATGTAGAAATTGCTCATTGCAAAAAGACAAAGTAGAAGGCACACAATTTAAATCAGCTCA
Source organism: Rhincodon typus (assembly GCF_021869965.1). Classification (NCBI taxonomy): domain Eukaryota; kingdom Metazoa; phylum Chordata; class Chondrichthyes; order Orectolobiformes; family Rhincodontidae; genus Rhincodon; species Rhincodon typus. Next base: position 36,276,829 of record NC_063337.1, on the reverse strand, counting down.
TTAAAATTCTGAACTCTTCACCCCATGAACTAAGAACAGTAAACCTCATGGATAGCACACAAACCCACTGTTGTGTTTTTAAACTTGAGGATTTTTTTACCTGCTCCTGGCAATACACTCTGTTTCTGACCTTCATAAAAGTAAGGCATATGTATCCTCCTTTCTTCCTATATGCAGTGAAGCTAAAATTGTACCATTTCATTGCCACAATTTAAGGTTGGTTTCCAACAATAAGTTCAGGTTTAATTTCACGGATACAAGTGTAACTAAAGGAATTTTATATTGGAATGTGAGAGAAACTTGTCTTATATTAAGAATTGTAAGGCTGTGAAACACAAAATCAGGGTGAGCGAATGAGGCAAAAACATAGTTCCAAAATTCCCAGTTTCTACTCTCAGTATCATAGCTTCACTGAAAGTGAGGCAGAAACTTGATTTTTACAATAACTTTGTCTGAAATTTGTTTCAGTGTGAAAATAGAAGGCTTTAAAATCTGCTTCACAAAGTTAAATGTACGCCAACTTCAAAGATTTGCCGATAATGTTCCAGTCATGTTGCACATTGATTTGAATTCAAACAAACTCTAGCAAAACACGCAAATACAAGATATATCTATAGATTTGAGCAGTAAATGGTATAATACTCAAGATATAGGGACGCAGATTCCAGGTTAGACGCAAAGGCTACATTGCATCAAGGGCAGAGAGGGGAGCAAGTTAATTGGGATCAGTGCCTTTGAATTATGCAAAAGAAAATACAATATCAGCTAGGGTTCAGTTATTTTTAATCACCCTGCTCAGACATGTCATGACACAACTCTGGAGTAGGTGGGGACTTAAACTCAAGCCTCCTGGACCAGAGGTAGGAACAGTAGCACTGTGCCACAAGGTTCCTAGAATCATGCCCCTAGACCAACCAACCAAGCAATCTAAGTGGTTAAGATTCATCAACATATAATACACCTGTGTGGAATGTACCTATCTTAGCCAGATCAAGTAGTCTATCAACATTTAGTACCTATAGGTTTATACATGAAGAATGGCTCTTGAATGTATGTAGTGTTGTAAGCAAGCAACAGCTATTAGGATGCTGTTTTCAAAGATGCCCCACCACTCTACCTTTCTGAGGGGCTTGCTATACCCCAACATCCCCAGCATAACATGGCAAGAGGTTGTAACTGGCAGGTTATCTAAATGCAGGTGTATGATAGTCATTCTGAACAGGAAGGAAAATTACTAGTAATGCAAAGGGCTTATTTTCATTTCTAAAATGCGTTGTTTGCTGTAATTTTAAAGTTGTTGTCGTTGTTCTACTTCCGTTGTTCTCATGGGTTCATTTCTGCATCATTACATTTTTCATTTCAGCATCATGAGAAGCAACATGTAAACAAACCTGGCAAGCCAGTGAGATCTAATGTTTCCGGAACACACAGGCATTCTTAAAGCTAAGAGACAAAGTGGAATTATAACAACGAATTTGAGCAAAAGCAAGCACTGTGTATTTTGTTCTTTTGTTTTAATTGAATAGTCGTTGAATTAAGCAGAATGAATTTGATGTTTAACAATATAAACAGCTGAATTAAGTCAACAAAAACTTACATAAAATTGCAGAACAATCACAAGGGCTCATCCAGCTAAACCATATGGTTAGAGCTCATGAATAAGAAGGATGCAATCACTTTGTTGGGATTGTATTACAGGCATCAAGACAGCCAGTGGATGATAGAGGAACAGATTATGGAAAAATGTGAACAGGGTTGTTGTGGTGGATGATTTTAACTTCCCCTATGTTCACTGGAAGTGGCTGAGGGCCAGGGGCTTGGATGGGGGAGAATTTGTTAGGTGTGTCCAGGACAGTTTTTTCTGCAATAATATGTAAATAGTCCAACTATGGAAGGGGCCATACTAGACCTGGTATTGGGGAATTAGCCTGGTCAGGTGATCAAAGTTTCAATGGGGGAGCATTTCAGAAACAGTGACCATAATTTTGTAAGTTTTAAACTATTCATGGAGTAGTCCTCAGGTGAAAGCATTGAACTGGGGGAAGGCTAACCATTATAATATTAGGCAAGAACAAGGGAATGTAAATTGGGGACAGCTGTTTGAGGGTAAATCCACATGTGGCATTTGGGAACCTTTGAAAGGTCAGTTGATTAGAGTACAGGACCAGCACGTTCCTGTGAAAATGAAGGATAAGAATGGCAAGATTCAGTGACCTTCGATGACAAGCAAAATTGAAAGCTTAGTCAAAAAGCAAATGGCAGCACATGTAAGGTTTAGGAAACTGAAGACAGACAGACACCTCGAAGAGTACAAAGAAAGCAGGAAAGAACTCGAACAAGGCATTAGTAGGGCTAATTGGGCCATGAAATTACTTTGGCAAACTGAATTATGGAAAATCTCAATGTATTTTATAAATATATAAGAAGGAAGAGGGTAGCTAGTAAAGGGGTAGGTCCACTCAAGAACAAAGGAGGGAATTTATGTGTGGAGCAGGAGGAAATGTGTGAAGTCCTTACTGAATACTTTGTATCGGTATTCACAAAGGAGAAGGATATGGTTGATGGTGAGTCTTGGGAAGGATCTGCTGATATTCTGGGCATGTCAATACAGAAAAGGATTTGGTATTGGGTGTTCTGAAAAGCATCAAGGTAGACATGTCCCCAGGTACTGATGGGATCTATTTCAGCATGCTGAGTATGGCAGGTGAGGAAATTGTTGGGATCGTGTACAAAATCTTTGTATCCTTTTTGGTCACAGGAGAGGTCCCAGAGGACTATGGACTTGCCAATGTTGTTCTTTTATTTAAGAAGGGCAATAGAGATAAACCAGGAAATTACAGGCCGATGAGCCTTATATCAGTGATAGGGAAATTATCAATGAAGATTCTTAGTGGTAGGATTTACTCACATTGGGAAACATATGGACTTATTAGCGATAAGGCGTTGTGTAGAGAAGGTCTTATCTCACAAACCTGTTTGAGTATTATCACTGGACTATTAATCCAGAGACCCAGGTAACATATGGGGACCTGGGTTCAAATCCCACCACGGCAGATGTTGGAATTTGAATTCAATTAAAAATATCTGGAATTAGGAGTCTAATGACGACCACAAATTCATTGTCAATTGTTGGAAAAACTGTTCTGGTTCACAAATTTCCTTAAGCGAAGAAAATTGCCATCCTTACCTGGTCTGGCCAACATGTGGCTCTAGACCCACAGCAATGTGGTTGACTCTTAACCCTCATCCTGTGAATGAACTTAAAAAAAGTCACATGGGATCCATGATAAAAGTTTCTGATGAAAGGTCTAGGCCCGAAACATCAGCCTTTCAGCTCCTATGATGCTGCTTGGCCTGCTGTGTTCATCCAGCTCTGCACCTTGTTGTCTCGGATTCTCCAGCATCTGCAGTTCCTACTATCTGGGATCCATGGTAAGCTGGTAAGATGGATACAGTGCTGGCTTGGTCATAGAAGACAGAATAGCGGTGGAAGGGTGTTTTTCTGACTGAAGACCTGTGACCAGTGGTGTTCCACAGGGATCAGTGCTGGAACCCCTGTTGTTTGTAATATATGTACGTAAATGATTTGGAGGAGAATGTAGGTGGTCTGAAAATAGATAAACAAGGTGCTAATGGGAGGAAAGGTCTTATAACAGTCTCCGTCATGAGGGACAAAACATTTGACAAGCTAATGGAACTGAAGAGAGAAAAGTTGCCAGGACCTGATTAGAGCAGAAGAGGGCAGTTAAGAAAAGCACTTTTGAAATATATTCCATCAAAACTAATTAGTTAAACAGAATTGAGATGGTTGGGCAGGCAATGCATTGCAGCTGTAGTACGGAGGAGCTGGTGGACACTGGGCTGATCCACAGTGATCACATCTGCAGCTAGTGTTGGCTGCTTGAGGAACATCAGCTCAGAGCAGCAGATACTGCAACGCATCAGGGAGCGAAAAAGGTACCTGGATACTGTCTCAAGAGACAATCACATCCCTTAGACTAATTACATCAAATTTTGTTTATAGTTGCTGATGGGAGAGTGTGACTGCAAGTAAAGCAGGTATGACAATCTCGAAGTTATCTTTGGTGAAGGCTAAGCCAGTGTCCTTGTCTGATAGGTATGAGGCTGTTGCTTCTGGTGTGGACAACAGCACAGACTGCAGAGAGGATGAGTGAACTGACCATTGCACCATGGTCAAGGGCCATTCAAGTCAGGGATGAAAAGAATAAAAGTCATAACAATAGGAGAAAGCAGAGTTTGGGAAATAGATACAGCTATCTGCAACAAAGACAGACAGTCCTAAAGGCTAAGGATGGCAGCTTACCTGACACCAAGGTTCAGGACAGTTCCTGGGCTATAGGGGAATTGGAGTTGGGAGGGAAAGGTTTCACATAGATATCTATAAACAGTGTGTGTGGGACTGGAAGGAGGTTCTGCTGAGGCATTGGGAGCAATTCAGGGTTACATTAAAAGGCAGTGTCTGTTTTTACTAGTGTGCATATGCACTAATGCCTGGGTAATGGTGTAATTGTGAATAGGGGTTGGGGGATCAAAGGATTGGGCCAGGACATGGGAGTGTGTGGAGGCGCGAAAGAAAGAGACTGATAGGGGAGACAGCGAGCAGGGAAGGGCCAAGGAGGAAGGCGAAGAAATGGCCTGGCAGGAAAGGGAAAATCCTTCTGGGCCCACCAGTCTCCCCTCTCAGGCTTTTTTTCTCCTTCCTCTCCCCCCAATTTCTCGTGGGCGTTTTCTCTGCACTGCCTCCCCTCCTGGGACTTTTCTCTCCCCACCCAGCCCATCTCAGGCTTTCTCTCTCTCTTCCCTCATTTCCTGCACTTTTCTCCCCTCCCACCACACGCCCACTTCCTGGGCTTCCGCTTCCTGTGTCCTCACTCACCCTCCCACGTCCACACAACTTCCATCAAGTCCTCAATACCCCCCTCCCAGGTTTTCACTTCCCCTGTCCACATCCAAACTCCTCTTTCCCAAATCTTCACTCCCACCCCATGTCTTCACTCCTGCCTTCCACGTCCTCACTCTCACCTCGCACATCCTCACTCTCCTCCTTCGCATCCTCACTCTGCCCCCTACACCCTCACTTACCCCCAACATCCTCACTCTCCCCCTCCACATCCTATTTCTCCCTCTTGCCTCCTCATCTCCTCACTCCCCCCTCGCAGCCTCACTCAGGCCTCTTGCGTCCTCACTTCCCTCTCCCTCATCATCATACACCCTCGTCTCACAACCAAATCATATTTAAATTTCATGCTCCTTCTCTCTGCATGCACATAATGAGGGAGGATAGTAAGAGATCTTATAGGTAAGAATCCCCTAGGGAGTAGCGATCATAAGTTCAATAGAATTTCAAATTCGGTTTGAGGGAGAACAATTCGGGACTCAGACTAAAGTCCACAACTGAAATGAGGGCAATTACAGAGATGTGAAGAAAGAGTTGTCTAAAATAGGCTGGACAATAAACAAAGAAGAAAGACAGTGGATGAACAGTGGCAGGTTTTTAAACAGAAATTGCATAACTTTCAGCAAAAATTTATTCTGGTTAAAGTAAAGGACTTGCTGAGGAGGATGAACCATCCCTGGTTAAATAAAGTTAGTCAAGGAGAGTACCCAATCAAACCAATCAAGGCGAGCAAGGAGCAAGTCCCAGGCTGACTGCCCCAGACCAGATTCGCAGGCTAGGCCAAGGCTCCAGGTCTGCAGCTAGGCCCAGGCACCTGAAAGCAGAGAAGTGGTGGTCTCAGATCTGCTTGGTGGTCTCCTGGTGTGGCGACCTTGTTCTGGAGTGGAGGTCTCATCCCCATGTGGAGGTCTTCTTCTCCTGGCTTCCAAGTATCCCTGCGGCCTGGCAGGTGGCTTCATGCAGGAGTGGTGGTCTCGGCCTTGCAGGGCAGTCTTCTTCAGCAGAGACTTCCAACCCAGTACTCCAGTGGCCCAATGTGGCCGTCTCGTCCCAGTGTGACATTCTCATTAAGGAATGGCGGTCTCATCCTGGCTGCATCTTCAAGGTATTCCATTGTTCTTTAATCAGCTTTCCCTCAGCCCAGGACCCTCTGACTGCAAAGTGATGAACTTTATCTTTATTTAACCTTTTTTTTTTCAATTATGTATGACTTCTGTCATTGATGTAGGCGCTGTGGAGGGGAGACTTATAAAATTTTTCGCTGTATATTTCATGTAAAAGTACACATGACAATAATTTTCTATTCACTTTCTATTCTATTCATAAGCCTGTGGCTGCCAATGATGACTCTGGAGCAAAAGTTCATTCCAGCCATGTGAATTCTTCTCCAATGTCTTATGGTTTTATGGTGTCTTACAAGGAAGCTTGTACTCATTTTAAGGATGGGGCTCTCTGAACTTGCTAAACCTCCTCCTCATGTTGAGGGGATCTTCTGCTAAAGTTTCTCCATTTAGTAGCTGTTCGGTATCGACAGCGCTTTGGAGCTCATTGACACTTTACATTCCAATGCTCCTGCCAGGTGGTTAGCTTGCAGGGAAACACACCTATCTCATACATTTGCTCAGGTTGTATTTCAGGGCTCTGAGCTTGCTTCATTAATACTCACTCAATGAGTGGGTGTAGGCTGAGATCAGCCATAATGATTTGGTGAAGTTGGTGTTTTACAGATGCCAACTCCATGGACAGAAGGTGGAGACAGGCATTGCCCATGGAGTATACCATGAGGTGGTGAGGAACGAGGATCATTGAGGCCCAGAGAAGATACCAGCATGTGGCACCTGCCAAGTAACTGCTCAAACTTTCAAGTCGGGAACACACAATTTAAGTTCTCATTGGCACACACTTCAAGATGGACAAGATGAAATTAGCTATCCATGAGATGCAAATGCATGAAATCAAGCACTTGAAACTAGCTCACACCTTGCTGATCAAATTTTAAGCGAAAAATCAGCGTTTTTTTCGAACATCAATAATCTCATTTTTCCATTCTTTCTGCATTCTCCCAAACTTTTCACCATTTCCTTTGTCCAAGGTCTGGAGAAATTCTGCTGCCTAAATTGATAGCTTTTGCCAGATATTATTTCTTTCACATTATCAGTCCCGCCAGCTTGTTTTCGTATTGCTGCAGTCAGTGTGTGTCACAGAAACTTGAGACTATGTAGAACTTCAGAAAATGCTGTATGTCAGCCTAAAGACCCTCTCCAAATTGAAAATGTAACTGCTTGCCTTTTTTATACAATAGTCAAAAGCTTCAAACAATTTGGGTTGAATTAAATGGTGATGGTGGTGAGTCTGTTCACCAGCCAAAACATCAGCATTGTGGTCATTTAGAGAGCTTTGGTTGCCTAACAGGGTGCCTCCTCTTCGGGTCCTCCTGCCTTTAAAAGTGAAGTTCCAACTTCTAGAAGTTGCAAACCAATAAGGTAGCTGCAAGCTCTTCAGTCTCAGCAGCGCCACCAGAAATGGTGGTCACCTTTAGAACTACAGCATTCCCCAGAAAAGCAGCATTGATAAAAGCCCTTAAAGAGAGTTGAATGAAGCAAGTTTTCCAGGGCCAGTCAGGCAAGTCCCATCAAGAGATGGAATGCGCAAATGAGGATGACAGGAAGATTTCTTTCAGTGGAGCCAGCCCTTGTGACTTGCCAAGTGTGCTCAATCCCATCCCTAGGGTGGTTGCTGGTTGAAATTTAGGAGCCTTACCACATTGTGTATTGCCCCAGCACTGGTGGAAGACCAGCATTAACAATTTGAGACCAGTACATGGCCCTTAATCGGATACTTAAGGACATTAATTGTGCTGGGGTGGGAACTAAAACCTACCCTTCCTCTCATTGAATCAGGGGCAGTGAGGGGAATGGAGTCAGTCAGGTGACAGTCTCTATATTCTTCACCTTTCTACCCTTCCTACCCAATTCTATCGATCCTGGCCTCATAGGTCATTCTTAGAGGAAGGTGTGCAATGCATTCTGCCCATAATATGAACTCTGAACAGGTTTTCAGTATTCTATTTGAAAGTATGAGTTAAATTTTAACCAGATCACAATGAGAATGACTATGGGCACAGTTAAGTAGCAGTTTAGCAGTCATAGATGTATGTGTGAAACACACACTGCCATTTTAATCAGATAGGTTTTTTTAAATTCATGACAGGTAAGATCATAAGACATAAGACAGAAGTAGCCATTCAGCTCAATGTGTCTGCTCCACCTTACAATGAGATCATGGCTGGTCTTGGATCCCTCAGGTGAACACCTTATCTGAATATTAATGGCATTCAACAATGATGGAGGAACATCCCTTTGTGTACTGACATGATTATCCCAGAGCAGCAACCACCGTTGATGATAGTAAGAACTGCCAAAACTGGAGTCTGAGATAACAAGGTGTGGAGCTGGAGGAACACAGCAGGCCAGGCAGCATCAGAGGAGCAGGAAAGCTGACATTTTGGGTCGGGACTCTCCTGACCTGAAACGTCAGCTTTCCTACTCCTTTGATGCTGCCTGGCCTGCTGTGTTCCTCCAGCTCCACACCTTGTTATCTCAACCACCCTTGATGTTAGGAGGAACAGGGAAGAATAGAAACAGCCAACTCCATATCTCAATTTTGACCAAAAGTGGAAATCTGGATCCGGTAACAGTTAATATTCCTCAACTCCACTTTCCCGTATTTTCTCCATAACTTTTGCTTCCTTAATTGATTAAAAATCTGTTTATATCAGCCTTAAGTATATATTTTTTATGAAATTAAGACCATAGTTAACTAAATATTGTTAAAATACTATTAAAACATAGCAGGACTGGTCTCACAGACCTACTGTTACCACATGTAACAGACTGGTTCACTCTGATATAGAATGTTGAACCTTGACTTCTGAGTCATGGTTTCAATCTAGCCTGGATTATTAGGGTGAAGGATGTTTCTGTGTAACTGATAGAGTTCAGCATCAAGTAATTAGGAACCTTGTTTTCAAGTACGTGGCAAGAAGGATTTATATTGGGACAGTTGGGATCATTCAGAGGCATGTTCCACTGCACTGTAGTTAATCTCAGAGTGCTTTATGTCAACAGTGAATCAAATAAGTTCAAGTGTTCTATGTCCTGTGTTGATGTCTCCATGTTAAGGAAAACAAAACAGCACAAATTTCAATTTCATCAGAGGGTCTGTTTCGGCTGATGCTAAGAAGAAGCTAAAAATGTGATGTAATTGTACGACAGTGTTATCTGCTTTTGATGCTCTGGATAATGCCTTAAGGTTAAATGCAATACTGAAGCAAACCAGGTATATCTTCAGGGACATTTTAGATAATGGTGTTAAAGACAGGGCCTTTATTATGGAATGGTATTTTCCGAGTCTCAAAATGATGCTGTCCTATGATGGCATACACCCAGCTGAAAGTTATGGCCCAAAAATGTTGATTACAAAAAATAATTTGCTCCTGTAGTTTTTCAAAATAAACTCAAAACGCACAATACAGGAGTGTGTTCAACTCAAGATCTTTATTGAAATGCCTCTGAGATGGCTCCCTGCAGTGTGTGCGCCTCATGGTAAAGGTCACATGACTTTGGTGGACTGAGAAGAATATTTGTATAAGATTGCATTTCAATCCAAACATCCCCTTTTCACAACTATAAGACCATAAGAAATAGGAACAGGCCATTCAGCCCCTCAAACCTGCTCTACCATTTAACAGGATCATGGCAGATCTGACATTCCTCATGTCCACTTACCTGCCCTCTTCCCATAACAAAGAAAGAAAAGATTGTGTGCACTACTTGTAACTGTTACCTAAGTTGTACATTATAAAACTAACTGGTCTTCGGCATCAGCAACTGTTTGCGACTGAGTTTGTCCCAGTTTTGTCCATTTATTTACAAGCATAGCATTTTTAAAGTGTTTGGGTCTTGTGATGATAAATATACATGTTGTCACCATTTTCTTCAATATCTGCTGGTTGGAATGAGTTGCTCTCTGATGCAGTTTCAAAATCTTCTCAGCTGACTGCTAATTTGCACTGTTGTCTTAGAAACCTTTATCCTTAAGTTCCAATAGTTGTGTCCTGCAAGGAAATCTTTTCATTTATTTCTTACATTTGCACCGAGCTTAGATTGTACTCCTGTAGTTGGGCATTCTTGTCTTGTGCTGCTTGTTCATCTGTTTATCAGTCCATGTGGCCTGCAAAAGATTTCAGATCTCTTCTGGAGGATTTAGAGTTGTCAGTCTGAATTCCTTCTTTTGAGTGGTTTTAGCTTCTTGTCTAACACTTGTAATTCCAGATTTTCAGATTTGTCATCACATTGAGCTCTTAGACTAATTTGTTCTCTCATGGTGAGCATTGTTCTATCACAGAGCCTCAACATTATCTTCAAGAGTTTTCCTTTTGGATTGCGATCTGGTGGAACTTTCTGCAGGTGTACAAAGCCTAAAATTTTGCAGGAAACACCAGTGTCTATCTGATACATTACATTCATTTGATGCTCTCATTTTGCTGTCTTCAATAGTTATAAACCATTTTTCTCCTTTAGATTTGACATTTCAAAATGCCTCTGAGATGTAGATTGAATTATTTGACTCTTCATCCAATATACTCTTGTAATTGTCTCTCTATGTAATTGTCATAGGTTTGTTTGTCTGCTACCTAGCTAAATGCTTACTTGCAAAGTAGTTTGGCATTTGAAACACTGAGGGATGTGTATTCCCAGCCCTGAATGCCATGTGCAATGGTGAATCAGTGGGAAAATATGGCACAATCAGGAAAATGAGATTCTCAATGTTGAGATGAAAGGTCCAATTTTCCACCCAAAATTTGAGTGATGAGATGAGAATCTCACAGGTGAATGATGAGAGGCTTGTTCGAATACATAATATTGAACATGGACTACTCATAGGTACCTTTCACTTGGGGCTCAAAGCATCTATTCAAGGCTTTCACGTTGTCTGCAATCTGCTTTTTCTGTTTTTCAGTCTCTTCCCAACATTGATAAAAGTGCAGTGACTCATAACTGCCCTGGCTTGCTGAACAAATCTGTTGTTATTTCATAATTTTGCCATTGGGCTTGGAAAAACTGTCAGTTTTACTTAATACCAGTTTTCATTTCAACTGGAGCTGATAGAGAAAACAGTGCAGTCATTTTCAGTAAACCAGTGTTTCAATTCTGGTTTGCTTTGTTATTCTTCCTGCAGTTTCTTTTAGGGGTATTTTGCATAGTTCTAAACTTCCTGTGTCTGTCTATCAGTAGCTGTGCTTTTTTTCACCACATAGTCTCAGCTCCACGCCTGGCACCATGTTTCATGTGTATTATGTAGCAATGTGTTCAATACAAGGTCTTTTCTGAAGTGCCTCTAAAGTGGCTTCCTGCAGTGTGTATGTATCTGTGTGTGTGTGTGTGTTCGTGTGTCTCATGATGACAATGGCAAACCAAGAGAACATTTGTACATGATTGCACTTCAATCCACACATAACTTTTACATTCCATAGTATGCACTGCAGCCAAAACTAACTACAATCACATTTATGATAACTCAGCCACTCTGAAAGCCCTATTGTTAATTTCTGGCCTCTTGTTTTGAGTGAGCACTCAACCCAGCGATGACCAATAAAGGCACTGTTTCAAACCCTGGTTGCATCAGTTACATTTAGTGCTATAATACATTTTTCTCCAGAGATACAGGCAAAGGAAAACCTCTTCATGCAGAACTTGGTAGTTCTGGAGATTTCATTTACTTTATAGTGCTGTTGTTGGAGCAGTACCCTAATTTACAGTAAGCACAAAATAGATTCAATTTTTAATGGCTTTATCAGGAAGTCGATAGTAAGCCTAAAAATGTTACAACAAGCTTCTTAAGAAAGTATTACAAGTTGTGGAGTCTTTCACCAGCGATGTGACTTAGGCTTGTTCCAGTTCTCCTCAGTAAACATTATAATGGCAGCCTACTACACCAGGCAGATGCAATGATATCAGTAATCTGTCCAAAATCTGCTGAGTGAAAGGCATGTACCCTGACCACATCAAGACAGACAAGGTTTATTAGAAATAATCACTAAATGTAGTTTTCATCAAATTATTATTACTTAATTTATTTTGGGTAACCAAAATAACATATTAGTACAACAAAGCAACTGCATTATTTATCTCCTGACAAACTCAGGTTTTCAGACTATCCATTACACACTGATGCAGCTAATTTCCCTTTCCAGTTTTGGCTTGAAATCAACATAAAATAGGCATCATTGTAAAAGGCTTACGTTAGTGGATGCATTATTTATTAAAACATAAATGCAAAATACCAATCAATTAATTTAACTCAGTGTTTTGTAATAGTGAAGTTAAAATGGTAATGAGGAAAATGCATAAGATCAGCATTTTTCACTGATTTGAGAATGGAGCAAAATTTAATTATTATAACTTGATTAAATTAGTTCACTCCACATGTAAAACTTTTATTTTCAATATTTTCCACCTCTTACATTAATATAACAAATATGTATAAAGATACAAAAAAACGTAAACCAACATTTTCTTCCTTGCAGCTGCCTATTAAAGTAACTCCACATGTATCAAAAGTTATCAGGAGTTACATAGTATATATGGACCAGAAAGGCTATTCAGCCCAAACAATCTACGTCCATTATGCTCCATGTGAGTTTCCTCCCATCCTTCCTCATCTAACTAACATAACCCTCTATTCTGTTCTCCTTCATGTGCCTATGCAGCTTCCCCTTAAATGAACCTACATTGTTTTACATGGTATATCACCATGACATGATGTGTTGTGATTTACTGATAATCTGCCACCATTGCACTGTGATCAGTATGTTGGCTTCTGGAACACAAGGACGAGATGTGAGTCATATACTACTAAAGAATGCAATGAACTTTTATTAAAGCACATGGCATTTACGTAAGAATATGATCATCGCAGGCACTTGTGTATCTGGGCTTGAGCTAAGCAATTCAGATGTACTGCGGCTTACTCCCCTCAGCGTCTCATGCTGCAACCAAACAGAGTTCAGGAAGATGGAGAGTGCAAGCTTCATACCTTTAGGTCACAGGCCGTAATATCGTGAGATCATTATGAACATGTGACTTACAGGTATATAGCACATCTGCTGCAAGACATTACTCCGCACTGTTTTTCTCAAGTATTCCCCAGGGTAGCAACTTTCAAGTTCTCACTAATTTCTCGACAAAATCGTTTCTTCTGATTTCCCTGTTGATTTTTTTGTGTTTATTTTATATCGACACTCAATATTTCATCCCTCTGAAGTGGAACATTGTCTGTGTGTTCTTTGAAAAATGTTAACATTTTTAAAAACTTCTTTTAGGTCACCCCTCAGTCTTCTCTTTTTAAGGAAACATAGCCTGTTCGTCCTTTTCAGAGGCATGACCTCGTAGTTTTGAGCTGTTAGTATCACTGTTATCCCTGATTTGCACCCTTTCCATTTTCTCCAGATCCCTCTTAACATATGATGCCCAGGACTCTTGATGTAACCAAAATTTAATACAAATTTAGCATAACTTATCTCCTTACTTACTTCTTGAAATAAATACCTATCATTTTTCAATGGCATAATTAATCAAATTCCTTGCTCCTTTTAGTGATTCCTGCATTTGTGCTTACACCTGTATATGTGTTTATATTTGTTCCTCTATCTTATTTAGTTCCTTATTTTCCAAGTAATATATGATCTTTTACTTTCCTGAATAAAATGTAATACTTCATACTCATGTTTGTTTAAATTAATTCACAAATTACATGCCCATTCTGCACATTTCTTCTTGTAATTAGTTGCAGTCAATGTTGGTCAGTATTGACTATTCACACTAATTTATATCCAGAAATTTTGCTTTTCACCATCTAAACAGTTACCATAAATTGCAAATAGCAGTGGTCCGACCCTTGATCCTTGTGCCCCACCACATCCATTTCCCATCTAATACCACTCTAAAAAACTGCTCTTTCCATCCACTCTTTGCTTTCTGCCTTGCTGCCAGCAAGGAATCTATTCAGCTTTCAACTTCAAATGCTCTGATTGCGTTTTTAGTCTATTAAGTGGTACCTTACTCAAGTTTTTTCCAGAAATTTAGATACTAAATCTAATAAGCTATTCTTGTTTACTCTCCCTGTTAGCTCATCAAAGAGTGAAATGAGGTTGGTTAAGAAAGGTGTCCCTTTTGAAATCCAAGTGGAATATTCATTATTATGGTTTTGGCTTCTGTGCTTTTTTTCTATGTTTGTCTTCAATAGTGATTCCATTATCCTACCAGTAACAGACTGACGGTTCTACAGACCCCTGACCTATCTCTCATACAAAATAAGTAAGAGTATTCATTCTTTACCAGTCCACTGGCATCACACCTTTCGTTAACAAATGATTAAATATGTAGAATAGTATCTCTGCTATCTCTTCCCTTAATTTTCTAAATTGCTCTAAGCAATCCATTCACAGCAGAAGTTTATCCTCTATAAATTAAATTATTTATTATATCTTCCATTCACAACAGAGTCTTATCCTCTTTGAATTAGATCATTTATTATTTCTCTTTTTATTTTCAATTCAGTTCTATTGTTTCTAATCTCATCTTCTGATGTTATGTCCAACCTTAGATTTTTACATTTAAACAAAGTATTTTCCATCTCCATGTGACAGCCATGTATAAAGAGGTAAACAATAATTTTTCCCTTCAAGACATTGATAAAATTGTGCTATCCATGCATGTAGAGAAGTTCATTTTTTTATGTTTGACTAAAGTAGAATTTTATTCACTTTTAATTCATTCTTGCCGTGTAGTCATTTTAATTTGTAAAGTCTCCCAGAACCTTCAAGAAAAGGAGAAGTTTATGATATTTCCATTAAGTACATTTTCATCCTACTCCCACTGATAAACAAAAAAGCTGGAAATGATCTTTCACAGTGTTCCATGAATACTTAATAAACTAATGTCAAACAACTCCCTCTATGTGTTTTAGCCAATTAGATCAGATTGAGTAACGCCTCGATCAAAGTTGTATGGTGAGTATCCTTATAAAAGTGTCACTTTAGAAATAATAGCAGGAATTCCCTTCACCCCGCTCCACCATTCAATAAGATCACAAATAATCTTCTACTTCAATACTTGCCTGCATTATCTCACTATCCCTTGTTTCTGTTAATGTCCAAAAACCCTTTCAATTACATCTTCACTGCACAAGTTGTTCAAAGACTATCAATTTTACCAGTCATAAACTCACCTTGATTATTGCAATCTTCTTTCCCTTGGCTTTGTCTCTGTCCTTCTTGAACTCACTGTCCACCAAACCCCCAAAACATTTACTGATCATTGAGCAACACTTGACCATTTCAAAAAGAAAAGTCACACCCATCAGTAATTTTCAGGATTAATTGAATTATTACAGTTTACAGATTTTTTTAGTTGTTTGTGGGATGTCATCATCTGAGGCCAGAACAGCATTTAATGCTGATCCATAATTGCCCTTGAGGAGGTGAGCTGTCTTCTTGAACCATTGCAGTCCACATGGTGTATATATCCACACAGT
The DNA here is from genome assembly GCF_021869965.1 of Rhincodon typus. NCBI lineage: Eukaryota > Metazoa > Chordata > Chondrichthyes > Orectolobiformes > Rhincodontidae > Rhincodon > Rhincodon typus. The sequence continues at coordinate 36,261,315 of NC_063337.1, read as the reverse complement.
ACTAATAGGGAGGGAGTTCAAGGACTGAAATTAGCAGTCATGGTTAAAATTGATACTATTGACATTTCTGCAGTCAGGTTACAACATATCACAATGAGACTGATTTCCTCTGGTTTGTCTTTGGAGACCATTTATTCTTTGGGTAGGCTCCTCACAAATAAGGGGAGGATATCTCCAATGCCACACTTTCATTTCCAATTTGTTGATTGGGATTTCCACTGAGCTATTGAAACAGGGGAAGAGGCACTGTGTAAGTCAGGTGGAAAAGCAGATTTATGCCTCTCCTGTTTCATTTGTCCTTTTGTTTCATTGCTGTAGTACAGTTGGTCTCAGAGGAATGGACCTTCTGAACCACTTAAAATCAGAAAGCAAGCACACAAGTATCAAAGGGAGGTGACTTTTATTTTTCAAAAATCACTGGAGAAATGATTGATGTTGAAAGCCTAATCTCTGTTACTAATGGACAGCAGCGAAAAGGTCCTCCGTCTATTCCCAAACACTCACCACAATTATTTTGATTATTGCTGCAGTAGACTGGTTACTGTAGAGGAAGTCTCTGCCTGACTTTTAGCACTGCACCCTGTCTGACGTGTATTTGGCTCAGAGTGTAAGTTACATATCCATTGCATTTGAATGTACTACATCTAACGAACTTAGTTTCGTTTATAATCAATTGTTTCATATTATCTGTGTATTTCAAATCCTAAGTCTGTTGAACTAAACATGCATTTGTATAGTACCCGTGCTGTAATGTGGCAAAGCGTTGCAGCCAAATTGCCCAGAGAAAGATTCCATCAACAGCAATTACCAAACTGGCCAAATGCAGCAAGGGCTTGGACAACATCTAGGCATGAGCTGCAAGTGGCAAGTAGCATTCAAGTCACGTAAGTTCCAAGCAATGACTATCCTCAACAAGTGAGAATCGAACCATCACTTCTACATTTTCAATGGCATTACAATTGTTGAATCTCCATTATCAACATACTTGAAAGTTACCATTGACCTGAAACTGAACTGGAAATCTGTGGCAAGTAATTCACCTCCTGATTCCCCACACCAGTCCACCATCTATATGTCACAAGTCGGGAGTATGATAGAAAACTCTCTATTTGACCGGACGAGTGCAGCTCCAACAACACTCAGGAAGCTTAACACAATCCAGGAGAAAGCAGCAAAAGCTCTGAAAAATTTAGGACTTAATTGTTCCAGTGTTGTTATTTTGTATGGACATCTTATAAGTGAAAGGTTGAGAGGTGCCTTGTATCCGGGCATACTCTTATGGCGCTATCTTTCATAAAAACATATGTGATGGAGCTATGTCGATCTTCCTAATTATACATTTCGCTCCAACTCGTTCAGCTTTGCTTGAAGCTTCTCCTGACTGTACACGCTACACTTTCGGAATAAATGGGGTTGCATCACCCTCAGGATTGCTGATCACACCAAATCCATCTGGGTACAGGTGTTGTGCTTTGATTGCATCACATGTGGTCTGTTCTGCTATAATGGGTGTAGTTTGAATCTCATAAATCGTGACTTCATCAAGATCTGGTCGTAACCCACTGCTGGGCTGTTGGTAATTACAAGGGAGATTTTTGGGAAATCAAGTATTGGCACTTACGTGTGGAACTGATAATCCATTATATGTCAAGAGTTGATTTCTTGAAGGCTATACCATGGAGCACCACTTGCTGAAAAACATGCTTTACAGGTTGGGTCATGGTATGTTGTTAGGACTAGCTCACATGTCAATTTCAGCTTTTAGTGTGTGTGGTCTTGTCTTTTTAAGACATATAATATTCTTGATTGTAAAAGCTTCCATTCATCTTGAAACAATGGCATCGTTTATGGGATTAACAATGTGAAAATCTTGACCACCTACTGAAATTTGTCTTTTGTTGGTTGACTCTGAATTGATGTATTTGCATTGTGCACCTTCTTAACACTTGCCTTACCTCCAGTGCTGTGGGATGACATACAAACAAACGGAATAGAAGTAGCCCAGTTGGCAATTGAAACATGTTCCACCATTTAATAAGATCATGGCTGATTTGTTGCTATTTCAGTTTCCACATTCCCATCTACCCCCAGTCCCCTGCCTAACAAGAATCTATCTCTGCCTTAAAATTATTTAATGAACCCACCTGCACTGCCTTCTAAGGCAGAGAAATCCAAGGTCACACATGACCCTTTTAGAAAAGAGAATTCTCCTCAGCTCTGTATCATCTTGTTGATCATTTGTTCTGGAATCTGGCTTTGCTTTTGAAACAGGGTTCCTGCATACATGCCCAGTGTCATTTGGTATCATACGCTTTACAGCCATGATAAAAAGCTGGACAGTTTTGGGTAGGTGCAACAGCTTGCTTCTATTACAGATTTTAATGTTGGCATAGCTGATTACAGCATTAGTGTTGGTGGGACCTATAGCATGTCATTACTGTTGACCGACCACTATGGCCTCACTCTTGCGTTCATCCTCAAGTGATGCGTCAATGGTATGGCCCTTTTTCTTGCCTGAAGATGCCTCCTTATTTGAGGTCTTATTTGACATATACCCAATGATCCTCTTTGACAATTCCTCTTTGGAAAAGTTACTCATGCCCTTTACCATGGCATCTTTAGGCAAACTGGTCAACAACCTTTTGGGGTTGCTGTCTGTATAACATGAGTTAGAGTCTGTTAATCCTGAAATCAATTCTTGCCTTGTGCTAGTCTTCAATATCTTCACTGGATTTTTTTTTAAAACAAAGCAAATGTAACTTTATATGCTGGGAATAATATAAGTGTACATTCAAACTCCTTTAGTATCATGACTTAACTAAAACAGTTTCATAAGCAAACTAACTGTAAGTGAAAATTTCAAATTTCTGTCACAGTGGTACTCAGGTTTATATGATGGTGGAGTATAACATTGAATAAACTGTGACAATCCTAGGCAATAGAGAAATATAGAAAATAGGAACAGGAATAGGCCATTCTGCCCCTCAAGACTGCTCCACCACTCACTACACCTAAGAACTATGTCTAACGTCTTCTTGAAAACATTCAATGTTTTGGCCTCAACCACTTTCTGTGGTAAAGAATTCCACAGACACACCATTCTCTGAAAGAAAAAAATGCCTCCTTATCTCAGTCCTAAATGGCTTACCCCCTATCCTTAGATTCTGACTATGATTCCGGACTCCCCAATCATTGAAAACCTTTCTGCATTTACCCTGTCTTGTCCTGTACAAATTCTAGATTTCTATGAAATCCACCCCCCCCACTCCCCTCCAATGACTTCATTGTTCTAAACTGTAGTGAATATAGTCCTAACTAATCTAATCTTTCTTCGTGTATCAGTCTTGCCTTCCCAGGAATCAGCCTGGTAAACATTAGTTACACTTCCTACATAGCCACAACATCCTTCCTCAGATAAGGAGCCTAAAACTTCACACAGTACTCCAGGTGTGGTCTCACAAAGGCCCTGTCAACTGCAGCAAGACATCCCTTCTCCTGCACTCAAACTGTAAAGGCCAACATATCATTTGCCTCCTTCACTACTTGCTACACCTGCATGCTTACTTTCAGCGGCTGTTCTACTAGGGCTCCCAGGTCTCATTGTTGATGATTTCCCAGTCTATTGTCAATCAGATAAACGTCTGCCTTCCTTTTTTTTTGCTGCCTAAGTGAATAACCTCACATTTATTCGCCATGCATTTGCCCACTCACTCAACTTCTTCAAATCACACTGGAGCATCTCTACAACTTTCTCACAGCTCACCATCCCACCCAGCTTTTTGTCAGGTGCAAACTTGGAGATTTTACATTCAACTCACTCATCTAAATCATTAATATAGATTGTGAATAGTTAGTGTCCAAGCACTGATCCATTAACATGTGGATTTAGTTGACGATTAGGAAGGCAAAAAAAGATGTTAGTATTTATTTCAATAGGGTTAGAATACAAGAGCAGGGATGTACTACTGAGGTTGTATAAGACTCTGGTCAGATGGAATTTGAAAAATTGTGAGCAGTTTTGGCCCTGTATTTGAAGAAGGATGTGTTGGCCTTCAGGGGGTCCCGAGATGGTACACAAGAATGTTTCCAGGATTGAAGAGTTTGCCATATGAGGAGCAATTAAGAACTCCAGATTTGTATTCGATGGAGTTTAGAAGGATAACAGGATCTCACCAAAAATTACAGAATATTGAGGCCTCAATAGAATAGATGTGGAGAAGATGTATCCACTAGTCGGAGAGGCTAAGACCCAAGGGCTCGGCCTCAGAGTGAAGGGATGACCCTTTAGAACTGAGGTGAGGAGGTGAGGTGGTGCATCTGTGGAACTATTTGCCACAGAAGGCTCTGGAGGCCAAGTCATTGATTGTATTTAAGACAGAGATAGATAGGTTCTTGATTAGTTATGGGATGAAAGGTTATGGGGAGAAGACAGGAGACTGGGATTATGAAACATATCAAGCATGACCCAATGGCAGAGCAGACTCAATGGGCTGAATGGCCTAATTCTGCTCCTACACGTTATGGTCTCATGGTGCTATGATACATCAATAGCCACTGGCTGCTGCTCAGAAATAGACCCATTTATTCTTGCTCTTTGTTTCCTGTCTGCCTGCCAATTCTCTATCAATGGTAGTACACTATCCCAATTCCCACGTGGTTTAATTTTACATACTTATCTCTTATGTGGGACCTTATTGAAAACCTTTTGAAAGTTCAGGTAAACTACATCCAATGACTCTCCCTAATAAACTCTAGGATTTACATCCTGGAAAAACTCCAATGGATTTGTCAAGCAGGATTTCCCTTTCATAAATCCATGCTGACTCTGTCCAACCCTATCACTGTTGTCCGAGTGCTATGCAAATAAATAGTTTATAATGGACTCTAGCATTTTCCTTAATAATGATGTCAGGCTAGCTGATCTATAATTGTTTTCTCTCAACTTACTTTTTTAAATAGTGGGATTACATGAGCTACCCTCCAGTCCATTAAAAGTGAGCCAGACAGTCTGCGTTAATGGCTGGATGCTGCCAATATCTTTAGGGGCATCAACAATCAAGTGGTAATAAAAATGCTACTGTTGAACAAATAAACAATCTGGACATTGATAGAGAGCTGTTTAGTTAATTATATGGTTCAGCAATCCTTTTTTTAACATTTACTGATGCATGTGGTTCTGCTTAAAGCTATCCTACTGATTAACAATCACAAGAGATCTAGAATCCATCAGAATGGAGGTACCATACAGGAGCTGGCCATTTCTCAAGACAAGTCATCTGATCTTCCTGACAGATAACAGAGTGTCCAGATACCAGATTCAAATCCAACACCAATAGCAGCTCCAACTCATGGATAAGCTGCCTTGAGATGAGAGTCACCTCAGTCCTATGAGTTTTGGAACCCCAAGAACAGATTACCACTTCTCATGATACAGTCCTTTATTTTGCAACTCTAAGAAGGAGAAAGAAAGGCACAGTCAGGCATCCAGGGCACTAGGGAGGGTGAATGCTTCTGCTCCTCTTGAAATGGAGTTCTGAAAACTCTTTGGGTAGTCACTGAGGATTTCATAAAGCGACAGTCCTCATTATGCTGCATCTGTACTTTTATTTGTTCCATTTTTTATCAGCTGTCACTTCCAATAAACCTCTGTGTCTATGCCTTTTGGGATGGCAAACTCATCAAGCTCAGTAGCAGCAGGTGTACCATCCCTAACAGCACACTGGGTGTACCATGGACTGCAGTGGTTCAGGAAGGCTGCTCTATTGCCACCTTCTCATGACTAACTAGGGGTGGGCAATAAATGATGTCCCAGAGAGCAATGCCCACATCCCACACATGAATTAAAAAACCTCAGCTTCAGTCTTCATATATTAACTGTAAGTTCCTTATTAACTCTGTATTCTTTTTCATGCAAGTCGCTTAAAGACTTGGGTTATTCTTCATCCTTTAGTACTCTTATGCAATCATTCAAATTCCAAACAAAGGAACATTGGGATTACTATATCTACTATTAATGCCATATCTGCTCTTGCCTATTGTCTACTACACCTGAGGAAGGAGCAGAGCTCCGAAAGCTTGAGTTTTTAAGTAAACCCGTTGAACTACAACCTGATGTTGTGTGATTTTTGACCATATCTACTATTATGTAGCCTCTTGTCACGGGTGGTCTCCCAAGACTTCAGATTGTCAGAGACAAATCCATTCCTATCCAAGTACAATGCAAGAACAAAACACATGCAAGATCTCTTAAGATCTTGTAAATATTTTATCAGCTACAAACTCCTGAAGAAAGCAATTTCTCATTGAAAGGATGCCAGGAAAATGCTTACCTAAGGTGAGACACGGGCTTTTGTCAATAAGTGTCTCTAACAGTGATTTGATACATAGAAAGTTATTGTTACTTGTATGTGTGAAAATACAGTAAAATGTGTATAAGTTGCCACAAAAACAGTGTTATTTAATTACATAAATTATATATATAAAGAGAGACAAAGTTAAGGCAAACATCATTATTTGTTTATTCCATGGCTTCTTGGTTTCACAAACTGGCCACTTCCACGGACCAGATCCTTTCCTACTGCCGAGGACCAGAAGCTTGTCCAACTGCTGAGGACCAAGGGACTTTCGAAACTGCCAAGGCCAGGGTCCTCTCAAAACTATTGAGGACTGGGGGCCTGTCGAAACCACTGAGGACCTGACCCTGTCAAAACTGCAGAGGACCAAGACCTGTAGAAACTGCCGAGGACCTGGGGTCCATTGAAACTGCCAAGGACAGGGGCCTGTCAAAACTGCCAAGGACCTGGGGCCTGTCCAACCAAAACTGCCACACCTCAGCCGCAGAGAGAACAAAAGATTAATTTGATACAAAAAGGTGAAATTAAGAAATAATAATAAGAAGAAATAATAAACAAAAAAATTGCAGCCAGTTAGCCAAAAGGATTCAGCAGCAACATGAAGCACTAATTTCAAAAAAAGCCAGATTATTTTTTGAGTGGAGAAAGAGAAATTTGAAAATGGCAGACATGGAACGAATTCTTCACTTGGGTCTTTGGAAAAGATTCTGAACAATCCAATTCAGGAATCTATTAGCCAACAGGTGGTACTAGGGAAAGTTTTGTCATTTTGGGGTACTAAAGTTAGAAGACGGCAGAGAGCCGGATGTGTAAATTGCTTGATGAAGCACCTTGTCGTACTCCAGGATCAGACTTGCTGGCTGCTAGGTGCTTTGAGACCTGCAAAAATAATTAGTTGGGGCTAAGCCTCAAAAACTGTTGATTGAGGCATTCAGTTGTGAATCTTACCCCCATGAAATCTTTAAAGAAATGAGCTAGAAAATGTGTGAATCATAGAATCAGGCTATTCAGCCCATTGTGTGTCTGGCTAGAAAGGCCCACAATTTCTCCCAGTCTTGCAAACTTTTCGTTTTCGTGTCCAATTTCCTTTGAAAGTCACTTTAGAATCCGTCTCCCCCATCCTTTCAGAAGTGAATTCCAGCTCATAGCTTGATACATAAAGGAAAAATTTTCTCATTATCTCTGAGTAAAGAACCTACCTCTGACGTTTCCCCTATATCTACCTCCACACACTTTAAAACTATGTCCCCTCGTAATACCTATCTCCACCCTAGGAAAAAGTCTCTGGCTGTCTACTCTATCTATACCTCTGATCATTTTGTACACCTCTATCAAGTCACCTCTCATCCTTCGTCGTTCTAAAGAGAAAAGCCCTAGCTCTCTCAACCTTCCCTCGTAAGACCTTCCCTCCATTCCAGGCAACATCCTGGTAAATCTCCTCTGCACCTTTTCCAATGCTTCCACATCTTTCCTGTAATGAGGCAACCAGAACTGGACACAATACTCCAGATGTGGCCAAACCAGGCTTTTGTATAGCTGGAGCATAACTTCACGGCTCTTGAACTCAATCCCTCTATTAATGAAAGCTAACACACCATATGCCTTCTTAACAATTCTATCCACTGTTGCAGCAATTTTTAGAGTTGGTGCAGAATAACAAAATAAAAAGTGCTGGAGAAATTCTGCAGGGCTGGCAGCATCTGTGGAGAGAAATCAAAATTAAACTTTCAGGTCATTCCTCAAAATGAGGAAGGTCTGATGAAGGGTCACTGGACCTGAAATATTAACTCTGATTTCTCTCCACAGATGCTTCCAGACTTGCTGAGCTTTTCCAGCAATTTCTGTTTTCTTTGTTTCTGATTTCCAACATCTGCAGTTCTTTCGGGGATTTTTGGAGCATGGTTGATTCCTCGGGGAATTCGTGTTTGTCTGATTCATTTTATCATCAATACTGGCTCTCAGGGGAGGAGGGGAGAGGTTGAGAGATAGAGTGTTCCAGTCCGTTATAAATCCATTTTCTTCTTCTGCTGTTCTGCCAAGTAGATACTGAAATTTGTCTGCTCCTGAGTCTGGCTCCATTGTCTTTCCAAGCAGGATATTTGCAGGCAGCCTTTTCATATCCAATATGTGCAACTTCTCCTTTAAGGACATATTACAACAAGACGTAGAAATTTCTTCACACTTGACTCAGTTGGCTGGTTTCCATGTCTTTTGTAAAAGTTATAATTTTAGTTCGGATAACTTTATTTACTCCATAATTGTTTCCTGAATTTGCCTCAATCCTTGTCAGGTGACCACTTCAGTGGTTTTATGTTAATGCTTCTTTCTTTTTATAACCATTTTACTCCACAAAAGTCGCAGGTAAAGTATTTACATACATCGAAAGCTTTTAGCATCTATTTCATCACCTCATTTAGATGCATATTATGGGAAAAATGGCATTTACCTGAAGCTTTTAGGTTCACTTTTCTGAAGTGACTTGGATTGAATAAGGAAATTAAAACTTAAAAGGCAATATCACTTAGTACACAATATGCAACAGTTAGAAATAAAATATTCAAAAGACACTAGCTCAATATGTAATTTACTGGCACAGTTCAGTGACCACTACTTCACTGAATCTAGGTTGTCTATGGCTGACATACAGACATTGAAAGTACTCTCTAAAAAAAATCATAATGTGAATGCTTTTCTCCCCCTTTTCACAGAGCTGCCCCAGTCTGCAGCTGAAATGATTGTTTGACCTCATGACCTAATAGCAACTGCAGCTCACTGAAACTTTGTTGAAAGGTAATTGACCTGAAATATTCACTCTGCTGCTCTCTGCAGGTTCTATGTGAACTGTCGAGCTTTTCTATTTTATTTTGTTCTTATTTCAGATTTCAAGTAGAATCCGCAGTATTTTGTTTTTGTATTGGACCCCATAAGACCATAGGCTGTAGTAGGGATAGAAGTAGACCATTCAGCCCATCAAGCTGTTCAGCATCAACCAATGACAACACGGTTAAGTTGATAATCCTCAACTCCACTTTCTTGCCCTTTCCCGGTAAAACCGTGAATCCCTTATTGATACAAAAGATCCATCTATCTTGGCCTGGAATATACTTAATGACTCTATCGCCCTCTGCAGAAAAGATTCCACTGATTCACTGCCCTCTGGGAGAGAAACTTCCTCCTCATCCCTGCTTTAAACACATTCTGAGATTTTCCCTCTGGACCTAGACTCTCCCATAAGGAGAAACATCCTCTCCGTATCTACCCTTTCAAGTCTCCTAAGAATCTTGTATGTTTCAATAAGGTCACTTTCACTCTTCTGACTCCAATAAGAATAAGTCCAATCTACTCAACCTCTCCTCATAAGCCAATCCTTCCAAACCTGCAGCATCCGCAGTTCTTTTGGTTTTTATTGCATTTACTTTCTCTATTACCTGCTGAACTTGGATTAGTATTATTCTAGGTTTCATCTCAGTGTGTAAAATGTAAAAGTCAAGGTGGTACAATAAACCCACAATAATCCTTAAAAAACCTGCAGGACTATTACAGCCAATATTGATCTCACATTATTGAAGATTAGCAAAATTTTCCAGGATACAGTGTGAATGGGAAAATATAAACATCAAAATTTGAAAATTGTATGTGACCCATGCAGATTATGGGTGATAATAGAAAGGGTTTAATGCTATGAAAGGATTGGCAGATATGTGGAAACTGTTTCCAGATGTTTAGGCATCAAAAGTAAGTAGTCATAGATGATTAACTGTAAGAGATTTAGAACAGACGGCAAGACTAAATTCTTCTAAAAGAAATATGAAGCTGTGGAATTTATTTACATGTTTAGTGTCTATGCCAACATTCAGAATCACTTTGGAAAAAGTGCCTGAAGAAAAGAAGATGAAGTAACATGAGCCCAGTGTGGGTGACTATGATTGAATATTTGCTCATTTGCAATATAAATGCTGACTGACATAGATTAACTGCCCATGGCCTGTTTCTGCAATAAAACTTCTTTTCATTTCTATGTTAGTCCCCAGTGGGCAGTCCTGGCACTATACCAGGACCAGATTCAAACTCAGAGCCATTATCCACATTATTGGGTAGGAAGGGGCATCCCCAATTTGGTGCCACAAATCCTGCATCATGTAAATCTTCAAGATCCAAGAGGAGGATGCCTGAATTAGCACAGAACCTGCAGGGAAACCTAAGGGGCAAGCCACAGATCAAATAGCCTCATCAGGTACAACATCCTGTCAATTTTGAAGTTCATCATCCTCTTGAAAAATAATGTTCAGGCCTCAGGCCTCAGTCAAACTGCTGCTCTTCATGCCCGGGTCTCCCTGTGGTAGGAGCCCAATTGCCTCAGAGCATGTACCATCCCTTACTTTCAAAAACAAGACCTGTGCAGTGCATGGACCTGTTTCAGACCCATACATCAGTCTGTGAAATCATATGTTACTAAGTGCAAGCCTCAGTGAAAGAAAATCAGCCCATTATCTCCAAAGGGCAACTTCTGCAATACTCAACAGGAAGCTATTGAGCCTGAACCAAATTTTTCCCACTTTTTGCTTGCTGCTACAAACTTAATCCAACCAGAATAAAGCTTCTATTCTAGTTCCTACATAATTTTAGTTAATTTTCACAGTAGTATGAGACTACCCCCTTTCAATTTCATTGTGCAGTTTTGATGTGTTGGTCGATGTCAAAGGCCTGGTAACTGCTTGTTTGAATTCTCATCCAAGAGATAAAAATGTGCTCATAATTGTTCGTGTTTCTGTACAAGCTTAAAACCTCTTCTTCAAAGCTTGTTGAATCAAAGCACATTTCAATATCAGCTTTACAAATTTCTCCTCAGATGATAGCTCTGAAATTTCACATAAAGCAGCAAAGTGGAGATCTATGCCCAAATATGGCTCCTGGATTGTATATACTAAAAACCCAACCAGCCAGTATTCTATACCTACTGACCATTCTGAACTGGAATGCCTCAAAAATGTTTCTTCAATAAGTTACAAGATGTGAATATCACCGACTAAGTCAGCATTTATTGCCCATCTCTAGTTGTCCTTCAGAAGGAGGTCATGAGCCATCTCGTTGACCTGTTGCAGTCCATGAGGTGTAGGTTCATCCACAATGCTATTAGGAAGGGGGTTCATGGACATTGAACCTGTGCCAGTGAAGGAACAGCAATGAGTTTCCAAATCAGGATGGTGCATGGCTTGTGAGGGAACTTGCAGGTGATGATGTTCCCATATATCTGCTGTCCTTGTCCTCCTAGGTGTTAGAGGTTGCAGATTTGCAAGGTGGGAAGCTATGGTGTAGTGTGAATGTCACTGGACTATTATTTGAGTAACTCCAGGCTAATGTTATCATGACATGGATTCCAATCCTGCCATGGCAGATTGTAAAATTTGAATTCAATTTTAAAAACCTGGAAAAAGTAGCTAGCCTAATGACAATCGCATTAAAAACTCTACCTTTAGGGAAGGAAATCTGCCATCCTTACCTGGTCTGGCCTACATATGACTCCAGTCTGACAGCAACATGGTTCACTCTGAACTGCCCTTTGGGTAATTAGGGATGGACAATAAATAATGGCTTAGTTGGCAAGGCCATATTCCATGAAAGATTTTTTTCTTCGAAGCAGCATTGGTGAGTTGCTGGAGTGCAACTTGTAGGTGACATACTCTGCTGCTACTTTGTATCAGTGGTGGAAGGAGTGAATACTTAAGATAGTGAATGAGGTGCCTGTAAGGCTGGCTGCATTATCCTGGGTGGGATTGAGCTTCATGAGTGTTTTGCGAGCTGCCCTTAACCAAGCATATGGGGTGTATTCCATCATATTCCTGAATTTTGCCTTGTAGATAGTGAACAGGCTTTTGGGAGTCAGGAGCTGAGTTATTCGTCGCAGAATTCCCAGTTTCTGACCTGCTTTCGCAGTCACAGTATTTATAAGGCTTGTCCAGTTCAGTTTCTTATCAATAGTAAGGCTGTGAGGAATCAGCAATGATAATGCCACTGTACGTAAGGAAGATGGTTAGACTTTCTGTTGTTGATGATCGCTGCCTGGTACCCGTGTGGCATAAATGTTACTTGCCACTCCAACATCCCGTGCAGCATTGACTTCCAGTTCCAGAAATTACTACAGTGCACATACCTCAGAGATCTGCAGAGAAGAAACGAAAAATTGAGGGAACACTGCTTGTCACGTATCAGCCTAAGCCTGGATAATAGTTTTGCTGCACAAGGACATGGACTACTTCAGTAACTGAGAAGTCATGAATGGTGCTGTACATTGACCAGTCATTGATGAGCATCCCCACTTTTGACCTCATAATAGACGGGAGGTCGTTGATGAAGCAGCTGAAGATGGTTGGGTCCAGGACATGTCCCTGAGGGACACCTGCAGAGATGTCTTTGGCCCTGACATGATTGATGACCATTAATTAACAATCTTTGCACTATGTACAGCTCTAAGCAGCCAATGCCCTCACCCTCTGATTTCCATTGACCCCAGTTTGTTTGGGCTCCTTGATTCTACACTCATTCAAATGTAGCCTGTCAAATGCAATCACTTTCACTGCATCTCCGGACTTACAGCTCTTTTATCCATTTTGGGCCAAGGTTGTAATGAAGTCAAGAGCTCAGTGACCCTGTCAGAATCTAACCGGAGCGTCAGCGAGCAGGTCATTAATGAGTATGTGCCACACAATAACACTGTTTTGACAACATCTTCCATAATTTTACTGATAAGTGAGGTGTTTTAGGATTATGAAAGGACCTGATATGGTAGAGGGATAAAAACACTGCCTGCTGGTTGGGGGAGACTAGAATATGGAGAATAAGTATGGATAACATTAAAACCAGACTCAGGCCTTTCAGAAGCAAATTGAATCAGATTGGTTTTGAAGCAAAAACATGTGAATATCATAAAAAAAAAGCTGATAATAATGTCTGGTATTGTACCTCAACCTGAATTCCTGGTTTTAACAAACTATCATTAATTGATCACAATCGAACTGCTATTGTCCTGGTGACAAGCTTGTTAATCTGGAAAGTTTTAATTGCAGTGTTAGTGTCGTACTAAAGTGTTTGCAGTGCTCTGCAGTCTTGTAAAATGTAGCCTGTACATGATTTGACATTACATTGAATGTAATACATTTAAGCATGATCCCATTTTACTCTGCTTCCCTTCTCTAAAAATATATTCTTAACATTCAACTAAAATGTCATTTTAAGAGAATCTAAGACATCATTTGATTTTTAAATGCTGCATGATATCATTTCTGCTCACAAAACTTTCCCGTTTCATGTCTATCAGAAATCAAAAGGTATATAAAATAGACATCAATGGCTTAGTTAATCCATTATTCTCACACAGTTGTCTGCAGTCCATGCTAATTCATTTAGTTAGACTAATTCTACATAATAAATGCACAAGAGGCCCACATAATTGCTAAATATTTGACAGTAATGTATTTCCTTTAGTAGACAGAAGGAATTTGCTTATATACACATCATGGGCTGAAGCTTACCATAAATCATCTAAGTGTCATTTTTTGAGGAGTTTCATGAAGGATTCCTTTCTGCAAGGCCCAAAGCATTTTCTCATGCTATCATCCCAAACTCACCACATTAACAAGGGAGCATGCACATTTGATGCCCTGCTCATCTGATGCTGAGCTGACTCTCCCTCTTGCCGTAGTGTACCTGCCACTAGCAGGACAACCTGGGATTCCTGGCACTGGAACCGTCTTTAAAAGGTCAGTGTACACCCATCCAAGCTCTACTAGTCTGCACCTGCTCTACATGGTTCATGACATTTTCCCTGGATATGGCAGAGAAGGGAATGTTGGTGAGCCAGTTTGTGGAAGGGACCTAGATGGTGGTGTAGAGGAGGACCATCCTCTTCTCCCAGGACTGGCAGAGGAGGCCGTGACCCCAGACCGCCTCAGCCTGTTTCCACGTTACCGCCCAGGTCAGTATAGTCTCAACCATCCTGTCACTAGGGAGAAAAAGGCCCTCCACAAGATGGCCTCAGCTGTGACCCCAATGGTAAATGCAGCTTTTATAAAATTGCATGAGGGAGCTCGAGCCTCTCCTTCACAATCTGTTGTCAAGTGGCTAGTTCTACTCATCAACCAGATTACATTGCTGAAGGAAGATCCCAGCAAATTGCAGGATCGTAGCCTGAATAGGCCCACTCATTGGTTTAAATGGTGACTCCCTGCTTGTGTGAGGGTTACAGTTACCACCACCATTCCCTGCCTCTGCCCCTCTTCCTAAATGATCCAGCAGCCATAGAATGCCAGCAAACTGGCACTGTGTCTGGTAGCAGGAACAGGCTGGCACACACACCTCTGGCCTCACCTGCTCATGCCCCTGGTCTCTGCTGCATTCAGCCAGAACAGCATTAGAAACATGGTCACTAGCCTTAGTACAAGATCTGCAAAATGAGCTTGTGGAACCAAGTCAAAGTTGTTCTTCCTTCTTTTTGCTGCTGGCCTCCAAAGCTCTCATTCACTGCCAGGGTTCAGGAGAGGGGAGCAGAGAGTCAGAAAGAGAAATTCTTCACTTTAATTTCATATCCCCCCTTGGCTTTGTCATCTTCCTATCTCTGCATTCTCCTTCATCCCTGTAAGCCTCTGAGATATCTGCAGGGGATTTAGTGACAGCAAGGCCAGGTGAGAAGGTGACTCAGATAGCGGGAGAGGCCACATACTGGTGGAGCGGTGTAGGGAGATGTCTACAGTGCCCAGGAGGGTTAAAGAAAGGAATGTGTGGTGAACAGGAGGTTCGAAAAGCACGATCAGTGGTGAGTGAGAGGCGAGTAGAAAGTTACTAGGCTGAACCTTCCATTTCTTTTCGGCTATGTGTTTTTTAGTGAGATTTCTTGTTGGCATGGCTGACAATCCCTCGCACATACAATCCTGTTCTCTCATCCTGTCGCTGTTCAACCTCCAGGCTACATGTTTCATCTGTCCTTAGCTACATCCCATCTAAACACTCTCTCTAAGTCACTGCCACTGTATCCTCAATGCCCACTGGACACTTACAGCTTGCCATTGTCCAGGAACACAACCACAAAATTAGGAAATTCCAAACAGGAGGTTTCATTTACAACCGACAAAAGCAAACACAAACACAACCAAACGAGGCTGCAGTTCACCACAACAATGCCCAGCAAATGCTGGCATGATCACCAGTGACTGTTTAACATTCCATGATGGTCTGCTGCACCCACCTCCCAGCTACTGGTACCAGGAGCCAGTCACATCCTGTCTGACTCAACTCAGTTGAGCTCTGTCATGTACAAGGAGTGCTTCTTCCTCTTCAGTATCCTCATCCTCCTCCTCGGAAGACTGCTCCCATTCCTCTAGTTCCTCAGCATCCAGCCTCATTACCTGCTCCAATTGTGCAGAACACTTACATCATAAGAGGGCGCCTACTGGGCTCTGAACGCTTTTCATCCCAGACCCACAATAACCATGAAATTTGTCATTGAACTCATCATTCACACTTTAAAAACAATGTAGTGATGTTTAACAAGCAAATATTTTACAAAGCGTACAGAAAGCTATAAGTGCCCTTAACTGACGATTCACTGCTGCCTAGAGAGAAATTTGCCACACCACTCCGCAAATGCATAAAAGATCCCACGAGTTGCTCCCAACATTATGATTCTGCCTGCTTCTGCTTCAAATCTTGCCATAGCCCACATCACTCAAGCCCCATAAGATTTTACCCACCATGTTATATTTCTTTTTTATTTTTAATTTCATTTAATTTCAAAAGTTATTAAAAGTTAGCAGAGTAAAATATTTCAACTTGCAGGGTATAAAGTTTTAATGTGATTTGCTTCAAATCCTTTTTGTTCAAGCTGCACTTTACAGGAATGCAACTTTAAGTTTATGAGGACTTATTGTACAAATGGGGGTGTGGGGGAAGGACACGCCTTCATAGAGTAATCAGAATGTGTAATACTTGCCACAAACAGCAATTGATACAAAATCAATGGCATATTCTGAAATATCCAAGGTAATTATTTAAACATGGAAAGAATAACATGGTCAGGAGAGAAAGCAGTAAATTGGAATTTGTTCTGAAGTTAATACAAGAAAATGAAGCTACATTACATTAATCCCTTGGAGCAGTAAACTTTAGGAACGTTTGTATGTCCATTAAGAGAGAGAAGGCGTTGTGAGAATGGGTAAAACATACGTAAAAAGAACAAAGCAAAAATTAAACAGGTAGCTTAGAGAAAAATGAAGATTAGAAGGAGCAGAAAATGACAGAATGAAACGATTATTTAGCTGGAATGCATAGTTTGATCTTGACAAGGTTTCTCTTTGGTCTTTGTTTCTGGAAATTTGGCAGTGAGTTTAATGAGGACCGTGCTGGCATTCAATTTGTCAATAATCAGGAAGCATGTTTCCATCTAAGTGTACAGCTACACTAAATACTCGTGGGGCTCCTACTCTCCAGTTACACAATGTGTTTTTACCAAGGGGATGGAATTGATGTTAGTTAGTAAGCTTAATAATATGAAGTTAAAATTGGCAATGAGTGGAGACACCGTATGTAGATGTTCTGCCGGGAGTTGAGTTTCTCTGGCTATAAACATGTTACATTTCATACTTATTTCCCATTAGTTGAAAATTAAAGTTAAAATAAGTTATTATTGTTCTAAATTCTTCTAAAGAAGAAATGTTATCATTTGTGAACCTTGTGTTAACTGTTGAAAGCATCTGTTTGCATTAAACTGAATCATTCTCATTACAGTCTTCTCACAGCAGCTAATCAGGTTAAGTGTATTTCCCCATTCTTAGTGATCAGGTTATTTTGTTAATTCAGATATTGACTACCAGAGTCTATTTTGAGTAAAAGTAATTTATTCAATCAATTCACAAACAAAGCTAAGATAATTATTATAATAGAAAGGAAGCTTTTGAAAGTTATGAAAACACTCAGATAATATTAATTATTATAGGTATTTGCTCCCAAACTATAGAAGTCACTTCAAATGTAGGAAATGAAGCCACAATTGGTACAAAGTACAGTTTTAACTTAACACAGGCTTAGCAAGTCTTGCATTGTATGTAAATCACTAAATTAATATATTTTTCTTCTTTAAAGATGAATATTAAGGTTTTAATTCCTTCAACAGTCACATTAGAAACATTTATCCTGAAATCACTCAGGCCAGTTTATTCGAGGGAACAGAAAATCCAGGATAAAACAAAGAACTGTGGTTGCTGGAAATCCAAAATGAAAACAGAAAACAGAGTCAATGTTTCGAGCCCAGTGACCCATCATCAGAACCCCAGAACTGATGAAGAGTTGTTGGACTCGTAGCGTTGACTCTGTTTTCTCTCCATAGACACTGCAAGACCAGCTGAGTTTCTCCAACAATTTCTGTTTTTGTAACTGAAACTCCACAGCAGGTAAAAGTAAACTTAAAATTTCCCAGAAAATTGCAACTCAACGACAGAAAGTGACTTTTTTGTTTCCTTTAGTTGGTTTGGAAATTTGGTTGAAACATTATAAGAAAGCAACTTCACAGGATTCAATCGCAGATAACTGATACACAAAGCTCTATAACTTGGAGTTGGGCCTGTCCTGGTGACTAAGATGTGTTGTAGTGGACAGATTGACAGATGGCCTCAACACTGGCAGTTCGGGAATAGCAGAGTCATGGTTACATTGTCGGAAGAGAAATCTATAGAGTTGGATAGTGGTTCAGAGACGTGTGTTCAAATCACAGTGAAACTGGAACAGGACTGAATAATCCCATGAAGGTGTGAACTAGTTTTCAGGTCTTAATATACCTCCAGCAGGAAACTGATTAATGCCAAGGTTTTTACTTGGTTGAGAATTGACAAGCAGGAGAGTATTCTGTTCAGTCCAGGTTGACAGAAAAACTCTTGAAGCTGCAGGCACAGTCAGAAACCTTCTAACTTCAGAGAAACACCGGGTCATAGAATGGTGTAAGTAAGTGGGAGAGTGCTTCATGAAGGTGCCCTGTCATTTGTTTCTTAGAGACTTTGAAGAGTGGCTTGGGCTGTAGTTCTAACCAGGCAGGCAGGAGGGACTGTGACCCTGCCAGGAGAACTGACTGTGTGACCTGCTGCAAGATGCCCTTCTAAAGGTAGTTGATCCAGCCTCCATCACATTGGAAAAACTGGAAGCCCACTGGAAAATCCTGTACCTTTAAAAAAAGATTTTTAATGACCCTAATTGCCAAAACCCCTCATAGAGGCAAATGGCCCTCAAGGGCTTGAATCTAGTTATTAAAAAAATGAATAGGTCACTAATGCCCTTTGGGGAAGGTAATCTACCCAAGTTATGTGGCCTGGCAGCAGATGGTTAAGCCATCATCGCAACTCTATGCTTTTCAATAAGTGAAGTGGAAGAATGTTGGCACTCACACCTGTATCAACTTTTGCCAAAGCAAAGGCTTCCAAGACTTCTGTGAGCATACGATGTGAATCGGGGCAAAGGTTTCAGATGGCACAATCATGTCCAACATGTTCAATGATGCTGAATGAATGCAAAGCCTGCCTGTGTATTAATGCTTAGAATCATCATCATCCACCCTTGCAGACTGGCTGATCATTTTGTAGCTTTGCTCATTATGATGTTTATATACTTCTTTTGTTAGCTGAATTGCTGTTACCTGCCTTGCATCTGACTCTATCTGGTCATGGTGCCAAGCTATCTGTTATGACTTTGGCTTCCGACCTTCGTGTTTCCTGTGCCCTCTGGTGCCACGTGCCTTGCATATTTCATGGTAAGCTGGGGGATTTCTGGCTGAGAGTGCACAGCCTGCTTGGGCTTAGTACATTTGTTGAAAAAGGGTCCTGCATCAATGGTGGAAGTAGTACACAGGGCTGGTAAACTCTGTCAACCTGTAAGGATTGTGTCCTAATCGTGTCTTGTTTTTAGCAATGCTTACAAGCTGTAACCTCTTTTGATGGTCCAAAGGATCTATCTGATATGCTTTAATCGGGGTCGAAGCTGTCACAAACATGATAATTCTGCTTCTGAAAAGTCACAATCATACCTTTTATCTCTGTATCAGCTCAAAGCCCATCTTCCAGTGCAGCTCAGATTTTGTTTGGGTCTTTGCGGTTATCTTTTGAGAGTCACATATTTGTAAAATTGTTGTACGACAGGAAAAGACCATTCAGCCCATTGTGCCCACATCAGCTCTTAAAATGAGCATCATTACCTAGTGCCAATCTCCTGCTTCCTTCCATACTTTTTCAATCCAAGCAAACATCCAATTCTCTCTTGAATGCCCATTTAAACCTGCCTCCACCACACCTCCAGGCAGTGCATTCCATACCACAACTGCTCACTGAGTGAAAAGGTTTCTTCATATGTCTCCCTCACTTCTTTTGTCAATCACTTTAAATCTATGCTCTCTCATTCTTGTTCCTTTTAGCACCAGGAACAGTTTGTCTCTATCTGTTCCATTGAAATGACTCATGATTTTGAAAACCTCTACAAGATTTCTTCTTAGTCATTTTCACTCCTAGGAGAACAGTTCCAACTTCTTCAACCTGGTGTGTTTATTGTGCAGAGACCTTTGTTCCCATGGCTGTTTCAGCATTAATGCCTAGTCTATCTGGTTTACAGAGAGCAAAATCCAGAAAACACAGTTTCATCCGTTGCCTGAACAAGTTGAACTCAGTCAGGTTGGTTTACCATTGTTCAATTCAGAGCTGAAGATTTTATAATCCTCCTGTTGGTTTTCACAGAAGTGTCAATGGTATTAGTAGCAGAACAAGTATTCAGACTTGTATTATTCTTCAGAACTCAGATTCTGTGGCTCCATTTGTTTTCTGCACATTTGGCTGTTAGAATTAGCATCAATAGTATTGTTACTGGTATCCTGTGTTTTTGTTAGGCCATGACCAAAAAGCTATGTTTAGACATGGACGTGCTTTGACCCTTCAAGGAATTAATGTTGACAATGCTTCTTTTTCAGCCAGCTGTTGGGGGCTACAGCTTGCTGGATTTTTTTTTGCCTGACCTTTTGCAACCTTTTGGTTTCCCCTTCCTCCTTCCATTATACTCAACCTGCAATAGAAGTAGTTTCCCCTGTTAATGGGGCCCAGTCTAGTGCTACACTTCATTCAGTTACAGTTGCTATACAAGCTGTTGAAAAGGTTTGATTCAGACTTACGTTCCTTCTGACCTTTTGCTGTTTTACTTGGACCCGACAGCTAACTATTGGAATAAGGTGTGATGACCTGACCACCCAGATTTGCTTTATTTTGCTTTACACTATGGATGCCTATAATGTTGCAGAGAGACAGAGCTGTAAGATGCAATTGAATCAGGGATAGTAGGAACTGCAGATGCTGGAGAATCCGAGACAACAAGGTGCAGGGCTGGATGAACACAGCAGGCCAAGCAGCATCATAGGAGCAGAGAGGCTGACGTTTCGGGCCTAGACCCTACATCATGAAAGGGGGAGGGGAAGGGGGTTCTGAAATAAATAGGGAGAGAGTGGGAGGCGGATAGAAGATGGATAGAGGAAAGGATAGGTGGAGAGGAGATTACGAGAGAGTTGCAGTGGGAGAGAGATCCCTTGAGGTTTGTCCGGAGGGAGGAGGGTAACTTCTTCAGGCTAGGCATCCTTAGAAGAGGCTCGCAGTGGGGTTAAAATTGAATCAGAGATAGTAGGAACTGCAGATGCTGGAGAATCCGAGACAACAAGGTGCAGGGCTGCTTGGCCTGCTGTGTTCATCCAGCCCTGCACCTTGTTGTCTCG